>NW_027204492.1:26342500-27030000 GCF_024711535.1 Dipodomys merriami
TCTTGAGCCACAGAACCACTTCATGTCTTCTGAGTTCTTTATTGGAGATAAGAGTCTCACAGACTTTCAAGTCCAGGCTGGCTTTGAACCGCTATCCTCAGATCTCAGCCTCCCTTAGTAGCTAGGATTACAGGTGTGAGACACTGGCACCCAGTTCATTATATTTTTATGTTCAGTAGATTAGTGTGGCCCTAATATCTGAAACAATATTGATCAGAAAAAAAATCTGTAGATACTAAAATACCTGATTTCAAATTATACTACGGAGCATAGTAACAAAAATAGCATGATACTGACACAAAACAGATAAAAACACATGTGAACAGAATGTGAGATCCCAAAATAAAAACATTTATCTACAGATGTCTGATATTTAAGAAGAGCCAAAGACAAAATGATGCTAGGAATGCTAGTTATCTACATGTAGAAGGTTAAAACTAGGTCTCCATTTTAATTCTGTAAAAAAAATTAATTAAAAATAGTCAAATACCTTATTGTGAGAGTTAACCACATATAGAAGACTGAAACTTATTAACTACCTCTAAGTTTGTACCCGTATTAATTGAAAAGTGGATCAAGGATCTTAATATATGACCTGAACATAGAAAGCTCAAGAGCATATTAATGCAGGAAGTAACTTTTCAACTACAACTACAATAGCTCACAAAATAAATGCAATGCTGTTCAGGTGGGATTACATTAAATTAAAAATATTCTGTACAGCAGAGAAAATCACTACTATGATAGGGAAACATCTTTTCTAACTATACAACTGACAAGGGATTAGTAATCAGAACATGTAAGGAGCTCACAAATCACTAAAAGAATAAACAATCCAATTAATAACTGGACAAATGAACTGAACAGACAATTCTCAAAAGAAGTACAAATAGGCAATAAATATATGATGAAATGTGCAACATGCATCAACATAAATGAAATACAACTTCCCAAACATGCAAAAAAATATAGGCCTATTCAGATACAAGAAGCTTTTAGAACTCCAAATAGACCAGACCAGAACAGGACATCTCACTGTTAAATTATAATCCACATAGGATCAATTCAGACCAAGGAAAGGATCCTTAAAGCTGTCAAGGAGAAAAGATCAATCACCTATGAAGGTAAACCAATTAGAATCAACTCAGATTTCTCAGCAGAGACAATTTAAGCAGGAAGAGCATGGAATGATGCATGCCATGTCCAAAGGATGAACAACTATCAATCAAGAATACTGTAAACAGCTAAACTCTCCTGCAAGAAGAGCATGGAATGATGCATGCCATGCCCTAAAGACGAACAACTATCAATCAAGAATACTGTAACCAGCTAAACTCTCCTTCATAACCGAAGGTCAAATAAAAACCTTCCATAGCAAAGAGAAATTGAAACAATATATCTCCACCAAACCAGCAGTACAAAAGATACTTAAAGATGCCTTACACATATAAAACCAACAAGATCACAACAAAGGCCAACAAACCGCACCCAAACTGACAATCAAAGAACAATAGGAAGAACCCAGTTGCTGCCACCCCAAGAACGTGGATAAAATGGCAGGAACTCCAAAATACCTCTCAGTCCTATCCCTCAACATTAACAGAACTAACTCTCCAATTAAGTGACATAGACTGTCTCCTTGGAATAAAAAGCAAGATCCTTCTAACTAATGCCTTCAGGAGTCACACCTTGCCAATAAAAACAAATACATTTTGGAAGTGAAAGGGTGGAACAAAATCTACCAAGCAAATGGCCACCATAGACAGGCAGGAGTTGCAATCCTAATATCAGATTAAATAGACTTCAAATTAAAATTAGTGAGAAGAGATAAAGAAGGTTGCTACATACTAATTAAGGGACCTATCATTCAGGAGGATATTATAATTCTAAATATCTATTCGCCAAACAATGGAGCACCCAAATTTATCCAAGAAACACTACTCTCCCTCTAATCTCACATAGATCCAAAGACTTTAATTGTTGGGAACTTTAACACACCACTCTCCCCACTAGATAGAACAACTCAGCAAAAACACAAAAGACAATCCACAGATCTAAACAACTGCATAGATCAACTATATTTAAGAGATATCTACCGAATATTTCACCCAGCAGCATCAGAATACACGTTTTTCTCAGGAGCACACAGAACTTTTTCCAAAATAGACCACATTTTAGGTCACAAAACAAACTTGTCCAAATTCAGAAACATTGAAGTTATACCTTGCATTCTCTCAGAACACAAGGGAATAAAATTAGAAATCAATACCAAGGCCACCAAAAAAAGTCTTGCAACACATGGAGGCTGTGGAATCACCAGTGGGTCATGGAAGAGATTAGAAAGGAAATTCAAATATTCATGAACATTGCATAACATGAGTATGATATTCAACAAACATGAACACACAAACTACAAGCTCCTCTGGGACACAGCAAAGGCAGTACTCAGAGGCAAGTTTATAGCTCTGAGTTCCTATATCAACAAATTGGAGAGATCTGAAACCAACAATTTAATGAGACATCTTAGCCTCCTTGAAAAAGAGCATCAAGATAAACCCCAATCCAAAAAGTGGAAAGAAATCATTAAAATTAAATCAGAAATGAACGAATTAGACTACAAAAATCCATAAAAAGAATCAACAAAACAAATAGTTGGTTCTTCAAAAAATTAAAAAAATTGACAGACCCTTAGCAAATCTTATCAGAAAAAAAGAGACCACACCCAAATAAATAAACTCAGAGATGAGAATGGAAACATCACCACAGAAGCAACCAAGATTCCGAACATTATAAGGGAATACTTCTCAAAATTTTATGCTATTAAGTTTGAGAACTTGGCAGAAATGAACCTTTTCCTAGCAAATATTGACATGCCAAAACTAAACCAAGATGAGTTAAACCATCTTAACAGGCCCATATCAAGCATTAAAATAGAAACAGCAATAAGAGACCATCTATCTAAGAAAAGCCCAGGACCAGAGGGATTTACAGCAGAATTCTACAAGGCCTTCAAAGCAGAGCTCACACCAATAGTCCTCCAACTCTTCAATGAAATCGAAAGGGAAAGTTCACTACCAAACTCATTCTATGAAGCCATCAAAACTCTCATCCCATAACCAGGCAGGGACTCATCAAGGAAAGAGAACTATAGACCCATTTCTTTGATGAACATCAATGAAAAACTTCTCAACAAAATTGTGGCCAAACGACTTCAACAATTCATCCAAAAAAATCATACACCACGATCAAACAAGATTCATTTCAGGGATGTAAAGCTGTTTCAATATATGCATATCAATTAATATAACTCATCACATCAACAAGAACAAGGATAAGAACCACATGGTTATCTCAATAGATGCAGAAAAAGCATTCGACAAGATCCAACACCCCTTTATGATGAAGGTTTTGGAAAAATTAGGAATTCAGGGAACATTCCTCAATACAATAAAGGCTGTATATGACAAACCTCCAGCCAGCATTATACTTAATGGTGAAAAACTAAAGCTATTTCCTCTTAACTCAGGAACAACACAAGGATGTTCACTCTCTCCACTTCTCTTCAATTTAGTATTAGAATGCCTAGCAATAGCAATAAGACCAGATGAAAACATAAAATGGATCCAAATAGAAAAAATGAAGTAAAACTCTCCCTCTTTGCAGATGACATGATCTTGTATTTAATGAATCCCATGGACTCTACTCCCAAATTACTCAAGCTGATTCAAAACTTTGACAAAGTAGCAGGGTAAAAAATTAAGCCTCAAACATCAACGGCTTTTCTGTATTACAACAATGAGAAAAGCGTGGCTGAAATCAGGAAAGCAACTCCATGCGTAATTGCCCCACAAAAATAAAATACCTAAGAATTAAATTAACCAAAGAAGTGAAGGACGTCTATGATGGAAACTTTAAAAACCTGAAAAAGGAAATCAAAACAGAACTTAGAAAGTGGCAAAAACTCCCATGCTCCTGGATTGGAATGATCAACATTGTGAAAATGGCAATACTTCCCAAGGCTATCTACAAATTCAGTGCGATATCTATCAAAATTCCAACCTCATTCTTCAAGGAAATAGAAGAGGCAATCCAAAATTTCATATGGAACAATAAAAGACCCTGAATAGCAAAAATGATCCTTAACAGAAAGAACAGTGCTGGAGGAATAGCAATACCAAATTTCAAACTCTACTGCAAAGCCATAGTAATCAAAACAGCTTGGTACTGGCACAAGAATAGACCTTAGGATCAATGGAATAGAATTGAAAACCCAGAAATGAACCCACAGACCTATAGCTATCTAATCTTCGATAACGGAGCTAAAAAAATAGAATGGAAGAAAGACAGCCTCTTCAGTAAATGGTGCTGGCAAAATTGGTTAACTACTTGTAGAAAACTAAAGCTAGATCCTTATCTATCACCCTGCACCAGAATCAACTCCAAATGGATCAAAGCCCTTGGAGTCAAAGCAGAAACTCTGAAAACATTTCAGGATGGAATAAGAGAAACCCTAAGTCTCCTTGGCGCAGGCCAATATTTTCTTAATAGAGACCCAGAAACATAACAAATCAAAGAAAGTTGGACAAATGGGATTACATGAAATTGCAGAGCTTCTGCATGGCAAAGGACATAGCTAGCAAGATCAATAAAGAGCCCATGGATTGGGAGAAGATATTCACTAGCCATTCAATGAACAAGGATCTCATATCTAAAATATACCTGGAACTCAAAAAATTAAGTCCCCCAGCAACAAATCCCCAAAGAAACAACTGCCCAATAAATAAGTGGGCTAAAGGCTTACAGAGAAACTTCTCTGAAGAGGAAAGAACGATGGCCAATAGACACATGAAGAAATGCTCAACCTCCCTAGCCATAAAAGAAATGCAAATCAAAACAACATTGAGATACCCCTTTACCCCAGTTAGAATGGCTATAATCAAGAACTCTAATAACAGCAGATGCTGGAGGGGATGTGGACAGAGGGGAACTTTACTGCACTGTTGGTGGGAGTCTAAACTTGTTCAACCACTTTGGAAAGTAGTATAGAGGTTCCTCAAAAGACTCCACATAGAGCTCCCCTATGGCCCAGCAATCCCACTTTTGGGCATTTACCCAAATGATCACAAGCAAGACCATACTAAAGCTACCAGCACAACTTTGTTCATTGCAACATTATTTACCATAACCAAGATATGCAATCAACCCAGATCCCCCTCAGTATATGAATGGATAAAGAAAATGTGGTATATATACATAATGGAATTCTATGCCTCCATCAGAAAGAATGACATTGCCCCATTTGTTAGGAAATGGAAAGACTTTGGAAAAATATATTAAGTGAAGTAATCCAGGCCCAAAGAAACATAGGTTCCCTTGGTTTCCCTTATTTGCAATAACTAGTATATGTCTGAGACAAGCAGAAAAGTTCAGATAAGTTGAACCCCATAAGTATCCAAATTTTTTTTTCATGTGATTGTTTCTAACATATTTATAAAATGATTTCTTTGTTAATTCGTATGTCCCTCCCCCATAGTATAACCCCTACTTTCATTGTATTCGATGCTGGTATAATTTGTGGAGGGGAAGTGGAAAAATCATTTTAATAGGGATACAAATGGACCCATTGCAACAATGAGATGTACAAGTCGTTATGACAAAAAACGAACTTTACAACTTTCCCTGGGGTTGGGGAAGGTGGGGGGTGGGCGGGGTGGGAGATTGGAATGGATGGGAAGGGGAAACAAAGGAAGGGGCAACAATGCTTGATAAGAAATGTACTCATTACCTTGTCCATATAATTGTAGCCCCTCGATACGGTATTTTCACAATTAAAAAAATGAATCAATAAAATACAAATAAAAATGGCATCAAGATTCATTTCATCCCAGTCAGAAAGTTCATCATCAAGAACACAAGTAGCAACCAATACTTGCGAGGATGTAAAAGAAAAGGAATTCTTATACACTGTTCTTGGAAATGTAAACTAGTGCAACCACTATGGATATCAGTGTTGAGATTTTTCCAAAAACTAGGACTACCACATGATTCAGTAATACCATTCTTGAGATTTTGTGTGATAAACTATAAGTCAAAATATAATAGAGGCACCAGTATACACGTTAGTTGCTATGCTATTCATAATATCTGTCCTATGTAAACAGCCCAGATGCCCTGAAACTGATGAGTAAGTCAATAAAATAACTGTTGAGAAAAATTCAATTATGCATATTGTATGGAAATGGACTGTACATTGCATGGAATTGGATAGCATCAGATTAAACCAAATACATTGCATGGATTGGATATCATTAGATTAAGCCAAGTTCAGAAGGATAAATCACATATTTGTCAGTTGTACATAGTAGACCAAAAGATACACATGTACTTAAATGCATACCTATATTATATATACATATTTATATATATATTAATAACTGTTAAAATGAGGTAAACAGAAATTGAAAATGTAACAGAATAAAAAATACCAAAATACATCTCCAAATGGAGATGGCAAATTTTTTAATAATCAGTGGTGCTGGAAGTTGTAGAAATTAGGAGTATACAAAGAGGTTAATCTGATTAAATTACTGTACATATGTTCAGGTATGAGATACTAAAATGAAGACCTCTTAAATTGTGAATATACACTTTAAAAAAGAATATTAGGAAAGTTAAACAGGCCCTGTCTGCAATATGAGTACTAGTGGGACGTGGGAGAGTGCATGAATGAAGTAGGTGAAGGAGGGTGTATATGGTCCAAATGTATTTTTTACCCATGTGAAAATGGAAAAATGAAGGTTGTTAGGGCAGGTTTTGGAAAAGGAAGGAAGGATGAGAGACAATGACAGAAGACTGATCAAGGTACATTGAATACATTTACAAATATGTCAAAAGGAAATCCCTTGTAAAACTAATTTAATCTAATCAAAATAATGAAAATGCATGTACTAAGCAAGTATTTCAGAATCATAAACACTTTTCTTTTTTCACTGATTAATCACTTAGTGCATCTTTGGGGACGTATTATTTAATTACACTGTTGTTCTCCATCCAACAACCTGCCCCCTCACCAGCCATAAAACAGAATGGCATTTTGTCATTCAGAATAATGAATGACACTGAAACTACCATGTCGAGTAATATAAGTCAAACCAAGCAAGCCAAATATTGTATTTTTCACTGATATATGGAAGCCAGGCATAAGATGATGATGATGATGATGATGATGATGATGATGATGATGATGATGATGATGATGATGATTGTGTTGATGACAATGATGATGACGGGATATAAGTGTAAAAGGAGAATGAGTCTTGTGGGGGGAATTACAAAATTTGGCAGGGGAAAAGAGAGGGTACTAGAGGGTGAAGAATATTAAAGCACATTGCACACACACACACACACACACACACACACACACACACACACACACACACACACACACAAGCAGCACAATGAAATCTACCAAACAACCATTTTAAAAGAGCAAAGAAGTGGATGAGTTAATAATTAAAACAGAACTTATTCAAAGTATATTATACACACTCATAGAATTATCATAAGAAAACCTCATTTTACTATTAATTTATGCTATTAAAATAATGAAAAAAGGGCAAAAGAAGCGTCTTCATTTGTCAGATAAAGATTCTTAAATAACTAACCTTAAAATACAAATTTGACAAACTATACTTTCATAAAACTTAACCCAGAATTGTCATTAAGAGAGTTGCCAGAAGACTAGCGTGTGCCTAAAGTTGTAGAGCACTTGCCTGGCAAGTGTGAGGATGATTTTAATCTCTAGTACCAAAAAGGACAATGAAAGCAGAAGTAATAATGTGGGAAGAGATAGTGGTAATATGCATATGCGATGAGGGAATATCTAGAATATGATTTTTCAAAAAGTTCTCACATCAAAATAAGAAAATCTACATAACTCAAATTTTTATATAAGCAAATGATATAAGAAAGTCATTCATAAAATAATATGTTGATAAAATCACATGAAAATCTGAACTTGTTTGTCATCAGATATATATATATATACATATATATATATATATATATATATATATATATATATATATATATGATACAATATATCACTATACCCTAACCAGAATGATTAAATAAAAAATAAAAGAAAAATCCTGCTGTGATTTATGGCATTAGAAGCTTTATTCCCCTCATTAAAGCTATGGAGCATGTTTTTCTGTTCCTTGAATTTGGGTTTGACCTGTGACTTTCTTTAATCAGCAGAAAGAATGAGAAACATTAGTGTGGCATTTCATGAGTCTCATCCTTAAGGACACTATGTGTTAACAGAAGCCCTCATGTACTTTAGACATTGCCATGAGAAGAACTACCACTGTGTAACTGTTTTTCTCTCACCATCTGGACTATGGCCCTGTAAAAGTACATATAGTAAGTACCCATCACCACTGATGCTAATATAATGACTGCACTTGACAATTCACAATGATGATTTGTGACTTTAAACTCTTATCTTTACTGCAATCCATGCAAGATAACTAAGTAAAATTTACTGCCTTTTCCCATTCTTCCGCATATCAAACTCACTCTAGACTGAATGCTTTCATATACAGATTTTTACTCAAAAGGTCTTGCACAATGTGATACCAACAGAAATTTTGAATTTCTTAGACTTGTTTGTTCTATTGTATTGACTCTAGGGAAAGGCTTTCCAAATATAAGGAAATCATGTGAATATTCTATTTCTGCCAATTTGTCTTTGTTTTCTTCTCCAAATAACTAATTGTTTCCAGGAAATTCCTTTTTCAAGTTCCCAAGTTCAGCCTTTTAGTTCAGTTCCCTCTAATCTCCTTTAATCTTCTCATGACTTTCTTCAAGCTGGAATGTCTCTAATTTCAGCTAAGTACTAAAAAAAGAGTCCCATCAGCATATTGCTGATAGAACCATTGCCCTGGAAGGGGTAGAGGCAGACCCTAATTTTCTCAGAGAGTGAAAGTATCTGATTTAGTTCCACTTCCCCAGCAGCAAGAAGCATGTCTGGTTTCCTCATTAGATTTTCTAATCGGCATATGAATGTTATATTGTTGAGAATTAGTTTCATGGACTATAACCTATGCACTCAATCGTATAAGACATATTACCCTGAAAACTTGAGTTGACTTGCATTTTTTTCAATAAAATATAAAATAAGATAAAGTAAGAATAGTTTTACTATTATTTTACTAAGGAATAACATCCATGAAACCATGCTCTGTCTTTACATCCAGGTGATTTCATACTAGCTCAGTTTTATATTGTTTTCCATTTCAGTTTTTCCCCTCATGGAGGTGTAAGGCCAGGGAAGTTGGTTTATTTCACTGTCTTTTTTGATACATATTATTTATTTATTTATTTATTTTATTGTAAAGATGCTGTACAGAGGGGTTACAGTCACATGAGTAAGGCAATGAGTACATTACTTATGGATCATAGTTACCCCTTCCCTTGTTGTTGTCCCCACTATCCCTTCCCTCCCCCACATCCCACACTCCTCCCCCCCATCCTATCCCCCCCACCGCCTGCCCAAAGTTGTAAAGTTCGTTTCCAACATAATGTCCTGTGGGTATAGTTGTTGAAATGGGTCATCCTGTGTCCTTGTTTTAGCGTATGGTTATTTCACTTCCCCTCCCCAGATTAGAAAAATGTACATACAAGATGCAGGGTACCAAAATCAAGTACAGTGACTACAGGGGATGATGGCGATCTGGCTGTGACATCTGCATTGATCACCGGGGTTGATTCGACTGATATGACTGGCTAGGTAGATGTCCCCTTCCTCCTTCACCACTCCATGTGTGTCCCTCCCAAAGCTGCATACTTGCTTGAAGAAGATGACCATCCCCAATAGAGGAGGACCAGTCTTTGGTCAAGGGTATATGAGTAGCTGCACTCCCCTGCTAGAAACTCCATACAAGTTCTCATTATATATATTTTTATAAGACAAAACCCATACTTTCTTCAATTTCACTGAGAAGACAGAAGTGTATAAATTTTCATCTGGTTTATGTTAGTAAATATTGTTTAATTGCCACAGAAGCTACCAAACAGATCTTAGTGCTCACTTTAAATGTAGTCTTCTCTGTCCTATAATAAATTTACATTTATTGTAGTTTTGGATCATGTAAACCTTTCTTTCTTATTTTCTTAGGCTTGCGTTTTTTCTGGTTTTATATCCAATTCTTCATTTACATGGGCACATGAGAGATGCATGTAGGATGACTGGATTCATATTTCCATCCATTTGTGGTTCTCAAATTTCAATGTACATATGAAAACTGAGTATCCTGTTAAAATTATATTCTAACCGATTAAATCCAGAGTAAGGCCAAAAACTGCATTTCTTACAACCTCCAAATAATATCAATTATTATCAGTCCACAGCTACTAACTGTGTAGTAAAGACTAAAAGTACATATCCTGAAGAAAAATATTTGGTCAAAATCCCAACTCTAATCAGTAATTTTGTTTTAATACTAGTACAAGTAATTCATTTTCCTCATCTTTAAGAAAAGGATCATAATGAGAGCTACTATTTGGAACATAAAATATGGAAGAAAAAAATGAAAGCAAAATATTTACAAGCGTATCAGTCTGATAAAGAATAAGTGCACACATGAATGTATTAATTGAAAGAGTAGATTTAGGGGGAAAATCAAATAATATAATTTTTTAGAAAGCCAAATTCATATTTCAACAGGATAAACAGGAAATAAGTACTAGGAAGGGGTTTGGTGAGATCAAGGAGAGTGACATTGACAACAGAAGAGAATGGGGCAAAATGTAGTAAATTTAGTGTGTGTCCTACAAAATTAAGAAAAGTGACAAAATAGGTGGGTTAAGAGGGATGGATAAGACTTATGATATGGCTGACATTGATTAAGATGCACTGTATTCATAAGGTGACACTAGATGGTAACTAATTTATACAACTCAAAGATAATTAAAATATTTTTCAAAGTATAATTAAACAATAAATAATTTTAAAATTCTGTTATTTCTCCTTATTTAGTGGCATTTAGTATTGAAATCAGGACCTCTCACTTGTTAGGCTGGAGATACGCCACTGGAGCTAAACTGCCAGCCTTACATTATGCTTATTATTTTGAAAATGAAGTATAGCAAACTTTTCTGCTCAAGATAGTCTCCTGGGTAGTGAGATGATAGGCAAGCATCAGTGTCTGCCTAAATGATATGAATTTCTCATTGATGAAATTTGATACAAACATGATAATTTTACCATAATTAAAATATAATTTCATACTCAAAGCAATTTGGTTATTTTTGATAATTTTGATCATTACTATTTTTAACAAGATATATGATATTTATGCAAGTAAGTAGTGTCCCATACAAATGACAAGAGTAAGTAACAACAACTTGCAGTTGAAATTAAAGGAATCTGCATAATGCGAAAACAACAATATTCTGAAAGTAACATTCTGGAATAAAATTTATCAAGCAAACAGCCCCCATAAACAAGCTGGACTTACAATACTAATATCAGATAAAATAGACTTCAAATAAAAATTAGGGAAAAGAGACAAAGAAGGTCATTACATAAAAATAAAGGGCTCTCTCCTACCGCAGGATATAACAATTCTAAATATCTCTACACCAAATGCTAGAGCACCCAATTTCATCAAACAAATACTACTTAACTTAAAAACACACATAGATCCAAACACTTCAATTGCTGTTTATTTTAACACATCATTGTCACCTCTGGATAGATCAACCTGTGAAAACCTCAACAGAAAACTTCAAAGCTAAACAATTGCATTGACCAACTAGACTTAACAGATATCTACAGAACTGTTCACCCAGCAACATCAGAATATATATTGTAGGGCACATAGCAAATCTGGATAAAATCAGAAATATTGAAATTACCACAGAATAAAATTAGAGCTCAACACCAAAAGCCACCATAGAAAATACTTTAACTCATGGAGACTAAACAATGTATAGTTGAATGACTAGTGTCTCATTGAAGAGATCAGAATGGAAACTCAAACATTCATGGAATTTAACAACAAACACACAAAATACCATCTCCTTTAGGGTACAGCAAAGACACCACTCAGAGGAAATTTTATAGCTCTGAATGCCTATATCAACAAATTGAAGAAATCTCAAATCAATCCTTTAGTGATACACCTCAAGCTCCTAGAAAAACAGGAACAAGCCAAACCTCAAAGCAGAAATTAATGAATTAGAGAATAAAAGAAAAACATAGAATCAAAAAAACAAGGTTAGTTCTTTAAAAATATTTTTAAAAATTTAGAACATTGACTGAACTTGAGCAAATCTGACTAATACAAGAAGAGAACACACCGAAACAAATAAAATTAGACATGAAAATGGGAATATAATGACATAAACAAGCAAGATTCAGACATGATAAGGGAATATGTTCCTAAACTTTATGCCAACAAATTAGAGAATTTGGAAGATATGAAAGAATTTTTAGAGAATATTTATATAGCCAAATTATAACAAGAAGATTTGAACACACTAAATATACCCATAACAAGTAATGAAATTGAAATTCCAATAACAGTTCTCTCATCCTACAAAAGCTTAAGTCCTGATGAATTAAAGCCAAATTCTATAAGGCTGTCAAAGAACTCACTCCAATATTCCTAAAATTCTTCGATGAAATTGCAAGTGAATGGTTAATACCAAATTCATCCTATGAAGCAAGCATAACCATCATCCCAAAACCAGATAGGGACTCATCAAAGAAAGATAACTATAGTCCCATTTCTTTGATAAACATTAAAGAAGTGTCCATTCTCTCCACTCCTATTCAATATAGTACTGGACTTCCTAGCAAGAGAAATAAGGCAAAAGAAAAACATAAACAGGATCCAAATAGGGCAAAAGAAGTAAAACTATGACTCTGCAGTTAACATGAACCCATCCTGTATTTAAAGAATCCTAAAGATTCCCCCCTCAAGTTACTTGAACTGATTTGAAACTTTGGCAAAGTAGCAGGGTATAAAATCAACACACAATAATCAATAACTATTCTATATGTCAACAATGAGAAGATTGAAACAGAAATTAGAAAGGCAATTACATTTGTAATAGTCTCAAAAAATTAACCTAACCAAAGATGTGAAGAACCTATTATGAAAATGTTTTAAATCTTAAAAAAGAAATTAAATCA
Source organism: Dipodomys merriami (assembly GCF_024711535.1). NCBI lineage: Eukaryota > Metazoa > Chordata > Mammalia > Rodentia > Heteromyidae > Dipodomys > Dipodomys merriami. Next base: position 26,355,705 of record NW_027204492.1, read on the forward strand.
AATTTAAGGAAACATAAAAACCTTCCACACTACTGCATTGAAAGAATCAACATCATGAAAATGGCAATACTGTACTACCCAAAGCTATCTACAAATTCAGTGCAATATTCCAAAAGCATACTTCAATGATATAGTAAAAGCAACCCCAAAATTCATATGGAATAATAAAACACCCCAAACTGCCAAAAAAATCCTTAGCAGGAAAAACAGTGTTGAAGGAATAGCAATACTTCAAACTCTATTACTTCAAACTCTATTACCAAGCCATAGTAATAAAAACAGCTTATTACTGGCAAAAATAGGCCTCAGGACAAATAGAACAGAATAGAAAACCCACAAATGAAGTCACAGACCTATAACCACCTACTATTTAATAAGGGAGGCAAAGAATTGAAGAAAAAGAATCTCAATGAATTTGAAAGTGAAAGATGATTAGCAAACTCTTTCTGTGAAGACAGCATAACCCTAATCCCAAAATCAGATAGGGACTTCAACAAATGGGCTGGAAGAATTGCAGATAAACGAACCTCAATTCTTATATATCACCCTATCAACAGGAAGTTGGTTGGTTTCCTTTTCTACAGAAACAAAAATGTAAAATTATATCATGTGATGGTTTTACAGCCCTGTGAATTTACCAAAACCATTAAGTTATATGTTCTAAATGGGTGAATTATATAACACATCAAATAAAGTATCTTTTTAATTTATGCACATTTTTACAGGTAATTTTTCCAGTATGTCAAAATACAGTGGCAATAACAATGAAAGCAACAGTATCTCTTCTTGTAAGACGCTTATTGAAATTTTCATATTTGTTCTAATATTTATTTTAATCTTCATTATTACTGTGATTTAAATATTTTATTACCACCACTTCATTGGTGAGAAAATTCTTTTAGAATTTAATTTATTTTCCAAATTTACACAACTCTTTAGCATTTAGTGCAGATTTCTGAACACAATGTCTGAGTTATTAATTTTTTTATCTATAACCTCACTTTACTAAATATGTCCTGTAACATTAGGTGGAAATGTCATTAAAGAAAACATCATAGGAACTGGACGAAGATGGTGGAGAAGAAAATGGAGGCTAAACAAGCTCTGAGTTTTAGTGCTCCAGTTGAAAGTCCAAGGCCATAGAGTCACACCAACTGTGTCATCATACAAATGAAAGTTTGGCCAGAAAGGAAAAATTCAGGCAGCTTGGTTAAGGAGAGAGATTCCAGCATTTGCCAGTGGCCACTGCACAGCTGCCATGGCTGCTGTATCAACAGAAATAGCCCAGCACAAAGACACCAGAGAAGATACTACTCAACACCAGAAAGAACTGACAAGGAGCTGAAATCATCATTCTGAAAACCACAGGCAGTTGCAGACCGTGGATAGTCCAGAAACCAAGGGAAAGGAGTGAGTAACCCCAAGACATCCTCACTCCTTTTCACAGAGCAGAGGTGGGAAGATAGCCCCACCCCAACCACCTGAGAACTCCACTTTTAATACTGGCAATGACCAAGCCAGAGCAGCTAGCATGTAACTCAGGCCTTGGAAGAAGACAATAGGAGCCATTCAACAAGTCAAAGGAACCTGACCTGTGGGGCTCAGCCCCAGCCCCAGGGAAAGTTGCCCTTCTCAGGCAAAGGAAGCTCTGCCCAAAGAGAAGTGACATTCTTAACTGGGTAAACAGAGCCAGAGATTGCCCCATGACACTGCAGCACAGGCAGCAGACCAATCTGAAGGAGGGTAAAAGAAAAACAATTGGAAACTCAGAAAACATAAATCCTGAGAATGGCTCCAGGCTGGCTGTGTGAATGTCTCAAGAGCTAGCCCCTCAGGGTAAAGCTCCTGATTGCTGACAAGCCTCAACCCTACCCACAACATACCCCCATCAAAGCAACTCCAACCTAGAGGAAACAGCCTAATCCCTCTTTTGTAATGCTCAAAGCAGATGACCCTCCCACTGAACTAGCATGGGAGGAGGGTCATAAAGTCCCTGGTAAGGCAGAGCTTCTTTCTGCCTGGTTAAACAAACTGATTTAAGAAACCAATAAAGTCATAGGCAAACCAGAGACTCCACCAAGACTTATAGACCCAGGGGAAACACAACGTCCCATCCCCCCCTCCCCCGCCCAGCCAAAAAGAATGGAAGAACGCTTTTGTCTACCTATTCTTTTTAAATTAATTTTTTTACATTTTTCATCATTTTTATTTTGTTCCTTTTTTAATTCTCTTTTTACTCTTTTTCCTTTTGGTCCTTTTTTTTTTTTTTTTTTTTTTTTTTTGCTTTATTTACCTGCTGTTCTGTTCATCCCCAGATATATACCCATCTTCAATTACTAGAACTTATCTTTCATTGTGATCATAATTAATTCAGATATCTATTACTCAGTTAACAAATTCTCAGCCTTAACTCCTATAATTGTGGTATTATTTCTTTACACTTCTCAACAGAAGGAATGGGAGTCCAAGGAAACCATAACTAATCAACTAAGTGATTTGAATATAAACACTGAACACCAAATTAAGGAAGTAAAGAAGTTCATACAAGATCTAAAACAAAGGTCCAACAAAGAATTTGAAGCCATCAAAGCTGACCAACTAGAAGGAAAAGAAATAATTAGTTATGGTTTCTTTGGACTCCCATTCCTTCTGTTGGGTTCCATTCAGCATTACCTTTGTGGTCTCCCTGACTTTCTTCAGCTGTTTAATGGATTCCATGAATGCCTTTAGTGATCTTTGTGTATTCTCATCCTGCTCTCTCAATTCCTATATTACTCTTTGCTTAGCTTCCTCACGTTCATTCCATCCCTGTAGTTCTCTTTGAGTGATCTCATCCTGTTCCCACCATTCCTGCCTTTCTCTTTGAGTATTCTCAAGCTGCTCACGCAAATCTTGTATCAGTTTTTGAGTAGCTTCCTCACACTCATGATATTCCTGTATAAACCTTTGGATTTCCTCCTCTCTCTCCCTATCACGCTCATACAGAGTCCTTTGCATATTTTCAATCTTTTCATTTATCATGTTTGCCAGCAGTGTTTGTAGAGCTATTTGGGAACTCTCCTCTGGATTATTCATTATCTGTTCTGTCCCCCGATTATCATGAGTGGGAGTTGAGATACCTGGACTTGCCATTTTTCTTGTGTTTTTCCAGTTTACTCTGCCCATTTCGGATGAAAATAACACCAGTTTTGTGCTAGAACACTAACTTAAGGCAAGCATCAACCAAAGTCTGAATTTGCACAGTCAATAGTCTGCAGATACAATCTAGTTCAACAGATGCATCTATTCAACATCAAATAACTATATATTAATGGGCTACAAACCGCAAAGAAGAATTTGGTAAACCAGAAATTGTTGGGTCTTCGTCTGTCCCACAAAAGACGGACGGGGTCCAAGGAAAGGTAAGTGCGGCGCTCGCCCGTTCCCCAGCCTCCCTCAGCCCAGGAGACAGACACAGTGGGGAGCCAAATCCAGCAGGTAGAAAACTCATTTATTAACAGAGAGCAGCCTCTTTTAAAGACAAAAAGGGCGGGTGGCATGGCAAGGGAGGAAGAGGAACCAATCACTGTCACACCCTATCATGCACCTGAGCCTTCACGGGCTGGTTAGGCACTGATCGGCAGATCAATTGGGCTCTGCCCACTCAACCCCCTCCCAGCGCCATCTTGGCTGCCCATGTGCTCTACAGTAAATTAGGCTCTTCCCACTCAACCCCCTTCCAGCGCCATCTTTGCTGCCCATGTGCTCCACAGATTCCCCCTTTTTTTTTTGTTTTAATGGCAGACCCCCCTCCCAGTTAGTTATCCTTTTCCCTCCTCTGTAAAAGTTGTTTTAAAGATAGCATTGGCTACTCAGGGGGTTCCAGGCAAGTCTGGGTGTCGAGATTCGCCAGACAAGGATAGGGAGGGCCCTTGTGCATGATCCAAGAGTCTGTCCCGGTTACCTCACATCCCCACCTAGCACAGTAATAAACATCAGTCCCACCACAGTTAGAAATGTCTGAAGTAGTTCAATTAATTCCTGGGCACCTGGTGTCTTTTAAGTAAGCCAGTTCCTTGTACGTGCCTTTAAGCTAGCACCAGGGTCCAAGATGACCTTTGAGCTTTACTGTCAGCTCCCAATGGCTCCCAACATCATCTCCCCCCGTCTTTGTTTAAAGAAGCGAACCCACCTGTCTTAGCTTGGGTGGATCGCCTTGTCTGCCTTACCAGGCCTCGGGAACTTCTTCAGAGCGAAGCTGAAGGCCCTGTCTTACGTTGGTCAGATTGACACCCCCTCTTACCCGTCTCTGGCTGGGATTCCTCTTGGGGAGGGGGAAATTCATTCATTTGGAGCTTGATAACTGGATGGCTAAGCTCATAAGAGTTTTGCAGTGCACGTATAATGCAAGGAAGGCATAGAAAAAACCATCAGCAAAAGCATTACCAGGCCAGGAAATATCACTACTAGTCCTTTATCCTTAGTGAAGGATGGGATAGCAGTCTTTGCCACTTCAGAGTCCAGAGGTGGGGATTGTTCTAATCCAGCTATTTGCCTGTGGGGTTGGACAATATCTAAGCTGGAAGCATAACAAAAGGTGGTTGTTTAACAATAAGTATGGATTCAATGCTGCTATACAAGCAATTAGTAAAAGAAAAATTAAAGCAGGTAACATTAAAATAATTAACTCCTACAAAAATATTAAACAGTCCACAGGGTGGTGATCAAAATGAAGGTCAGGTCACCAGGTCGAAGGGACAGCTTCTCTTGTGGTGCTCCTGACGATTTCTGCATTGCCAGCATTGATCACTGCCCAGGTCACCTGTTGAGGTTGATGCAGATTCCATAGGACCATTCACAGGATTGGGAGAGTCAGGACAGCCAACAGCTGAAATATCACCATCTGCAATTGTTAGAGAACACAAGAGCTTCTCAAGGGCTGATTGACCTTGGGAACAGTTAATAATTGTCTTTCTGGCTTTTGTCTTTAAAACACAAGTCTCAGCCATGGCTTTTGTTTTTCTTGTTGGTTAGCTTATTCTTGGGCATCCTCCTGTGTAGAGGAAATGGGTAAAAACTTAAGGTTCCCGGCAGGGATCCAAATGGGAGCGGACTCCCCTATGGGGAAAACGCATCCAAATCCCCTGCCCATAGTAACTAGTGGGGTCAGGTCCTCTCCATTGTTGTGTCAGGGCGTCCTTCCACCTGACTTTCACTTGGGGCTTAGGGTTTAGTTGTCACCAGTGCTTCTGAAATCTGGATTCAGTTGCCCCTTTTGAAAAATTTAAAATGTTAATGGTAAACAAAGCTATCTGTAACTGTATATGGGGGTTAACTCCCCCTTTTTTGTTTTAATAATTGCTCTTTAAGACATTGATGATTTATTTCTATAATTGCTTGGCCTTGGGGATTATAGGGAATTCCTGTAGTATGATTAATATGCCATTTGTCAAAAAACTCTGACATTGCTTTGCTAACAAAACAGGGTCCATTATAGGTTTTAACTTGTGCTGGTAGACCCAAGGTAGCAAAGCATTGAAGAAAATGTGCTTGTGAATGTTTAGTTCTTTCTCCTGTATGTGCTGTGGCCCAACATGCTCCTGAGTAGGTATCTATAGAGACAAAGATATATTTAAACTTACCAAAGGCTAGGAATTGAGTAACATCCGTTTGCCAGAGGACGTTGGGTTTAAGGCCTCTGGGATTTACCCTTGGGGATTGTAACAGGGTACTTTTAAGAAAGGCTGGCATGTTTTACAGGTATGTACTATCCTTTTGAGGTCCTTTACAGGAATCTGAGGAAATCTATGCTGAAGACCTCTCCAATTAATATGGGTTAAATCACTCAAACAGGTAGCCTCTTGTAATGTTAATGCTTTGGGGCCAGTAGCTAACTGGTCCGCCCACTTATTGCCTAGGGAAAAAAACCCAGGAAGATTTGAATGCCCTCTCAAATGTTGAATATAAATAGGGGCTCCCCGCCCTTCTAATAGGCCCTTAAGGGTAACCATAAGGGGGGAATTAGGGTTTTCATCCAGCTTAATATGTGCCTGGGGAATATGAGGGAGCAAGTTAATCATATATAGACTATCAGAATACAAATTAAAGGGTTTTTGAATGTCCTGAAGGGCCATAATTACGGCCAGCATTTCCTTATATTGTAATTGTAATAACTTCTTGTGGCGTCCTGTCTTTTAGCAGGGCAAATAAGGGCACAAGACTATCTTTAGGGACAGAAACCCATGGAACAGCCAATTGATTTCACCTAAAAGACTCTGAAGTTGGGTTAAGGTTAGAGAGGCTGGAATATCCAGCAAAGGCTTAAGGGGGCTGGCCTGAGTCAAGGTAAGGTGGGTCCCGAGCACCTTAAAAGGAGCTACCTTTTGAATTTTATTAAGGGCTATGGTAAAACCCCCCTTTTTTAATATGGCGAGAACCTGGGCCAGAAGGCCCTCCAGGCAGCTTGGGTCTCGGTGCCCCAGAATCATATCATCCATGTAGGCATAGACAAGGGAGGTATCTGGACCCAGCACAGGCCCTAAAAGTGTGGCCAAGTATTGTTGGCAGAAGGCCGGGCTATTGGCCATACCCTGTGGCAGCACCGTCCATTCAAACCTCCGATCAGGCTGGGAAAAATTAAGAGAAGGTATAGAGAAAGCAAATTTCTCGCAGTCATCTGGATGCAGAGGGATAGAAAAAAAAACAATCTTTAATATCAATCACAACCAAAGTATATTCTGAAGGTATAGCAGGAGTCCAGGGCATGCCTCTTATGGGCGTTCCTACTAGCTCCATCCTTTCATTTACCTTAGGTAGGTCTTGGAGCATACGCCAAGCTCCGGAGGCTTTTTGAATAACAAATACAGGTGTGTTCCAAGGACTTATAGAAGGGCGAATATGCCCAAGGTTTATCTGTTCCTCCACTAGAAGGTGGAGGGCTTCAAGTTTAGGTTTGGTCAATGGCCACTGCTCCACCCAGATTGGGCTTCCTGGTTTCCACCTAATGGGAAGTACTTGGGGGGCAGTGGCCTTTAGGATTGGGGGTGCACCTGAGCGGGTCCCCTATGTTCTTCTCTGTAATTATGAAAGTTAAAACAAATCCCTTTCCTTAATTAACTCCCTCTAGATCCTGTTTAAGCCTTTGTGCTTCTTCCCCATCCAGGATATCATCATATGATGCTCGATGGTCTGTAGTGACCACGGCATCCATTTGTCTTAGCATATCTTGCCCTAGTAAATTGGCAGTGAGGTTCTTTGCCACTAAAGGGGCTATCTTTCCCTGTTCTCCATCTGGGCTAGTCCATGTCATAAGGGCAACTGTCTCTTTGGACTGGGAGTTGCCCCCTACCCCCAATATCGGGGACCCAGGTGCCAGCTTCCAGTCCAAGGGCACTTCCTCCTCCCTGAGTATGGTTCGGTCTGCCCCAGTGTCAGTTAAGCAGTGAAACTTCTTTTCGCCTATGAGAATACTCATTTTAGGGCAGAGTCTGTCCACCAGGGGGATGGTCCAATGGGCTTGGATCGCCCTGCCACGAGGCTGCCTGGGCCTCACAGCAGAGGGGGTTCCTCCTTGAGTTAAAGGGGCTAGAGGATGCCCCTCCCCAAGTTTAAAGACTTCCCATCTAAATCAAACTTGTATCCCTTCATGCCCCTGGGGCAGGGTGTAAGGGGCGGTTTGCCCTCAGGCCGGTTGCCAGGGGTTGTTAGTCCCTCTTAAAGTGCCCCTCCTGCCAGCATTTAAAACAAATCCCTCTCCCTGATAGTCTTGGGGTTCCTTGGCCCTGGACTGCCAGTGCCTGAGTAATAGCCTCAGTCATTGTAGATGCCTGAGCCTGTAAAGCTAAAGCTAGTGACTGGGACTGGTGCTGTTGCGTTCCCACATCCTGTGAGGTAACCACCCATCTGCTCAGGGAACTCTCTCTCAATCCCACGCAGGCCATGCGGTGGTCTGCATTCATCCCTTCCCAGACCAGCAGCTTTACAAACTGATCTCAGAGGTTCCCTGCCAGCAGCTTGCAGTGAACACTCTGTTGGACTCGGTCTATGAAATCAGGTAGAGACTCACCCAGTTTTTGTCTTACTCCTGCTATGGGTGACTCAGTAGGCCCATCATCTAGTTTGTACCACGCGGCAAGTCCTGCCTGCCTCACCTGGTCATGGTACAGGCCAGGTATTGTGGCCTGTTGGATGCCAGTGGAGTACCCTTCCGCTGTCCCTGCTAGCATGGCATAGGTAATAGGTATTGCTGGTTGAGCTTGCCGGTTACTCTCTGCCCGCACTCTGCATTCCTCTCTAAAGAAAGCACACCATTTAATAAACTGAGAACTAGTAAGAACGGCTTTGTCCACATCCATCCAGTCCTTAAGGACACACGGGTGATAGGCAATGTCTTGTAATAGGGTCTGGGCCCAGGGAGAGTTTGGGCCATCCTCCGCCACCGCCTTGCGGAGCTCTTTAAGATCCTTAGCTTCCCATGGATACCATTCCAAGGGCCTGTTAGCTCCTGGTGCCAGATTGACCAGATACGCTTGGGGAAGCGAATCCTGGGGGCTTAGAGTCTGGGCTCTCCAGTGGCCCTTCCTTTCCAGAGGAGGTCTCTGAGGAGGTTACTTCCCCGGCCCTCGGCCCCTCCATGGAAGGCTGGTAGGGGTCTGGGTCTTGCAAGTCCCTTTCGCAGGTCTCGTAGGGCTCCGTACCTCCCCTCCAATCCAGGGAATAGGGAGGGGGCCTAGGACTGTCAGTATCAGCTGGGTAAAAGGGAGTAATTTTTACCCTCGTTTTGACTTCTACTGTGCACGTCTCAGTGCGTTCTCGATCAGATTTGACCCTTTCCTTGTCCTTCTCATTTCCCAAGTCCTCCTGTACTCCTTCTAGGTGTAATGTTGCCTCCTCCTCCTTCTTCTGTGATATAGCATTACCCATATTTAGGGTTTCAGTTACCCCGAGAGACCGCTTAGCCTCAGCCGGTATCTTTTCCTTTCGTGCCCCACGTTGGGCGCCAGATGTTGGGTCTTTGTCCATCCCACAGAAAATGGACGGGGTCCGAGGAAAGGTAAGTGTGGTGCTCGCCAGTTCCCCAGCCTCCCTCAACCCAGGAGACAGACACAGTGGGGAGCCAAATCCAGCAGGTAGAAAACTCATTTATTAACAGAGAGCAGCCCCTTTTAAAGACAAAAAGGGTGGGTGGCATGGCAAGGGAGGAAGAGGAACCAATCACTGTCAAGGTCACACCCTATCATGCACCTGAGCCTTCACGGGCTGGTTAGGCACTGATCGGCAGATCAATTGGGCTCTGCCCACTCAACCCCCTCCCAGCGCCATCTTTGCTGCCCATGTGCTCCACAAGAAATTATTAGGTTTAGGGAGAGATGTGTGTAAAAAATAGGAATAGAGTGATGTGGGAAGGCACAGGAAGAGTTAACTTAACTAAGTCCTGATCTCAAAGCAGGAAATAGGTTGGATAAGATGAGAGTAGAGAGAGAGAAAAAAGAAGAAAGAGAAAGGGAAAAGAAAAGAGACCAGAAAAAATAGAAAAGTAAAAATTAAAAATATTATGCAGAAACGAAAACAAAATATTCAGAGAAGAACGTGGATATAATGAGAGAAAGGGATATAAAGGAGATGTGAAAAACTTAAAAATAAAGGCACTTAAAATATTATATAGGTATAAAGAGGTAGTACTGCTATTAAGGAATTGAACTCTAAGAGGTTTTGAATTGAGTAATAAATTTGTGGATTAAATGTGTACACAATGGGGGATAAGGTCTAATAATCGACTACGGGTTTATCTGAGGAGGTGCAGAACAACAATTAAGTCACATAAAGAAGAACGAAAAAGAAGAAAAGATGAAAAGGATAAGAAAGAAAGAAAAAAGATCAGAAGTTCAGTAGAGCTAAATAAAAAACAAAAAAAAATTTTGAAAAGAAAAACGCACACACACATACATTGCTAAAATAAAAATTATAAGAGAAAAAAGTTAGAAAACATTTTTTTCAAAAAAAGTAAAAATTAAAAATTAAAAATAAGTTTTAGAAAAAAATTTATATAAAAGGTACAAAGAAAAAGAAAAAAAATTCTTTGATTTTTTTGGGAGGGGTGGGAAAAATCCTGTCTCTCCCTTGTGTCCATAACCAGCCTCTTGTTGGAGTCTCTGGACTGCTTGTGGTGTTTGATTTTCCTGTGGCTTGGTTGGTTTCTTAAGTCAGTTTGTTTGAACAGGCAGAAAAATACTCTGCTTTACCCAGGATTTTGTGATCCTCCTGCCAGGTTACTTCAATGGGAGAGAGATCTGCTTTGAGTATCACAAAAGAGGGAGATGGCTTTTTCCTCGAGTTTGGAGATGCTGTGATGAGGCTAGGTTCTGGGTAGGATTGAGGCCTTTCAGCAAACAGTAGCTTTTCCCGGGGCCTAGTTTCATAGCCCAGCCTGGAGCCACTCTCAGGGTTTATGTTTACTGAATTTCAATTGATTGTCAAGGTTGCTAAAGGGAGGGGCAGCCTCTGGCTCTGATTACCCAGTGAAGAAAGCCACTCCTGGCACAGGTGCCCGAGCTGGGTGGCTTTTCCCTGGGTGGAGCTGAGTCTGGCAGGTCAGGTTAGGTTCTTGTGACCTGCTAAATTACTCTAGTTTTCTTCCAAGGCCTGAGTTGGAAATAGCAGCTCCGCCGAGCTTTGTCAGTATCCAAGATGGAGATCTCCAGTACTGGGAGGGGTGGGGAGGGGTGGCCTTCCCTCCTCTGCTCCCTGAGAAGGAGTGAGGATGTTAGGCTTCTAATCATGCCGAGTCTTGGTTCCTGGGTCATCTCTGGTCTGCGAACTGCAGGATGAAGATGTCCACTCCTTGCTGGTTCTTGCTGGTATTGAGTATAATCTGCTCGCCCTCCGTGTCTGGCTCCTTCGTCCTGGACTATGTTTTGCAGGTATGGCAGCTGCGCAGCTGCTGGCAAGTGCTCAGATCTATCTCCTTGCTTAGATTTTCCCTCTCTGGCCTAACTCTCTGTCCTGTGATGGCACACTTGGTGTAATTCTCTGGCTTAAGACTGTTCACTGGAACTCTAAAACTGCTTTCTATGTGAGAGCTTGTTTAGCCTCCAGCTTCTCCTCCACCATCTTCCCGGGGGGGGGGGGGGAAGATTGGGTGGGAGGTGGGGTGAGGCTGGGAAGGGATGGGAAGGGGAAACAAAGGAGGAGGCTACAATGCTTGTTAAGAAATGTACTCATTATCTTGCCCATCTAATTGTAACCTCTCTATACAGTATTTTCACAATAAAAATTTAAAAAAAGATGTGCAAGACACTATGTTGAAATCCAACTTTATAACTTTAGGGAGAGGGAGGATTTGGGGTGGTGAGGAGGGAAAGAATTGTAGGTGAAAAACAAAGGAGCATGTAATAACGTTTGAAAGGAAATGTACTTATCACCTTACTCATGTAACTATAATCCCTCTGTACAGTAGTTTTACAATAAAAAATAACCTTCAAAAAAGTAACCTTCAAAAAAGTAACCTTCAAAAATCAATGGCTTTTCTGTATGCCAATAATGAGTACAGTGCGGCTGAAATTAGGAAAGCAACAACTTTTGTAATAGCCCCACCCAAAAAAACCCAAAATACCTAGGAGTTAAGTAAAGAATTGAAGGAACTCTATGATGAAATCTTTAAAAATCTGAAAAAGGAAATTAAAACAGAACTAAGGAAGTGGAAGACCTCCCATGCTCTTGGATTGGGAGTATTAACATCATGAAAATGGCAATACTGCTAAAGGCTATCTACAAATACAATGGGATACCTATCAGTATCCCAACCTCATTTTTCAACGAAATAGAAGAAACAACCCAAACATTCATATGGAATAATAAAAGCCCCGTAAGCAAAAACAATCCTTAGCAGAAAGAAGAGTGCTGGAGAATTATCAATACCAAATTTCAAACTCTCCTACAAAGCCATAAGAAAAATAAAATAAAATAAAAAAACTTTGGTAATGATACAAGAACAGATGAGGACCAATGGAATAGAATTGAAGACCCAGAAGTAAACCCACAGATCCCTTTAATAAGGGATCTAAAAATATAGAATGGAAGAAAGCCTCTTCAGTAAATGGTGCTGACAAAATTGGTTAAACAACTGTAGAAAACTAAACTAGATCCTTACATATCCCCCTGCACCAGAATCAAATCCAAATGGATCAAAGACCTCCAAATCAAAGCAGACACCCTGAAAACATTACAGGAAGGAATAGAAGAAATTCTAGGTCTCCTTGGTACAGGCTGAAATTTTCTTAATAAAGACCCAGAAACACAACAAATCAAAGAAAGGTTGGAGAAATGGGATTGTATTAAATGCAACGCTTCTGCATGGCAAAGGACATTGCTAGCAACATCAATAGAAAGCCCACAGACTGGGAGAAGATGTTAACTAGCCATACAGTGAACAAGGGTCACATATCTTATTATAACTCAAAAAATTAAATCCCCCCAAAACAAATCTTCCAAGAAATACTGCCTCATTAGTAAGTGGGCTAAAGACTTAGAGATTTTTCTGAAGAGGAAATAAGAATGGCCAACAGACACATGAAGAAATGTTCATCTTCTCTAGCCATAAAATAATGCAATTCTTATTACCTCTTCAGAAAAGTTTCTCTTTGAGTCTTTAGCCCACGTATTTATCGGGCAGTTGTTTCTTTGAGGATTTGTTGTTGGGGAATTTATTTTTTGAGTTTTAATTATATTTTGGATATGAGACCCTTGTCCATTGTGTGGCTAGTGAAGGTCTTCGCCCAATTATGGAGGCTTTCTATTGATCCTACTATGTCCTTTGCCATGTAGAAACTCTGCAGTTTCATGCAATCCCATTTGTCCAACCTTTCTTTGATTTGTTTTTTTTTTTTCCTCTTGTGTGTTGTTCTCCCACAGTATAACCCATGTTTTCACTGTATTTGATGTAGGTGCCCTGCATTTTGTATATACAATTTTCTAATTTGGGGAGGAGAAGGAAAATAACTAAATGCTGAAATAAGGATACAGGTTAACCCATTGTAACAATGAGATATATAAGACACTATGTTGAAAATGAACTTTACAACTTTGGGGCGGGAAGGGAGGAGTTGAGGAGGTGGAGAGGAAAGGGATGATAGGGGAAAAACAAAGGAGAAAATAACAATACTCTATAGGAAATGTACTCATTACCCTACTCATGTAACTGTAACCCCTCTGTACAGTATTTTTACAATAAAAAACATATAAAAATGTAAATCAAAACGACATTAGGATTCTACCCCACCCCAGTTAGAATGGCTATAATCAAGAACTCTATTAACAACAAATGTTGGAGAGGATATGGCCAAAAGGGAACCCTACTGCACTGTTGGTGGGAGTGTAAACTTGTTCAACCACTTTTCAAAGCAGTGTGGAGGTTCCTCAAAAACTATATATAAGGCCTCCTCTATGATCCAGCAATCCCACTTTGGGGCATTTACCCAAAGGATCACAAACAAGGCCATATTAAAGCTACCAACACAACTGTTTATTGCAGCTTCCTTCATCATAGCTAAGATTTGGAACCAACTCAGATTCCTCTCAGTAGATGAATTGTGGTATATATATATATGTAATATATATATATATAATATATACATATATATGTAATATATATATGTATTATCTATATATAATTATATATAGATAATATATATTATATGTATATATATATTATCTATATATAATTATATATTTATATATATAATTCTATGCCTCCATCAGAAAGAATGACACTGCTCCATTTGTTAGGAAATGGAAAGACTTGGAAAAAAAATCATATTAAGTGAAGCAAGTCAGGCCCAAAGAAACATAGGTCCCATGGCTTCCCTTACTTGCAATAACTAGCATATGTTTAGGACAAGAAGAAAAGATCAAAAGGTATGTACATATGACCATATAAGATGATGCTAAGTGAAATGAACCCCAAGATAAAAACACAAGTGGTTTTATATTACTTGTTGTTGTTATAAATGTACTTATAATGTACCATGTGATTTTTTTGTTTCTTTTGTATGTTCTTCTATGGTATAACCCCTGTTGTCACTCTATTTTATTCCATCTTTTTTTGTTGTTGGTGGTCCTGGGGCTTGACCTCTGGGCCTGGACGCTTTCCCTGCACTCTTCAGCTCAAGGCAAGCACTCTACCTCTTGAGCCACAGCACCACTTCCGTTTTTCTAGTGGTTTATTGAAGATCAGAGTCTCACGGACTTTTCTGCCTGGGCAGGCTTTGAACCATGATCCTCAGATCTCAGCCTCCTGAGAAGCTAGGATTACAGGCGTGAGCCACCAATGCCCAGCTGTGCTCTGCATCTTGTATACACATTTTTCTAATTTGTGTAGGAGAAAAGAAATAAAAATGCTGAAATAAAGGTACAAGTTGACCCATTGTAACAATGAGATGTACAAGACACTAAGATGAAAATGCACTTTACAATTTCAGGGGAGGGAGCAAGGTGTTGGGGAGGTGGGGAAAGAATGGATGGTAGGGGAAAAGCAAAAAAAAGGAGGCAACAATACTCGATATGACATGTACTCAGTACCTTTCTCATGTAACTCTAACCCCTCTGTATAGTATGTTTATAATAAAAATATATGCTTAAAAAGAAAACTTCATAATTCTTGCTGTTACCCTTTACAGAATTTCATCTCAGACAATATACTAATGCAACATATAATTTAAACTCAGCTTTTCAATAGTACATATTTCTTGCAATTTTTCCTCTTTATTGATTACTCTTTTCACTTTACATTTTTGTTAGCAATACTGAGCTAATTCATTAACATTTCTGTCTCAGTTTTTATACCCCTACAAATCTCTGAAGCTATTGATGCATGGTTGTATAAAGAATGTATGCTATAACACAAAGATAAATTCAAAAATGCAAATTCAAAAAAAAAATACAACCAGCAAAACATCAACAATTTGAAGGTATACTTTCTGTGACAAATTGTCCCCATATACTAAATAAGTATCTGCCAAGACACAAAGGCCACCAACCACTAACTGACTAGTTCCAAGTGTGAGGTATTGGTGTACTTTGAAGAATGTATAGTAAGAGAATAAAATGATTTCTGTAAAGATCATGATAACTAATTTCAATATCACAATACATTTCAAATTTGACATTTGTGCCCTCTCAAACCAACGAAGTTCCCTATAGTCTACTTAAGGGACTTTGGGAAAATATAGTTCTTTCACTTTGTATTGAGAGATAGTTTTAGATTTATAGAATAATTACAAAAATAGTTCCAAGAGCTACTTGTCTTTTATAAGCATCTCATAAGGCTGACAACCCACAGAACCTTAGTATAATTACCAAGAAATGTAATGTTTTAAACTAAACTACTTAGCCGGGCGCTGGTGGCTCACGCCTGTAATCCTAGCTACTCAGGAGGCTGAGATCTGAGGATCGCGGTTCAAAGCCAGCCCGGGCAGGAGAGACCGTGAGACTCCTATCTCCAATAAACCACCAGAAAACCGGAAGCGGCGCTGTAGCTCAAGTGGTAGAGCGCTCGCCTTGAGCTGAAGAGCTGAGGGACAGCGCCCAGGCCCAGAGTTCAAGCCCCACGACCGACAAAAAAAAAAAAAAAAAAAAACTAAACTACTTTATTATATCCTATAATACTCTAATATAGTACTCTAATAATAATAATGATAATAATATACAATATATAATACTGTAATACTATATAATAATACTATAATACTCTACTAATAAAGTATTAGTATAAATGCTGGTGAGTACTAATAAAGCCAATGCACTAAAGCAATTTATTTTAAAGCAATTAAAATATCTTAATTAAGCTTTAAAAATAGAAGTAGAATGCCTCTAATCCTAGCTTCTCAGGAAACTGAGATCTGAGTATCGTGGTTCAAAGCCAGTTTGGGCAGAAAAGTCTGTGAGACTATCTCCAATAAACTACTCAGACAAAAGCCAGAAATGGAGCTGTGGCTCAAGTGACAGAGTGCTAGCCTTCACCTAAAGGAGCTCAGGGACTGTGCTCAAGTCCTAGTTCAAGATCCAGGACCAGCAAAATAAAAAATAAAAAATAGAAGTAGAGAAACCTAGCACTTAGTAAGTGTTTGCCAAGTTCCTGACTGCTATTATACATTTAATATTTTTCCTGTATTAAACTTTTCAATCCTGAAACAAATACCTGGGAAAAATTATTTAAAAGGAGCAAAAATGTATTTGTTCTCCTGGTTTCAAAAATCTCAGCCCAAATTCATCTGCTTCCATTTCTGTAGACTTAAAGGCAAGAGGAACATTATGGAAGAGACCATATTTTCTATAGTTACTATAGCTATATTGGTCTTTAGTACTGATTTAAGTATTAAATATATGTTTAAGATTTAAGTTACTAATAACTATTAATGTTACCTGAATTATATTTTATGATATTTTTCACAGAGTCAGAAATAGGCTTCTTTCCTTCACCAAAATCACAGAGAAAATAATGCTAATTACTTTTCCACTACAATACTGGCTTCCAAATCCAAATGTTAACTAATGGAATCCTTTCACTCGCATCATAGAAATTCTTTAACCTGGGGAAGTCAAGCTAATGAATTTTTGCGAGTTTCCTCGTTGTTCTTTCAGAGAAGAGCTTCTCAACATTTTGTTCTGTTTTATTTTTGTTTGGGATTTGTTTTTTTGTACCAATCCTGGGGTTGGACTGGGGGCCTGGGCACTGTCTCTGAACTTTTGTGCTCAAGACTAGTACTCGACCACTTGAGCTACAACTCCACGTTTTTGCTGGTTAATTCGAGATAAAAGTCTCCCAGATATTCCCACATGGGACAGTTTCAAACTAAACTCTTTAGATCCCAGCCCCCTTATTAGCTATAGGATTATAGGTATGAGCCAGTAGCAACGGGTACTTCTTAGTTGTTTTTCTTTTTTAAGATCCCAGTTGGTAAGAAAGATAAAATGAATATTTTTTCCAATAAAGAATACAAGTCTCTGTTGGCATATTTGTTGAGAACATGTTCTGGCAGTAGAAAAAAAGGAAAACGATGTCCACTATATCTTAAAATTTTGTGAGTATTGTAAGTTACTCATACACAGTAGGCCAGTTTTTATAAGGCAAATACCCCTTAGTACTCAGTAGGAGCTTTCTCTGCATTTTGTTTTCATGCTCACTAAGGGTCTGCACTTAGAATAAAATATCCCTCTACCCTGTGTATAAATTCTGAGGCAAGTATTCAAGAAATGCAAATTGATGCCTAATTTGAGCCTCATTAGTTGGACCTATTCCCTCTACATTATCTGTCTGTGGCCTCTGTAGGCCTGAAATGCATGTCAATAGACTGCTCGAAAAAGTAAAATCTTAGAGGAGTATGATTAATAATAATTCCTACACATTTTCTATTGTCAAGGAAGTATATCTTCATCCCAGTCTTCTCAACAATTCAAAATGGTATGGATTATTATCTCTACTTTTAAAATAACTAAATTGAAGATAGTGGAGTAACACTGATGGGTAGTTAGCATAAAATGCCTTGCTTATTTTGCTTCTGGTCTTCACAGCACAAGTGGTCACTGAGTGAAGAACTCTTAGCCTAGCTTTCCAAGATGTTGAAGGACAATCTAATGTAGGTTTTCATCATAATTAATGCCTGCAAGGTTGCAGCAGCTAACTGAGTTACTATAGTCATCCCATGCTTCCCGTATGCCCAGCAGAATAAGGATAAGAGCTGTGCTCCAATGTCAGCCAAGCTGTTTGAAATATGCTGTCTGTAACTGGTGCAGATCACATTACCCCATGCATCTACATGCTTCTCAGATTCTGGGGTTTTTTGATATCCCACTGGACAATTTGTATACAGAGCCCGACGTCCTGAAGTGAATTAGGGAGAATATTTCTGAATGGAAGAATTACACTATTGTTTCACTTGTTATAGGCAGAGCTAAGAGGGTGACCGCCATTGCAGACCAGTTAAATGTGGCTGTTGCCTTGATTTTACAAATTTTGGAAGAACGCCAATGAAGTTGACTGCATGGTGCTAATGGGAGATGTGAAAGACTGAGTGGCTATTTTTGTAGATGACATGACTGATGCTTATGGCACAATCTGCCATGCAGCTAACAAACTTCTCTCAGCTGGAGCCACCAAAGTTTTCACAATCTTGACTCGGGATCTTTCCTGGCCCAGCCCTTTCTCACATCAATAATTCATGCTTTGAAGTAGTTGTAGTCACCAACGCTAGACCCCAAGAATACAAGATGAAGAATTATTCCAAAACACAGGTGACTGACATATTCATGATCTTTGCAGACACCATCAGGAGAACTCACAATGAAGAATCTGTTTTTTATTTGTTTAGCCATGTCCCTTTTTAATACAATAACTTCGCAGGCTTTTATGAATGAAGTTAACCCAATCCTTTGTTCTCTCTTAGTTTCTCTTAGTATTTGACAAATGCAGCAAAAGACCCAGCTTCCTTTAGCTTTCTATATACCAAATGATATATTAGAGTTAGTTGATCCTAATTTGGTGAAGGACAAATTGAGATGAACTGCTGGGATTTTTTATAAGTGTTATATTATCCGAGCTTCCTTGGTCATTTTATGACTCCTGAAAGCATTAACTAGAGCTCAGCTGCTGTAAGATTTGAAGACTTTTGAGACTGTTCTGAAAAGCAGTTAAAATGCGATTGACAAAGCTTGGATTCCCTTGCATATGAATGCTTTGGGGGTTTCCCTTTGTTCCTAGTAACTAGCAACACAGCCAGCCTATATGAGACAAATTCTCCAAGGCCTATACCACATTAAAACAAGTAGCTGAATCCCCTATAAGGCAGGAGCAAGCAGTTCAACTTAAGCAACTGTTAGGTAGGATCCTGAAGTGGGGATAAAGGGTAGCTCAGTATAGCAAATGTGTTTTGAGGGTAAGAATCCTAATCCATGATCATCATCAGCTTCACCGTGTATAGCATGGATACACCTTTATACCTATTCCTTTTTTTGGGGGGGGGGGTCATGGGGCTTAAACTCTGGGCCTGAGCACTGTCCCTCAGCTCTTCAGCTCAAGGCTAGTGGTGTACCACTTGAGCTACAACACCACTTCCAGTTTTCTGGTGGTTTATTGGAGATAAGAGTTTCATGGACTGTCCTGCCTGAGCTGGCTTTGATCCGCGATCCTCAGATCTCAGCCTCCTCAGTAGCTAGGATTACCTTACGGGCGTGAGCTACCAGGGCTTGGCTTATACCTATTCCTTTCTATTTGGCTTTATATTCATCTATCTTGACCATTTCCTGGCCAAATACATTCTTAGGCCTATCTAGTCACTGTACTATAGTCATCTGCAATAGAAACTTGTTTCCTGCTGTGTAATTGTTAATGTTCACATAGATAATTTGCTATAGCTTAATATTTCAGCCTGATAACACTGTGGTTGTAGGTTTTAGGTGATAATCTTACATAATGCCATTTAACTATTTTAAGTATTTTATTTACATTCCCCTTTTTTTGGATCCATTTGGCCTCAAGTGAACTGAGAATGTTTTAATAGACTGATATTATTGCTTGTTGTAAAGAAAACTAATAAAGTGTTCATGTGTGAGAAAAATAAGACTAAAATAACTTAATTGAGGGACAAAGAAGCTTAATGAGTAGTATGTGATCACTCAGAAAAGAAGTAGCAAGAACAGTATTCAAACCCAGGTATCACATTCCAGATCACATGCTTATAAAATGAAGAGCCCAAAATGATTTCAGTATATTCCTGAGGGTTTTCCAAGAGGAAAAACAGTGCATCCTCTTACAGGCTTGAAATTGCTTATTTGGCAAGTGAGAGTAGGAAAGTGAAATTCTTGTAACTTATATTTTAAAAGAATTTCCCAGCATGATAATGTAGCTCAGTGGTAGACTGCTAACATACCATATATAAGTGCTCCATCCAGAACAGCACAAATAAAAGGAAAAAAATAAAATTTCCCCTTGAGGTACTCTGAAAATTAGAAATTAAATTAACGTAGCTTATCTGCAGAGGCCTTTGTGCATGGCAAGTTTTCATACATGTAACACCACAAGAAATTCTGCCATCTGTGTATTTTATACCTCCTATTTGCTTATAAAATAAATATTTATCCCATTTACAACCTCCAACCAATATTGCTGTTAGAAATTTCTGGAGTATTCCTCAAAGCCATGGAAATCAAAAAAGCTTGGTACTGGCACAAAAACAGACCTGAAGACCAATGGAATAGAACTAAAGACCGAGAAATGAACCCACAGACTTATAGCCACCTAATCGTAGATAAGGGAGACAAAATAATAGGGTGGAAAAGATACCCTCTTCAGTAAATGATGCTGGCAAAATTGGTTAAACACCTACAGAAAACTAAAGTTAGATACTTATATATCACCCTGCACCAGAATCAACTTCAAATGAACCAATGACGTTGAAGAAAAAGCAAACAACATGAAAATATTACAGGAAAGAGTAGGAGAAACTCTACGGCTCCTTGGCACAGGCTGAAATTTTTTTAATAAAGACCCAGAAACACAACAAATCAAAGAAAAGGTGGACAAAGGGATTCCATGAAACTGCAGAGCTTCTGCATGACAAAGGACATAGCTAGTAAGATCAATAGAAAGCCCACAGACTAGAAGAACTTCACAAGCTGTACAAAAGACAAGGGCCTCATATCTAAAATATACTTAGAATTCAAAAAATTAAATCCTCCAAAAATAAATCCTCACAGAAACAAACACCCCATTAATAAGTGGGCTAAAGTCTTAAAGACTTCTCTGAAGATGAAATAAGTACGGCCAATAGTCACATGAAGAAATGCTCAACATCCCTGGCCATAAAGAAATGCAAATCAAAACAACATTGAGATTCCACTTCACCCCAGTTACAATGGCTATAGTCAACAAATCTAATAACACAGATGCTGGAGGAGATGTGGCCAAAAGGGAACCTTTTGCTGGTGAGAGTATAAACTTGTTCAACCACTCTGGAAAGCAGTATGGATGTTCCTCAAAAGACTAAACATAGAGCTCCCACTTCTGGGCATTTACCCAGATGACCAAAAACAAGGCCATACTAAAGCTACCAGCACAACTATGTTTATCGCAGCATTATTCACCATAGCTAAGATATGGAACCAACCCAGATGCCCCTCAGTAGATGAATGGGTCAAGAAAATACGGTATATATGTATATGTATAAATTCATATATATATATATATATATATATATATATATATATACATACATATGAATTCTATGCTTCCCTCAGAAAGAATGACACTGCTCCATTTGTAAGGAAATGTAAAGACTAGGAAAAAATCATGTTAAGTGAAGTAAGCCAAACCCAAGGAAACATAGGTCCAATAGTTTCCCTTATTTGCAATAATTAGCATACATCTAAGTTAATCTTAGCAGATGAGCAGAATAGCTCAATGGCTATGTACATATGACCATATAAGATGATGTGAAGTGAAATGTTCTCTAAGACAGGGACACAAGAGGTTTTTCCTTTGCTGTTTTTTTTTTTTTTTTTAATGTACTATGTGATTTCTTGTTTCTTTTGTGTGTTCTTCCCCCTATGGTATATCCCTTTTTGTCACTATATTTGACTTTAGTACCCTGGGCAATACACACACACACACACACACACACACACACACACACACACACATCAATTAGGGAAGGGAAAGGGTACAACAAAATAGTGAGACAAAGGACAAGAGGAGAACCAATGCAATAGAGATACTCACAAGTCAATATGTCAGAAATGATCTCTGCAACTAGGGAGGGGAGCGAAAGTGGGAGAAAAATGAGGGAGGGGGAAATAATTTCTATAAGAAATGTACTTATTATCATTCTTATGTTACTATAACCCCTCTGTACAATACCTTGATGATAAAAAGTAAATAGTATATAAAAAAGAAATTTCTGGGCTGGGAAGGTGGCTCAGTGGTAGCCTTGTATGCATGTAGCCCTGGTTTCGATTCCTCAGCACCACATAAGCAAAAAGAAAAACGCCAGAAGTGGTGCTGTGGATCAAGTGGTAGAGCACTATCCTTGAGCTGAAGAACTGAGGGACAGCGCCCAGGCCCAGAGTTAAGGTCCCATGACCGGACCCCCCTCCCCAAAAAAAGAAATTTCTGGAGTATTCCTTTACCAATGACTCAGCTCATGACAGCAATTTTCCTTAAAGTTCTATAATGGACAATTTTAGGCAATGTGCCTGTTTTCACTTGAGTAAGTCTGTAGGGCACATATTAACTCACTTCCCATAAAATATAATATCAACTCAAAGTAGATAAATAACATTTTCCATCCATCAGCTGAGTGCTTTCATTTTCTTATTTTATCTGTTATCTAAAAGCTATTTGTTTACTGGGCACTCTTATCTTTTCTCTGCATGAACTGCCCTTGCAATAAAGAAAGCTTAGGATTTTGACAGTACATGGAGATTTTAGTTTGATTTGAAACCAACTCAAGAGTTCACTTTGATTCCCTCCTCTTAGATGCTTATATTTCATACAAAGCCATACTACTAAACGTGGCCTGAACTCTGAGCACCATTCTCTGTTATAGGAAGAAGTAGAAACATCTCCTGAGTAGCCTATCAACAACAAATTAATCTCTGAGTTTGTCAATGGATTTTTCTCAGGGTAATAAATGATCTGATATGATTGGAATTGCTGACACCTAGTCAAAGCAATATAAAAAGGGAACAGTATATTGACTCTTTTGAGCATTTCACTGTGGAAACAACACTCAATAGATGTCAAAGGGTAAAATGAAAGCATCATCCTTTTCAGTTGCCAAATGGCAAAGCTGCCGTATTTAGGAGGAATTGAAAGCCTTATCTGCCCACAAATTTCTCCCCACCAGCATACATCAACATCCTGTCATTTCAATACCCTCTCAGAGACCAGCTAGAGAGAATCTTATCACTTCATTGAAAAGTGTTGATTAATTTTTTCTGCTATCATTATACGCTATGCGTTTTCTTTTTGTGGCATTCTTAATGTTGCGTTGAGATTCTGTATTTTATGACTTACACTAAACTTTCAGATACTTGGGGAAAGAAAACAATTTATTAGACTACATTTCCAATGCAAAATATAGGAACCAAAGACAAATACATTGTACAGTAAATATTTCATGAATATATAACTGAACAGAGACATAAAGAAGTATTAAAGACATGCAGTACAAATTATAATGAGAGGTATTTCTTTAGGTTACTAAGCCATTATCACTCAGAAAAGAAAGCTCATTGACATTTCAAGTTATAGCTCCCCCGTAAGCAAGTTTTATCTTCTTAACACCATTTGATCCAGGCAGCATAAATTAAGATTTCCACTATTAAAAACTAGGAATCCAATATTTTTAAAAATCCATTTATCTTAATTTCCATTGAAAGTTGGAAGATCCAGTGATATAGGGTCATTATTCTCATAAGGCAATCATCCCTTATACCTTTCAGATGGGCCATGGAGTTTCAGTTTGTTCAATCCCTACCTACCCGAGCTAATTCTTTCTTATATATTAGCTGCCTGGTAAAGGTAGCTATTTGTGACTATGCTCTAAGGAAAGAGGCCATAGACAAGAATGTTATCTATGGAAGTTAGAAATAAAAAAATTAGACACTAAATTACAAGAGAATTAGTAAATGAGAAACAAAGTAAGAGCTAACATTACTTTGTGAGGGTACTGGGCATGTTGTAGAAAGAACAAGCAAATTTTCACCTTTATCATTGATTTTGAACAAGTGTACCCTGTATAGAAGGTCAATCATAAGATCACGTTTTGAGACATTCTCTTCATTTATAGACCATGATGTGATATTTACACTAATTTAGAACTTCATGCTACAAACATTATTGTCAATGAAGCAAAGGATTAAGTTAATGTCAAAGCAGAAAATAAATGGAGAAAGTGGCTCAAATGGTGTTTGCCCTTAATTAAACAGCCAATCAGTAATTTCTTTTCATGAACCTTGGAATATAATTTTGTTTTCATCTATTCACATGCAAATTCACTTTTTCAAGTACACAATAGATGTACAAAGAAAGAAATTCAAACATTATGTATCCTAATACTAGAGGTAAAACATGACAAGTGAATTTTTACAATAAAAAATTTTTTTACAATAAAACAGCTGTTTCCATTCATCTAAGCTTTTCCTTGCTTTTCCATATTTTTTGAGGAAACTGTGATTACAACAGAATGTCTTCCTAAATCATATTCAAAAATAGCAAATTTTTCTTTTAAAGTATCATTGATAAATGTAAAGTGTTTCTACAACAAACTTAAATTTTATAAACTCAAAATGTTTGTTAGAAGCAGTAAGCACTATGGAAGATAATTCTTTCTATGGATTTCATGCACTTGTAAATCAGAAGGAAAATTGAAAAATATTAGAAAAACGTAAAAAATAAAGTTTATACCAATCAGATTTGGGGATAATACTATGCATCATCAAATTCAGTAATTTTTGTAATTGATAAATATACTATTTTCAAATGCAATAATCCACCGATTTTTCCATTATTGCCAGACACAATAGGAAAAGAATGAAAGATGACTGAATAAAAAGATTTGTGATGAGTTAAAGGCAAAAAATTCAAATTAAAGAAATGTTTAAATATGTACATAACTTCCTATGATTTAATTTTCTTTGGAAAGAGAATTTTAAAGCTTCCCTTAAATCATTTACTAAATTGCTAGTCTCTACAACTGTATTGTGAGGATCTGATAAAGATTTCTCTGATAATATTACTGTGGTTTTTTATTTGATATGTAAGTTCTTAGTACAATAAAGCACATCCTATTTATCATGGTTGAAATAAGGAAGGTTCTTTTAAAACCTCAGATGTTTAATTAGTATTTCATAAATTCTGCTAATTAAAGAAATAATATTTTTAAATATTACTCAGTAATGTTTTCTAAATCTTTTACATAAATTATTTCATCTTACCAATGTTCTTGGTACTTCATAGCTATTTATCTCTCTCTACCTTTGAATCTTTCTTGCACTCTTACTCTCTGAAACATTTATCTAAAAATGTATATATATATATATATATATATATATATATGTATCTTTTAAATACATATAGAGCTCTAGTATATGGTAGGTACAATTGTTATTATCCCATATATAATGCATGTCCGTGTGTGCCAGAGAGTTAAATCATCTAACCCAAGGATAAAATTAATATTTTGTTCTATAGTTCTCAACCTCTAACGTCATCTCATTCCACTATATAAACTTACACTACCAATGATATAAATTATTAAATATATCTATATTATTAAATATAAAGATACTGTTTTCTAAATAGTAAGACTTACATCTTTTCTATTTCCTTTGAGACTGAAATATTACTAGAATCTTCAAGAAACAGAAACACTACTGGATAAAGTGAGTTGATCTAGTTGGGAGCTATGAGAAGCAGTGAACCACAAAACGTACAAGATAAAAACAAAGAATTCAAACTTGAGTCCTTTGCAACTTAACTTATAACAGAAAAGTTCAACTGACAGTTACCAGGCCAAACTATGAAGCATACAATGTTGGCTTTGAGAAATGTTGTGATAAGGCTGAATTAATCATTGTAAAACCAATCTATCCAATATTCACACTGGGAGTTCCCTTTTTCTTTGGCTAGTAGGGCCAGGAATCTAAGAATCTTTGTCTTTTTAAAAGTAACGAATGGATGATAAACAAAGGAATAATGAATTCAAAGGAATGCAGGTAGAGTCTCCCACAGAGACATCTGGAAGTATGATAAGCTTTCAAAGCAAAACTTTTCATTTTTTTCTTTTCTCCTCCTTGAGAATATCTGTATCTTTCTTCTATCATCTTCAATCTACAATAACTCTTGGGAGATTTATGCAGAACTGCATTCCCTTATGTTGGCAAAGTCATGTGGTAGTACAAATGCACCTTTTAGTGTCAACACTCAAGTTGAAATTTTATTATTTCATATTCATGTTCAAAGGCAATGATTTATTCATCTCTGAAATAATCATAATGCCTCTCTAAAATGATCGTAGTGCAAACATGTAGGGGAATTTTGAGCAGCAAATGAAATAATGCTGTAGTTTGCAAGTGTTTATTTTTTAGTTTCAGAAACTTTCTTTGAAACTAAAGCTTATAGTAGGTCCATCATATTCTACAGTTAAGTGCAGGGGTGTTCTTTAAGCTATTGGGTAGGTAAAGATGAATTGAAAAAGAAATTTAAAAACCACTGTAATTGTGTATATAATGTTTCTAGTTGTTGCCTTATAGTTAGCAAAAAATGGCACCATTGTCATTGTTTGAATATTCTCCTTTAAATCAGTTTTTCCAAAGAAAACTTGAAGCATGAACCACTGGAAATGAATTGAAATCTCCAAACCTTTTATTTTATTTGCCTCACCAAGCAAAGTTTATTGTGGGGAAATTTGATTTCATATCTAATTTATTCACATCAAATTGTATTTCAAGTGGAAAATGCTAGTATACTTAAAAAAAACTGTTCTACATTCAGTATTGGCCCAAACTTCCCTTTTATGTTGAAGAAACCATGAAGTAACATCAGAGAATGCAGTGGACAAGTGTTATAAGTGACCTGACTTATAGTCTGAATCTGCAATTCACTATCTATTGTAGCCTGAATGCTTGTGTACTCCTAAAACTCATGTTCAAACCCAGCTCCCATGGTGATATTACTAAGAGCTTTGGTTTTTAGAAAATAATGAGGTCAAGAGTGCTCTGCTGATACAAATATGATGGATGCCTTCATAAAAGGGACTTGAGGAGTTTGTAAGTCCTTTGTTCCCTTCCACCACATCAAAACACATAGAAGGCAGCAGTAAAGGAGGAGCTCTCACCTGACAGAGTCTATTGATGCTTTAATCACAGATACTCCAGCCTCTAAAAAGGTGAATGATGAATTACTGTTTTTTTATGAATCACCCAGTCTTATTTTCTTACAGCCAACTGAACAGATTGTTAAGGCCCTCATAATGAAAAAAATAATTACAAATTCTAAGTTTACTCATTTGCTCATACCAAAAGGGTCAGCATACTCTCTGAAATTATTCGTATACTGAATATTTTATGTGTTACTGGCTACAACTACTATTGGCCCTGTTACAATTACTTAACTTAGGCAACATGGCACAGAAGCATGGCACATTAAATAAACAAGTAGACATGGCAATATTCCAATAATACTTATTTTCCAAAAAGGAGTGGTAGGCTGGATTTAGCACACTGGTTTGTTAAACCTTGCCTATGAAATAATGGAGTTAAAACAAATTAAAAATTCCAAAATTGGTTATTTATTAGAATAATTTTGGAGAATTTTTATAAAAGAAAACAACCCTACAATGAACCAAAACCCCATGAATAAGACCCAATAATCTATGTGACTCCAGCTCCTTCCAAAATATGGATATCACTAGACTAGATGATTTCTAAAGACTCTTCCAATTCTAATAATATTTGATAAATAGAAAATTTCAACTAGCTGCTTTTATTAGACTAGTTTTGTTATTGCTTTATCACTTGAAATATATAAATAAAATAATTAGGAAAAATGGTAAAACATTTCATAAACATTAATATTAAAAACCTAGACATTTTTAGGTTTTGATTGGTAAAACATTTTTTTACAGCAGTAACTCTCACTGTTTTATTTCATTAAAGTCATACCCATCTTAAAAGTAATAAAAATCCAAAGATATTTTGCATATATGGATATTATGTATATACTACATTTGAAAGTAAATTTTCTAAATTAAATATTATTAAATTTCTTTAGCAATACTAAACTCATTGTATGCTACCAATAATTGTTTTGCAGGTATTGAAACTTGAACTCAGAGCCATACACTAGCTAACATTTCTTGCTTATGATAGGTTCCAACCACTTGAAACATGACTGCAGCCCAGTATTTTGCCACATTTTGATAACAGTCTTAAGAACTTTTCTGTGCAGATGGACTGACTTTGAAACACAATCCTCCAGATCTCAGCTTTTGGAGCAGGTAAGATTAGAAGCCTAAGCCATCAATGCCTGCATAACAAAATCTTTTTAAAGAAGAAATATTGAGAAGAGTGGCCTTGTAAATTTTGTAATATGTATTTACTATTTGGCTTAATAGAAAACTGATCGTCAAATATATTTCTACATTCAATCTGCTCATATATATTGTAGAAATATGTAAAGAAAATAAAACTATATAGGTATAGATGGAAAATTAGGTAATACTTAACAGAACTGTAGTTTGCATATTAGAAAATTAGGTAATATTTAACAGAACTGTAGTTTGCATATATTATTCTTAATAGTGACACAAGAGATTTTAGTTTTCTTGTTGTTCTTGGTAATGTACTATGTGACTTTTTGTTTCGTTGTATGTTCTTCCCCCATAGTAAAACACCTATTGTCATGTATTTGATTCTGGTGTCCTGCATCTTGTATATACATTTTTCTAATTTGGGGATAGGAAGGGAAATAACAAAATGCTAAAATAAGGATAGAGGATGACCCATTGTAACAATGAGATGTACAACACAGTATGTTGAAAATGAACTTTACAACTTTGAGGTGGGGGGACGGAGGAGTTGGGGAGGTGAGGAAATAAGGGATGGTAGGGTAAAAATAAAGAAGGGGGTAACAATGATTAATAGGAAATCGAACCATTACCTTCCTCATGTAACTGTAACCCATCTGTACAACATAGTTCAAAGTTATCCTGGGTAGGAAAGTCCGTGAGATCTCTTCGTTTTTTTTAATTAATAAGTTCTTTTAATTGTGAAAATACAGTACAGAGGGGTTACAATTACATGAGCAAAGTAATGAGTACATTTACTATCAAGCATTGTTGCCAACTCTTTGTTTCCCCTTACCATCCCTGCCCTCACATCTCCCCCCCACCCCCACCCCCCCGCACAACCCCCCTCCACCGACAAAGATGTAAAGTTCTTTTGCGACATAACGTCTTGTACATATCATTGTTCCAATGGGTCGATCTGTATCCCTTCTTTTTTCCCTTCCACTCCACAAATTATACCAACATCAAACACAGTGAAAACAGGGATTATACTGTGGGGGAAGGACATACAAAGCAACAAAGAACTCAAAAATATGTTAGAAACAATAGCAAGAAAGAAAAACAATTTGAGTCCTTATCTTGGGATATATATTGCCTAACATGAAATAGTTTGAACACTTCTGCTTGTCTCAGACATATACTAGTTATGGCAAAAAAGGGAAACCATGGGACCTATACTTCATTGGGCCTGGTTTACTTCACTTAATAGAATTTCTTCCAAGTCTTTCCATTTCTTAATAAATGGGGCAATGTCATTTTTTCTGATGGAGGTATACAATTCCATGGTGTATATACACAACATTTTCTTGATCCATTCTTCTACTGAGGGGCTTCGGGGTTGGTTCCATATCTTAGCTATGGTAAATAATGCTGCAATAAACATAGTTGTGCTAGTAGCTTTAGTATGGTCTTGCTTGTGATTCTTGGGTAATGCCCAAAGGCAGGATTATTGGGTCAAAGGGAAGCTCTATGTGGAGACTTTTGAGGAACCTCCATATTACTTTCCAAAGTGAAAAAGTTTACACACGCAGCAACAATGCAGTAGGGTACCCTTCTGTCCACATCCCCTCGAGCATCTGTTGTTAAAGTTCTTGATACCCGTTCTAACTTGGGTGAGGTGGTATCTCAGTGTTGTTTTGATTTGAATTTCTTTTATGGTTAGGGAGGTTGAGCACTTAGTCGTCTCAATTGGCCATCCTTTCCTCAGAGAAGTTTCTCTGTAAGTAAGTCTTTAGAACACTTATTTATTGGGCAGTTGTTTCTTTGAAGATTTCTTGTTGGGAGATTTAATTTTTTTGAGTTCCAGTTATATTTTAGATATGAGACCCTTGTCTATTGTATGACTAGTGTAGATCTTCTCCCAATATGTGGGCTTTGTATTGATCTTGCTAGCTATGTCCTTTGCCATGCAGAAGCTCTGCAACTTCATGCAATCCCATTTGTCCAACCTTTCCTTGATTTGTTGTGTTTCTAGGTCTCTATTAAGAAAATATCGGTCGGTGCCAAAGAAACCTAGGGTTTCTCCTATTACATCCTGTAATGTTTTCAGAGTATCTGCTTTTACTCCAAGGTCTTTGATCCATTTGGAGTTGATTCTGGTGCAGGGTGATATATAAGGATCTAGCTTTAGTGTTCTACAAGTGATTAACCAATTTTGCGAGCACCGTTTACTGAAGAGGATGTCTTTCTTCCATTCTATTTTTTTAGATCTCTTATTGAAGATTAGATGGCTATAGGTCTGTAGGTTCATTTCTGGATTTTCAATTCTATTCCATTGGTCCTGAGGTCTGTTCTTGTGCCAGTACCAAGCTTTTTTGATTACTATGGCTTTGTAGTAGAGTCTGAAATTTGGTATTGATATTCTTCCAACACTGTTCTTTCTGTTAAGGATTGTTTTTGCTATTAGGGGTCTTTTATTGTTCTATATGAATTTTTGGATTGCCCCTTCTATTTCCTTGAAGAATAAGGTTGGAATAGTGATAGGTATTGCATTGAATTTGTAGGTAGCCTTGGGAAGTATTGCAATTTTCATGATATTGGTCTTTCCAATCCAGGAGCATGGGAGGTTTTTCAAAATTCTGAGTTCTGTTTTGATTTCTTTTTTCAGGTTTTTAAAGTTTTCATCACAGAGGTCCTTCACTTCTTTGGTTAAGTTAATTCCTAGGTATTTTATTTTTTGTGGGGCTATTACAAATGGAGTCACTTTCCTGATTTCAGCCAAGCTTTTCTCATTGTTGGCATACAGAAAAGCCATTGATTTTTGAGGCTTAATTTTATACCCTGCTACTTTGCCAAAGTTTTGAATCAGCTAGAGTAATTTGGGAGTGGAGTCAGTGGGATTCATTAAATACAAGATCATGTCATCTGCAAAGAGGGAGAGTTTTACTTCTTTCCCTATTTGGATCCCCTTTATGTTTGCATCTTGTCATTGCTGTAGCTAGGCATTCTAATACTAAACTGAAAAGAGGTGGAGAGAGTGGACATCCTTGTCTCATTCCTGAGTTAAGAGCACACAGCTTTAGTTTTTCACCATTAATTATAATACTGGCTGTAGGTTTGTCATATACAGCCTTTATTGTATTGAGGAATGTTCCCTGGATTCCTAGTTTTACCAGAACCTTCATCATAAAGGGGTGATGGATTTTTTCAAATGTTTTTTCTGCATCTATTCAGATAAGCATGTGGTTCTTATCCTTGCTCTTGTTGATGTGATGAATTATATTAATTTGTGTATGTTGTACCACCTTTGCATCCCTGAAATGAATCATGTTTGATCGTGGTGGATGATTTTTTGGATGAATTGTTGAAGTCGATTGGCCAAAATTTTGTTGAGAAGTTTTGCATCAAGGTTCATCAAAGAAATGGGTCTTTAGTTCTCTTTCTTTTATGAGTCCCTGCCTGGTTTGGGGATGAGGGTTATGATGGCTTCATAGAATGAGCTGGGTAGTCAACTTTCTCTTTCAATTTCATTGAAGAGCTGTAGGAATACTGGTGTGAGCTCTGCTTTGAAGGCCTTGTAGAATTCCACTGTAAATCCATCTGGTCCTAGGCTTTTCTCAGATGGAAAATCTCTCATTGCTGTTTCTATTTCAATGCTTGATATGGGCCTGTTAAGTTGGTTTAATTCACATTGGTTTAGTTTCAGCATGTCGATATTTGCTAGGAAAAGGTCCATTTCTGCCAAGTTCTCAAACTTATTAGCATAAACGATTGAGAAGTTTTCCCTTATAATGTACTGAATCTTGGTGGTTTCTGTGGTGATGTTTCCATTCTTATCTCTGAGTTTATTTATTTGGGTGTGTTCTCTTCTTTTTCTGATAAGATTTGCTAAGGGTTTGTCAACTTTATTAATTTTTTTCAAAGAACCAACTCTTTTTCTTGTTGATTTATTCTATTTGGGTTGGGATTCTAATTTGTTTAATTCTGATTTAATTTCAATTATTTCTTTCCCTCTACTGGATTGCGGTTTATCTTGCTGCTCTTTTCCAAGGAAGCTCAGATTTCTCATTAAATTGTTGGTTTCAGATGTCTCCAATTTTTGATGTAGGTACTCAGAGCTATAAACTTGCCCCCGAGTACTGCCTTAGCTGTGTTCCAGGAGCTGGTAATTTTTATGTGTTCATTATTATTGAATATTATTAACATTTGAATTTCCTTTCTAATCATTTCCATGACACACTGGTGATTCAACAGTGTGTTGTTCAGCCTCCATTTGTTATAGGACTTTCTTTGGTGGCTTTTGGTGTTGAGTTCTGATTTTATTCCCTTTGTTCTGAGAGAATGCAAGGTATAACTTCATTGTTTCTGAATTTGGACAAGTTGGCTTTGTGACCTAAAATGTGGTCTATTTTGGAAAATGTTCCATGTGTTGCTGAGAAGCACGTGTGTTCTGATGCTGCTGGCTGAAATATTTGGTAGATGTCTGTTAAATCTACTTGATCTATGCCTTTGCTTAGATTTGCGGTTTCTCTGTTAAGTTTTTGCTGAGTTGGTCTATATAGTGGGGATAGTCGTGTGTTAAAGTCCCCAACAATTAAAGTCTTTGGATCTCTGTGAGATTTCAGGGAAAGTAGTGCTTCTTGGATAAATTTGGGTGCTCTGTTGTTTGGCAAGTTGATATTTAGAATTGTAATATCCTACTGAAGGACAGATCCCTTAATTAGTATGTAGTGACCTTCTTTATCTCTTCTCACTAATTTTAATTTGAAGTCTATTTTTATCAGATATTAGTATTGTATTCCCACCTGTTTATGGGGGCTTTTGCTTGGTAGATTTTATTCCAGCCTTTCACTTTCAAAATGTGTTTTTGTGTTTTTGTTTTTTTGTTTTTGGTCCAGTCGTATGGCCTGAACTCTGGGCCTGGGTGCTGTCCCTTAGCTCTTCAGCTCAAGACTAGCACTCTACCACTTGAGCCACAGCGCCACTTCCATTTTTTTCTTTTTTGCTTATGTGGTGCTGAGGAATTGAACCCAGGGCCTTAGGCATGCAAGGCAAGCGCTCTACCACTGAGCCATCTTCCCAGCCCAAAATGTGTTTGTTTTTATGGGCAAGGTGTGATTCCTGAAGGCAATAGATAGAAGGATCTTGCTTTTTCATCCAACTTGTCAGTCTATGTGGCTTAATTGGAGAGTTAAGTCCGTTAATGAGAGTTAGGACTGAGAGGTGTTTATTAGTTTCTGCCATGTTATCCACCTTTTGAGGGCTGTGAAAGAATGAAAGGAGGAGAGGGATAGAAAGGAAACATGAAAAAATAAAAAATAAAAATTCTTAAAATTAGTAACTTGAAAATAATATAGGTATAAAGAGATAATACTGTTACTGAAGAAGTTAATCCTAATAGGTTGTGAATTGAGTAGTAAATTTCTGAATTAAATATGTACACAATGGTGGATAATGTCTAATAATCCATAACATGTATATATCTGGGGATGAGCAGAACAGAAATTAAGTCACGCAAAAAAGAAAGGGAGAAAAAAATTGAAAAGAATAAAAAAAGAGGACCAAAAGTCCAAAGAGATACACACACACACACACACACACACACACACACACACACACACACACACACACATATACACCTAAAATAAAAATTATGACAGAAAAAAGTTTAATAGAAAACAATTTATATAAAGGTAGAAAAAAAGACTTCTTTGATTTTTTTTTTTTTGGTGGGGGAGAGGAATGTGAAGACCCTGTATCTCTCCTGTGTCTGTAACCAGTCCCTTGGTGGAGTCTCTCCTCTGCTTGTGGTGTTTGGTTTTTCTGTGGCTTGATTGGTTTCTTAAGTCAGTTTGAGCATGAAGAAAATGCTCTGCATTACACAGGATTTTGTGATCTTCCTCCCAGGCTAGTTCAGTGAAAGCGAGATCTGCTTTGAATATCACAAAAGAGGGAGATTGCTGTTTCCTCTAGTTTGGAGATGCTGTGATGAGGCTAGTTTCTGGGGAGGGTTGAGGCCTTACAGCAAACAGTGTCTTTTCCCTGAGGGGCTACCTTCTGAGACACTCACAGAGCCCAGTCTGGAGCCATTCTAAGGGTTTATGTTTACTGAGTTTCAATTGTTTGTCTATGCTGCTGTAGGGAGGGGCAGCCTCTGGCTCTGTTTACCCAGTGAAGAAAGTCACTCCTCTGGGGGTGGAGCTACTCTGCCTGGGAGGGGTGACTTTCTTCTGGGTGGAGCTGAGCCTGACGGGTCAGGTCAGGTTCCTATGACCTGCTAAATGACTCTTTTGTTTTCTTCCAAGGCCTGAGTTGGAGCTAGTTGCTCAGCCTGGTCTTTGTCAGTATCAAATATGAGGTTCTCTGGTGGTGGGGGAGGGGAGGCCTTCCCTCTTCTGCTCCCTGAGAAGAAGTGACGATGTCAGTGTTCTATTCAGGCCAGAGTCTTGGTTCTTAGGCCATCTCTGGTCTTTGATCTTGCAGGATGAAGTTATCTGTTCCTTGTCAGTTCTTGATGTTGGTGAGTAGAATCTGCTTGCCAGCTGCATCTGGTACCTTTGTCCTGGACTCTCTCTGTTGGTTTGGTGGCTAAGGCCGCCACCACCACCACAGCTGCCACTGCAGCCTCAACTACTTGCAAGTGATCAGATCTGTCACCCTGCCTGGATTTTCCCACTCTGGCCAAACTCTCTGTACTGTGATGGCACACTTGGTGGCCCGTGAGAATCTTATCTGCAATTAACCACCAGAAAACCAGAAATAAGCTTTGGATCAAAGTGGTAGAGCCCTAGCTTTGAGATAAAGTGATCAGAAGCAGCACCCAGGCCTAGAAATCAAGCCCCATGACTGACAAAATGGTGGAAAACCAGTAATAATTGAATTGGGAAAACTATATCATAATAATAATTTTTTAGTCATATTAAAATTCATTGGTTTGTTTTGTACCTGAATGTACCTTAATATCCATACTTAATTTGTAAATTATGTAGAAAGTAGCAGTACATTTAGTAATGCTGATATAATGTTGATATCATTCACATATAATATGAAAACAAATCATATCCATTAATATAAACACCAATCTCATTAGAAATGTTTTAAAAAATTAGGAAGCTGGTGAATACAAATTTTACTGATTTTCATTTTAAATCACAAATTTTATTCTAAGCAACAAATGTTCTCTGCTGTTTTCTTTGAGGTGATAACCTCATTTTACTCATTAAAAAAAAATCTGTCAAGTATATACTTGAATAACAACATATTTACACACAAATGTAAATATACCTTATCTGTTTTTCAAGTAAAAATAGTGTTTGATTTAAAACTTGGTCAGTTTAGCTATGAAAAAAATAAAATGGGACATTTCATAATGATATAAGGATAAATTTATGAAAATGTTATAACAATCATAAACATGCATAGCTTGAGCAGAAAAGTCCACAAGATCATATCTCTAGTTAGCTAGCAAAATGTTAGAGTAGAAGTATGGCTCAAGTGACAGAACAGCCAGTCTTGACCAAGAAAATGAGAGTGCAAGACCTGAAGTTTGGGTCAAGGTACCAGCACACACACACACACACACACACACACACACACACACACACACACCCCACAAATGTGTGCCTCCACACAGGAAATACTTATAAACTCCATTGTCTTTGTCAGTACCATGGTTCAATATTAAGAAGATAAAAAAATTTTAACTGCCCCTTATGCTCTTCATTCAATGTCATAGGTATGATTTGAGTCCCCATTATGCTCTTTGTTTTCTTCCCCTCAAATATTCATATATTGAAATATTAATCTGCATGGAAATTGCATTAAGAAGTGGAAAGTTTTGAAGAATTAGTACCCTTATAGAAAAGTACTAGATATTTTTGCTAGGTAAAAATAGAGTGAAAAGACAATCACTATAAACAAGGAAACAGGCCCTCACTAGAAATTGAACCTGTGTGCAACAAGGACCTGAGTTTATAGTTGCTAAACTGTATGAATAGGCTAAGGTAGCTACTCAGTGTCACTGATTACTGAAGTATCATTTTTCCTTAGCAAAGTAATTTTTTTCTTTATTTATTAAATATATCAACAATTCTATAATCCAAATTTGTGTTTCCTTGATTTGCTTTAGTACCAAAGCCTCAGTTAAAAACTTAGCAGAATATTATTGGGAAATATTTACAAAGGCTAACATAGTCTAAAATAAATAAGCTATATATTATAGGATTATAGGATTATTAACATTCTTAGTTCACAAAAGGATAGATGAAGAGAGTAACAGAGTAGTTCTCTAAGTAGAACTCAGGAGAAAAATAAAGAAAAAAAAGGCCATGTTGAGAAGAGTTCTTGTATTTTCTTCAAAAGATTAGAGCATCGAAAGACAAACCATAAAAACAACAAAAGAAAATAAATACTCTTACTCCACTCTCCTCCCATTCTATTTTGCTGAATTCAATCTAAAGGAAAAGGACAAGGAGATCCATTCTAGAACTAATTTAGTAGATGTATATTTCTTCATTTTGCTCCTCTGATTTTTCTTTTAAGTTTTCCTTCCTCTTTAGGGGATGCTATGGATAGAACTCAGGGCCTCCTTTATGCTAGGCAACAGCCCTACTATTCAGCTGCATCCCCACTCCCAGTTTTGTTTTAAATAATTTGGGATTCTTTCATTTCTTTTGTTACTTATACAATACTCAGTCAGCTTCATGTCTATTTTCTTCCCATTTTTATGTTATTGGGGTTTGTAAGGGGGAATCTCACAATTGCTAGCTTACCCATGCTTCATCAGGTTACTTTCCACATGAGATCTTGCTCCTGCCAGAGTATGCAGGCAAGAAACATCATGTCCATTTCTCTTTTTATATGGCTGTCCAACTTTTCTACCTCAGCTGAACTTGAACTGTTATCCTGATTTTGGTTTGCAATAGCTAAGGTTATAAATGTAAACAGTATACAGTTCAATGTATTTGGGATTTTCATTATAGATAATTATATCATAAAAATGTGTGAATAATTTTATTTTTCATTTTGTATCCATAATTTTGTAATTATTTTTACTGCTTCCTTACACTGATTAAAGATAGCAGTGGTTAAAGCAGACATTTTATTTGTCCTAAAGTTAGAGAAAGTATTCATTATTTTATAATTAAATATAAGTTTTTTCTATAATGTGAACTAGAAATTTTAGTAGGTTAATCAGTTAAGTTAAAGCTCTGTTCTTTTTTTTAATCCCTTGTGGGGTTTGAATTCAAGGCCTGGGCCTTGTCTCTGAGCTCTTTTTGCTTAAGGCTAGTGCTCTACAACTTTAAGCCACAGCTCCCCGTTCAGTTTTCTGGTAGATAATTGGAGATAAGAGCCTCACAGATTTTCGTGCTCTGGCTGGCTTTGACCTGTAATACTCAGATCTCAGCCTCCTGAGTAACTAGGTTTTACAGGAGTGAGCAACCAGTGCCTGTTTAGCTTTATTCTTCACTTGCTAACAGTTTTAACTTAAAGAATGCTTAAATTTGTCAGAATCAGATGACTAAATTTGTCATATGTGAATATGATTATTTGGTCTTTAAAATTTTTATTTTATTGTAAAGTTGATGTACAGAGAGGTTACCATTACTTGAGGAAGGTACTGAGTACCTTTCTCATCGAACATTGTTACCCACTCATTCAAAAGAGTGGATTTGTTTTAATTTTCTAATTCTGAATTAGCTTGGCTTCGCGGAATAAATCTCATAAAACCAAAGTATAATTTCCTTATAAAATGTTAGGTGTGTGTTAATATCGTTTAAAGAAATGCACATGTATGTTTAGCCTATAGGTTTTAACTTGTACCTTGTTTTATCTTCTTTGGTATCAGAGTAAACTTTGTATAATAAAATAACTTTTTAATAAGTTCTTATTGTGAAAATACTGTGCAGAGGGGTTACACTCACATGAGCAAGGTAATTAGTACATTTCTTATCAAGCATTGTTGTCTCCTCCTTTGTTTTTCCCCTACCATCCCTTCCCTCACATCTGCACAACTACATTCACCCCCTTACCACCAGCACAACCCCGCCTAAGCTGTAAAGTTTGTTTTTTGACATAGCATCTTGTACATCTCATTGGTGCAATGGGTCAACCTGTATCCCTATAAATTGTTTAAATAACATTTAATGTGATCTGTGCTCTACTTCTTCAAAGTGACTGCACACAGATGATATAATTTTCCATTTTGTTCAATGTTTGTTATAATTTAGTGAACAGAAATTTGTTGAAGGATTTTCTACAAAAATAAATTCAATTGCTATAGGAGATGTAGAACTATTTCCGATTATGTACTTCTTTAAAAGTAAGTTTGGGTAATTTATGCTTTCCAGGGAATTGGACCACTTCTATTTTTCAATATTTTGAACATATAATTGCTCCTACTATTGCCACTTTATTGTTGCTGATATTGATGATAGGTAGAGTCTCCCTTTTTTTCTTAATCAGACTAAATACAGGTTCAATAATGTTATTGATCTTTTAAAAAAAACAGTCTAATTTCATTGAATTTTTCTATTGTCTTATCACTTTCCACTTTATTATTCGTGCTCTGAACCTTATTGTTTTCCTCTTCCTTGCTTTGCTTGATTCCTACTTGTTTTCCAATTTCCTTTCTATAATTTACTGCAAAAGTTCATTTTAGCTTTTATATATTTTTTCCATTTTATAGCATATATTAATTGTATAAAGGAGTTTCTTTGTGTTATTTCCATTACATGCATGCAATGTACCCTAATGAAATTCACCCCATCACTACCCCTTATTTCACCTCATCTCTTTTGATAGAATGTTAATATGTTTTTGAAAAATTTTTACACAGGTCTATCATTACAGAAGAATCTTAAATGTAGCCATAATAATCAATATGCATACTAAAAATGGAACTTGCAAACCTGATATGACTGATAGAGAAAGGTGGGAGAGGGATAGAGAATAATGAAAGGTGTAATTCTCATTAAGATACACTCTATCACGCTATACTAAATTAGCATGTTATATTGTAAACCCCTTGTAAATCCATTTGAAGATCAATGACACTGTTTAAGAATACAGGTGGACCCATTGCAACAATGAGATGTACAAGTCGTTATGTTGAAAAATGAACTTTACAACTTTGGCTGAGGGGGGGGAGGGTGGAGATGGGAAGGGATGGGAAGGGGAAACAAAGGAGGAGGCAACAATGCTTGATAAGAAATGTACTTATTACCTTGCCCATCTAATTGTAACCCTTCTGTACGGTATTTTCACAATAAAAATTTTTAAAAAAGAAATGTACTCATTACTTGACTTATGTAACTGTAACCCCTCTGTACATAACCTTTACAATAACAATAGAAAATTTAAATAATGCTTCCTACATCTTTCATGCTATAAATTTGGATGCAAAAGAGAAATTACACATTAAATACCAACAGGGGTATTTTCCTTTCTTTTTCATTCCTTTGTTTATTCCTTCCTTTTATATCCAGGTTTTTGAAACAGCATTTCATATGTTGTCCAGATAAATCTCAAATTTCTGATTATTCTCCTTTAGCCTCTCAATTAATGAAATTATCAGAGTGCATCATTACACCAAGCAGAAAGAAACATCTGTAAAATAGACAAAATTCTTATCAAGAACAAATACAATAGAGTTATCTTGTAAGATATTCAAGTTTAAAGAATATACAACCCATCAACTTATTTTAAAACCATCTAGAGTTTCACTGTTAAAAATCTTTTAACTAAAGTATTTGCCAGTCATAAATATTGTCTGAAAAGAGACTTCAAAGATGTATTTTATGAATAAAGCTGTTTGAGTCCAGAAGTAACTATAGGACACAAAAAATTAGAATATGGAGAATAGGAAATATGTGGATGAGTATAATTTAGGATTAAAAATGAACATACAACTGAATAGCATGACATACAAAGTAATAGTAGAACAAAAAAGTCAGGAAACATGATTTCAAATTATACTACAGATCAACTATAACAAGAATGCTTTGTATTAAAAGGAGACATGAGGTTCAGTGGAATGCAATAGAGGACTCAGAAATAAACCCACGCATCTACAACCATCTCATTGTTAACAAAAGAGCATTTAGTTCCTGTGGTGACAAGTAGTTAAGAGATTCTCCCCAGAGACCAAACAGTTGAGACTACCCAATCTTGGTTTTTCATCTTCAAAAATGGTTAACTATAACTAAAACTCTTTCGTATAGTGTACTCAGGCTGAGGTATTGTGGTATAGTTGCACAAAATAAACTAAGACAGAAATCAAAGCAAAAAATATTGATAGACTGAAAAGAAAAATACACGATGACAGATAATAGCACATTATAAATTTACAATTTCAATAGTGGGTAGAACATCCATATACAGTGTCAAGAAAGAAGCTGAATGCGATGGTGCATGAGAGGCTGTTGCAGAAGATGCCAGTTTAGGTTCATGATTTCAAGAACAGACTACATAACAAAGGAAGGCCTCAAATTTTTTAAAAAAATCTCTAAGAAAAGAGAAAACCTGAATAACACTCTGTAGCATGGATATAACATACACATGCACACACAGGTTATCAAATTATCTATGAAAAGCAGCAGAAGCAGTGGTGGCCATAGCCACCATACCTAAAAAGAGAGACTCTGGGACAAAGGAACCAGATGTAGCAGGCTAGCTGATTTTACTCAATACCAGCAAGAACTGAAAAGGAACAGATAACTTCATCCTGATCAAAGACCAGAGATGGCCCAGGAACCAAAACTCTGTCGTGAGTAGA
Source organism: Dipodomys merriami (assembly GCF_024711535.1). Classification (NCBI taxonomy): domain Eukaryota; kingdom Metazoa; phylum Chordata; class Mammalia; order Rodentia; family Heteromyidae; genus Dipodomys; species Dipodomys merriami. The sequence goes on from NW_027204492.1 coordinate 26,396,514, forward strand.
ACCCTGACATCCTCACTCCTTCTCAGGGAGTAGAGGAGGGAAGGCCGCCCCTCCCCCACCACCAGAGAACCTCATATTTGATACTGACAAAGACCAGGCTGAGCAACTAGCTCCAACTCAGGCCTTGGAAGAAAACAAAAGAGTCATTTAGCAGGCCATAGGAACCTGACCTGACCTGTCAGGCTCAGCTCCACCCAGAAGAAAGTCACCCCTACCAGGCAGAGTAGCTCCACCCCCAGAGGAGTGACTTTCTTCACTGGGTAAACAGAGCCAGAGGCTGCCCCTCCCTACAGCAGCCTAGACAAACAATTGAAATTCAGTAAACATAAACCCTTAGAATGGCTCCAGGCTGGGCTCTGTGAGTGTCTCAGAAGGTAGCCCCTCAGGGAAAAGCAACTGTTTGCTGAAAGGCCTCAACACTACTCAGAACTTAACCTCATCACAACCTCTCCAAACTAGAGGAAACAGCCATCTCCCTCTTTTGTGATACTCAAAGCAGATCTTGCTTCCATCGAACTAGCCTGGGAGGAGGATCACAAAATCCTGTGTATTGCAGAGCATTTTCTTTTTTTTTTTTTTTTTTGGTCGGTCGTGGGGCTTGAACTCTGGGCCTGGGCCCTGTCCCTCAGCTCTTCAGCTCAAGGCGAGCGCTCTACCACTTGAGCTACAGCGCCACTTCCCAGAGCATTTTCTTCATGCTCAAACTGACTTAAGAAACCAATCAAGCCACAGAAAAACCAAACACCACAAGCAGAGGAGAGACTCCACCAAGAGACTGTTTACAGACACAGGGGAGATACAGGATCTTCCCATGCCACTCCCTGTCCCAAAAAATCAAAGAACCCTTTTTTGTACCATTTTTATAATTTTAATTATAATTTTTAAATTGTTTTCTATTAATCCTTTTTTACTTTTTTCTTCTCATAATTTTTATTTTAGGGGTGTGTGTATTTGTGCATGTGTGTGTGAGAGAGAGAGAGAGAAAGAGAGAGAGAGTATTTCTTTTTTTTATCTCTTTGGACCTTTTGGTCCTTTTTTGAAATTTATTATTATTTTTTTTAATTCTTTTAATTTTTTTCTCCTTTTTTGTTTTTTCGTGACTTAATTGCTGTTCTCTCATCCCCAGATATATACCCATGGTCGATTATTAGACCTTATCCCCCATTGTGTACATACTTAATCCAGAAATTTATTACTCAGTTTTAAACCTCTTAGGCTTAACGTCTTTAATAGCAGTGTTATATCTTTATTACCTATATAATTTTCAAGTAACTAATTATAAGATTTATTATTTTTTAGTTTTTCACGTCTCCTTTCTATCCTTCCCCTCCACTCCTCTTATCCTTTTCTTCTCTCAAAATCATTTCTTTAAATTTACATAATTTTTGTTTTTCACTTTTTAAATTTAAATTTTTTTCATTTTTTCTTTTTTAAAAAAAATCTCTCTCCTATCATTCTGTCCAATCCATTTCCCTCTCTGAGATTAGGACTTGGTTAAATTCACTCTCCTTTTATCTCTCCAAATCCCTCTAATCCTATTGGTCCCCATATTTGTCCCTAAACTTAATAATTTCTGATTTGCCAAATCCTTCTTTCCTGTTCTTAGCCCATTAATCCATAGTTGTTTGATGTTGAATAGATTGTATCTGTTGAACTAGATTGTATTTGTAGCCATTTTGACTTTGCAACTACAGGACTTTGGTCGATGCTTGCCTTAAAATAGTGTTCTAGCAAAAATTGGAGTTATTTTCATATCACACAGGCAGAACAAGCCAGAAAAACACAAGAAAAATGGCAAGTCTGGGAATCTCAATTCCCACTCATGATAATCTGGTGGCAGAACAGTTAATGAATAATCCATAGGAGAGTTCCCAGAAAGGTCTACAAACACTACTTGTAAACATGGTGAATTAAAAGATTGAAAACCCGCAAAGGACTCAGTGTGATCATGACAGGGAGCCAGAGGAGGCATACCAAAGAATATTAGAGGAATCTCGTGAGTGTGAGGAAGCTCCACGAAGATTGATACAGGACTTGCGTGAGCAGGTTGAGAACACTCAAAGAGAAATAAAGGAATTGCATGAGCAGGCTGAGAACAGTCAAAGAGTAAGAGAATAAAGGCATGAACAGGATGAGAGTGGTCAAAGAGAACTACAGGAATTGCATGAATGTGAGAAAGCTAATCAAATAATAATACAGGAATTGTGAGAGCTAGATGAGAATAAACAAATATCAATAGAGGCATGCATGGAATCCATAAACAGACAAGGGAATGCTGAATGGAGACCAAAAGAAGGAATGGGAGTCCAAGGAAACCATAACCAATCAACTAAGTGATTTGAGAATAACACTGAACAGCAAATTAAGGAATGAAAGAAGTTCTTACAAGATCTAGAACAAAGTTCCAACAAAGAATTTGAAGCCATCAAAGCTGACCAATTAGAAGGAAAAGAAATAAAAAACAAAGTAGAAATTCTTGACAGTAGGCTAGACAATGCAGAAGATGGAATCTTGGGGAATGAAGACAGCCTAGATATTATAGAGAAAAAAATATAACTATCCAAGACAAACCCAAGAAATTTGATAGAACTATTCAACATTTGGAAGACACCATCTGAAGACCTAAGCTGAGGATAATGGATGTAGAGGAGCACCTAGAGACAGAACTTAATGGTCTAGGAATTTTTTTTAACAGGCTCCAAGCATAGAACTTCCCAAACATGCAAAAACACAGGCCTATTAAGATAAAAGAAGCTTTTAGATCCCCAAATAGACCAGACCAAAACAGGACATCCTTCGGGCACATTATAATTCCATACAGGATCAATTCAGACCAAGGAAAAGATCCTTAAAGCTGGCAAGGAGAAAAGATTAATCACCTATAAAGGGAAACCAATTAGAATCACCTCAGATTTCTCAGCACAGACAATTAAAGCGAGAAGAGGCTGGAATGATGTATGCCATGCCCTAAAGACAAACAACTATCAACCAAGAATATTGTACCCAGCTATACTCTCCTTCAAAACCGCAGGTCAAATAAAAACCTTCCATAGCAAAGAAAAATTGAAACAATATATCTCCACCAAACCAGCCCTATAAAAGATACTTAAAGATGTCTTACACATAGAAAAGCAACAAGATTACAATAAAGGTCAAGAAACTGCACCCAAACTGAGAATCCAAGAACCACAGGAAGAACACAGTTGCCGCAGGCCCCAAGAAGGTGGATAAGATGGCAGGAACTCCAAAACACTTCCCAGTCTTAACTCTCAACATTAAGTGGCACAGACTCTCCAATTAAGTGACATAGACTCTCTAGTTGGATTAAAAAGCAAGATTCTTCTATCTGTTGCCATCAGGAGTCACACCTTGCCCATAAAAACAAACACATTTTGAAAGTAAAAAGCTGGACTAAAATCTACCAAGCAAACAGCTGTCATAAACAGGCAGGAGTTGCAATACTAATATCTGATAAAAATAGACTTCAAATTAAAATTAGTGAGAAGAGATAAAGAAGGTCACTACATACTAATTAAGGGATCTGTCTTTCAGGAGGAAATTACAATTCTAAATATCTATTCACCAAACAAGAGAGCACCCAAATTTATCCAAGAAACACTACTTTCTCTCAGATCTCACAGAGATCCAGACATTAATTGTTGGGGACATTAACACACCACTATGCCCACTAGATATACTAATTCATCAAAAAATTAACAGAGAAACCGCAGATTTAAGCAACTGCATAGATCAACTAGATTTAACAGACATCTACCAAATATTTCAGCCAGCAGCATCAGAATACACGTTCTTCCCAGCAACACATGGAACTTTTTCCAAAATAGACCACATTTTAGGTCACAAAATAAACTTGTCCAAATTCAGAAACAATGAAGTTATACCTTGCATTCTCTCAGAACACAAGGGAATAAAATTAGAACTCAACACCAAAAGGCACCAAAGAAAGTCTTATAACACATGGAGGCTGAACAACATACTGTTGAATCACTAGTGGGTCATGGAAAGATTAGAAAGGAAATTCAAATGTTTGTGACACTGAACAAAAAAGAACAGCTCCTCTGGGACACAGCTAAGGCAGTACTCAGAGGCAAGTGTATAGCTCTGAGTTCTTACATCAACAAATTGAAGACATCTGAAACCAACAATTTAATAAGACATCTGAACCACCTTGAAAATCAGCAGCAAGATAAACCCCAATCCAGTAGACAGAAATGATTAAAATTAAATCAGAATTAAACAAATTAGAATAAAAAAAAACCATAGAAAGAATCACCAAAACAAACAGTTGGTTCTTCGAAAAACTTAAAAAAATTGACAGACCCTTAGCAAATCTTATCAGAAAAAGAAGAGAACACACCCAAATAAATAAACTCAGAGATGAGAATGGAAACATCACCACAGAAACCACCAAGATTCAGTACATTATAAGGGAACACTTCTCAGTCGTTTATGCTAATAAGTTTGAGAACTTGGCAGAAATGGACCTTTTCCTAGCAAATATCGACATGCTGAAACTAAACCAATGTGAATTAAACCAACTTAACAGGCCCATATCAAGCATTGAAATAGAAACAGCAATGAGAGATTTCCTATCTGAGAAAAGCCCAGGACCAGATGGATTTACAGTGGAATTCTACAAGGCCTTCAAAGCAGAGCTCACACCAGTATTCCTACAGCTCTTCAATGAAATTGAAAGAGAAAGTTGACTACCCAGCTCATTCTATGAAGCCATCATAACCCTCATCCCCAAACCAGGCAGGGACTCATAAAAGAAAGAGAACTAAAGACCCATTTCTTTGATGAACCTTGATGCAAAACTTCTCAACAAAATTTTGGCCAATCGACTTCAACAATTCATCCAAAAAATCATCCACCACGATCAAACATGATTCATTTCAGGGATGCAAAGGTGGTACAACATACACAAATTAATATAATTCATCACATCAACAAGAGCAAGGATAAGAACCACATGCTTATCTGAATAGATGCAGAAAAAACATTTGAAAAAATCCATCACCCCTTTATGATGAAGGTTCTGGTAAAACTAGGAATCCAGGGAACATTCCTCAATACAATAAAGGCTGTATATGACAAACCTACAGCCAGTATTATAATTAATGGTGAAAAACTAAAGCTGTGTGCTCTTAACTCAAGAATGAGACAAGGATGTCCACTCTCTCCACCTCCTTTCAGTTTAGTATTAGAATGCCTAGCTACAGCAATGACAAGATGCAAACATAAAGGGGATCCAAATAGGGAAAGAAGTAAAACTCTCCCTCTTTGCAGATGACATGATCTTGTATTTAATGAATCCCACTGACTCCACTCCCAAATTACTCTAGCTGATTCAAAACTTTGGCAAAGTAGCAGGGTATAAAATTAAGCCTCAAAAATCAATGGCTTTTCTGTATGCCAACAATGAGAAAAGCTTGGCTGAAATCAGGAAAGTGACTCCATTTGTAATAGCCCCACAAAAAATAAAATACCTAGGAATTAACTTAACCAAAGAAGTGAAGGACCTCTGTGATGAAAACTTTAAAAACCTGAAAAAAGAAATCAAAACAGAACTCAGAATTTTGAAAAACCTCCCATGCTCCTGGATTGGAAAGACCAATATCATGAAAATTGCAATACTTCCCAAGGCTACCTACAAATTCAATGCAATACCTATCACTATTCCATCCTTATTCTTCAAGGAAATAGAAGGGGCAATCCAAAAATTCATATAGAACAATAAAAGACCCCTAATAGCAAAAACAATCCTTAACAGAAAGAACAGTGTTGGAAGAATATCAATACCAAATTTCAGACTCTACTACAAAGCCATAGTAATCAAAAAAGCTTGGTACTGGCACAAGAACAGACCTCAGGACCAATGGAATAGAATTGAAAATCCAGAAATGAACCTACAGACCTATAGCCATCTAATCTTCAATAAGAGAGCTAAAAAAATAGAATGGAAGAAAGACATCCTCTTCAGTAAACGGTGCTCGCAAAATTGGTTAATCACTTGTAGAACACTAAAGCTAGATCCTTATATATCACCCTGCACCAGAATCAACTCCAAATGGATCAAAGACCTTGGAGTAAAAGCAGATACTCTGAAAACATTACAGGATGTAATAGGAGAAACCCTAGGTTTCTTTGGCACCGACCGATATTTTCTTAATAGAGACCTAGAAACACAACAAATCAAGGAAAGGTTGGACAAATGGGATTGCGTGAAGTTGCAGAGCTTCTGCATGGCAAAGGACATAGCAAGCAAGATCAATACAAAGCCCACGGATTGGGAGAACATCTACACTAATCATACAATAGACAAGGGTCTCATATCTAAAATATACTTGGAACTCAAAAAAATTAAATCCCCCAACAACAAATTTTCAAAGAAACAACTGCCCAATACATAAGTGCGCTAAAGACTTAAAGAGAAACATCTCTGAAGAGGAAAATAGGATGGGCAATAGAGACATGAAGAAATGCTCAACCTCCCTAACCATAAGAGAAATGCAAATCAAAGCAACAAGAACTCTAATTACAACTCATGTTGGAAGGGATGTGGACAGAAGGAAACCTTACTGCATTGTCAGTGGGCATGTATACTTTTTAAACTGCTTTTGAAAGTAGTATGTAGGTTCCTCAAAAGTCTCCACATCAAGCTCCCCTGTGACCCAGTAATCCCAATTTTGTGCATTTACCCAAGTGATCACAAACAAGACCTTACTAAAGATACCAGCACAACTATGTTTATTGCAGCATTATTTACCATAGCTAAGATATGGAACCAACCCAGATGCCCCTCAGTAGATGAATGGATCAAGAAAATATGGTATATATACACAATGGAAATCTATGTCTCCATCAGAAAGAATGACATTTCCCCATTTGTTAGGGAATGGAAAGTTTGGGAAAAAACATATTAAGTGAAGTAAGCCAGGCCCAAATTAACATAGGTCCCATGGTTTCCCTTATTTGCAATTACTAGTATATCTCTGTGACAAGCAGAAATGGTCAAGTAAGTTGATGTTAGGCAAAATGAACCCCAAGATAAGGATTCAATTTTTTTCTTTCTTAAGATTGCTTCTAACACATTTATAAGATGATTTCTTTGTTGCTTTGTATGTCCCTCTCTCACGATATAACTCTGTTTTCACTGTATTTGATGTTAGTATACTTTGTGTAGGGGAAGGGAAAAAACAAATTGCTTAAATAGGGATACAGGTGGACCCACTGCAACAATGAGATGTACAAGAAGTGATGTCGAAAAATGAACTTTACAACTTTGGCCTGGATTGGGGGGGTGGGGGACAGAGGGGGAAGCGTGGCTGGGGGAGAGAGGGGAAGATGGGATGGGATGGGAAAGGGAAACAAAGGAGGAGGCAACAATGCTTGATAAGAAATGTACTCATTACCTTGCCCATGTAATTGTAACGCCTCTGTATGTTATTTTCACAATTAAAAATAGAAAAAAAAGAAATGGAGGGACAAAGGGTGAACAGATGCAGCAGTGGTACTCACTAGACACTACGTTGAAAACGTACTATACAACTTGGGGATTGGGCCAGAAGGAAAAACTGGGAGATAATAATGGAAGAGATAACTGTCCAATAAGAAATGTACTCTTCCACTGACATGTAACTGTAGCCCCTCCATACATCATCTTTATAATAACAATAAAATAAATAAAATACAAAAATAATTCTGTTGAACAAGAATACTGATGTTGGAAATTCACATAAACAAAAACAGCTGAAAGTGTTTCGTTTGGTGAACAGGTAAATGTTCACAATTTAATAAAAGTCATATGCTGGAATTGATGAAATCTACAATAAATGGTTGTTGATTTCTTACCATACCTAATTTATAAATTAGACTTTAAGTAATCATGAGAAAAGAATATTGTATATATGGTATTCAATACTTTTCCCTTGGATTAGAAAACCATTGTATATAGTGCTCTTATATATACAAATATAAGTTAAATATCACAAGAATATATAACTTTAGTAGTGATTACAAAAAAGACAGTGATTTGTATATCTTTGTTAAAAAGAATTTATCAAAAATTATCATATTGGATAAAAAATAACAAAGAAGGCCCAGTTATTCAGAATATAATTATAATAAATGTTGAAACCTAGATATTTCACAATAGAAGCACGTGTGTGTGTGTGTGTGTGTGTGTGTGTGTGTGTGTGTGTGTGTGTGCTTCCATATATAAGGGAAAACATACATCCTTTGTATCTCTTGGCCAGACTTATTTCACTTAACACAACTTTTTCCAGATCCAGATCTGTCCATTTCTTTACAAATGGAACAATATTCTTTCTTTCTAATGGATGAGTAAAATTCCATTGCATACATATACCATATTTTCTTGATCTATTTGCCCATTGAGGGACATCTGGGTTGATCCCATATGTTGCCTATGGAGAATAGTGTTGCATTGAATATCGTTGTGCCCTGGTTCATAATCTTTTGAGTAAATCCCCAGGAGTGGAATCACTGGATCAGGTCTATGCTACATTTTGGGAGATAGAGGTGAGATGGAGAGGAATGGGTGAAAATATTGATGGAGATACAATGTCTTAATAAACTGTTTTGATTAATAGTAAATCCTTTTACAGCTATTCAAATATAATAAAAAATGATTAAAAAGAAATGGCAGAATTTATTCGTGAAGTAAATCCACAAAATAACAGTCTATATCAGCTCTAGTAGCTGCACAGTAGAGTGGAATGAAAAAATAGGAAAAGAATCTGGACATCAACAAGAAAAATGACATGGGTACAGGCTAGGGCAATGACCTTGGAAGACATTCATAAGAGATAATATTTGAAGTAATGAGAATGGATCTGTTTTCTGAGGAAATCAATACAGAGCTACACATTCGGTTACCTATAAGAAACTGGAAAGCAAAGCATTAGTTTCAAATGTAGAAAAAAGGATAATTAGGAAATAAATGGAAAAAGAAAATCTTAAGGAAGAAATTAAGGGAGCATCAGTGAAGCAACAGGATAAGTCTACTTAACTCTTTTTTTTTTTAATTTAATTTTATTTTATTTGAGAACATACTGTACAGAGGGGTTACAATTACATGGGCAGGATAATGCATACATTTCTTACCAAGCATTACAGCCTCCTCCTTTGTTTACCCTTCACCTCCCTTCCCAGCCTCCCCCCTCCCCCCACCCAATCATACTCCCCTCCCCCCCCACACCGACATTGTAAAGCTGGTTTTGACATGACATTTTGTACTTCTCATTGTTGCAACAGGTCCACCTGAATCCTTAAACGACTTGTTTGTCCCCATCTCCTCCAGTTCCTCAAAAGACTTCACATAGATCTCCCCTATGATCCAGCAATCCCACTTTTGGGCATTTACCCAAATGTTTACAAACAAGACCACACTAAAGCTACCAGCACAACTATGTTTATTGCAGCATTATTTACCATAGCTAAGATATGGAACCAACCCAGATGCCCCTCAGTAGATGAATGGATCAAGAAAATGTGGTATATATACACAATGGAATTCTATGCCTCCATCAGAAAGAATGACATTTCCCCATTTGTTAGGAAATGGAAAGGTTTGGAAAAAATTATATTAAGTGAAGTAAGCCAGGCCCAAAGAAACATAGGTCCCATGGTTTCCCTTATTTGCAATATCTAGTATAGGTATGAGTCAAGCGGAAAAGGTCAGATAATGTGATGTTAGGAAAATGAACCCTTAAATATGTATTTTAATGTTTTCGTTTCTTTCATGCATGTGTTTCTAACGCATTTATAAGATTATTTCTTTGTTGCTTTGTATGTCCCTCCCCCACAGTGTAACCCCTGCTTTCACTATATTTGATGTCAGTACTTAACTCTTAAGTACACAAACTTACTGTCCTTTATCATGGATATAGTTCATCTCTAAAATAATGGAGATTGTATAGAGATAATGTGCTATAAACAATGAAATATTCCAATACCAGTCCTTTCAAAATTGGCTTATATTGGAACTTAACGTATGGCAAAAGTGGTAGAGCACTAGTTGTAGTTAAAAAGGGGAGGAGAGTATGAAGCACTAAGTTCTCATCCCCGGACAGGCACAAAATGAGACAAAACAAAAATATGAGATCACAGGCTTTCTTGAAGGCACTTAAAAAATTTTGAACTGGTGCTGAAGACAATTCTCACCTTTTCAATAGCTATCAGGAACTGTTAAGTATGTGGGATTCCTTGTATGTAACCAAAAATCTGTTTAGAGGAATTCTGGAGTTTGAGTTAATTTCTCATTAATCAAGAGAAGAGAATAAAGCAAGCCACTATAATATATTGTGTTGTTTTGCTAAATAAAATTTTGATCAGTATTAGTGTTGAAAAACAAGGGGAAAGTAAATCCAGCCAGCACTGGTGGCTTATGCCTGTATCCTAGCTATTCAGGAGGCTGAGATCTGATGATCATGGTTCAAAGCCAGCTCGGGCTGGGCAAGGAACTCCTTGAGACTCCAAGTGATCGACAGAAAACCAAGAGTGGCTCAAAGGAGAAACTGGACAGGAGAAGTCCTAGCCAGCTGGTACACAGAGAGGCATAACAAAGAATCCAGAGTCATATATTCACTTTACATGTACGAGGAAGCATCCTAAGTATATAAATAGCACAGTATCACAAGACTGTCTTGCCTTTGCTATATTTATGCACACTGACAAAATAATTAAGGTTCAACAGATATCTCATGTTTAGTAAACTCGCATTAATGAGTCTCAGTAGCCTCAGTGCAGAATGAAACTATACACTGTTCTGTATAATCACATAGGATTAGAATAACTTTTTCTTAGGTGAAAGGTATGCTTTTTCAAAATAAAGGATCTTGATTAAAATCAAGTGAAGAAGAGTTGAAAGGGGTCAATATGAAACCTAAAGAGAAAGTTTACAAGATAAGAAATTTCCCTCAACAGGTAGTATGGACTTTTAGGAAGAATAGTCTCACAATTGAAGAGAGGAAGAAGGAAGAATGAGGTCACTATAATCTATTATACTATTCATAACTATAAACTATTATAAAATTCAATGCATATCTACAAAACTAAGAAAATCAAGAGAGGAGCAGGGGTGACATGAAGATACACTGAATTCATAAACTATTTTGTTGAATGTCAACTCCTTTGTACAACTACTTAAAATAATAAATACATAATAGTCTCATATTCAAATTTAAGCTACTATAATTTGATCATCAAATAAAACCTATAAAATGTCTGTAATTCATGCAAAATACCTTTGTGTTTATCAACACATAACCGCACATCTTAAGAAAACCAAACAAAAAATTTGAGTCTGACATTTTCATCAACCCAACACTGAGAATAGGAGACATGCATGTTTTAGATTTGAGTAACATGGAAAATTTAGTGAAGTCAAGAAATTAGGTGCAAAGTTTATCTTCATGAAATCATGTACTTCACAAAAGTGTAGCAAGCATATATCTCTTCTCAAGATATGAATTTTATTTACCCATCAAATACAAGATTGTACTAAATAACAAAACAATAAAAGCTAATGAATATTCAGAGAATATTCAAATTTAGTTATGCTACTTGAACTGGAGTCCAACATAGGAGAATATAACTACTTAAGATATCTGAAGCTGTGATCTTGGTATTTTACAACATATAAACTCTATAGGCCCATATATTAATATATATATGAATACATTTATATAAAACATGAGAAATATAACATCAGGGTTCTTCCTATCTGTTCTGTTCACTGCACAGTATGTCATTACTGATTCATCATTTCAAATATAGGACCCAAGTATCATCAATAAATGCATATGCTCTTCTATGAATTTGAAGACTAAACTATGATGTATTATGGTAATACACATTCATTTCACTTTTAATTCATTCATTCAACAAATATTTGTCCCATGTCTGTATTGTACCAGAACATATTAGGCCTATGGGACATAGATGTTCTCAAGAAGTTTATAAATTAAAGCAATAATTTTCAAGGATGGTGTCATATGTAAATCAAATACATCTCTTTGCTTTAAAATTCCCGGTCTTTATGTCCCAATTGTTTTATCTTTGATTAGTTTCTGTTGTAAGATGAGAGGTCAAATTTTGGAGTCTTTATTAAAAGGCCAGTGACTGCATGGTGAACTCCTGTTTCAAAGACCAGTAGCCAGCAAATAAAATTAACACTGTTAGAAAATGGAGCCATGAAGGCCAGAGAGGAAAGAAAGAACAAAAACAATACTAACATCATGATGACTGGAGAAGAGCCTAAAGCCAGGAGACAAGACATAAATATGGAGACATGTAACATGGCGTCATGGCGCCTAGCTGATCCTGGCCTAAATTGGGTCAGGTCAGCAGGCAGATCACAGGAAACTCCCAGTAACAGGCACTAGACTGACAGGTTTAGTAACCTATCATCCAAGTCCCCACCCCTCCCCCCACTCAGGGATACAGGCATACCCATTACTTGGGAGGTGGGGGCTTCACCTTGCCCCAGCATGAGCCAGACCCTACTATTCACCATGTGGCCAAGATTTCGTCAGCCAGACTTAATCTCTCTGTTTCACCTCAAGTAAATACAAACCTACTATATAAAATCAGTTTTAAAATCAATTAACTTTTAAAATTGAAACCCAAAACTTTGAGAATCACTGTTATAGCAGAAAGGAGAAAATTTCATCATAAAATGTATGGTAGAAGCTAAAATTGTTAGAAACTCTTTTAATGCCTGAGAAGTTTAATCACTTTCCTGACTTGCAACTCCACAGGATATCTCAGTCAACAAAGAAGATACATTGTGGGAAAATGTTTCCTGTCTAATAAATGCAAATGATCTTTAGTGGAAGCAATGGAAGGAAATATTTTCAAGATTACTAGCTCTTACATTAGAAGATAGTCTTTATAGCACTAAAATTTAATAGTAGCTGCAAACTAATGTGTCTGTAGCTACAATGACCAAAATCTGTGGCAGTTAGGTCTGTTTGGTAATTATATAGTTGCCAAATTACTATGCAATCAAGGTCATTTTTGATTTGTTGCTTTATAAACAACGGACTATTCTACTTTTCATTTGTAAGAAAAATGGACAAGTTTTGAAGAATATTTAATCTAAAACACAAAGCAGAGAAAGGTGTTAAACCTATATCATTTTAAATCAAGGTATTTGTCATTTACAATTGACATTTTTGCACACTTTTTTCTGACCTTCAAAGCCATTTGATGCTAAACTTTAGAAGAACTTTAAGTCAGAGTTCAAATATCAACAAAAGACATATACAATAAAATTAATTGCTGACATCTATCCAATTGTGAAAACTAAACAGATTTAAGGAAGAACTACTGACATATGACTAGAATTCTAATAGGTAGAAATTTAGCTCAGAACTACCAAAGCCAATTGATTAAAATCATTCCTATTCACAAGAAAAATTTTCTTTTCATTCTTTTCATTCTTTTCATTCAAACTAGAGTTTGAAGCTGCGAAGGATTCCATGGCAAGGGAGCCAAAAGTTCTGATATGTTCATTGATAATTTCAAGGGAAAAAACTGAACCTTTGTACTACGATGAGTGTGTTCTTCCTCACTATATAGTTTATATGCTGCTACTAATTTAGCAAATGTCTCAAACTTTATTAATGATTAATAAATGTATCAAAGTATTATCATATAAATAGTTTGTGTGGTCTACATGCCATTGACAAATGTGAATGTGAAAAGTATCTCAAAATATAATTTTTGATACAATATAACATCAGTAGAATTTAATGACTACAATATTATATGCATCCAAGTTGTGTAATGCTGCATAAAGAGCCTCAGTTCCTCTAAGGCTGCTAATAGAGACAACTGCAATCATTAACCAGCTTTTGTGCATACAGAACAATTTAGTGATTTCTCTCTGATTGATGCATTTCCAGGCTTTGCTAAAAGCCAGGAACTGGTGTAAGTAGATATCTAAATAAGAAAAATTTGACAAGAGAGTATGCATGCGAGGAAAAATGATTTAGCACAAGTATGCATGGAGAGCATCTGAAAGGAAACATTAAAGGAAAGTATAAAGATGAAGTCCTTTGACTTTTGTGCACATTAAGTGAATATTAATTAGGTATACTTTTGGCAACTTGCCTGTTATGACAACTGCCATCTGGACTCATAAATATGATCCTAAACCTAAAAAAGAATAGTATAGTGTATGGTCCAAAACATAGAACCCACAGTTAAGAAGTAATATTTTTAATGTATGATTTATAAGAGAAAAATACATTTTAAATAATCAACTTCAGTAGATTTAAGTGTACTATTATAGGAAATTAAACCTCTATATAGCTTTATGCCTACCAAGATAACTAGATGCTTGCAAAGTAGTAAACCCAAGAAATGTGTGCATCATTTCAACTTTGAATATTAAAGTATTTAAATACTACTTTACTTGCCATTTACTGAACATATTTTAATAGATTTTTTCCTATATGTTTTTACAAATAGTTGTTAAATTTTGTTATATAGATGCTTCACTGGTTCCATGACACTTCTTAACTATAATTAAACTGCATCCCAAATGCTAACATACCTGGAAATTGAACTATTCATGCTATAAATTAAATTCCTCAAAGTGAATCTTACATAAATAATGCACATTAACATAAAAACTATCTAAATTAAATGAGGTCATTTCTATTTCCCAAAGCTATCTTGATTTGCAACTCTATCAACTCCAATAAGACATATCAGAATAAACAAAAGGCAAGATGAACCTAAATGCTATAGAAACTAAAAATCAGCTCTTTCTTAAAGGTACCTTGCACTGCACAAGTATTGGTTATCAAACTTTAGAGGTTTAACAGATTTTCAAAATCCTTTACATACATTTTTTCACTAATTTATAAATCAGGGACTGAGGACAAAGTAACTAACAAAAAATGCATATACATAGGCTTCCTATCAAGCCCTTGCAAACATAAACAAAAAGAAATAAAATAGATTAATACTATATATGTAATATAAACTATTAAATGCTATAAGTCATACTAGTAATGGGATTATAAATAATGAGATATGGATCTATTTGAGAAAGCAAAGCAGAAACAGCAATCTAAATTCTGTATTTGTGGATCCCATTCATTCATACAAAGCCACAAATGTTTCTAATCCATTGGAACTGACTATTGAGGCAGGACTTGCAAAGTAATGGCAACAAAAAGAAAGACTGTATAATCAAGGCAGCATGGAAAACTGACCTGAAGTAGAAGCTCCACCCCAGATAAAGTCTTGTAGAACTGTTAATTAAAATTTAAAAGTGGTTAGGTGCTGGTGGCTCAGCTACTAAGCAGGCTGAGATCTAGGAACCACAGTTCAAAGCCAGCCCAGGCAAGTATGCCAAGATACATGGGTATGACCTTTACTCATGACATAAAGAATAGAGTATAGTAGCATTCTTCTCTGACTTGAAGATTCATTAGAAAAACAATTAGCACTGAGAGGAACTTTGATCAACTGTGCATGAAGATGGAAAAAATCCATAAATAACAAAAGTCCCTGTATTTGTGCCATGCATTATGGAATCTGACTAAACCATGCACCTAGTGAGCGTAAGGCTGAAGCATGAAATCAATGTTAAGTGGATTTAAAATTTTACAAACTTCAACAACTCTGGGAAGAAGCAAATACAAACATATGCTGATATAATATTTTGACGACTAGGACACATAAACTCCAACCCCCTAAGTAAAGGGAACTGAGCTCTCAATAAAATAATTATAAATGACATTTGAAACCTATTACAAGACAGACATCATTTAAAATATGTAGAAAGAGTAGCGCCTCTTAAGAACTTGAGATAAACCACATTAAAAGTGTATTTAAATAATTAAAGCAATAAAAGGAGATATTAAACCCATAAAGAATAAAACATTAGAAAAGGAGCTGGTCAAGTTTAATAAAAACCACAACTACGATTATACAAATGAAAAAATAAGTCATTGAGATTAAGAACTCCAGGAGCAAGTTGAACAACAAAAGAGACCATAACTGAAGAAGAAATTTGTAACTTAAAAACTAAACCTGAGAAAATTACTAAAAAAATATAGCAAATGAAACAATGGAGAAACTAAAAAGCAGGAACAAAAGGAAGAAATTGTAAGGTCTGATTCTGTCACAGAAAGAAACACTACAAGCTGTTTTAATCTAGTATCTGCTCCAATAACAAAATACCACAAACTGGGAAATTTATAAACAATTGAAGTCTACATACAATTCTAGAGGGAGGGAACTCCAAGACTATGCATGGCACCAGAACCTAGTGAGAGCCCTCAGTCAGTGCCAACATATTGGACTAAGCATACAAAGTCTGAGAGTGTATGAAAGAGAACAGGTAGAGAACTTTCTTTTAAAACACAGTCAATCCTGAGATTACTTACTCCTGTAATATCACTACTCCAGTAATGAATGTGGGCTCTCATGATTTGAATATTAATGGTTGCTCTACAATTCAATAGCACTATATTAACAATGAGATAAATATTCATTCTGGAAGGAACATTAAAACTACAACAAAATATAAAGGTGTGATATTTTGATAAATAATGGTGACAAATTTTACAAAGATGAAAATATCAGATCTTAGATGTATGAAGATTACTAAGAATACAATCAAAACTAAGTGCATACCTAAACATTAAAGATATATGCAGAGAGTCATTTTGCTATTCACACCTGTGGAAGTTACTAAAGAATATAACAAAAGAAGGAAATATGACACTAAAGGAAGTACTTGTGAGGCTGGATAGCCTAGGGGAAATGATGGATGGTAAATAGCTGCCAGATATTCAATGACTCAAGTTTAAAGCTTTTCCATGTACTTCTCTTAAAATTAAGGGAACAAAGTCATTTTAGTGGAAATGATGCCAGATACATGAGAGAAAATGAGGAATGGTTAGTTTACAGCAAATATAGGGTATATTCCTTCATATACTTCCCTTACAATTAAGGGAAAAAATCATTTTAGGGGAAATGAAGTCAAACAAACTAGGGGAAATGTGCAATGGTCATATTACAGCAAATATAGGAGATATTCTTTCACGAACTTCCTTAATATTAAGGGAACAAAAGTCATTTTGGGGAAATGAAGCCAGATAACTTAAGGAAACTGAGGCCTCATGAAGGCAACTGAGAGATACAGTATTTAGAAGCATGGAAGTACCAGCATTGCTTCAAAGAGAGACAAAAGGATACATCCTCTTTCTGAGGGATACATTCCTTGCCCCAAGAATTAACAGTTGTCTGGCAGAGTGTATGCTTTCCTGATCAGAAAGAATGACATTGCCCCATTTGTTTGGAAATGGAAAGACTTGGAAAAAATATTAAGTGAAGTAAGCCAGGCCCAAAGAAACATAGGTCTCATGGTTTCCCCTATTTGCAATAACTAGCATATGTCTGAGTCAAGCAGACAAGGTCAGATAAGTTGATGTTAGGGGAATGAACTCCAAGATAAGTATTCAAATGTTTTTTTTTCTTTCATGCAATTGTTTCTAACATACTTATAAGATGATTTCTATGTTGCTTTGTATGTCCCTCCCCCACGGTATAACCCCTACTTTCACTATATTTGATGTTGGTATAATTTGTGGAGGGGAAGGGCAAAAAACAAATCGTTTAAATAGGGATGCAGGTGGACCCATTGCAACAATGAGATGTACAAGAATTGTTGTTGAAAATCGAACTTTACAACTTTGATGGGGGGAGGATCGGGACCGGGGAGAGGAGGGAGGCGTATGGGAAGGGATGGGAAGGGGAAACAAAGAGGAGGCAACAATGCTTGATAAGAAATGTACTCGTTATCTTGCCCATGTAATTGTAACTCCTCTGTATGGAATTCTCACAATTAAAAAAAAAAAAAAGAATGTATGCTTTCCTGAGAAAAACACTTCCCTAAACTTACGCCACCTCCCCCAAAATGCAGAGAGCAGGGTGCCTCCTTCTCTCAAGGCAACTACGTGTAGTTAGAGCAAAGACAAGAACTCAACTTTGCATAACTTAAAAAAAAGTTTATTGTCAAGGTGATATACAAAAGGTTCACAATTACATACTAAGGTAGTAAGTACATTTCTTGTCAAAAAGCTTTGCATAACTTTGAAGCCAGGGCCCCTGCCTTTACCCTATAAATACCTCCAAGAACCCAAGGAGCTGGGTATCTCTCTGGGTGTCTGGGTGTCTTTCTCTGGGTCTGCGTCTGGGTCTGGTTGTGTATGTATGTGTGTCTCCATGTGTGTCTCTGTGTGTATTTGTCTCTATGTCTCTATCTCCCTATGAGAGCACCCACACTCTGCTAGAGTGTTCCCTTGCCCTTCTGTTTGTCTGCTATTTGTCTGTCTGATTGCCTGCTTGTATATTTAATAAAGATCTGCCAAGTTTTCTTACCATTGTGACTTGTCCAGAAATTGTTATTCTGTAATCAAAGTGAAGGAAGCTACATGAAAAGTTCCTACATTTAAAGGGAAGCTTCACTAAACCTCACCTCCATTGGATACAAAATTAAAATAATGATCAAAAGAAGAGTAACATAATTAAAATTAATAACAGAAAAGTACCATATGTAATAATGGCTAAAAAGTAAGCAATTTTCATAGGCCATAAGAGTTGATCAGAGTAAAATTTGTATAAGATCTTTGAACTGTTTGGGACAGGAGTAAGTCCACTGGTTTAATATATAACAAATAGAAAGCTCTATGGTATGAACTCTTAGAAAATACTCAACACAATAAAGTTATAACTTTCCCCAAAATTCATCTATAAAATTAATGCAATTCCTGTTAAAATCCCTAATAGAACTTTCCAAACAGACTGTACAATTCAGAAAGATCAAGATGAACTCATTGTAATTTAGTGGTAGAGCATTTACCTAGCATCTATGAGAACTTCAGTTCCATTCTAAACATTACAAAAAAGTAAAATAGAATAAAAATAATACTAAAGTGCATTTTGAACAAGAAGTAAATAGAAAAACTCTATTATATAGCATTACAAATAAGTGGGGACAGATTAGCTTCCTAAATTCAGGTATTATTTTCACACACACAAACACACACACACAAACACACACACGCATGCACACACCCAGAGGTGAGAAGAGAGGGGGGAGGGGGGGGAAGGTAGAAAATATAAAATTGGAGCATTTACACATACCATGAATGTGTAATTATTAGCTTAACTGTAATTATGGATGTTTCTCCAAAACTAAAAATAGGATTACCATATGAACCATCTATACCACTTGATATATTTTGAAGGAATCAAAAATAGAATACAGTGGAGATGCTCTCACGGTCATATTAATTGAAATACTTCCCATGATAGCCAATTTAGAGACTCAGTCTAGATTCCCATCCACAGATGAATGGACAAAGGGTATGTGGTTTATATACCCAGGGGAATATCATTCAGTAAAAAAAAAAATGCAGTTATATCATTTGTAAGGAAATGGATAGATTTAGAAATTATTAGATCCTCATGTTAAGTAAATTGAGACAGGCTCAGAGAGAAAAATACTATGTTTTCTCTCATATAAGGAAAGTAGAATTTTAAAAGATGTACTAACAAACCTCACAAAAAATTTCACTCAGATTAATCCACTTGACTATACCTGAAATTCTTTTCTCTTCAAAGCAACTCTATAAAATTATCATAATCAGCTAATCCTGTACTCTTCCTCTACCCAGTGTGAATCAAAAAGCTAATCTATTTAGAACAATATTATTGTCTTTTTTCCTTCATCAAAATACTAATAGTAGCCACAGCACCAGTGGCTCACAACCATAAAACTAGCTACTCACGAGACTGAGATCTGAAGATGTCAGGTCGAAGCCAGCCTCAGAAAAATGTCCTTGAGACTCTTTATTTCCAATACTCAAAAAAGCTGGAAGTGGTGCTGTGGCTCACCGTGAGCAAAAGAAGCTCAGGGACAGTGCCTATGCCCAGAGTTCAAGCTCCAGGACTGGCAGAAATAATAAAATACTAATAATCCTTTATAGTTTCCTTTATTATACATACCTTGTTTTCTTCATTTACACAGTTGTTTCTAGTTTGATTTCATATATTATTAAGTATTTTTACCCATTAACCTTACTTTCTTAGCATTATGATCAATTTTATAATGGCATTTTTATGGATGAATATTTCATAAATATGATAATGTTTCTTCATGATGTAATTTTTCATGTTTATGAGTTGACTCAAATGTACAACTTCTCCATAGAATATATAAAAAGATGCAAACTTCTCTATATTGTATAAAACCATGGTGCCAAAGTATATATTCAGTAAGTATTTCTGCCTTTTAATTTCATTGGAAATGAGTTGGAATTTTCACGGATAGCTATAATTTACCTTTAGGACAAGTTATTAAAAATATTTTGAAGCTATAAAAATTCATTTATAAAGTTTTGGTACACTTACCATTCACCTAATTTAAACAATCATGTTTCTATTGCACATTGAACAATGAAGGTATTCAAGAAATACTACTACAATATATGTTGCTTTGCGCTGAAGGCATTTGTAAAACAGCACATTGTAGAAGAGGGTGATTCTCTAAATTCCCTTAGATGCCCAAATACTTTTTCCAACTGGAACACAACTGATTATCACCAATCATTAATGCAGAGAGTTCCATCAACCAGAAATGATTGCTTTTTAAATTTTATTTTATTGTAAATATACTGTACAGAAGGATTACAGTTACAAGAATAAGGCAAAAAGTACATTTCTTGTCAAGCATTGTGACCCCTTCCCTTGTTGTTCTCCCACTATCCCTTCCTGCCTCCACCTCCCTCACTCCTACCTCCCCCCCCAAGTTTTAAAGTTTGTTTCCAATATACTGTTTTGTGGGTATCATTCTTGAAATTGGTCATCCTGTGTCCTTGTTTCAGCATTTTGTTATTCCCCTTCCCCTCCCCATATTAGACAAATGTATATACAAGATGCAGGGCACCAAAATCAAGTACAGTGACAACAGGGGATATACTATAAGGGAAAGAACATACAAAGAAAACAAAAAAAATCACATAGTCCATTTTAAACAACAGCAATAAAGACATCTTGTACCCATATCTTGGGGTTCATTTTACTAAGAATCATTTTATAAGGTCATATGTATGTAGCTTTTCAGCGTTTCTGCTCATCTAATGAAATTATCCTAGACATATACTAGTTATTGCAAATAAGGGAAGCCATGGGACCTGTTTCTTTGGGCCTGGCTTACTTCACTTAATATAATTTTTCTAATTCTTTCCATTTCCTAACAAATGGGGTGATGTCATTCTTTCTGACGGAAGCATAGAATGCATATATATATATATATATATATTACATATATATATATATATATATGCCACATTTTCTTGATCCATTCGTCTATTGAGGGACATCTGGGCTGGTTCCATATCTTAGCTATGGTGAATAATACCATAATAAACATAATTGTGGTGGCAGTTTTGTAGACCTAAAGAAGTGTAAAAATCTCCCATTTTCCTGTATTGAGAGGATTAACATCGTGAAAATGGCAATACTGCCAAAGTGTATCTACAAATTCAGTGCAATCTCCATCAATATCCCAACCTCATTCTTGAATGAAATAGAAGAAGCAATCCAAAAATTCATATGGCACAAAAGAAGACCCCAAATAGCAAAAAAAAATCCTAGCAGAAGGAACAATACTGGAGGAATATCAGGACCAGACTTCAAACTTTGCTACAAAGCCATAGTGATCAAAATGGCTTGGTACTGGCACTAGAACAGACCTAAGAACCAAAGGAATAGGACTGAAGACCCAGAAATGAACCCACAGACCTATAGCCACCTAATCTTCGATGAGGCAGCCAAAATAATACAATGAAAGAAAGACAGCCTCTTCAGTAAATGTTGCTGGCAAAATTGGTTAACACCTGTAGAAAATTAAAATTAGATCCTTATATATCACCCTGTACCAGAATCAACTCCAAATGGATCAAAGACCTTGAAGTAAAAGCAGACACCCTGAAATTTTTACAGGAAGGAATAGGAGAAAATCTAGAGCTCCTTGGCACTGGCCGAAATTTTCTTTAAAAATAAAAGAAATACAACAAATCAAAGAAAGGTTGGACAAATGGGATTGCATGAAACTGCAAAGTTTCTGCATGGCAAAGGACATACCTAGCAAGATCAATAGAAAGCCCACAGACTGGAGAAAATATTCACTACCTATACAACAGACAAGGGCCTCATATTTAAAATACACTCAGAGCTCAGAAAATTAAATCCCCCAAAAACATGCTCAAAGAAACAACTGCACCATTAATAAGTGGGCTAAAGACTTAAAGAAAGATTTCTCTGAGGAAGAAATAAGAATAGCCTATAGACAAGTGAAGAAATGCCCAAGTTCTCTAGCCATAAAAGAAATGCAAATCAAAACAACACTGAATTTCCACTTCACCCCAATTTGAATGGCTATTGTCAAGATATCTAATTACAACAGATGCCGGAGGGGATGTGACCAAAAGGGAACCCTACTGCACTGTTGTTGGGAGTGTAAACTTGTTCAACCACTCTGGGAAGAAATATGGAGGTTCCTCAAAAGACTTTGCATAGAGCTCCCTTATAACCAAGCAATCCCACTTCTGGGCATTTACCCAAATGATCACAGAAAAGATTAATTTTTACTATAGGCCAGGTTCTGATGGCTTATGCCTCTAACCCTAGTTACTCAGGAGGCTAAGACCTGAGGACTGTGTTTCAAAATCAGCCTGGGCGGGAAAGTCCATGAGACTCTTCTCTCCAATTAACCATCAAAATGGTGGAAGTTGAGTTGTGGCTCAAGTGGTAGTGTGCCAGCCTTGAGTACAAAAGCTCAGGGAAGCACTCAGACCTTGAAATCAAGCCCCAGTACTGGCAAACACACATCCATATACACATACGTGCAAGCACACACACAATTCTTACTATAGAACAAGAAGCCTTAGACAGATACCACACAACTTTCCATAAACTATCCTTTCCCCCAATCATTTCTTCTGAAAATATGTTCTTTACCCTGCTACTCCTATTTCTTTTCACATAAATTACTGTGTAATCTATATGTCCTGCCTCAATTTGCATTTCCATAACATTTAAGTGATTTAAGAAAAGTGACATTAACCAGAAAACTTTGTGGAGTGAACTTAATAATACCTGCCATTCCTTCCAAATTTAACTAAGGCTCCCCATGATAATGGAATATTTTTAGGGTCAACCCCTTGACTTTTTATAGTCCAGATTTTTTCATTTGTCTTAGAACAACAGAGACCCTCCAGACAGTGAAATAATCCTCCTAGGTTACTTCAAAGAAGGAAAGTTATTTTAGAACAGTTCTTTTATTATAGAAAGTTCTTCCGCCAAGAATAACCCAAGGCCAAATATACGTTCTACTATTTGTCAAAGAATTGTTAATATAACCATTCGTTATTCATGAACAGAAATGTAAATGAAGATGTGGTTCACCTTCCTGTTCCCAGCACCTACAAAGTTGCAATGAAACTTCTAAGATGAAAATGCAGGGATGAAAAGCCTACTTTCCCCTTCTCCACTTTTAATACACACTCATATCTCTGTCAGCAAAGGGCATTAAACAGGACTACTTCCAAAGAGTCTCCTCTCAGAGACTGACCTTGCCCAAGTGAAGTGTTAGAGGAAATAAAGCATTAATTCAAAGGAAAAATTTCTAGAATAGGGCCAATCAATAAAATATGTGAGTCTGAATAAGAACTTTCAGGATTTTATATTCTAGGATGTCTTACTTTACAACATAAACCTTCTGATTATGCCATTGAACCTCAATACACAATCATCTCTATTGATTTCCATTCATTTACAGAAATGGTAACTTGTATAATCTTAAACAAGTGAGACTATATCAAACTAAAAAGTTTCTGCACAGAAAATAAAACAAAAGTGGAAATCAACCTAATGAAATGAATAAAGCCAGATGCCAGTAGTGCATGCCTACACTCCTGAGATCTGAGGATCATAGCTTCATTGAGGAGACTGAGATCTGAAGATCATGATTTGAAGCCAGCTTAGGCAGGAAGGTTTGTGAACATCATCTACAGCTAGAAGCTGGAAGTGGAGCCATGGTTCAACTAATAGAGTACCATCTTGAGTGAAAAACCTGAAGGACAAAATAAAACAAAAAAAGACAAAGATCAATGGCAAATAGGATGAGAGACTTCCTGAAAGCCAAATGTTGAGGACTGACCCCTCTATTATTGAACAAAGGTCATCAATGACATGGACTATAATAGTATCAGTGGAGTCACAAGAAAAGCCTAACTGGAAAACATTCAAAGGAACATGAGAAAAGATTTAGAGTAACTGCAAACAAAATGAGAAGTTTGCCGTAAAGGAGGACTGAGAAATTATGTACAAGTTGAGAGGGAAAGAAGAACATATATTCACTTACAGATGATAGAAATGTAGCATACTTGTATGCTGAGAGACATAATAAACTAAAAGGAAATGAGAAATTTGTTGATGTGAGGAAAAAGAGAATATTTCTGAAGTTTTTTTGTGTTTTTTTTGTTGTTGTTTTTTGTTTGTTTTTTTTCTGTCTGGGCCTGGGTGCTGTCCCTGAGCTCTTCAGCTCAAGGCTAGCACTCTACCACTTGAGTCATAGCACCAATTCCAGTTTTCTGGTGGTTAACTGGAGATAAGAGTTTCACAGATTTTCCTTGCCTGGTTGGCTTTGAACCTCTATCCTCAGATCTCAGCCTCCTGAGTAGCTAGGATTACAGGAGTGAGCCACCAGCTCTGAAATATTTTTTTGAGACATGTTCTTTCTATGAAGTCCAGGATGGCTTGAACTTGCAATCATCTTGTCTTGGCTTCCTGAGGATTGTGCTTACACAATCATTACACCTGGCCTGAATCATTTATTATGTGGAAAGTATAAGATCTACTATATAAGTGAAAAGAATTATTTTTTTAGAATCACCGCACATAATTTTGCCATTATTCATTGTAATAAATAAAAGTACAGAGCATATTTGTACAGACTCTTACTGGTGAGTAGACATGGTAACTGGCAATAAAACCTACTATAAGGCCAAGACTATGCTTTACATTCTCACACTAAGGATGTGAAATGCTTTATATGTGGCCAGCACTGATGTAATAGGAAATTAATTGGACATAGAATTAAAAACATTGTTTGAACCATAGTTCCAAAACTAGTCTGTAATCACAAACATATTACCTCATTTCTCTGATCTTCTGCCTATTCAACTATAAAAGAAGGTAGCTAATTCCCAGAAACATTATAAAAGTACAAATTAACTAGGACCAATAAATTTGAAAATAACTTTAGCTGTATACATATTATTGCAGTCCAAAATGCCAGTATTTATGAAGGTTAAGATGGGGGCTGAGAAGGTGACTTAGTGATAGAATTCTTGCCTTGCATGTATGAGGACGTGGGTTTGATTCCTCAGCACCACATAAGCAGAAAAAGACAGAAAGGACACTGTAGCTCAAGTGGTGGGGCACTGTAGCTCAAGTAGTAGAGCACTAGCTTTGAGCTGGAGAGCTGAGGGACAGCAACCAGGCCCAGAATTCAGGCCCCACAACCAACAACAAAATAAAGAAGGTTAAGACAGATGTGCTTCAGTTGACCCCTCCCCCAGGCCCCACCATATAGCTTTTGGAATGGTGTTACAAGGCCTTTATAACTCTGAGCAACAATTTTTAAAACCTCTTCAACCTACAAATGAAACATTATCACTGTAAAATTCCTGTTTAGACGTTTTGCATACATGCCCTTGTTGCCTACAATGACTAAGTCATTCTATTGATAAAGTTGTCTACAAAGGTCATTTATTACCCCAGAGCCCATCAATGTCTAAAGAATATATTTTCTATCAAATGTAAACCCCGTACTGTTGAATTTGTTCCTTCTCAACTTGACACTCAGGCTGCTCCAACATTAAAACCATCTGTTGTCCACATTCATGAGGGAATGAGTGAGTTAACGCTTTAAATCTTCAAAACTATAATAAAATGTATAAATTTCCCCTCCCCCAATCCTGCAATTCCTTCTGTAAAATACATAAAGAATTTTCTGGAAAATCTACCAAGTCCATTGTCATATCCTTTCACAAATGGCTGCAGAACTACATGTCAGCTTAAATTGTACTGTTAAATTTGTTATGCCATATTCCCTACTCCATAATATGTCTCTATTATTTACCTTATCCAATTTTAATGATTATTTTAATTATTTTCAGGTTAAAGGATCTTTGGTAAGTTCTCTAAAAGCAGTGAAATTTTGACTTGTCAAATCTTGAGAACATCACCATAATGTCCCTTGTGGTATTTATTATTCACTTGTTTACAGCTAAGCAATGAAATATGGTAATTCAACATCTGGGCCTATAGCCAATACTTACAAGATCCATATTATGATGCTGCCACATAATATCTTTGCATAACTTATTTGTGCTTCAATTTTTTCATCAAATTGGGAGAGATTCTGTAAATATTACTATGTAATTCTAATAGCTCACATTTGTTGAGCTTTGTTATGTTGGGCTTTATTTTATTCCCTTAACATTAAAATAGTATTTTTCCTGATAAAGTTGTGATGAGGATTAAATAGAAATACTGCTAGCATAAACACTGCTGAATAAATATTAGATATTATTTTAATCTAACCTAACACATGCTTATTCTGCTCTATGTGGAAAATGATATGTGAGGTCCTTAGGGTAAACATATTACTATAAAGAATTCACTTGACGGCGGGCACTGGTGACTCACGGCTGTAATCCTAGCTACTCAGGAGGCTGAGATCTGAGGTTCGCAGTTCAAAGTCAGCCCAGACAGGAAAGTCCATGAGACTCTTATCTCCAATAAACCACTCACAAAGCCGGACGTGGTGCTATGGCTCAAGTGGTAGAGTGCTAGCCTTGATCTGGAATGCTCAGGGACAGAGCTCAGGACCAGAGCTCAAGCCCCACGACCAACAACAACAAAAATAATAATTCACTTGAGAGACTACATATACCTTATATGAATAGTATTTTAAGAAGAAAGCAAACATGTCTACAGGCACCTGAGACAATGAAAGAATCTGAGTTCAAACCACAGGATTGCCAAATGAAATGGAGTTAATCATTTCCCATAAAAAGGAAAGATGACATTTCAAGGAGAGGACTCATTGATGACAACACTGCTATATAATGATTAATTAAGTACCTAAAGTTACATTTATAGAAAGACATATTCAATCCTTTGCCTTCAGCTATTACCTCTCCAAAATTAACCTCTGTATCTTTGACTGCTATGTGAAACTTAAGCTCAATCCAACCCTATTGTACATATCCCATTGAGGTTCTTTTCCATAGCTTTTAATGTTGGCACATAATAGAATTCATTATAATATATTTGGCCACATCATGTACCATGCATTCTTTAAGAGGCTGAAAATCTAGCTATTAGTTATACAGAAAAAAAATAATCTAATTTCATGAAGCTGGCATTCTTTTTAGAACATAACATTTAAAACACATTAAAATATGGAATGTGTTAGAATGTGCCATTAAAAAAATAGCTTACTTTTTAATTGAAACAACCATAACTCACAACCCCATTAAGTATGAAAAGTACATTTAACATTTGCATTCCTTTGTAGAACCCATTCATTTCCACACATCTAGTCACAAAATAATAGTAGTTATTTTGTAGTTATTTTGCTGTATATAGTAGTGCAACTGAAACTATATTTAACAGTTTATATACTGTTTGACTATATTTTTCTTCAATTTATTAAATGAGCATCATCTATATTTTCATTTTAGCACCTATATCCAAAATGTGTTACCTTGATTAAAATGAATAGTAGATAAAAAAAATAAAGCTAGATTACCACACTCTAACCTCAAATCTAGATAAGCAACTCCAAGCTCATATCTTATTGTAATCAGATGAAGAATGTCATTTTCAATTACTAGCTGGTGAAAAAATGCAGATTATATATAAACAAATATAGTTCCAAGTAGATAGCATATATTGTAAATTTACATCAATTCAAAGGGTAAAACAATGAATATGTTTAGGTTATGCTCCATATAACATATTCAACTCAATTATATCTTTCCAAGGAGTTATTTGTGGGTCTGGTATTATTACAAAACTCACATTTTTATTCAGTCATGCAGCTCATGGTCTGGGCACTGTCCTAGAGTTGTTTTGATCAAGGTTAGTGCTTTATCATTAAGCCACAGATCCACTTCCAGCTTTCTGGTGGTTAATTGGAGATAAGGGTTTCACAGCTTCCTGTCAGGGCTGGTTTTGTACTGTAGTCCTCAGATCTCAGCCTCCTGAGTAGGTAGGATTATAGGCATGAGCCACCAGTGCCCAGACAAAGGCATATTTCTGTGGTCTGTTATTTAATCATTTAGTATAACATATATTATTAGGCATAGTATTAGTAAGATCTAATGAATAACTTGGTAGTAGACTATATGCCATTTTCTCTTTTATTTATTTTTATTTTTTTATTTTTGTGGAAATATCATACAGAGGGTTTACAATTACATGGGCAAGATAGAGAGTACATTTCTTACCAAGCGTTGTTGCCTCCTCCTTTGGTATATCCCTTCCCCTCTCCACTCCCCTACCCCCACACTCCCCTACCACCACCATCCCACCCCCCTACCCCACCAAAGTTGTAAAGTTCGTTTTTCGACATAACGTCTTATACATCTCATTGTCGTAATGGGTCCACCTGTAACCCTATTTAAACTGTTTTTTCCCTTCCCCTCCACGAGATATATCAACATCAAATACAGTGAAAGTAGGGCTTATACCCTGGGGGAGGTACATACAAAGCAACAAAGAAATCATATATACACTATGGAATTCTATGCCTCCATCAGAAAGAATGAGATTGCCCCATTTGTTAGGAAATGGAAAGACTTGGAAAAAATTATATTATGTGAAGTAAGCCAGGCCCAAAGAAATATAGGTCCCATGGTTTTCCCTATTTGCAATAACTAGTATATGTCTGAGACAAACAGAAACTGTCAGAGAAGGTGATGTTAGGTGAAATGAACTCCAAGATAAGGATTCAAATGTTTTTTTCTTTCTACATGCCATATTCTTTTGCTGGTTGAAACCTTTAAATAAAATAAACACTTTGAAAAGGGGATATATAGGTGTGCCCATGGAAAATAAGGCCTTCTATGGAATACATGATAATTAAGATTATATAATGTATACATGAACTAATGAAGTTGGGCTATTTCAGTAAATTTACATCAACTGAAAAAGAATGTACTGTCTCATAAAATTGTGCTTTTTATGTAAAACTTATGAAATTAATTTGCTTTCTGGGCTTGATAATTTAATCGTGGCTATTCTGCCAAATCCAGTTGATATAAAAATACATAATACTAAGAATAATGAATCTCAAACTATGGTCTGAATTGTGGACATCATAATTGTAAATAATCACACTTTTACATTAGAAAGTTAGCTAACAGATGATGACAGAGAATGTACCAAAGATTTAAAATTTCCTGAAGGCTAAATCCAGGCACCCATGGCTAGGATTGATAACCATTGCTAGGGAGGCTGAGATCTAGAATCTCAGTTCAAAGATAGCCAGCTGTGAGAAAAAACAATTGAGTGATGTGCAAGGCCCAGAGTTCAAGCCCAATTACTGGCACAAAAACAAAATCCTGAAAATTCTCAAAGATTCATTTAATCAAAAAAATTGAAAATATTAGAGTTCTTGATTATAGCCATTCTAACTGGGGTCAGGTGGTATCACAGTGTTGTTTTGATTTGCATTTCTTTTATGGCTAGAGAGGTTGAGCATTTCTTCATGTGTCTTGTTGGCCATCCTTCTTTCTTCTTCAGAGAAGTTTCTCTTTAAGTCTTTAGCCCACTTATTTATTGAGCAGTTGTTTCTTTGAAAATTTGTTGTTGGGGGATTTAATTTTTTGAGTTCCTGGTATATTTTAGACATGAGACCCTTGTCTTTTGTATGGCTAGTGTAGATCTTCTCCCAATCTGTGGGCTTTCTATTGATCTTGCTAGCTATGTCCTTTGCCATGCAGAAGCTCTGCAATTTCATGCAATCCCATTTGTCCAACCTTTCTTTGATTTGTTGTGTTTCTGGGTCTCTATTAAGAAAATTTCGGCCTATGTCAAGGAGAACTAGGGTTTCTCTTATTCCATCCTGTACTGTTTTCAGTGTATCTGCTTTTACTCCAAGGGCTTTGATCCATTTGGAGTTGATTCTGGTGCAGGGTGATATATAAGGATCTAGCTTTAGTTTTCTACAAGTGATTGACCAATTTTACCAGCACCATTTACTGAAGAGGCTGTCTTTCTTCCATTCTATTTTTGTAGCTCCCTTATCAAAGATTAAATGGCTATAGGTCTGTCGGTTCATTTCTGAGTTTTCAATTCTATTTCATTGGTCCTGAGGCCTATTCTTGTGCTAGTACCGAGTTGTTTTAATTACTATAGTTTTGTATTAGTGTTTGAAATTTGGTATTGATATTCCCCCAGCACTATTCTTTCTGTTAAGGATCATTTTTGCTATTTGGGGTCTTTTATTGTTCCATATGAATTTTTGGATTGCCTCTTCTATTTCCTTGAAGAATGAGGTTGGAATATTGATAGTATTGTGTTGAATTTGTAGGTAGCCTTGGGAAGTATTACCATTTTCAGGATGTTGATCCTTCCAGTCCAGGAACATGGGAGTTTTTGCCACTTTCTAAGTTCTGTTTTGATTTCCTTTTTCAGGTTTTTAAAGTTTTCACCACAGAGTCCTTCACTTCTTTGGTTAAGTTAATTCCTAGGTATTTTACTTTTTGTGGGGCTATTACAAATGGAGTCGCTTTCCTGATTTCAGCTACACTTTTCTCATTGTTTTCTCACTTTTCTCATTGATTTTTGAGGGTTAATTTTATACTCTGCTATTTTACAAAGTTTTGAATCAACTTGAGTAATTTGGGAGTGGAGTCAGTGAGATTCTTTAAATAAAAGATCATATCATCTGCAAAGAGAGAGAGTTTTACTTCATCTTTCCCTATTTGGATCCCTTTTATGTTTGCATCTTGTCTTATTTCTATAGCTAGATATTCTAATACTAAATTGAAGAGAAGTGGAGAGAGTGAACATCCTTGTCTCATTCCTGAGTTAAGGGGAAACACCTTTAGCTTTTCTCCATTAAGTATAGTGCTGGCTGTAGGCTTGTCATATACAGCTTTTATTGTATTGAGGAATGTTCCCTGGATTCCTTGTTTTTCCAGAGCCTTTATCATAAAGGGGTGTTGGATTTTGTCAAATGCTTTTTTCTGCATCTATTGAGATTACCATGTGGTTCTTGTCCTTGTTCTTGTTGATGTGATGAATTATATTAATTGATTTGCATATATTGTACCAACTTTGCATCCCTGAAATGAATCTTGTTTGATCATGGTGTATGATTTTTTTGGATGAGTTGTCGAAGTTGATTGGCAAAAATTTTTTTGAGAAGTTTTGCATCAATGTTCATCAAATAAGTTCTCTTTTTTGATGAGTCCCTGCCTGGTTTTGGGATGAGGGTTATGATGGCTTCATAGAATGAGTTCAGTAGTCAACTTTCTCTGTCAATTTCATTGAAGAGTTGGAGGAGTAATGGTGCTTTGAAGGCCTTGTAGAATTCCACTGTAAATCCATCTGGTCCTGGGCTTTTCTTAGATGGGAGGTCTCTTATTGCTGTTTCTATTTCAATGCTTGATATGGGCCTGTTAAGTTGTTTTAACTCATCTTGGTTTAATTTTGGTATGTTGATATTTACTAGGAAAAGGTCCATTTCTGCCAAGTTCTCAAACTTAGCATAAAGGTTTAAGTATTCCCTTATAATGTTCTGAATCTTGGTTGTTTCTGTGGCGATGTTTCCATTCTCATTTCTGAGTTTATTTATTTGGGTGTGTTCTCTTCTTTTTCTGATAAGATTTGCTAAGGGTCTGTCAATTTTGTTAATTTTTTTCAAAGAACCAACTCTTCGTATTGCTAATTCTTTCTATGTTTTTTTTTATTCTAATTCGTTTAATTTGGACTTAATTTTAATTATTTGTTTCCATCTACTGGATTGGGGTTTAGGTTGCTGCTCTTTTTCAAGGAGGTTCAGATGGCTCATTAAATTGTTGCTTTCAGATCTCTCCAATTTGTTGTTGTAGGAACTCAGAGCTATAAACTTACCTCTGAGTACTGCCTTTGATGTGTCCATTGGAGCTGGTAATTTGTGTGTTCGTTTTTGTTGAATATTATGAACATTTGAATTTACTTTCTAATCTCTTCCATGACCCACTGGTGATTCAACAGTGTGCTGTTCAGCCTACATGTGTTATAGGACTTTCTTTGGTGGCTTTTGGTGTTGAGTTCTAATTTTATTCCCTTGTCTTCTGAGAGAATGCAAGGTATAACAGTATACAGTGTTTAGCAGGATTTGAGAGATGAGAGAAATGGGGAGATGCTGGTTAAATAATGCAGAGTTGCAGTTGTAGGATGAATAAAATCAGAAATTTAACATATAGCACAGTGAACACAGTTTATAGTACTGAATGATATACTTAAAATTTGGTAAGAAAAAAGATTTCTGGTACTAGCACCACAAAAAAAAATAACTATGTGAAGGGATGGATATACTAATTTGCTTGACTACAATAAAAATTCTTATGTATATGCATTCTAAATATCTTGTATATCATTTATTTATACACATATGTAATTTATGGGAAAATAATAAAGACAATAAGGCAATGAATACCATGTTTGAAGTTGGAGTCTCCCACTGGCAGCTAAAGAGTCCTGATTTATTATAGCTGCTTCAGCTAGAAGATTATCATATAGAAGTGACTAGATTTGAACTAAAAATCACTAGATTTAAAATCTTTGCTTTTTTCCATTTTGCTATACTGACTCGGCATACTTGAAAATAGATCTCTCTAATAATTAATGTGCATCAAAGAAAATTCTATGAGCTTATATTTGTCATTTATTTTGTGATTTGCTTACGAGTGAAACATAGTAGAAAAAATAAAAAATTATAACCATAGTTGACTTCTATAATTTCTTTTTTTTTTATTGTAAAGATACTATACAGAGGGTTACAGTTACATGAGTGAGGTAATGAGTACACTTCCACTTCCTCTTGAACATTGTTACCCCCTCCATTGTTTTCCCCCTACCATCCCCTCCCTCCCTCCCTTCCCCAAGGTTCTTTTTTTTTTTTTTTTGATTGTGATTAAGTGATTACTTAATTTCCGGAAATTCACAGTATTGTGGAATAATGATGCTCATTTAAAGTCACAAGTTCATTCTAACTTTCCTGGAGCAAATTGTCTATCACAGTCTGTAATATATAACGGTGCTCATATGTTATATACCATATATGTGATCAGCAGCATGGGGATATTTAGTAGTGGTTCAACCAGATGAGTGGGAGTTCTTTGTTTCTTAAGTCCTGTTAGTTTTGTCATATCACCTAACATTTTGGATTCATCATCCACTTATCAGGGAGACCATGTACTGTTTGTCTCTTCGTTCTTGGCTTACCTCGCTCAACATGATTCCTTCTAGCTCCATCCATTTCCCTGCAAATGCCATTATTTTGTCATTTCTAATGGCTGCATAATATTCCATTGTGTATAGATACCACAATTTTTGGATCCATTCATCTGTGGTGGGGCATCTAGGTTGTTTCCATATCCTAGCTATTGCGAACAGTGCTGCAATAAACATGGAGGTGCACGTGTCCTTGTATATTGGTTCCTGTTGTTCAGGGTAGATGCCTAGAAGTGGTATGACTGGGTCGTAAGGGAGGTCAATCTTTAGCTTTCTAAGGACCCTCCAGACTGCTTTCCAAAGTGGTTGTATGAGTGTACATTCCCACCAGCAGTGTAATAGCGTTCCTCGTTCTCCACATCCCCTCCAGCATTTGTCGTTGGCTGATTTGTGGATGTGGGACATTCTGACTGGGGTAAGGTGGTATCTCAGGGTTGTCTTTATTTGCATTTCCTTCACCACCAGGGATGATGAACATTTCCTCATGTGTTTCTTTGCCATTTTTATTTCTTCATTTGAGAAGTCCCTCTTTAGTTCCCTTGCCCATTTAGTAATTGGTTTGTTGGGTTTGGGAGGGATTAGTTTCTTGAGTTCCCTGTATATACAGGATGTTAACCCCTTGTCTGATATATTGCTGGTAAATATTTTTTCCCAATTAGTTGGTTGTCTTTCTAGCTTGGTTGCGATAGCTTTATCTGTGCAGAAGCTTTTTATTTTAAGGTAGACCCATTTGTCGAGTCTCTCTCCAATTTGTTGTGACCCTGGGACTCTGTTCAGGAAGTTCCTTCCTGTGCCTATTAGTTCAAGTGTCTCTCCTACTCTGTCCTGCAGTAGTTTCAGAGATTTAGGTTTAATGTTAAGGTCTTTAATCCATTTTGAGTTGATGTTGGTGCATGGTGATAGGCTGGGGTCCACTTTTAGTTTTCTGCATGTGGCTGCCCAGTTTTCCCAGCACCAGCGGTTGAAGAGGCTGTGTTTCTTCCATTGTATGTCTTTGGCTCCTTTGTCGAATATCAGCTGGCTGTAGGCCTGTGGGTTTATTTCTGGATCTTCTATTCTGTTCCATTGGTCTTCGGGTCTGTTTTTGTGCCAGTACCATGCTGTCTTTGTTATTATAGCTCTGTAGTAGAGTTTGAAGTTCGGCATGGATAGCCCTCCCATATTGTCTTTATCCCCTAGAATTGTTTTGGCTATTCTAGGTCTTTTGTTGTTCCATATGAATTTTTGGACTGTTTTCTGTATTTCAGTGATGTATGTCATTGGGATTTTAATAGGAATTGCGTTGAATTTGTATATTAGTTTTGGAAGTATTACCATCTTTACTATATTAAGTCGGCCTATCCAGGAGCATGGGAGGTCTTTCCATTTCCTAGTGTCTTCTGCAATTTCTTTCTTTAACTTTTTATAGTTCTCATTAAATAGTTCTTTTACATCTTTGGTTAGGTTAATTCCTAAATATTTTATTTTTCGGGAGGTTATTGTGAATGGGGTTGCTCCCTTTATTTCCCTCTCTTCCTGTACATTATCAGTGTATAGGAAGGCAACTGATTTTTGTGGGTTTATTTTGTATCCTGCTATTTTGCCGAAGTGATTTATGATTTCTAAGAGTTTGGGGATGGAGTTTTTGGGATCGTGGAGGTATAGTATCATGTCATCTGCAAAAAGGGATAGTTTAACTTCTTCTTTCCCTATGCGGATCCCTTTAATGTCTTTTTCTTGCCTTATTGCCCTGGCTAAGGGTTCTAGGACTATATTGAAGAGGAGTGGAGACAGTGGGCATCCTTGCCTTGTTCCTGATTTTAGGAGAATTGGTTGCAGCTTTTCCCCATTAAGTATAATATTGGCTATTGTTCTATCATAAATGGCTTTTATTGTTTTTAGAAATGTTCCTTCTATTCCTATTTTCTCCAGAGCTTTTAGCATGAATGAATGTTGAATTTTGTCATAGGCCTTTTCTGCATCTGTAGCAATAATCATGTGATTCTTGACCTTGGCTCTGTTGATATGTTGGATTACATTTATTGACTTACGTATGTTAAACCATCCCTGTGTCTCTGGGATGAAGCCTACCTGGTCATAATGAATTATTTTTTTTATGTGTTTCTGGATTCTGTTAGCTAGAATCTTGTTAAGGATCTTTGCATCTGTGTTCATCAAGGAGATTGGCCTGTAATTCTCCTTTTTGGTTGGGTCTTTGCCTGGTTTGGGGATGAATGTGATATTGGCTTCGTAGAATGAGTTTGGGATAGCTCCTTCCTTCTCTGTTTCTCTGAAGAGCTTGAGGAGTATGGGTATTAGTTCTTGTTTAAAGGTCTTATAGAATTCTGCTGTGAATCCATCTGGTCCTGGGCTTTTTTTTGTTGGAAGACTTTTGATAGCTTCCTGTATCTCATTATAGGATATTGGCTTATTTAATTGGTTAACTTCTTCTTTGCTCAGTTTGGGCAACTTGTATTTCTCTAAAAATGCATCCATTTCTGCCCGATTTTCTTCCTTTAGAGAGTATAGCTTTTGAAAGTAGTCTGTTAGAATTGTTTGGATATCTTGGGTACGTGTGGTGATGTTTCCCGTGGCATCCCTAATCCTATTAATATGGGTTTCCTCTCTTCTTTTTTTAATTAATCTAGCCAATGAGCCATCAATTTTGTTTATTTTTTCAAAGAACCAGCTTTTTGTTTGGTTTATTTTGGTTATGGTTTTCTGATTTTCTAATTGGTTAATCTCTGCTTTTAATTTGGTTATCTGGCTTCTTCTAGTAGCTTTAGGTCCCATTTTTTCCTGTTTTTCTAGCTGTTTTAATTGCAACATGAGATTATTTACTTGGTCTGTCTCCATTCTCTTGATGTGGGCACTGAGGGCAATAAATTTGCCCCTCAGGACTGCTTTTGCTGTGTCCCACAAGTTTCTTTGTGAGGTGTTTTCATTTTCATTGAATTGTAGGAAATGCTTTATTTCTTCTCTGATCTCTTCTGTTATCCAGGCATTGTTAAGGAGTGTGCTGTTCAATTTCCATGTATTGGAGAAATTTCTGCGGTATGCTTTGTTATTGAGAGCTAGCTTGATTCCACTGTGGTCAGATAGGATACAGGGGATTATGTCGATCCCTTTGTATTTGCTTAAGTTCCTTACATGAACTATGATATGGTCTATTTTGGAGAAAGTTCTGTGAGCTGCTGAGAAGAATGTGTACTGTGTTGTTTTAGGGTAAAATACTCGGTAGATGTCAGTTAATTCCGCTTGAAGTATGGCCTCTCTTAATTCGGTAGCTTCTTTGCCAATCCTCTGGTTGGTAGACCTGTCCTTTGGTGAGAGTGGTGTGTTAAAGTCTCCTAGTATTATCGTATTGGGATCTATTTTATTCTGTAAGTTTGAGAGCATTTGTTTGACATATCTGGGTGCACCAATATTTGGGGCATATAAGTTGATGATGGTTATATCCTCCTCTTGGATTGTTCCCTTTATTAATATGTAGTGTCCGTCCTTGTCTTTCTGTACTGATTTTAATGAAAAGTTTATTTTGTCAGATATCAGGATAGCTACACCTGCTTTCTTACTGGGGGCGTTTGATTGGTAGATCCTTTTCCACCCCTTCACTCTGAGTTTGTTTGTATGTTTGGCTGAGAGGTGGGTCTCCTGAAGGCAACAGATGGATGGGTCTTGTTTTCTTATCCAGTCCTCAGTTCGTTTTCTTTTAATTGGCGAATTCAGCCCATTTATATTAAGAGAAAGTATAGAGAGATGCATTGTTGTCCCTGCCATTCTGTTTTCCTAAGTTTTTCTTTTTTCCTTTCCTCCTGTGCTTGCTCAGTTAGACTTTGAGTAACGCCTGTTTGGGGCAGGCCCCAGTTCCTGGCTGCTTTCTTCAGGTTGTGTCCCCCCTCTTAGAATTCTTTGTAATGCTGGCTTAATGTTTATGTATTCATTTAGTTTTTCTTTGCTATTAAAAGTTTTCAGTTCTCCATCAAATGTGAATGCTAGCTTTGCCGGGTAGATCAGTCTGGGTTGGCAGTTATTGGCTCTCAGGGCTCGTATGGTGCTTTCCCAGGCTTTTCTTGCATTCATTGTTTGTGTGGAGAGATCTGCAGTAATTCTTATTTTTTTCCCATTGTAGTATAGCTCCTTCTTCATTTTTGCTGCATGCAGGATTGTTTCCTTATTATTCAGATCTATCATTTTTACTATAATGTGTCTAGAAGTGTTTCTCCTGGGGTCTTGCTCGTTGGGTGTTCGATAAGCTTTTGTGATGTAGTTAAGATGGTCGTTTTTGAGGTGGGGAAAATTTTCATTGATTATCTTGTTAAATAGGTGTTGCATTCCCTTGCTCTGGAATTCCTCACCTTCGTCCACTCCAATTATGCGAAGGTTAAATTTTTTAGCATTATCTGCTTGCTCTTGAATATCCCTTTGGTTTAATTTGAGTGTTTTTTCCATATCTGTCACTTTTTGGTCCAGTTGGTGTATTCTGTCTTCTGTATCTGACACCCTACCTTCCATTTCATTCACTCTGTTGACAGTGGCTTCTATTGTGGTTTGCATGGAGGAAATGGATCCCTTTATGGATTCAATGTTGGTTCTCAGAGTACTGATCTCACCTCTCAATGAGGTATGCATTACCTCTAATTTGGCATTTATCTCACTTCTTACTGAGGTATGTGCAGCTTCTATTTTTGCATGCATCTCTTGTTTGATACCCTGTATCTCTTTGGATAGTTCATCCTTGTGCTCTTTCAATTTCTGATCAATTTCTCGCTTTATTTCTTGAGTCACTGCCTCCAGCAACCCTTGGAAGTAGCCTTTGTCTTCCATTCCTGCTTTGCTCCCACTGGGGCTCTCCCCTGTGTGGCTGCTGGCTTTTGAGGTGGGCTTGCTGTCCTGGGTGGTAGTAAACCTTGTGATTTTTCTCTGTGATTTTCGCATGGAGGTTCAGGAGACTGCTCTTCAATTTTGTTTTGGTGTGTCTGTCTTTGCTTGGTTGCTGATTCTGTATTGGTAGAGAGAGTCTGTGCCTGATCTGGGTTCTGTTGGGAGCCTATTTCCAGCTGCTATTCTGACTTAGGATTCTCAGCTCTCTGCTGTAGATTGCTGGCAGTTCCCGCCTTTGGAAGGGTTGAGCAGCCTAGACTGCTTGTGTTTGCTCCTACGGGTGCTCTTGTGAAGAACAGATGCTCTGGATGCACTCTCCCAAATGCTGGAGTCTGCTATGAGCTCCTGATGTGTTTTTGTTTATTTGTTTTGGGCTGGTTGTGGGCTTGAACTCTAGGTTTGGGTGCTGTCCCTCAGCTTTTCAGCTCAAGGCTGGCACCCTACCGTTTGAGCCACAGCACCACTTCTGACCCTTTTTGCTTTTGTGATGCTGAGGAATCAGATCCAGGGCCTCATACATCCAAGACTATCACTCTATTGCTGAGCCGCCTTAACAGTCTGAGCTCCTGCTTACTATCAGGTGCTGGCAGCCTGTGTTGCCCAATTCTCAGTCTAGGGTATATGGGTGGAGTTTTGGTGGGGTTTGGGCTTCTCTTGTCCTGGGCCTCCAGGTCTTTTGTTGTCACAGGCGTGCTTCCCGGGGGAGTGTTGTTTCCTGGTTTTCTCCCCTCTGTTGAGGCGTATGCTCAGCTTTTTACTTCAATTGGGAGGAGTTGGTTGTGTTGTTCAGGCGCCGGATCCCCGGGCCTGGTTCCGGCCCCAGCCTGGAGCACGCTTGTTAGGCCTGTGCTGATGTGTATACCACCTAGGTTATGCAGCCTGGAGCGCACTCGTTAGGCCTGTGCTGATGTGTATACCACCTAGGTTATACAGCCTGGGGGACACAGTTCAAATTTCTTCTACTGTTGGTAGTCTTGACCCAGGAGCGCTGTTCCTGGCTTGGGCATTTAAGCTCCCTTCCAGGGGTGCTCTTGCTCTAGCCTGGCCAGCTGAGTGTGCTCCACGGGCTGGTGGAGCTCTCAAACAGTTCCCAGTTTTAGTGGGTCCTGTGGTCCGGGTGCTGGGGTAGGGAGTCTAGGTCAGGGTCTGGGGATTCCCTCCAGCTCTGGTCTCCCTTGAGGGATACACTTCCCCTGTGGGGTACTCACCCTGGAGCTGGTTGTTTCTGTGTGGTGTAGATCGTCAGTTGTTGTTGCAATCCGGGCTGGGTTGGGCGGTGGTGGCTCTGTGTGATTCTTTTCTGTCTCTGCCTCTGTCGAAGCTGTCGGGTCAAGAGTGTCCACGCTCAGGCAGCTTCTTCTCGGTACCTCTGGGGCCCGAGTGACCCCGCCGGGTCGTTGCGATCGTGATCGGGCGGGTGGGTGGTTTGCAGACAGGACCCTTTGTCGCACTGCTGGCGCCGAGCGGCTTTGGCGGGATGGAACCTCTCTGCTCGGGTGGAGAGTGCTGGATTGTTGCGATCGCGATCAGGCGGGCCGGTGGTCTGCTGGCAGGTCCTTTTGTCACTCTGCTGATGCCGAGCGGCTTTGGCGGGATGGAGCCTCTCTGCTCGGGTGGAGAGTGAGGGGTGGGGGTGGGATCCTCGTGGAGACTCCCGGCTGGTAGGTTTCTCTGTTCCTGGCGATCTGCTGTTCTGCAAACCAGTACCTGATGTTCTGAAAGCGGCCCCCTGTGTCTCTGCTGTGTCTCTGGGGCTCCCCCCGCCCCCGCCGGGGCCGGCTGGCCGGCGGCTTGGTGCACTGCCGCGCGGCCAGTAAAGGTTGGGGGAGGGGTCTTCGCTTTTTTCTGTTCTGAAATTCTTCTTTTTCTCTCTTTCTTTTTTTGTTATTCTCCGCCTCTGGTTTTTCTCTGAGTGTTCGTCTTTTTGTTGTTGTAGGTCTCTTGGGGAGATTAAGCGTAGGAACTCGAACTCTCTTTTTGGTTGGAGAGAGCTGTGGCGTTTCCCTACTGCCCCGTTGCCATCTTGGTCCCCCCTCTCGACTTCTATAATTTCACCTGAAAATTTTTTTGACATAATGAAGAAAAAAGCCAAAATATTTTAAAGCAACACAGGTAAAGAATAAAAGACATAGAACAATGAAATGGGGCAAAGATTGAACCTGGTCAGCCTGGTGACCAGAGTCAGATGGAAAAAGGGAAACCACTTGAAACTCACACTTTAAACTACAACATATAGGGAAGCTCAGGGCCATCTTCCATCCAATGTGAAATTAACAACATAGCAAATTACCTGAATAGTCCCAGTGATGAGACCTTTAGCAAAATATTTCCCCTAAAATCATTGTAATTCTGTCTCGGGAATGTCACTCACTTTTGTTGTTAGCTATTTTCTTATAAATTAAATCATTGCCATTGAATCGAAAGCATAAGTTGCATTTGTTCCTAATCTATTAGTCTCCTTTCACAAACCATTAAATATCCTCTGTTTTTTTATAAAAGAAAAAATTTCCTTCACTTGAATGTTAATAAAGCAGTAAATACTTAATGATTACTCCACATTTTAACTGAGCCACTTCCTGGCAATTGTGTGGTACTCAAAACCAAGTAAGTGACTTAGGAAGATGGCTGAAAGAGAACAGGGAACGACATAAGCTCTCTTTTGATCAGGTGGAGTTTTAAGGTCCCATCAGGCATTCCACATCTAGAGAATCAAACAAATTAAGCTATAATTATAAAGAGATGTACACTAAAAGAGAAGAATATAAACTGCTTGCAGAAGAAGACAGAAACCAATGAAAGAAACGCCCAATGATGTGGCATTAGCTGTTCTGGAGGCTTTGCAAATACCACCAGTGCAGAATTTAAAAAGCCCAAATGATGAAAAGCAAGAATGGTAGTACACATGTTAACAAAGCCACAGTCAGATGCAAACACAATTCACTGCACCATTAGACAACCTGAAGCAATACTTGGAAATATGAATAAGTCACCAAGGAGATCTATCCCAGGATAACAGCATCTGGACCTGAGCTCCTTCCCCACTTGAGAAGTACATTTTTGAAAATGTAAAAGTTTCTTTCTCGCTATTGTTTCTATTTATAAGGTACCATGTGATTTTTTATTGCTTTGTATGTCCCTCCCCCATTTTTTTTTTGTGGTCGTGGGGCTTGAACTCTGGACTTGGGCGCTGTCCCTGCACTCTTCAGCTCAAAGCTAATGCCCTACCGATTGAGCCACAGAGCCACTTCCCCTCCCCCATGGTATAACCCCTGTTTTCACTGTATTTGATGTTGGTATAATTTGGGGAGGGGAGGGGAAAAAACACAATGTATAAGTAGGGATACAGGTTGACCCATTGCAACAATGAGATGTACAAGACACGAGGTTTAAAAACAAACTTTACAATTTAGGTGTGGGGGGGGCGTGTAGTTGTGGAGGTGGGAGGGAAAGGATGTTAGGGGGAAAACAAAGGAGGAGGCAACAATGCTTGATAAGAAATGTACTCATTACCTTACTCATGTAACTGTAACCCCTCTGTACAGTATTTTCACAATAAAAAACTTATTTTACAAAAAAGAAAATAGAAAACAGGCTGCCAGAGCACCTGGCTATAACACTTGCCAGAAAAGTGGTGCCATTTTTAAATAGGGCAAAGGAGTCTGACACCCTTGTGCAATCCATTTCTGGAAGCCAACAGAAGACCAGCAGGAGACAACCCTGTCTGGAAGAAGTAAGCAAAGACAGTCCAGATCATGGGCAGCTTAGCAACTTGGAATTACAAAAACAAAACTCTCTAAAATTTCACTGCAAAAAACCATTCTGGTTTAAAAGCCTAGTCTATTTCTAGGCTATACTGAGAGTGGGAACCCAGGTAATAGCCATTCTACCATATCAGGTAACACTACAAATTTCAGTTCCATTCACACCCAAGCACTGTGGAGAATCTAAACTGCAAATAAGAGACATCTCCTACCTGTGTATTAAGGAGCCCCACCCACTAGTGCTGCCTAATCTACGCTTGGAGGAGAGCTGTCATCTCCAATTTTGTAAGGCAAGCATTTTTCTGACAACTCAAACTGAGGAGAGGATTCATCTTTGCTCTTTGATTTATAACAGGCCTTAAAACCTAGCTATTTCCCAACTGTACTGAGAGTGAAAATCAGGTAAAAGCCACACTTCTATATCTGGAAGGATTCAGAATTCAAATATATTCCAACCTCTGCACTTAAGCAATGGGATTCCCAACTACAACCAGTAGACATGCCTACTACTTGTGAACTAAGGAACTCCACCTCTTGTGTTGCCCAGATCTTGGGAACAAAGACAGCTGCAAATTTCAGCAACTAAAGCAGAGATTCCATTAAGATACTGCATACTGCATGTCAAGAAAATCAAAATCCCTCAGTCAAATTAGAGAACTCATTTTTTTTTGTTTCTTTTGTCTTGAATATATAGTCTACAGTGGTTTCTATGACCATTTCTTAGTTGTGTGTATGCCTAATTCTGGCTATATTTTTGACTGATTTATTTCATTTTATTATCTTTCTCATTCTTTACTTTTCCCCCTTCCTTTATTGTTCTTTATGCTTATTTTTATTGCACTTAGTTTTCTAGGTTTTTTTTTTTATTTTTCCAGTCTTTTTCTTTCCTTATTCTTTTGTTCCCTTTTTATTTGTCTGTTTGTTTGACTTTTGTTCCACTTTGGTTCTGCATAGATGGATCATCCACTCATCCTTTTGGTTGGTTTGGTTTATCCTGACCCTTACACCTGATTTACTCAAAGGCCACAAATATATCAAATCTCCTTTACTGCACCATAATACCTCTCCCAAAGCAAAGGTTAAGGCGAATTTAGATAGAGAAATACCTATGATTTAAAACTCCTGATTTAAAGTCTGTGCAATCGTAGGTTTTTGTGTTGTTTCTTGACTTTATATTGTGCCCTGTTCTAGTTTAATGTCTTGCTCTTTTGCTTCCATTGGTATTATTTTGCATTGGTTCATATTGACTCTTTCAAACAAATTACTCATCAGTTACAAACATAATTAATATCCTTTCCTTCACCAAAATATCCTTCACCCAAAAATAAAGGTATATTTAGATAGGGGAATACCTACACCAGAAGGCTTTTTAGAGTAGACAATAATAGTGTGTAGGGAGTCTGATGCATAGATTCTCAAGTTGATTTTCTTCAGTGGGGTAGACTACAAGGACTCTCTCTATCATTTGTTTCCTCTTTTTCAGTGATTACCTATCTTATGTTTCATCCTTGTTCAGCTAGACATCCTATAACATTAGACTTCTCTCACCCATAGTTCACGCTGAAGAACTACTCCTCTCTAAACTTCCCCTGAATAAAACCTCAATTTTTAAAACTGATAGTCAATTGTTGACATCACAGCATCTCAACACAACAAAACTCTAATTCTAAACTCAATTCTGTCAACAATAATATCTGACCCCAGAAAAACAAATCACAGCAGAATATCCAATTATGGACTGGCTAATCAACCAAGAATTCAGAGAACCATTTATTTAGAAGACCATAGTCCCCCCAAATTAAAACCAAAAGGATTCCATATAGGCAGAACACACCATACAAATGGTTTTGCAAGAAAAATGGCAAGTCAAGTACACTTAATTGTCCCAGAAAATAACCAGGAAGTAGATGAGACAATAAAGGATCTAGATGAAAGATCTCAAGATGCATAAAAATATTGCTGAGAAATATGATTAATGAGAAAATAGAAAGAGTACATAAGATGATTCGTGAACCTGATGAGACTAATCAAACATTAATAGAAGAACTCA
This sequence comes from Dipodomys merriami, assembly GCF_024711535.1. Taxonomy (NCBI): domain Eukaryota; kingdom Metazoa; phylum Chordata; class Mammalia; order Rodentia; family Heteromyidae; genus Dipodomys; species Dipodomys merriami. The sequence goes on from NW_027204492.1 coordinate 26,440,848, forward strand.
TGATTTCTACAAACAGAATGCCAAATGAATTCCCAGAAGTGGCACTGTGGCTCAAGTGGTAGAGCACTAGCCTTGAGCTGAAGAGCTGAGGGACAGTGCCCAGGCCCAGAGTTCAGGCCCCAAGACCGGACTCCCAAAAAATATTTTATCCAGCTACTTAGAGATTCACACCAGAATACTAGCCAATCAAAAGATTGAGATCTGAGGATTGTACTTTGAAGCTAACCCAGTCAGGAAAGTCTCTGAGACTCTTATCTCCCATTAGCCACCAAAAAGCTGGAAATGGATACCAGAAGCCACACTGTTGCTCAAGTGTTAGAGTGCTAGCCTTGAGTGAAAATTTTAAGGAATAATATACAGGCTGTGAGTGCAAGCCCAGTACTATCACACATGCAAAAACAAACAAACAAACAAAACATTTCATCTAGCTAATGGATGGTGGTTAAAGGTTGTAATTCTTACTATTCAGGAGGCTGATATCTGAGAATTGCAGTTCAAAAGCAGTCCAAGTAGAAAAGTCCAAGAGAGTTTATCTCAATTAATCAACAAAATAATTGGATTGAAGGTGTGGCTCACAAGATATAGCAGCAATTCTACCAAAACTAGCAAGACATCCCCTGGATTCAAACCCTGGTATCTGAAAGAAAACAAGACTTCTTCCAAGAACTTTTCTCCCTTTTTTGAATTGACAATAAACATCCTTTAGCTTTAAAATTCCGATTTAGTATTTTTTTGTTTAAGTAAATTCTCTAAGTATTCATAATTATTTGCTCATAACTTGAAAAATTCCATGAGTAAACATTATAGATTTCAAAAATGGCTTGAGTGTTCATACTATCACATATGCTCCAAAACTTTGTTAAAATGTCCAAAACCAAAGTTTAAAAATATATGATATCATAATGTAAAGGTAAAGTAAAGGATTCAGAGGAGTCAGAGGCCTTATTTATTGAGCTAGTGTGAAGACATGTGGAGATTTCTGGTTATCTAGAGCCTTTGTCTTGATGGTTATGCAAGGCAAAGTACAAAAATCAATGCCTAAGGTATTGAGATCGGACTGAAAATAACTCCATATTATGTAAGTGAGTAAACTAGAGAAAAACCCACCCTAAGGAATCAAATTAGCAAAATGCTTTCCACTTTAGTGCTGATAAGCCACAGGTAAAAAGCCTTCCATAGCATTGCAGTATAAAATTTTAATGTCTACCAGCTAAACAAAAACCTAGTTGAAAATTTATTTTTAAGTGGCACTAGGTTAATACAAAAGATAAGTATTTGATAAAAAGTTAATTGAAGTCTTTTCTGAAGGAAATTTCCTTGAGTGCAATTGTCAACAAATTTCCATTAATATATTTCCAATCTAACATGATTTCACAAACAAAACATACAGGAATATAAGCAAGACATAACAATCAAAATCCAACATGCATGTGTGTACATACACAAACCCCAGAAAGATTTCTAAGTTGGACTTTTCAGATAGATGATATAAAATAAGTTGGTTTAATTTTAAGAGATATCAAAAGTACCAAAAAGGACCAAACAATAGTAGGTACAACAAATACTTTATAAAAGTACATTAAATGATATTAGCACTATAAAATAGATAGAATTGATGAAACATTTATTAATCTGGAAACTAAAATAATAGCTGAGAGAGTAACAGAAAAAAAAAAGCTTGAAACAATTAAAAATTCAGAAGCATTGAAGATTCAGTAGAGACACCTAATGTTCTTCTATTAGAGGTACAAAAAGAAAAAGGAGAATGGAGTAGCACTAACATTCCAGAATTGTCACATAAATACATCATCCAAATTCAGGAAGAAAAACAATCCACTTTGAGACTTGTCATTATACAACTGTAAACGAACAGAGAACGAAAACCTTAAAAGCTGTCACAAAAAACATATACATGTGAAAAAAGTATAAGAGAGCAGACTGCAACAGTAACAATAAAAACTAGAACAGGGTATAATAAAATATTCAAACTATTGATAGAAAAACGTTTAGAATTACATAACTACAACTAAGACTTTTCAAACAATATTAGGAAGGGATGCAATTTTAGACAATGAAAATGAGACAATTGGAAAATGAGAATAAGATGATGGAGATGTAGCTGGGCTACATGTGAGCTCTTTACAAGAAACCAGTTTTCACAATTCAGGAAATAACTCACTGGGGGTAATCACACCTCGTGAGCCATAATAGTACAGAGATTCTGTCTAGAGAGCAAAAATTCAGGCAGTTTGCACCAGAAGACAGATTTGAACACAAGTGCTGCCTCAACTGCTGGTGGCTGCCATAGGACCAGCCAGAGACCCAGGGCAGGCAACTTTTCACCCACCTCCAGCATGGAGCTGCAGGAATCTCACTAAAATTCATTAAAAATAAATAAAAACTGGACAGGCTATAAAAGCCAAGAAAGGAACCAGGTTAGAGGGCTGAGGGCAGGGTTCCCCATTTTGGGAAAGGCCACTGATTCCAGACAGGTCAAAACCCCAACCAAACCCAACCTAAGTCCCAGCACCACAAACTACAGTCCCCAACCCCCTCCTCCCCACAACCCAAAGTGAAAGTAAAAAAAAAGCAGATCATGCTTTTTAGTTTGGGAAGAAGGTTGCAAAGTTCCCATGCCTGTAAAGCAGAATTTTTTACTGCATATCCAAATTAATTTGAGAAACCAACCAAGCAAAAGGAAAAACCGACATCAAGGGATGGGAAAGTGGACTTAGGGGTGACAGAAGAGCCACCCAACTAAATAGAAGATAATTTTTTCTCTTTTTTCTGCAATTAAAATTTTTCTATTTTTTCTTTATTTTTTAAGTTCTTCAAAAAGCATATTTCTGCTTCTCTTCTTTTTATTTTCTCCACCTAGTCTAACTACTCTCTGCTACCATTTTTGCTTAGGCACTGTCCGGGTGCCCTTCAGCTCAAGGCAAGCACTCTACCACTTGAGAAACAGCACCACTTCCAGTTTTCTGAGTGGTTTATTGGACATAAGAGTCTCATGGACTTTCCTGCCCGGGCTGGCTTTGAACCACCATCCTCTCTGCTGATATTTCATTGTATTATCTTAATCTATCCTCTAAGTACACCACAACCCATTTACAATGAATTCTACTCCTTCATTCCCTCTTCAATTTCTTTACTCTGTTGATCCCCAAGTATGAAACACAGAGTTAGACTATAGCTGTAGTTGGTGAAACTGTGCCAAAGTGGCTCAGAGTGTTATCCCTTAGGCCAACAATTCTGCACCTCTTAACATAGCTACTCACTGATTACAACTGTTTATAATCCCACTTCCAAAACACAATATGCCTCCACTGACAAAGATAAGCAGAGATAAATAGTGCAACACCTATCTATGATTGGGAACCTCTAAAATCAGTGCAAAGATACCACACAGGGGTGGATTTTGTCTTAAAAATGTGCTCAGTGTTTGTATTGGGCTTATGTACATATCCAACAGAGGCAATATAGAGTGAAATACCTATTTTGATTGGTACTCCAAAGTCTGCACAACTTCGGGGCTCTGAGTTGGTGCTTATGTAAAAATTTTGTTCTGGTGAGGGACTGGATATACTTACATCTCCAATAAAGGAAAGATATAGTGAAAACACCTCTCTTTGAGTGAGAACCTCCAAAGTCTGAGCAACTAAAGGGCTTTGGGTTCAGGCTTGCCATAAATTCTGTTGTAGTGGGGAAGTGGAGACATTTTGAATTCCAAAAAGGAGGAAAAGAGTGAAAATGTCCATTTTGAGTGTTCACCTCCAATTCCTGTGTAACTACAGGACTCTGGGTGAGGGCTTGTCTTAGAATTGTGATTTAGTGGGTAATTGATAAAATCTCATTCACCCAAAAGGTGAGATACTGTGAAAACTTCCATTGTTGATTGTAAACCCCCAAAGTCTCTACTACTTCAGTGCTCTGGGTATTTGCTAGTCTTAGATGTGTGTTCTGGTGTGTAATAGGATATAATCACACTCCTAAAAAGGTGTGACAACATGAAAATACTCATCATTGATTGTAAACTCCCAAAATCTGTGGAACCTCAGGACTCTGGGTAGGTGCTTGTGTTAGAATTGTGTTCTGGTGTGTAATTGAATATATACTCACTCCCAAAGAAGGTGAGATAGAGCAAAAACACCCACTGTTAATTGTAAATCTACAAAATCTGTGCAACCACAGGTCTCTGGGTGGTACTTGTGCTCTAGCAAGGAAATGGATTTGCTTTCATTCTCAAATGGGCAGAACATGAAACAGAAAAACAAGAAAAATGGCAAGTTGAGGAATTTCAACTCCCACACAGGACAAACAGGCAACAGAGCATTTAATTTTAATAAAAATCCACAGGATACCTCTCAAAACGCGTTAAACACACGACTGGTAAACATGCTGAATGAAAAAATTGAAAGCCAATATAAGGCTATGCATAAGAGCGATTAGGCACATAAAAGATTAATAGAGGAATTCATGGAATCAACAACCAGAAAGCTGAGTGAATTCCAACAAAAGGAAAGGGAGTCCAGTGAAAATATAGCCACTCAATTAAGGGATTTGAGAGTGAATACAGAAAACCAAATCAAGGAGGCAAAGAAATCCATACAAGATCTACAACAAAGTTTCAGCAAAAAAAAAAAAAAAAATGAAGCTATTAAAACTGAACAATTAGAAAGAAATGAAATTTTAAAAAAAGCAGGTATTCTTTTTTTTTAATTTAATTTTATTTTATTTCTGAACATACTGTACAGAGGAGTTACAATTACATGGGCAGGATAATGCATACATTTCTTACCAAGCATTGCAGCCTCCTCCTTTCTTTACCCTTCACATCCCTTCCCAGCATCCCCCCTCCCCCCAATCCCAATCCTATTCCTTCCCCCCCCCCCGCCCCCGCACCGACTTTGTAAAGCTCGTTTTGGACATGACAACTTGTACTTCTCATTGTTACAACAGGTCCACCTGTATCCTTAAACAACTGGTTTTTCCCCATCTCCTCCACAAGTTATACTGACATCAAATATAGTGAAAGCAGGGGTTATACTGTGGGGGAGGGACATACAAAGCAACAAAGAGATAATCTTATAAATGCGTTAGAAACACATGCATGAAAGAAAAAAACATTAAAATACACATCTAAGGGTTCATTTTCCTGACATCACATTATCTGACCTTTTCCACTTGACTCATACATATACTAGATATTACAGATAAGGGAAACCATGGGACCTATGTTTCTTTGAGCCTGGCTTACTTCACTTAATATAATTTTTTCAAAGTTTTTCCATTTCCTAACAAATGGGGCAATGTCATTCTTTCTGATGGAGGCATAGAATTCCATTGTGTATATATACCACATTTTCTTGATCCATTCATCTACTGAGGGGCATCTGGGTTGGTTCCATATCTTAGCTATGGTAAATAATGCTGCAATAAACATAGTTGTGCTGGTGGCTTTAGTGTTGTCTTGTTTGTAAACATTTGGGTAAATGCCCAAAAGTGGGATTGCTGGGTCATAGGGAAGTTCTATGTGAAGACTTTTGAGGAACGTCCATACTGCTTTCCAAAGTGGTTGAACAAGTTTACATTCCCACCAACAATGATATAAAGTTCCTTTCTGTCCACATCCCCTCCAGCATCTGTTGTTAGAGTTCTTGAATTTGCCTTTCTAACTGGAGTGAGGTGATATCTCAATGTTGTTTTGATTTGCATTTCTTTTATGGCTAGGGATGTTGAACATTTCTTCATGTATCTATTGGCCATCCTTCTTTCTTCTTCAGAGAAGTTTCTCTTTAAGACTTTCGCCCACTTATTTATTGGGCAGTTGTTTCTTTGAGGATTTGTTGTTGGGGGGTTTAATTTTTTGAGTTCCAAGTATATTTTAGATATGAGACCCTTGTCCGTTGTATGGCTAGTAAAGATCTTCTCCCAATCGGTGGGCTTTCTATTGATCTTGCTAGCTATGTCATTTGCCCTGCAGAAGCTCTGCAAATTTATGCAGTCCCATTTGTCCAACCTTTCTTTGATTTGTTGTGTTTCCTGGTCTCTATTCAGAAAATTTCGGCCTGAGCCAAGGAGACCTAAGGTTTCTCCTATTCCATCCTGTGATGTTTTCAGAGTGTCTGCTTTGAGTTCAAGGTCTTTGATCCATTTGGAGTTGATTCTGGTGCAGGGTGATATATAAGGATCTAGCTTAAGTTTTCTACATGTAGTTAACCAATTTTGCCAGCACCATTTACTGAAGAGGCTGTCTTTCTTCCATTCTATTGTTTTAGCTCCCTTATCGAAGATTAGATGGGTATAGGTCTGTAGGTTCATTTCTGGGTTTTCAATTCTATTCCATTGGTCCTGAGGTCTGTTCTTATGCCAATACCAAGCTGTTTTGATTACTATGGCTTTATAGTAGAGTTTGAAGTTTGGTATTCATATTCCTCCAGCAGTGTTCATTCCGTTGAGGAGCGTTTTTGCTATTCGGGGTCTTTTATTTTTCCATATGGATTTTTGGATTGCCTCTTCTATTTCCTTGAAGAATGAGGTTGGAATTTTGATAGGTATGGCGTTGAATTTGTAGATAGCCTTGGGAAGAATTGCCATTTTTACAATGTTAATCCTTCCAATCCAGGAGCATGGGAGGTTTTGCCATTTTTTAAGTTCTGTGTTGATTTCCTTTTTTAAGGTTTTAAAGTTTTCATCATAGAGGTCCTGCACTTCTTTAGTTAAGTTAATTTCTAGGTATTTTATTTTTTGTGGGGCTATTACAAATGGAGTTGCTTTCCTAATTTCAGCCCCACTTTTCTCATTGTTGGCATACAGAAAAGCCATTGATTTTGGGGGGTTAATTTTATAACCTGCTACTTTGCCAAAGTTTTGAATCAGCTTGAGTAATTTGGGAGTGGAGTCTATGGGATTCTTTAAATACCAGATCATGTCATCTGCAAAGAGGGAGAGTTTTATTTCTTCTTTCCCTATTTTGATCCTCTTTATGTCTGCATCTTGTCTTATTGCTGTAGTTAGGCATTCTAATACTAGATTGAAGAGAAGTGGAGAGACAGGCATCCTTGTCTTGTTCCTGAGTTAAGAGGAAATGGCTTTAGTTTTTCAACATTGAGTATAATGCTGGCAGTAGGTTTGTCATATACAGCCTTTATTGTATTGAGGAATGTTCCATGGATTCCTAATTTTTCCAAAACCTTCATCATAAAGGGGTGTTGTATCTTGTTGAATGCTTTTTCTGCATCTATTGAAATAACCATGTGGTTCTTATTCTTGCTCCTGTTGATGTGATGAATAATATTAATTAATTTGCGTATATTGAACCAGGTTTGCATCCCTGAAATGAATCCTGTTTGATCATGGTGTATGATTTTTTGAATGAATTGTTGAAGTCGATTGGCCAAAATTTTGTTGAGAAGTTTGTGCATCAATGTTCATCAAACAAATGGGTCTATATTTCTCTTTCTTTGATGAGCCCTGCCTGGTTTTGGGATGAGGGTTATGATGGCTTCATAGAATGTGTTCGGTAGTGAGCTTTCTCTTTCAATTTCATTGAAGAGTTGGAGGAGTATTGGTGTGAGCTCTGCTTTGAAGGCCTTGTAAAATTCCGCTGTAAAACCATCTGGTCCTGGACTTTTCTTAGCTGGGAGGTCTCTTATTGCTGTTTCTATTTCAATGCTTGATATGGGCCTGTTGAGCTGGTTTAACTCACCTTGGTTTAGTTTTGGCATGTCAATATTTGCTAGGAAAAGGTCCATTTCTGTCAAGTTCTCAAACTTATTAGCATAAAGTTTTGAGAAGTATTCCCTTGTAATGTTCTGAATTTTCGTTGTTTCCATGGTGATGTTCACATTCTCATCTCTGAGTTTATTAATTTGGGTGTGTTCTCTCCTTTTTCTGATAAGGTTTGCTATGGGTCTGTCAATTTTGATAAGTTTTTCGAAGAACCAACTCTTTGTTTTGTTGATTCTTTCTATAGTTTTTTTGGATTCGAATTCATTTAATTCTGATTTAATTTTGATTATTTCTTTCTGTCTAGTGGATTGGGGTTTATCTTGCTGCTCTTTTTCAAGGAGGTTTAGATGTGTCATTAAATTGCTAGTTTCAGATCTGTCCAATTTGTTGATGTCGGAGCTCAGAGCTATAAACTTGCCTCTGAGTACTGCCTTTGCTGTGTCCCAGAGGAGCTGGTAATTTGTGAGTTCATTTTTGTTGGAAAGCATGAACATTTGAATTTCCTTTCTAATCTCTTCCAAGACCCACTCTTGATTCATCAGGGTGCTGTTCAGCCTCCATGTGATACCGGACTTTCTTTGGTGGCTTTTGGTGTGGTCAGAGAGAATGCAAGGTATAACTTCAATGTTTCTGAATGTGGACAAGTTTGCTTTGTGGCTTAAAATGTGGTCTATTTTAGAAAACGTTCCATGTGCTGCTGAGAAAAACGTGTATTCTGATGCTGCTGGGTGAAATGTTCGGTAGATGTCTGTTAAGTCTAGTTGATTTATGCAGCTGTTTAGATCTGTGGTTTCTCTGTTGAGTTTTTGCCAAGTTGATCTATCTAGTGGGGAGAATGGTGTGTTAAAATCCCCAACAATTAATGTCTTTGGATCTATATGGGATTTGAGGGAAAGTAGTGTTTCTTTGATAAATTTGGGTGCTCCATTGTTTGGCGAATAGATATTTAGAATTGTAATATCCTCCTGAAGGAGAGATCCTTTAATTAGTATGTAGCGACCTTCTTTATCTCTTCTCACGAATTTTAATTTGAAGTCTATTTTATCTGATATTAGGATTGCAACTCCTGCCTGTTTATGGGGGCCATTTGCTTGGTAAATTTTGTTCCAGCCTTTAACATTGAAAATGTGTTTGTTTTTATGGGCAAGATGTGACTCCTGCAGGCAGCAGATAGAAGGGTCTTTTTTTTTAATCCAACTAGACAGTCTATGTCGATTAATTGGAGAGTTCAGTCCATTAACATTAAGAGATAGGACTGAGAGGTATGTGGGAGTTCCTGCCATGTTATCCACCTTCTTGGGGGCTGCGAAAACTGGGTTCTTCCTATGGTTCTTGGATTCTCAGTTTGGGTGCAGTTTCTTGGCCTTTGTTGCGGTCTTGTTGGTTTTCTATGTGTAGGACATCTTTAAGAATCTTTTGTAGGGCTGGTTTGGTGGAGATGTATTGTTTCAATTTTTCTTTGCTATGGAAGGTTTTTATTTGGCCTTCAGTTATGAAGGAGAGTTTAGCTGGGTACAGTATTCTTGGTTGATAGTTGTTTGTTTTTAGGGCATGGCATGTGTCATTCCAGGTTCTTCTTGCTTTTATTGTCTCTGCTGAGAAATCTGAGGTGATTCTAATTGGTTTCCCTTTATAGGTGATTACCCTTTTCTCCTTGACAGCTTTAAGGATCTTTTCCTTGGTCTGGGTTGATCCTGTGTGGATTATAATGTGACAGTGGGATGTCCTATTATGGTCTGGTCTATTTGGGGTTCTAAAAGCTTCTTGTATCTGAATAGGCCTATCTTTTTGTATGTTTGGGAAGTTCTCTGCTAGGATCCTGTTAAACAAATTTCCTAGACCATTAACCTCTGTTTCTAGGTGCTCCTCTACACCCATTATCCTTAGATTAGGCCTTCTGATGGTGTCTTCCAGGTTTTGGATAGATCTATCATATTTCTTGGACTTGTCTTGGATGGTTGTATGTTCTTTCTCTATAATATCTAGGCTGTCTTCAATCCCTGAGATTCGATCTTCTGCTTGGTCTAACCTGCTGTCAAGACTCTCTACTTTGTTTTTTATCTCTTTTCCTTCTAATTGGTCAGCTTTGATGGCTTCAAGTTCTTTGTTGAAGCTCTGTTTTAGGTCTTGTATGAATTTCTTTACTTCCTTAATTTTGTGTTCAGTGTTTGTTCTCAAATCACTTAGTTGATTCGTTATGGTTTCTTGGGACTCCCATTCCTTCTGTTGGGTTCCATTCAGCATTCCCTTTGTGGTCTCCCTGACTTCCTTCAGCTCTTTGTTAATGGATTCCATGAATGCCTTTAGTGATCTTTGTGTATTCTCTACCTGGTCTCTCAATTCCTGAATTACTCTTTGATTAGCTTCTTCCCATCTGTGGGATTCCTGCAGTTCTCTTTCTTCCCGTTCATGGGATTCCTGCAATTCTCTTTGAGTGTTCTCAGCCTGCTCACAACATTCCTCCCTTTCTCTTTGAGTATTCTCAAGTTGTTCATGCAAATCCTGTATCAGTTTTTGAGTAGCTTCCTCACGCTTATGATATTCCTGTATAAACTGTTGGGATGCCTCCTCTCTCTCCCTATCACGCTCATACAGAATCCTTTGTAAGTTGTCAAACTTCTCATTTATCATGTTTGCCAAGCGTGTTTGTAGGGCTATTTGGGAACTCTCCTCTGGGTTGTTCATTATCTGATCTGACCCTTGTTTATCAAGATTGGGAATTGAGATACCCGGATTTGCCATTTTTCTTGTGTTTTTCTGGCTTACTCTGCCCATTTGAGATGAAAATAGCACCAGTTTTTTGCTAGAACACTATCTTAAGGCAACCATCAACCAATGTTTGCATTTATACAGTCAATAGTCTACAGATACAATCTAGTTCAACAGATACATCTATTCAACATCAAACAAGTATATGTTAATGGGTTTCGAACCACAGAGAAGAATTTGGAAAACCAGAAATTTTTAGGGTTAGGGAGAGATGTGGGTAAAAAGTAGGAATAGATTGGTGTGGGGAGGCACAGGGAGAGTTTACTATGTCCTAATCTCAATGCAGGAAATAGGTTGGGTAGGATGCAAGTAGAGAGAGAGAAAAAAGGAAGAAAGGGAAAGGGAAATGAAAAGAGACCAGAAAAAAATAGAAACGTAAAAATTAATATTATTATGGAGATTAAAAGACCATCTATTTAGAGAGGAATGTGAGTATATTAATAGAAGGGTAGGGACATAGAGGAGAAGTGAAAAACTTGAGAAAATGCTTAAAATATTATATAGGTATACAGAGGTAGTACTGCTATTAAGAAATTTAAGTCTCAGAGGTTTTGAATTGAGTAATAAATTTGTGGATTAATGTAGCGACCGTCTACTCGACCAGCGAGAAAAAACGACCACCACACCAGGAGTCTTCTCAGATCACGCTTTATTGGAGAGCCTTTTAGTTGTCGGAGAGCTTGGGCGCTAGAGAGAGTGCACCGGAAACATGGCCACTTATATAGGGAATAGGAACACGGGTCTTTCTATTGTCGGTCGCCTGCCTTTCACCGTCACCAGGTGTCATGGGATTGGCTGGGGACTCTACCTGGCTCGCGCACGCGCACAGCCCAGGCGTCCCGCCAAGCACCGTCTGGGGTGGTTACCTCAAAGCTGCAAGGGAGTGGGCGGAGTCTCGCCTCGGCTCCCTACAGATTAAATGTGTACACAATGGGGGATAGGGTCTACTAGTTAACTACGGGTTTATCTGAGGATATGCAGGACAAGAGTTAAGTCACATACAGAAGATCAAAGGAGAGGAAAGGGTGAAAAGGATTAGAAAGGGAGAGAAAAAGATCAGAAGTTCAGTAGAGCTAGACAAAAAACAAAAAGATAGTTAAGAAAGAAAGAAAAAGAGAAAGAAGACAAGAAAAGAAAGGAAAACGCACATTCATGTATTCCTAAAATAAAAATTATAAGAGGGGGAAAAAAAGTTACTGGAAAACAATTATTTTTTCAAAAAAGGCAAAACTAAAGATTAATACAATTTTTAGAAAAGGAAAAAAAATATATATATATATATAAGGTACCAAAAAAAGAAAAAAAAGAGAAAAAAAAAGAAGAGGAAGAGAAGAAAAAAAAAAGGTCTTTGATTTTTTTTTTGATTTTTTGGGAGGGGTGGGAAGAATCCTGTATCTCCCTTTTGTCTGTAAACAGCCTCTTGTTGGAGTCTCTGGTCAGCTTGAGGTCCTGTGGCTTGATTGGTTTCTTAAGTCAGTTTGTTTGAACAGGCAGAAAAATGCTCTGCTTTACCCAAGATTTTGAGATCCCCCTCCCAGGTTAGTTTACTTGGAGGGTGATCTGCTTTGAGAATCACAAAAGAGGGGGATGCAGTGGTAAGGCTAGGTTCTGGGTAGAGTTGAGGCCTTTCAACAAACAGTAGCTTTTTCCTGGGGCTATTTTGTGAAAAACAAAAACAAAAAAAAACAAAAAAAAAAACCTCACAGAGCCCAGCCTGGAGCCGTTCTCAGGGTTTCTGTTTTTCAATTGATTGTTGAGGCTGCTAGAGGGAGGGGCAGCCTCTGGCTCTGGTTACCCAGTGAGGCCAGCCACTCCAATGGTTGGTGCCTGAGCTGGGTGACTTTTCCGCGGATGGAGCCGAGCCTGGCAGGTCACTTCGCCGTTAAGTTCTTGTGACCTGCTAAATGACTCGTTTTATTCCAAGGCCTGGGTTGGAGCTGTCAGCTCCTCCGAGCTTTGTCGGTATCCAAGATGGAGATCACGGGTGCTGGGGGGGGGAGGGGTGGCCTTCCCTCCTCTGTTCCCCAAGAAGGAGTGAGGACGTCGGGCTTCTGCTCACGTCGAGTCTTGGATCCTGGGTCGTCTCTGGTCTGCGAACTGCAGGATGAAGATGTCCGCTCCTTGTCGGTTCTTGCTGGTGTTGAGTAGAATCCGCTGCCCGCTGCATCTGGCTCCTTGGTCCTGGACTCTCTGTGTGAGCACTCAGTTATTGCCCCAGCGGCTGTGTTCTCTGCCGTCACCCTGCTGCCGCTGCCGAGGCAACGGCTGGCAGGTGCTCAGATGTGTCTTTTTGCCTTGGCTTCCCCTCTCTTGTCTAACTCTCTGTCCTGTGATGGCACACTTGGTGTGATTCTCTGGCTTAGGACTGTTCACTGGAACTCTAAAACTGCTTTCTATGCGAGAGCTTGTTCAGATTCCAGCTTTTCCTCCGCCATCTTTCCCAAGAATCCAAAGCAGGTATTCTGAACAGAAGGATGTACCATGCAGAAGACGGTATCTCTGTGATATAAGACAGCCTAGACATTATAGAGAAAGTATGGAGAAGTATTCAAAACAAATTAAAAAAATATGGTAGATCCATTCCACGTATAGACAATACCATCAGAAGGCCTAATTTAAGACTAATGGGTGTAGAAGAGGTTCTAGAAGCAGAAGCCAAAGGTCAAGGAAATTTATTTAATAGAATACAAGCAGAGAACTTCTGAAATATGCAAAATGATAAGCCCATTCAGAAACAAGAATCTTTTTGAACCCCAAATAGACCAGACCAAAACAGTACCTCCCACCACCACATTTTAATTCACACGGAAACATTAGAAACTAAAGAAGGGATCCTTAAAGCTGTCAGGGAGAAAAGATCAATCACCTGTAAAAGAAAACCACTAAGGATAACTACAGATTTCTCAGCAGAGACCGTGAAAGCAAGAAGCGCCTGGAATGAAGTATGTCATGCCCTAAAGACAAATAATTATCAATCAAGAATAGTGTACTCATCTAAATTCACCTTTGGAAAGATAAAAACCTTCAGCACCAAAGAAAAACTGAAACAATGTCTTCACAAAACCAGGACTATAAAAGATACTTAAAGATGTCCTACACATAGAAAATCAACTAGAACATGATAAAGGCAGATAAACAGCCCCCAAAGAATCAGATAAACATAGGGAGAAACTAGGTGACACAGGACCTAAGAAGGTGGATAATATGACAGGAACTACCAAACAACTCTCAATACTAACTCTCCATATTAATGGACTTAACTCTCCAATAAAATGACATAGAATCCCTAGTTGGATTAAAAAAGACGATCTGTCTATCTGCTGTCTTCAAGAGACACACCTTCCCCAAAAAAACAAACATCTTCTGAAAGTGAGACTATAATAAAATCTACCAAGCAAACAGCCCCCACATACAGCCTGGAACAAAAAAGTAGACTTCAAATTAAAATTATGGAGAAGAAATAAAGAAGGACACTACATATTAATAAGAGAATCTCTTTAAAAGGAGTATATAACAATTCTGAATGTCTATTCACCAAACACTGGAGCACCCAAATTTATTCAAGAAACACTATTTTCCCTAAAATCACATATAGATCCAAAGACATTAATTGTTGGGAACTTTCACAAACCAATTACCCAGATGAATAGATCATCACAGCAAAAACTCAACAGAGAAACAGCAGAACTAAACAAATGCATAGACGAAATACACTTAATAGAGATCTCTAGAATATTTCATCCATCAGCAACAGATTACAAATTCTTCTCAGCAGCACATGGAACATTATCCAAAATAGACAACATTTTAGGTCACAAAGCAAATCTGTCCAAATACAGAAACATTAAAATTACCCCCTGCATTCTCAGACCACAATGGAATAAAATTGGAATTCAACACCAAAAGCCACCACAGAAAATCCTGTAACACATGGATGTTGAACCACACACTGTTGAACCACCAGTGGGTCATGGAATACATTAGAAAGGAAATTTAAATGTTCATGAAATTTAACAAAAATGAACATACAAATTACCAGCTCCTCTGGGACACAGAAAAGTCAGTGCTCAGAAAAAAATTCATAGCCTCTAATTCTTACATCAACAAATTGTAGAGCTCTCAAACAACAAATTAATGATGCACCTGAAGCTCCTTGAAAAAGAGCAACAAGCCAAACCCCAATCCAATAGACAGAAACAAATAATTAAATCAGAATTAAATGAATTAGAGTCCAAAAAACCCAAAGAATCAAAACAAGGAGTTGGCTCTTCGAAAAAATTAACAAAATTGACAGAACCTTAACAAGTCTTATCAGAAAAAGAAGAGAACACACCACAATAAACAAACTCAGAGATGAGAATGGAAATATCACCACAGAAACAACCAACATTCAGAACATTATAGGGAAATATTTCTCAAACCTTTATGCTAATAAGTTTGAGAACTTGACAGAAATGGACCTTTTCCTAGCAAATATCAACATGCCAAAACTAAACCAAGATGAGTTAAACAACCTTAACAGGCCCATATCAAACATTGAAATAGAAACAGCAATAAGAGACCTTCCATCTAAGAAAAGCCCAGGACCAGATGGATTTACAGCAGAATTCTACAAGACCTTCAAAGCAGAGCTCAAACCAATACTCCTCTAACTCTTCCATGAAACTGAAAGAGAAAGTTCACTACTGAGCTCATTCTATGAAGTCATTATAACCTTCAAATCCAGGCAGGGACTCATCAAAGAAAGAGAACTAGAGACCCATTTCTTGGATAAATATTGACGCAAAACTTCTCAATAAAATTTTGGCCCATCGACTTCAAATATTCATCCACAAAATCATACACCACGATCACACAGGATTCATTTCAGGGATGCAAAGCTAGTTCAATATACGCAAATCAATTAATATAATTCATCACATCAACAAGAGCAAGGATAAGAACCACATGGTTATCTCAATAGATGCATAAAAAGCATTTGACAAAATCCAACACCCCTTTATGATGAAAGCTCTGGAGAAGCACGGAATCCAGGAACATTTCTCAATACAATAAAGGTCGTGTATGGCAAACCTACACCCAGCATTATATTTAATGGAAAAAGCTAAAGCCATTTCCTCTAAACTCAGGAAGAAGACAAGGATGTCAACTTGCCACTTCTCTTCAACTTAGTATTAGAAAACCTAGCTAGAGCAATAATACAAGATGCAAACATAAAAGGGATCCAAATAGGGAAAGATGAAGTCAAACTCTCCCTCTTTGTAGATGACATCATCTTGTATTTGAAGAAGCCCGTGGACCCCACTTCCAAGTTACTCGAGCTGATTCGAAAGTTTGGCAAAGTAGGAGGGCATAAAATTAACCCTCAAAAATCAATGGCTTTCCTGTATGCCAATATTGAGAAGAGCACAGCTGAAATTAGGAAAGCAACTCCTTTTGTAATAGCCTCCCCCAAAATAAAATACCTAGGAATTAATTTAAATAAAGAAGTAAAGGATCTCTAGGATGAAAACCTTAAAAACCTAAAAAAGGAAATTAAAGCAGAATTAAGCAAGTGGAAAATCCTCCTATGCTCCTGCATTGAGAGGATTAACATCGAGAAAATGGCAATACAGTTCAAGGCTATCTACAAATTTCATGTAATACCCATCAATATTTCAACCCCATTCTTCAATGAAATAGAAGAAGCAATCCAAAAATTCATATGGAATAATAAAAGACCTCAAATAGCAAAAACAATCCTTAGCAGAAAGAACAGTGTTGAAGGAATAACAATACCGATGTCAATCTTTACTCTAAGGCCATAATAATCAAAATATATTATCGAGAAATCTAATAACAACAGATTCTGTAGGGGATGTGGCCAAAAGAGAACCCTACAGCATTGTTGGTAGGAGTGTACACTTGTTCAACCACTTTGGAAAGTAGTATGGAGGTTCCTCAAAAGACTATACATAGAGCTCCCCTATGACTCAACAATCCCACTTTTGGGCATTTACCACAAGGATAACAAACAAGGCCATATTAAAGCTACCAGCACAACTATGTTCATCATAGCTTTATTCACTATAGCTAAGATATAGCTAAGATATGAAACCAAACCAGATACCCCTTAGTAGATGAATGGATCAAGAAAATGTGGTATATATATATATATATATATATATATGTATGTATACATACATATATATATATATACTTAATTGATGAGTTGTCCCAATAAATAGTCATTTGCAAATGCCAAGCAATGCTTTATCAAGAGATGGTAGATCACTAATTGTAAATAAATGTGGAAAAATTATGATTCAGCTGTATGCAAAGAGAAGTGAAATTTGGGTTCTATGAAAATTAGGGATCAAAGATAGCCATTATTTAGACATCTCCAAGGGAATCAGGCTTTTGTCATGCACATGCAGCATACCAGCACTCTTATTTTGTCATTTACCAACTCAGGTTGACTAACTAAACTCACAAGAAAAGCAGAAGTTTTCTTTAGTGTCTGTCCAAGGCTGGGAATAGAGATCTGGGAAAAGTTAGGATGAGATGAAGTAAACCTCATTTTCTGAATGACCTGCTTTTTCATCTTTTGTCTTATTGTTATATATCACACATACATACATGAAAACATGATACTACCTTACTTTTAAAATTATTATCCATTTATCTTGCCATTCTAATTCTACATGCACACATTGGAATAAGGCAAATAATATTTCTAATATAGTATAGATAGAGAAATTTTCTAGCAAAAGTGAGAAGTGACTAACCTCATATTAAATAGCTTACCACTTGTGGTCAGAGAGAATGCAAGGTATAACTTCAATGTTTCTGAATTTGAACTAGTTTGCTTTGTGGCCTAAAATGTGGTCTATTTTAGAAAATGTTCCATGTGCTGCTGAGAAGAACGTGTATTCTGATGGTGCTGGGTGAAATATTCGGTAGATGTCTATTAAATCTAGTTGATCTATGCAGCTGTTTAGATCTGCAGTTTCTCTGGGTTCATCACATCAACAGGAGCAAGGATAAGAACCACATGGTTATCTCAATAGATGCAGTAAAAGCATTCGACAAGATCCAACACCCCTTTATGATGAAGGTTTTGGAAAAATTAGGAATCCATGGAACATTCCTCAATACAATAAAGGCTGTATATGACAAACCTACAGCCAGCATTATACTTAATGGTGAAAAAATAAAGCCATTTCCTCTTAACTCAGGAACAAGACAAGGATGCCCACTCTCTCCACTTCTCTTCAATCTAGTATTAGAATGCCTAGCTACAGCAATAAGACAAGATGCAAACATAAAGGGAATCCAAATAGGGAAAGATGAAATAAAACTCTCCCTCTTTGCAGATGACATGATCTTGTATTTAAAGAATCCCATGGACTCCACTCCGAAATTACTCAAGCTGATTCAAAACTTTGGCAAAGTAGCAGGTTATAAAATTAACCCCCAAAAATCAATGGCTTTTCTGTATGCCAACAATGAGAAAAGTGGGGCTGAAATTAGGAAAGTAACTCCATTTGTAATAGCCCCTCAAAAAATAAAATACCAAGGAATTAACTTAACCAAAGAAGTGAAGGACCTCTATGATGAAAACTTTAAAATCTTGAAAAAGGAAATCAAAACAGAACTTAGAAAATGGCAAAACCTCCCATGCTCCTGGATTGGAAAGATTAACATTGTGAAAATGGCAATACTTCCCAAGGCTATCTACAAATTCAAGGCAATACCTATCAAAATTCCAACCTCATTCTTCAAGGAAATAGAAGAGGCAATCCAAAAATTCATATGGAACAATAAAAGACCCTGAATAGCAAAAACGCTCCTCAATGAAAAGAACACTGCTGGTGGAATATCAATACCAAATTTCAAACTCTACTATAAAGCCATAGTAATCAAAACAGCTTGGTCCTGGCATAAAAACAGACCTCAGGACCAATGGAATAGAATTGAAAACCCAGAAATGAACCTACAGACCTATACCCACCTAATCTTCGATAAGGGAGCTAAACAAATAGAATGGAAGAAAGACAGCCTCTTCAGTAAATGGTGCTGGCAAAATTGGTTAACTACTTTCAGAAAACTAAAACTAGATCCTTATATCACCCTGCACCAGAATCAACTCCAAATGGATCAAAGACCTCGGAGTCAAAGGAGACACTCTGAAAACATTACAGGATGGAATAGGAGAAACCCTAGGCCTCCTTGGCTTAGGCCGAAATTTTCTTAATAGAGACCCAGAAACACAACAAATCAAAGAAAGGTTGGACAAATAGGATTGCATGAAGTTCCAGAGCTTCTGCATGGCAAAGGACATAGCTAGCAAGATCAATAGAAAGCCCACAGAGTGGGAAAAGATCTTCACTAGCCATACAACGGAAAAGGGACTCATATCTAAAATATACCTTGAACTCAAAAAATTAAATCCCCCAACAACAAATCCTCAAAGAAACAACTGCCCAATAAAAAAGTGGTCTGAAAACTTGAAGAGAAACTTCTCTGAAGAAGAAAGAAGGATGGCCAAAAGACACATAAAGAAATGCTTAACCTCCCTAGCCATAAAAGAAATGCAAATCAAAACAACATTGAGATACCACCTCACCCCAGTTAGAATGGCTATAATCAAGACCTCTAACAACAACAGATGCTGGAGGGGATGTGGACAGAAAGGAACCTTACTTCATTGTTGGTGGGAGTGTAAACTTGTTCATCCACTTTGGAAAGCAGTATGGAGGTTCCTGAAAAGAATTCACATGGAGCTCCCCTATGACCCAGCAATCCCACTTTTGGGCATTCACCCAAATGTTTACAAACAAGACCACACTAAAGCTACTAGCACATCTATGTTAATTGCAGCATTATTGACCATAGCTAAGATATGGAACCAACCCAGATGCCCCTCAGTAGATGAATAGATCAAGAAAATGTGGTATATATAATCACAATGGAATTCTATGCCTCCATCAGAAAGAATGAAATTTACCCATTTGTTAGGAAATGGAAAGGTTTGGAAAAAATTATATTAAGTGAAGTAAGCCAGGCGCAAAGAAACAAAGGTCCCATGGTTTCCCTTATATGCAATATCTAGTATATGTACGAGTCAAGGAGGAAAGATCAGATAATGTGATGTTAGGAAAATGAACCCTTAGATAAGTATTTAAATGTTTTCTTTCTTTCATGCATTTGTTTCTAACTCATTTATAAGATTATTTCTTTGTAGCTTTGTATATCCCTCCCCCACAGTACAACCCCTGCTTTCACTATATTTGATGTCGGTATAATTTGTGGAGGAGATGGGGAAAAACAAATCGTTTAAGGATACAGGTGGACCCGATGCAACTATGAGAAGTACAAGTCGTCATGTCAAAAACGAACTTTACAACTTTGGTGGTGGGGGGGTTGGGGTGGAGGGGCGGGATTGGGTGGGGGGCAGGGGGAGGCTGGGAAGGGATGTGAAGGGTAAACAAAGGAGGAGGCTGCAATGCTTGATACGAAATGTACTCATTATCTTGCCCATGTAATTGTAACCCCTCTGTACAGTATGTTCACAAAAAATAAAAATTTAAATTAAAAAAATGTATTAATGAACAGAAAAATAAATAAATAAATAGCTTACCAGAAGTGGAATCCTTAATTTCCATTTATCTATTTAATATCTTTTTTAGGTGTAATTTTTTTATTGTGAACATACTGTGGAGAGAGGTTACAATTACATGGGCAAGAAAATGAGTACATTTCTTATCAAGCAGAGTAGCCTCCTCCTTTGTTTCCCCTTCCCATCCTTTCCCATCCTGCCCTTGCCCCCCCCCATTTAATATCTGTTATCATCCTGCACATAGTGCAGCTTACATGCCTGTCTAAATCAACAAATCAAAAGACTGTTGCATCATTTGATATTAATAATCCTAAAATTAAATGAGAATAATATAATTTTGTTTTTCTTCGAACCATGTTCAGTTCTGCTGATACTATCATGAGATAAAGTGAAAACTAGACTATTAGAAGTTACTATAAATATGTTAGAAACAATAGCAAGAAAGAAAAAACATTTGATGTTGGTATAATTTGTGGAGGGGAAGGGAAAAAACAAATTGTTTAAATAGGGATACAGTCTAACCCATTGCAACAATAAGATGTACAAGACATTATGTCGAAAAACGAAATTTACAACTTTGGCAGGGGGGCAGGAGACGGGGGCGGGGGGATGGGAGGCAGCGGAGTTGGGAAGGGATGGTAAGGGGAAACAAAAGAGGAGGCAACAATGCTTGATAAGAAATGCAATCATTACCTTGTTCATGTAATTGTAACCCCTCTGTATGGTATTTTCACAATAAAAAAATAAAGAAATAAAAGAAAGTTACCATAGAAGGGTTAGAATAGAGATCATAATAATTACCTATGAAGTTTCAGTTGGGTCACTGAATAGATCAGTTCCAGGATCCTTGATGCAAATAGTTTTATGGGAAAAGTGTAGTTGTAACCATACAAGTGGAATTAGAGACACACGGTGTGCTTCTGTTAAGGTATCCTTTGGAATCATAAAGGCTTCAAACATACTCTGAAAAGCCAGATTTCCTCTAGATTTTGTATCAACTCCAATTGAAAGAGACACATAGGCCAAGAAGGGACAGTCCTACCTCAAGCACACAGATTTCACTTGTTTTATAGTTAAGCTAAGGAAGAGTAAAAGAAGGACTGTCTTAACTTGCCAAACACTGAATTCATCTTAATGCCTGCAAAGATGCCTCATTTTGTGCAAACACCCTCTTAACTGTAAACCATTCAAGTCATACAGTGTTTGAAATTCTAAATATTTAAGACATTGAACATTGGTTAATAAAAGATACCTAGTTGCAGCCTTGCTAGGACTTTCAATTTAAGTATTCCAAGCATATTCAGTATCTTTTTCACATAAGTAAAACAGAATTATGCCTTTCATAGAATTCCATTGTGTATATATACCACATTTTCTTGATCCATTCATTCATTGAGGGGCATCTGGATAGATTCCATATCTTGGCTATGGTAAACAATGCTGCAATAAACATGGTTGTGCTGATAATTTCACTGTGGCCTTGTTTGTGTTAGATTGGATAAATGCCCAGGAGTGGAATTGCTGGGTCATAGAGAAGCTGTTCATCTTTTTGAGGAACCTCCATAGTACTTTCCAGAGAGGAACAAGCTTACATTCCCACCAACACAGGAACAGAATATCCTTTTGGCCACATCCACACCAGCATTTGTTATTGTTTCTTGATATTGGAGATTCTAAATGGGGTGAGGTGGAATCTCAATGTTGATTTGATTTGCATTTCCTTTATGGCCAAGAAATGTTGTACATTTATTTATTGGCTATTTTTGCTTCTTTTTAAGAGATTAGCTCATTCATTAATGGGGTTATTGTTTCTTTGAGGATTGATTTTGCAAGGGTTTAATTTTTTGAGCTTTAGATTTTGGATATTATACCCTTGCCTGATATATAGATGATGGAAATCTTCTCCCATTCTGTGGGCTTTCTATTTAGCTTGTAGGCTATGACCTTTGCCATATACAAACTTTTAAGTGTGATGAAATCCCATTCAGTCAATCTTTCTTTGATTTTAGCAGGAAGAACAGTGTTGGGGAAATATTAATATCACATTTCAAAGTCTATTACAAAGCCATAGTAATAAAAACGGCTTAGCCAGGGGCTGGTGGCTCATGCCTATAATCCTAGCTCAGGAGGCTGAGTGGTTCACAGCCTTCCCTGGTATGAAAGGCCATGAGACCCTTATCTCCAATTAACTACTCAGAAAATTCCAGAAGTGGCATTGTGGCTCAAGTGGTAGAGCCCTAGCTTTGAGAACAGAGAGCGTCATGGACAGAACCCATGTCCTGAGTTCAAGCCCCAGAACCAGTAAAAAATAAAAATAGCTGGGTACTGGAACTCAAATAGTCCTGAGGATCAATGGAACAGGACAGAAGACCCAGAAATGAATCCACAGATCTATAGCCATCTAATATTTGATAAATGTGTCAAAAACATAAGTTGGAAGAAAGACAGCCTCTTCAACAAATGGTTCTGGTAAAGTTGGCTATTCACGTGCAGAAAATGGAAACTAGATCTTTATATATTACCTTACACCAGAATCAATTCAAAATGGATTAAAGATATAAATGTCAGGAGAAAGATAATGAAAATATTACAGAAGGGGTAGTGCTCCTAGGCACACGTAGAAATTTTGTAAGTAAAGATCCAGATTCATAGCAAAGCTAAAGCTAGATCATGTTAGAATCAGCATTTTTATTTTGAAAACACTATATATTTCTGAAGTATTTCCAATTTTCAACTGGAAATCCTGTAAGTATATATCCATCTTTGCCAAAGATAACTGAAATATTTGTCCTCAAATCAGCATTTTGCAGGAAAGAAATTTTTTTCCAATTTGCTTAATATGAAAATTTGATTTTGAAAACTCATTTCTACTTATTAGGAAAGGTATTATTTGATTATAGAAATAATCTGTTCATGCTGCATTGAGAATACCCCCAGAGATAGAAATAACTATATTTTGCAAATAAGGGAAACCATGGGACCTATGTTTCTTTGGGCTTGGCTTACTTCACTTAATATAATTTTTTCCAAGCCTTTCCATTTCCTAATAAATGGGGCAATGTCATTCTTTCTGATGGAAGCAAAGAATTCCATTGTGTATATATACCACATTTTCTTGATCCATTCATCTACTTAGGGGCATCTGGGTTGGTTCCATATCTTAGCTTTAGTAAATAATTCGGTGATAAACATTTGTGCTGGTAGCTTTAGTGTTGTCTTGTTTGTAAACATTTGGGTCAATATCTAGTATATGTCTGAGTTAAGCAGAAAAGGTCAGATAAGGTGATGTTAGGGAAATGAACCCTAAGATATGTATTCAAATTTTTTTTCTTTCATGCGATTGTTTCTAACGAATTTATAAGATTATTTCTTTGTTGTTTTGTATGTCCCTCCCCCATGGTATTTGATGTCGGTATAATTTGTGGAGGGGAAGGGGAAAAATAAGTCGTTTAAATAAGGATCCAGGTGGACCTGTTGCAACAATGAGAAGTACAAGTCGTTATGTTGAAAACAAACTTTACAACTTTGGTGGGGGGGGATGGGGAGGATTGTGGGGGGGGTGGGGAGAGGATAGGAAGGGATGGGAAGGGGAAACAGAGGAGGCTACAATGCTTGATAAGAAATGTACTCATTATCTTGCCCATGTAATTGTAACACCTCTGTACAGTATTTTCACAATAAAAAATAAATAAAAATTAAAAAAAGAAATAACTGTATTTTGGAAATTATTTCCTTTAAGTTCTTATTTTTCTTACAGTTAATTATAACATTTTTATTACTTAAAACAGAAGAATAATGAATTCATAATAAACAATAACATTTTGGATAGGATCTAAACATTAGAAAAGTAATTCTGTATTCTAGCATGATTTCCTATCAAATCTCATGGATATTGTTTACAAAATTATGTATTTTTAAATCCAAAGCCCAGAATAGATTATTAGATTTTTGCCACATTCAAGGTACAATTCCTTAGCCAAATTTTATAGAGTGTACACAAAAACATAACTACAGTGTTTAAGACTGTATAAAGTGATGATGATTATCAATCAACACATAGCTCCTGATGACTTACTATAAATAGAGTATCTTTAAGGGAAATGGATAACAAATTAAATTTGGTATGGCTTTTATTTTAAAAAGCACATTATGTGTTAGGAGCACTGAGAGATGACCAGGATGAAGGTACTAAGCCTAAAAACAAGATAACAAATCAGAATTTGCTAAGCAAGAAAGGAAAGCCAGACAGAGAAAAGGTTTTGGTTGCTGAGAAGAGGCTAAGATTAGTGAGGATTCAGGTAGTCACAGAATACTTTTTGAAAGAGATGAAAATTCAATAGGATATTGAAGAGTAGGTAACATTAATAAAATTATAGAAGAGGATAATGTTAATCTAAAGGGGAGAAAGTCATCAATGTACTTGATATTCATAATGCGTAAGAGAATGACTATGGTGAACTTTGGAACAATTTTTATCTTATTTTATCTATCTATCTGTCTATCTATTTATTTATTTATTTAGTGAGTTGTGAGGCTTGAACTCTGGGCCTGGGTGCTGTTCCTCAGTTCTTCAGATCAATGCGAGCTCTTTACCACTAGAGTCACCACACCACTTCCGGTTTTCTGGTGGTTTATTGGAGATAAGTGGTTCACAGAGTTTACTGCTTGGGCTGGCTTTGAACCATGATCCTCAGACTTTAGCCTCCTGAATAGCTAGGATTACAGTCATGAATTACTGGTGCCAGGCTTAATTTTGATATTTTATTTTATTTTATTTTTTATTTTTTTGGGTCCAGTTGTGGGGCCTGAACTCTGGGCCGGGCGCTGTCCCTCAGCTCTTCAGCTCAAGGCTAACGCTATACCACTTGAGCCACAGCACCACTTCTGACTTTTTTCTTTTTGCTTGTGTGGTGCTGAGGAATAGAACCCAGGGCCTCATGCATGCAAGGCAAGCGCTCTACCACTGAGCCACCTCCCCAGCCCCTAATTTTGATATTTTAAACATTATAAAATTCTAACTTCACAAATGAAGCTTTCCTCTGTGAATACCAAAGGTCTTATTAAAAATGATTCAAGTCTAAAATCAGTAAGTTAGAAATACTTTCAAAATACTTTCATCTGTGTATTGCAATTAATTATTTGCATACTAATAGGATCTGTTGTTTGTTGTTTGATGGTTAGTCTGCATTTTAATTTCCTCATTATGCTTACAAGCACACATATATACCATTTTTTCATATGCTGTATTTAAGAGTAAAACAGCATTCTAATTTAAATATGACTGGCCTTTCCCCCGTGTTCTGATTTATGTTTGATTCTACTCAAATTTTCCATCTGTTAAATGACTAAATTAGATTATGTCCAAAGTTTTGTTTAATTAAAATTAATAGAATATATTCAAAGATAAGAGAGAAAACAGCTTTAAAGGGATCCAAATAAGGAAAAATGAAGTAAAACTCTCCCTCTTTGCAGAGGACATGAACTTGTATTTAAAGAATCCAATGGACTCCACTCCAATTTACTGGAGCTTATTTGAAACGTTGGCAGAGTAGTACGGTATAAAATTAACCCTCAAAAATCAATGGCTTTTCTGTATGCCAACAATGAGAACAGTGTGGCTGAAATCAGGAAAGCAACTCCTTTTGTAATAACTCCACAAAAAATAAAATACCTAGGAGTTAACTAATGAAGTGAAGGACCTCTGCGATGAAAACCTTAAAAACCTGAAATAGGAAATCAAAGCACAACTTAGGTACTGGAAAAAACTCCCATGCTCCTGCATTGGCAGGATTAACATAATGAAAATGGCAATACTGCCAAAGGCAACATACAAATTCAATCTGATACCTATCAATATTCCAACCTTATTCTTCAATGAAATAGAAGAAGCAATTTAAAAATTCATATGGAACAATAAAAGACTCCAAATAGCAAAAATGATCCTTAGAAAGAACAGTGCTGGAGGAATATCAATACCAAATTTCAAACTCTACTACAAAGCCATAGTAATCAAAACAGCTTGATACTGGCAAAAGAACAGACTTGAGGATCAATGGAATAGAACTGAAAACCCAGAAATGATCTCACAGACCTATAGCCACCTGATCATTCATAAGGGAGCTAAAAAATATAGAATGGTAGAAAGACAGCCTCTTCAAAAAATGGTGCTGGCAAAATTGGTTATTCACCTGTAGAAAACTAAAGCTAGATCCTCTGTATCACTCTGCACCAGAATCAACTCCAAATGGATCAAAGACCTCAGAGTATTAGCAGACACCTTGAAAACCTTACAGGACAGACAGAATCAGAGAAACCCTAGGTCTCCTTGACACAGGCCTAAATTTTCTTAATAGAGACTCAGATACACAACAAATCAAAGAAAGGTTGGACAAATGGGATTGCATGAAGTTGAAGAGCTTCCGCATGGCAAAGGGCATAGCTAGCAAGATCAGTAGAAAGCCCACGGATTGGGACATCTACACTAGCCATACAAAGGACAAAGGTCTCATCTAAAATATACTTGGAACTCAAAAAATGAAATCCCCCAACAGCAAAAATTCAAAGAAACAACTGCCCAATAACTAAGTGGGCTAAAGTCTTACAGAGAAACTTCTCTGAAGAGGAAATAAGAATGCCCAATAGACATATGAAGAAATGCCCAACCTCTTTAGCCATAAAAGAAATGCAAATCAAAACAACATTGAAATTCCACCTCACCCCATTAGAATGGCTATAATTAAGAACTCTACTAACAACAGATGCTTGAGGAAATGTGGCAAGAAGGGAACCCTACTACATTGTTGGTGGGAGTGTAAACTTTTTCAACCACATTGAAAAGTAATACGGAGGTTCCTCTAAAGACTCCACATAGAGCTCCCCTATGACCCAGCAATCCCACTTTTGGGCATTTACCCACTGATCACAAACAAGGCCACACTAAAGCTACCAGCACAGCTATGTTTATTGCAGCATTATTTACCATAGCTAAGATATGGAACCAACCCAGATGCCCCTCAGTAGATGAATGGATCAAGAAAATGTGGTATATATATGCAATGGAATTCTTTGCCTCCATCAGAAAGAATGACATTGCCCCTTTTGTTAGGAAATGGAAAGACTTGGAAAAACATTATATTAAGTGAAGTAAGCCAGGCCCAAAGAAACATAGGTCCCATGGTTTCCCTTATTAGCAATAACTACAGCATGTGTAGGACCAGCAGAAAAGACCAAAGCTTGTTTTTCGACATAATGTCTTGTAGACCTCATTGTTACTGTGTGTCCACCTGTATCCCTATTTAAACAATTTGTTTTACCCCTTCCCCTTTACAAATTATACCATCAGTGAAAACAGGGGTTATACAGTGGGGGAGGGACATACGACGCAACAAAGAAATATCTTATAAATATGTTAGAAGCAATAGCAAGAGAGAAAGAACATTCTAGTCCTTATCTTGGGGTTCATTTCTCCTAACATCAACTTATCTGACCGTTTCTGCTTGTTTCAGACATATACTAGTTATTATAAATAAAGGAAACCATGGGACTTTTGTTTCTTTGGGCCTGGCTTACTTCATTTACAACTTTGGCACCCAGAGGTAGGGTGGGGAGTGGAGTGGGGGTGGGTGTGTATACAGTGTGGGGGAGATAGGAAGGGATAGCAAGGGGAAACAAAGGAGGAGGCAACAATGCTTGATAAGAAATGTACTCATTACCTTGCCCATGTAATTGTAACCCCTCTGTATGGTATTTTCACAATAAAAAAATGTACTCATTTACCTTGTCCATGTAATTGTAATCCCTCTGTACTGTATTTTCACAATTTAAAAAAAAAAGGCCAAAAGCTAGGTACCTACGACTAGATAAGATGAAGTTAAGCGAAATGAATCCCAAGATAGGGACACAAATATCTTTTTTCTTGTTATTGTTTCTAACATTTATAAGGTACCATGAAATTTTTTGTTGTTTTGTATGTTCCTCCCCCATGGTATAACCCCTGTTTTCACTGTATTTGATGTTGGTGCCCTGCATCATATATATATATATACACTTCTCTAATTCAGGGAGGGGAAAGGAAAAAGGAAAATGCTTATATAAGGATACAGGTTGCCCCATTGTAAGAATGAGATATACAAAACACTGTGTTGAAAACGAAATTTACAACTTGGGGGTGGGGATAAGGGGGTAGTTGTGGAGGTGGGATGGAAGGGATGGTAGGAGGAAAACAAAGGAGGCAAAAATGTTCAATATGAAATATACTCATTACCTTCCTCATGTAACTGTAACTCCTCTGTACAGAAATTTTATAATAACAAATAAATAAAAAGGTACTGCTTTACTTTTGCAGAGATAAGTCAACAAAGTATTATGTTCATAGAGTCTAGATATAATGAATCTACTTCTTGACTAAGCACATAGGCATAATTCTCATTTGTTTTCCTTGAAAAAGCTCTCTTTATTCCAAATGTAAGTATAGTCATAGTTGTACTCAGAATTTAAATGCAAAGACAATAATTGCAGCAGAATACCAAATCTAGAGCAAGTGAACTCCTGAAATATGCATTTTATTGCTGCATGTATTCCACATATAACAATATTGCTACATCATACTCCAAGCCACCCTTTATAACCTTCCTTAAAGCTATCAATATCAACTAGGTGGTGTGAACATATCATAATGGTCATCCTCCTGATGGTCCATTAAACAAAACTATGTCATTTTTGCTCATAAAATTTTCAATGATATTTCTGAATGACTGAATTAAAGAAGAAAACTGTAGGGAAGTGTCTTTAATCATTAATGGTTAGAGTATAGAATGTTACAATTCTCCTAGAGAGTAATTTTAACAATAGGTAACACAAACACTTATAAAATATGCATACTCTAATAGCTTTTTCAGTAATTAATTTGCATTTAGCTGTTACATAAAGAAATCTGGACTTCTACTACCATCAGGTAAATAGGAAAACTTGATGCTCTCCAATGTTAAAGATGGTACTATGGCTTGTTTTAGACAATGAAGTATAAGCATGAATATTTCACTTCTAGGCCACACCTAACAGCCAGTATCCAATTCACTTTATTCTCATTCCCTACCAAGGTATGAGAGCAAATGTTGAGAAGGCAGTATCAAAAATGAAGAGGCCTCAGTCAGTTTGAGTCTTTGTTTAACAAGTAGAGTTCCCCTATCAACCTATAGTATAATACTGTGAGCAAGAAACAAGGCAATGTTTTTTTTTTTAATTGTAAAGATACTATACAAAGGGTTACAGTTACATGAGTGAGGTAATGAGTACACTTTCTACAAAGCAATGTTTTAAACCATAGATTTTGATATATTACTACAATACAACCTAGCCTATCCATTCTGATAAAGTGGTTTATCCTAAATATAGAGTAAACATCCTAGAGCAAACTTTGAGAAAATAATTCTGTTACATTCGAAACAACAAGTCCAATAATATAGAGATTGAAATTAAAACATTTCCATAGTGTTCAAATACTATGCAGCTATTAAAAAGTATATTGTATTCATATCTATTGACAAGTGTTACAGCTTAAATATAAAATGTCTTTCACAGGCTTTTCTGTTGAACACGTGGTCCCTAGCTGTGAATGCTATTTTGGGAGGTTCTGGGAAATTTAGGAGGTTGGGCCTAGCTGAAGGTCACAAGAGGCAATTTTTTGGAAGCTGTATTTTTCCCTAGCCTCTTTCCATATTTCATCTCTCTGTTTCCTGTCTGACAGAGGTAAAGAAATAACTACAAAACACACTCCTGCGTATTTGAACTTAGCAAGTGAAGACAAGAAACCAGATTTTGAACCCTCTGAAACTGTGAACACAAATAAATCTTTTCTTCTTTAAGTTGTTATTTCAGGTGTTTTGATCACAGATAAAAGTAACTAACAGAAAATCAGAACTAAAGAGGTAGGATCATTGTTGTGTCTATCTGACTATGCAGTTTTTCAAGTCTTTGCAACTAGTTTGGGTGTGGAAATAGTTGAAGAAGTACATTAGAGGAGCCGTAAGATGCTGTAAACAGAGCTTAATAGGCAATGGGAAGACCAGAAGAGAAAAATTTCAATACAAATTCAACAAGTAAAGACTGAGATTATAGGTTTCAGATGGGAAGAAGAATCTTACTGGTAACAGAACCAGAATCTATGCAGCATTGAGGCAAATTGATTTGTCTACATGTTGTCTCCATCTAAGACTTCCTAGAAGACTGTTTAAAGGTCACAGAAAAATTGACCTGGTGGAAAGAGATTTCAGGCAAGTCAGCACTTAGGCCATGGCATGGATATTGGTGGCAATTTTTAGGCAGTTTTACAGTAAAAATCTTAATTGAAAATTAGAGCAGAAAGAGAAAAATTTTGATGATTGGTGAGAAAAGTTGGTGTTGGGGCTAAAAAGGACAGTTTCTGAAGAAATCAGAGCTATTAAAAATAAAGCAAGTAGTCTTTTTAAAGAATTATAATATTCAGAGTTCCGGGAAGATGACGGAGGAGAAGCTGGAGGCTAAATAAGCTCTCCCATAGAAAGAAGTTTTAGTGTTCCAGTGAACAGTCCTAAGCCAGAGAATCACACCAAGTGTGATTCAGGAAAGGAGACAGATCTGAGCATTTGCCAGCAGCCGTGGCTGCAGCAGCAGTGGCTGTGGTGGTGGACATAGCAGCCATAAATGCAAAACAGAGAGTCCAGGACAAAGGTGCCATACGCGGCAGGCTATCAGATTCTACTCAACACCAGCAAGAACTGACAAGGAGCAGATATCTTCATCCTGCAGTTCACAGACCAGAGATGACCCAGGAACCAAGACTCTGGCGTGAGTAGAAGCTTGACATCCTCACTCCTTCTCAGGGAGCAGAGGAGGAAAGGCCACCCCTTCCCCCCCCCCACTACCGAAGATCTCCATCTTTGATACTGACAGGCCTGGCTGAGCAGCTAGCTCCCACTCAGGCCTTGGAAGAAAACAAGAGTCATTTAGCAGGTCACAGGAACCTAACCTGACCTGTTAGGCTCAGCTCCCCCAAGGAAAAATCACGCAGCTCAGGCCACCAGCCCCAGGAGTGGCTTTCTTCACTGGGTAAACAGAGCCAGAGGCCTCCCCTCCCTACAGCAGCCTAGATAATCAATTGAAATTCAGTAATGGCTCCAGGCTGGGCTCTGTGAGTTTCTCAGCAGATAGCTCCTCAGGGAAAAGCTGCTGTTTGCTGAAAGGCCTCAACTCCACCCAGAACCTAGCCTCATCACAGCATCTCCAAACTAGAGGAAACAGCCATCTCCCTCTTTTGTGATACTCAAAGCAGATCTCCCTCCCATTGAACTAACTTGGGAGGAGGATCAAAAATTCCTGGGTAAAGCAGAGCATTTTTCTGCCTACCCAAACACACTGACTTAACAAACCATCCAAGCCACAGGAAAATCAAACACCACAAGCAGACCAGAGACTACAACAAGAGACTGGTTACTGACACAAGGGCGATACAGGATCTTCCCATCACCCCCCCCCAAAAAAAAATCAAAGAACTCTTTTTTTTTGTACTTTTATGAAAATTTTTTTCTAAAATTTTTTAATTTTTAACTTAAAAAATAATATTTTTCTATTAACTTTTTTTCTTCCTCTTATAATTTTTCTTTTAGGGGTATATGTGTGTGTATTTTTTTCTTTAAAAAAATTTTTTTTGTTTAGCTCTACTGACCATTTGATTCTTTTTTTCTTTCCTTCTCATTCATTTCACTTTTTCTTCTCTTTTATTCTTCTTTGTGTGACATAATTGCTATTCTGCTCATCCTCAGATATACCCATAGTCCATTATTAGACCTTAGCTCCCATTTGTATACACATTTAATCCAGAAATTTATTACTCAATTTAAAACCTCTTAGACTTAAATTCATTAATAGCAGTACTACCACTGTATACCTATATAATATTTTAAGCATTTTTATTTTTAAGTTTTTCACATCTCCTTTCTATCCCTCCCCTTCTCTTATTCTATCGACGTTCTTCTCTGAAAATAACGTTTTCAAATTTACATAATTTCGAAGTGTTGCATTTTTAATTTTTGTTTTTCTATTTTTTCTTGTCATTTTTTATCTTCTCTCTCTTCTTTTTTTCTCTCGCTCTACTATCGTTCTATTCAACCTATTTCCTGCTTTGAGATTAGGATTTAGTTAAAGCTCCCACTGCTTTTCCACATCCCTCTATGCCTATTTTTACCCACATCTCTCCTTAAGCCTAATAATTTCTGTTTGCCAAATTCTTCTTTGCAGTTCGTAGACCATTAAAACATAGTTGTTTGATGTTAAATAGATATATCTGTTTGACTAGATTGTATCTGTAGACTTTTGAATGTGCAACTACAGACTTTATTGATGCTTGCCTTAAAATAGTGTGCTAGCACAAAACTAGTGATACTTTCATCCCAAATGGACAGAGCAACCCGGAAAAACACAAGAAAAAGGGCAAGGCCTGGTATATAAACTCCTACTCATGATATTCAGGGGACAGAAAAGATCATGAATAATCCAGAGGAGAGTTAACCAAAAGCTCTACAAACAATATTGGAAAACATGGTAAATGAAAAGATAGAAAACATGCAAAGAACTAAGTGTGAGTGTGATAGGGAGAGAGAGGAGGCAAAACAAAGGTTAACACAGGAATATCATGAGCGTGAGGAAGCTACTCAAAGATTGATACAGGAATTGTGTGAGCAGCCTGAGAACACTCAAAGAGAAATAAAGTAATGGTGTGAGCAGGTTGAGATCAGTCAAAGAGAAAGTCAGGAATGGAGTGAGCAGGCTGAGAACACTCAAAGAGAACTACAGGAACTGCATGAACGTGAAGAAGCTAATCAAAGAGTAATACAGGAATTGAGAGAGCGGGAAGGGAATACAGAAAGAACACTAAAGGCATTCATGGAACCCATAAACAGAGAGCTGAAAGAAGTCAGGGAGACCACAAAGTGAATGCTGAATGGAACTCAACAGAAGGAATGGGAGTCCAAGGAAACCATAACCAATCAACAAAGTGATTTGAATATAAACACTGAACACCAAATTAAGGAAGTAAAGAAGTTCATACAAGATCTAAAACAAAGGTCCAACAAAGAATTTGAAGCCATCAAAGCTGACCAACTAGAAGGAAAAGACATAAAAAACAAAGTAGAAAGTCTGGACAGTAGGTTAGACTATGCAGAAGATCAAATTTCAGGGATTGAAGACAGCCTAGTTATTATAGAGAAAGAATATAAGAATCCAGAACAAATCCAAGAAATATGATAGATCTATTCAACACTAGGAAGACACCATCAGAGGGCCTAATCTGAGGATAATGGGTGTAGAGGAGCACCTAGGGACAGAAGTTAATGGTCTAGGAAATTTGTTTAACAGGATCCTAGCAGAGAATTTCCCAAACATGCAAAAAGATAGGCCTATTCAGATACAAGAAGCTTTTAGAACTCCAAATAGACCAGACCAGAACAGGACATCCCACCATCACATTATAATCCAGGAATCCAGAAATCACAAGTGGGTCATGGAAGAGATTAGAAAGGAAATTCAAATCTTTATGATGTTTAACAAAAATGAACGCACAAATTACCAGCTCCTCTGGAACACAGCAAAGGCAGTATTCAGGAGCAATTTATAGCTCTGAATTCCTACATTCACATATTGGAGAGATCTGAAACCAACAATTAAGTGAGACATCTGAGCCTCCTTGAAAAAGAGCAGCAAAATAAACCCCAATCCAGTAGACGGAAAAAAATAATTAAAATTAAATCAGAATTAAATTAATTAGGATCCAAAAAAACCATAGAATGAATCAACAAAACAGAGTTGGTTCTTTGAAAAAATTAACAAAATTGACAAACTCTTAGCAAATCTTATCAGAAAAAGAAGATAACACACCCAAATTAACTCAGAGATGAGAATGGAAACATCACCACAGGAACAACCAAGATTCAGAACATTATAAGGGAATACTTCTCAAACCTTTATGCTAATAAGTTTGAGAACTTGGCAGATATGGACCTTTTCCTAGCAAATATTGACACGCTGAAACTAAACCAAGATCAGTTAAACCATATTAACGGGCCAATATCAACCATTGAAATAGAAACAGCAATAAGAGACTTCCCATCTAAGAAAAGCCCAGGACCAGAAGGATTTACAGCAGAATTCTAAAGGTCTTCAAAGCACAGCTCACACTAATACTCCTTCAAATCTTTAATGAAATTGAAAGAGAAAGTTCACTACTGAATCATTCTATGAAGCCATCAGAACCCTCATCCCAAAACCAGGAAGGGACTCATCAAAGAAAGAGAACTATAGACCCATTTCTTTGATGAACATTGATGCAAAATTTCTCAACAAAATTCTGGCCAATCGACTTCAACAATTCATCCAAAAATTCATAGACCACAATCAAACAGGATTCATTTCAGGGATGCAAAGCTGGTTCAATATACGAAAATCAATTACTGTAATTCATCATATCAACAGGAGCAAGATAAAAACCACATGGTTATCTCAATAGATGCAGAAAAAGCATTTGACAAGATCCAACACCCCGTTTTTTTATTTGTTTTTTAATTTAATTTTATTTTATTTCAGAACATACGGTACAGAGGGGTTACAATTACATGGGCAGGATAATGCATACATTTCTTACCAAGCATTGCAGCCTCCTCCTTTGTTTACCCTTCACCTCCCTTCCCAGCCTCCCCCCTCCCCCTACCCAATTATACCACCCTCCCCCCCACACACCGACATTGTAAAGCTGGTTTTGACATGACATTTTGTACTTCTCATTGTTGCAACAGGTCCACCTGAATCCTTAAACGACTTGTTTGTCCCCATCTCCTCCACATGTTATACTGACATCAAATATAGTGAAAGCGGGGGTTACACTGTGGGGGAGGGACATACAAAGCAACAAAGAAATATTCTTATAAATGCGTTAGAAACACATGCATAAAAGAAACGAAAACATTAAAATACATATTTAAGGGTTCATTTTCCTAACATCACATTATCTGACCTTTTCTGCTTGACTCATACCTATACTAGATATTGCAAATAAGGGAAACCATGGGACCTATGCTTCTTTGGGCCTGGCTTACTTCACTTAATGTAATTTTTTCCAAACCTTTCCATTTCCTAACAAATGGGGCAATATCATTCTTTCTGATGGAGGCATAGAATTCCATTGTGTATATATACCACATTTTCTTGATCCATTCATCTACTGAGGGGCATCTGGGTTGGTTCCATATCTTAGCTATGGTAAATAATGCTGCAATAAACATAGTTGTGCTGGTAGCTTTAGTGTGGTCTTGTTTGTAAACATTTGGGTAAATGCCCAAAAGTGGGATTGCTGGATCATAGGGGAGATCTATGTGAAGTCTTTTGAGGAACCTCCATACTGCTTTCCAAAGTGGTTGAACAAGTTTACATTCCCACCAACAATGAAGTAAGGTTCCTTTCTGTCCACATCCCCTCCAGCATCTGTTGTTGTTAGAGTTCTTGATTTTTGCTGTTCTAACTGGAATGAGGTGATATCTCAATGTTGTTTTGATTTGCATTTCTTTTATGGCTAGGGATGTTGAACATTTCTTCATGTGTCTATTGGCCATCCTTCTTTCTTCTTCAGAGAAGATTCTCTTTAAGTCTTTCGCCCACTTATTTATTGGGCAGTTGTTTCTTTGAGGATTTGTTGTTGGGTGGTTTAATTTTTTGAGTTCCAAGTATATTTTAGATATGAGACCCTTGTCCGTTGTATGGCTAGTAAAGATCTTCTCCCAATCGGTGGGCTTTCTATTGATCTTGCTAGCTATGTCATTTGCCCTGCAGAAGCTCTGCAACCTTATGCAATCCCATTTGTCCAAACTTTCTTTGATTTGTTGTGCTTCCGGGTCTCTATTCAGAAAATTTCGGCCTGAGCCAAGGAGACCTAGGGTTTCTGTATTCCATCCTGTAATGTTTTCAGAGTGTCTGGTTTGAGTTCAAGATCTTTGATCCATTTGGAGTTGATTCTGGTGCAGGGTGATATATAAGGATCTAGCTTTAGTTTTCTACATGTAGTTAACCAATTTTGCCAGCACCATTTACTGAAGAGGCTGTCTTTCTTACATTCTATTGTTTAAGCTTCCTTATCGAAGATTAGATGGCTATAGGTCTGTAGGTTCATTTCTGGGTTTTCAATTCTATTCCATTGGTCCTGAGGTCTGTTTTTATGCCAATATCAAGCTGTTTTGATTACTATGGCTTTATAGTAGAGTTTGAAATTTGGTATTGATATTCCTCCAGCCGTGTTCTTTCCGTTGAGGAGCGTTTTTGCTATTCGGGGTCTTTTATTGTTCCATATGAATTTTTGGATTGCCTCTTCTATTTCCTTGAAGAATGAGGGTGGAATTTTGATAGGTATCACGTTGAATTTGTAGATAGCCTTGGGAAGTATTGCCATTTTCACGATGTTAATCTTGCCAATCCAGGAGCATGGGAGGTTTTGCCATTTTTTAAGTTCTGTGTTGATTTCCTTTTTCAAGATTTTAAAGTTTTCATCATAGAGGTCCTTCACTTCTTTGGTTAAGTTAATTTCTAGGTATTTTATTTTTTGTGGGGCTATTACAAATGGAGTTACTTTCCTAATTTCAGCCCCACTTTTCTCATTGTTGGCATACAGAAAAGCCATTGATTTTGGGGGGTTAATTTTATAACCTGCTACTTTGCCAAAGTTTTGAATCAGCTTGAGTAATTTGGGAGTGGATTCTATGGGATTCTTTAAATACAAGATCATGTCATCTGCAAAGAAGGAGAGTTTTATTTCTTCTTTCCCTATTTGGATGCCCTTTATGTCTGCATCTTGTCTTATTGCTGTAGCTAGGCATTCTAATACTAGATTGAAGAGAAGTGGAGAGAGTGGGCATCCTTGTCTTGTTCCTGAGTTAAGAGGAAATGGCTTTAGTTTTTCACCATTGAGTATAATCCTGGCTGTAGGTTTGTCATATACAGCCTTTATTCTATTGAGGAATGATCCATGGATTCCTAATTTTTCCAAAACCTTCATCATAAAGGGGTGTTGGATCTTGTCAAATGTTTTTTCTGCATCTATTGAGATAACCATGTGGTTCTTATTCTTGCTCCTGTTGATGTGATGAATAATATTAATTGATTTGCGTATATTGAACCAGCTTTGCATCCCTGAAATGAATCCTGTTTGATCATGGTGTATGATTTTTTGGATGAATTGTTGAAGTTGATTGGCCAAAATTTTGTTGAGAAGTTTTGCATCAATGTTCATCAAAGAAATGGGCCTATAGATCTCTTTCTTTGATGAGTCCCTGCCTGGTTTTGGGATGAGGGTTATGATGGCTTCATAGAATGTGTTCGGTAGTGAGCTTTCTCTTTTAATTTCATTGAAGAGTTGGAGGAGTATTGGTGTGAGCTCTGCTTTGAAGGCCTTGTAAAATTCCGCTGTAAAACCATCTGGTCCTGGACTTTTCTTAGCTGGGAGGTCTCTTATTGCTGTTTCAATTTCAATGCTTGATATGGGCCTGTTAAGCTGGTTTAACTCATCTTGGTTTAGTTTTGGCATGTCAATATTTGCTAGGAAAAGGTCCATTTCTGTCAAGTTCTCAAACTTATTAGCATAAAGTTTTGAGAAGTATTCCCTCATAATGTTCTGAATCTTGGTTGTTTCTGTGGTGATGTTTCCATTCTCATCTCTGAGTTTATTAATTTGGGTGTGTTCTCTCCTTTTTCTGATAAGGTTTGCTAAGGGTCTGTCAATTTTGATAAGTTTTTCGAAGAACCAACTCTTTGTTTTGTTGATTCTTTCTATAGTATTTTTGGATTCTAATTCATTTAATTCTGATTTAATTTTGATTATTTCTTTCCATCTACGGGATTGGGGTTTATCTTGCTGCTCTTTTTCAAGGAGGTTTAGATGTGTCATTAAATTGTTAGTTTCAGATCTCTCCAATTTGTTGATGTAGGAGCTCAGAGCTATAAACTTGCCTCTGAGTACTGCCTTTGCTGTGTCCCAGAGGAGCTGGTAATTTGTGTGTTCATTTTTGTTGAATAGCATGAACATTTGAATTTCCTTTCTAATCTCTTCCATGACCCACTCTTGATTCAGCAGTGTGTTGTTCAGCCTCCATGTGATACCGGACTTTCTTTGGTGGCTTTTGGTGTTGAGTTCTAATTTTATTCCCTTATGGTCAGAGAGAATGCAAGGTATAACTTCAATGTTTCTGAATTTAGACAAGTTTGCTTTGTGGCCTAAAATGTGGTCTATTTTAGAAAACGTTCCATGTGCTGCTGAGAAGAATGTGTATTCTGATGCTGCTGGGTGAAATGTTCGGTAAATGTCTGTTAAGTCTAGTTGATCTATGCAGCTGTTTAGATCTGCGGTTTCTCTGTTGAGTTTTTGCCGAGTTGTTCTATCTAGTGGGGAGAGTGGTGTGTTAAAATCCCCAACAATTAATGTCTTTGGATCTATATGGGATTTGAGGGAAAGTAGTGTTTCTTTGATAAATTTGGGTGCTCCATTGTTTGGCGAATAGATATTTAGAATTGTAATATCCTCCTGAAGGAGAGATCCTTTAATTAGTATGTAGCGACCTTCTTTATCTCTTCTCACGAATTTTAATTTGAAGTCTATTTTATCTGATATTAGGATTGCAACTCCCGCCTGTTTATGAGGGCCGTTTGCTTGGTAAATTTTGTTCCAGCCTTTAACATTGAAAATGTGTTTGTTTTTACGGGCAAGATGTGACTCCTGCAGGCAGCAGATAGAAGGGTCTTGTTTTTTAATCCAACTAGACAGTCTATGTCGCTTAATTGGAGAGTTCAGTCCATTAACATTAAGAGATAGGACTGAGAGGTATTTGGGAGTTCCTGCCATGTTATCCACCTTCTTGTGGGCTGCGAAAACTGGGTTCTTCCTAAGGTTCTTGGATTCTCAGTTTGGGTGCAGTTTCTTGGCCTTTGTTGCGGTCTTGTTGGTTTTCTATGTGTAGGACATCTTTAAGAACTTTTTGTAGGGCTGGTTTGGTGGAGATGTATTGTTTCAATTTTTCTTTGCTATGGAAGGTTTTTATTTGGCCTTCAGTTATGAAGGAGAGTTTAGCTGGGTACAGTATTCTTGGTTGATAGTTGTTTGTTTTTAGGGCATGGCATACGTCATTCCAGGCTCTTCTTGCTTTGATTGTCTCTGCTGAGAAATCTGAGGTGATTCTAATTGGTTTCCCTTTATAGGTGATTACCCTTTTCTCCTTGACAGCTTTAAGGATCTTTTCCTTGGTCTGAGTTGATCCTGTGTGGATTATAATGTGACTGTGGGATGTCCTATTATGGTCTGGTCTATTTGGGGTTCTAAAAGCTTCTTGTATCTGAATAGGCCTATCTTTTTGTATGTTTGGGAAGTTCTCTGCTAGGATCCTGTTAAACAAATTTCCTAGACCATTAACTTCTGTTTCTAGGTGCTCCTCTACACCCATTATCCTTAGATTAGACCTTCTGATGGTGTCTTCTAGGTGTTGGATAGACCTATCATATTTCTTGGACTTGTCTTGGATGGTTGTATGTTCTTTCTCTATAATATCTAGGCTGTCTTCAATCCCTGAGATTCGATCTTCTGCATGGTCTAACCTGCTGTCAAGACTCTCTACTTTGTTTTTTATCTCTTTTCCTTCTAATTGGTCAGCTTTGATGGCTTCAAGTTCTTTGTTGAAGCTCTGTTTTAGGTCTTGTATGAATTTCTTTACTTTCTTAATTTGGTGTTCAGTGTTTGTTCTCAAATCACTTAGTTGATTGGTTATGGTTTCTTGGGACTCCCATTCCTTCTGTTGGGTTCCATTCAGCATTCCCTTTGTGGTCTCCCTGACTTCCTTCAGCTCTTTGTTAATGGATTCCATGAATGCCTTTAGTGATCTTTGTGTATTCTCTACCTGGTCTCTCAATTCCTGAATTACTCTTTGATTAGTTTCCTCCTGTCTGTGGGATTCCTGCAGTTCTCTTTCTTCCCGTTCGTGGGATTCCTGCAGTTCTCTTTGAGTGTTCTCTGCCTGCTCAAGCCATTCCTCCCTTTCTTTTTGAGTATTCTTAAGTTGTTCTCGCAAATCCTGTATCAGTTTTTGAGTAGCTTCCTCACGCTTATGATATTCCTGTATAAACTTCTGGGATGCCTCCTCTCTCTCCCTATCACACTCATACAGAGTCCTTTGTACATTGTCGAACTTCTCATTTATCATGTTTGCTATTAGTGTTTGTAGAGCTATTTGGGAACTCTCCTCTGGATTATTCTTTATCTGTTCTAATCCCTGATTATCAAAATTGGGGATTGAGATACCCGAATTTGCCATTTTTCTTGTGTTTTTCCGGCTTACTCTGCCCATTTGAGATGATGTTTGCATTTATACAGTAAATAGTCTACAGATACAATCTAGTTCAACAGATACATCTATTCAACATCAAACAACTATATGTTAAAGGACTTCGAACCGCAGAAAAGATTTTGGAAAACCAGAAATTATTAGGATTAGGGAGAGATGTGGGTAAAAAATAGGAATAGATTGGTGTGGGGAGGCACAGGGAGAGTTAACTATGTCCTAATCACAATGCAGGTAATGGGTTGGGTAGGATGCAAGTAGAGAGAGAGAGAAAAAGAAGAGACGGAAAGGGGAATGAAAAGAGACCAGAAAAATAAATAGAAACGTAAAAATTAATGTATTTAGAGAGGAATGTGAATATGTTGAGAGAAGGGGAGGGACATAGAGGAGAT
The DNA here is from genome assembly GCF_024711535.1 of Dipodomys merriami. NCBI lineage: Eukaryota > Metazoa > Chordata > Mammalia > Rodentia > Heteromyidae > Dipodomys > Dipodomys merriami. Next base: position 26,481,737 of record NW_027204492.1, read on the forward strand.
GTGAAAAACTTTAAGGATGGGAAAGGGAGAAGAAAAGATCAGAAGTTCAGTAGAGCTAGACACAAAAACAAAAAGATAATAAAGAAAGAAAGAAAAAGAGAAAGAAGACAAGAAAAGAAAGGAAAACGCTCATTCACATATTCCTAAAATAAAAATTATAAGATGAGAAAAAAAAAGTTACTGGAAAACAATTATTTTTTCCGAAGAGGCAAAAATTAAAGATTAATAAAAGTTTTAGAAGGGAAAAAAATTTATATATATATATATATATATATATATATATATATATATATATGGTAACAAAAAACAAAAAACAAACAAAAAAAGAAAAGAAGAAGAAGAAAAAAGAAAGAAAAAAAAGAAAAAAGAAAAAAAAAGTCTTTTGATTTTTTTTGGGCGGGGGGTAGGGGTGGGAAGAATCCTGTATCTCCCTTTTGTCTGTAACCAGTCTCTTGTTGGAGTCTCTGCTCAGCTTGAGGTCCTGTGGCTTGATTGGTTTCTTAAGTCGGTTTGTTGGAAGAGGCAGAAAAATGCTCTGCTTTACCCAAGATTTTGAGATCCCCCTCCCAGGTTAGTTTTCTGGGAGGGTGATCTGCTTTGAGAATCACAAAAGAGGGGGATGCAGTGGTGAGGCTAGGTTCTGGGTAGAGTTGAGGCCTTTCAACAAACAGTAGCTTTTCTCTGGGGCAATTTTGTGATAAAGCTCACAGCGCCCAGCCTGGAGCCAATCTCAGGGTTTCTGTTTTTCAATTGATTGTGGTGGCTGCTAGAGGGAGGGGCAGCCTCTGGCTCTGGTTACCCAGTGAGGCCAGCCACTCCAATGGCTGGCGCCTGAGCTGGGTGACTTTTCCCTGGATGGAGCTGAGTCTGGCAGGTCACTTCGCCGTTAAGTTCTTGTGACCTGCTAAATGACTCCTTTTATTCCAAGGCCTGAGTTGGAGCTAGCAGCTCCTCCGAGCTTTGTCGGTATCCAAGATGGAGATCACCGGTGCTGGGGGGGGAGGGGTGGCCTTCCCTCCTCTGCTCCCTGAGAAGGAGTGAGGATGTCGGGCTTGTACTCACGCCGAGTCTTGGATCCAGGGTCGTCTCTGGTCTGCAAACAGCAGGATGAAGATGTCCGCTCCTTGTCGGTTCTTGTTGGTGTTGAGTAGAATCCGCTCGTCCGCTGCGTCTGGCTCCTTGGTCCCGGACTCTCTGTGTCTCAGGTATGACCCTGCGTCGTTGGTCGCCGCCGCGACCCTGCCGCCGCAGCAGCAGCTGCTGGCAGGCGCTCAGATGTGTCTTTTTGCCTTGGCTTCCCCTCTCTTGACTAACTCTCTGTCCTGTGATGCACACTTGGTGTGATTCTCTGGCTTAGGACTGTTCACTGGAACTCTAAAACTGCTTTCTATGCGAGAGCTTGTTCAGATTCCCGCTTCTCCTCCGCCATCTTCCTGGCACTTCCCCAACACGCCTTTATGATGAAGGTTCTGGAAAAATTAGGAATCCATGGAAAATTCCTGAATATAATAATGGCTGTATATGACAAACCTACAGCCTGCATTATACTTAATGGTGAAAAACTAAAGCCATTTCCTCTTAACTCAGGAATGAGACAAGGATGTCATCTCTTTCCATTTCTCTTCAATTTAGTATTAGAATGCCTGGCTAGAGCAATAAAAGAAGATGCAAACATCAATGGGATCCAAATAGGGAACAAAGAAGTAAAACTCTCCCTCTTTGCAGATGACATGATCTTGTATTTAAAGATCCCATAGAGTCCACTCCCAAATTACTCAAGCTGATTCAAAACTTTGGCAAAGTAGCAGGGTATAAAATTAACTCTCAAAAATCAATGGCTTTTCTGTATGGCAACATTGAGAACAGTGTGGCTGAAATTAGGAAAGCAAATCCACTTGTAATAGCCCTACAAAAAATGAAATACCTAGGAATTTACTTAACCAAAGAAGTGAAGGACCTCTATGATGAAAACCTTAAAAACTTGGAAAAGGAAATCAAAACAGAACATAGAAAGTGGCAAAAACTCCCATTCTCCTGGATTGGAAAGATCAACATCATGAAAATGGCAATACTTCCCAAGGCTATCTACAAATTGAATGCGATACCTATCAATATTCCAACCTCATTTTTCAAGGAAATAGAAGAGGCAATCCAAAAATTCATATGATACAATAAAAGACCCCTAAGAGCAAAAATGATCCTCAATGGAATGAACACTGCTGGAGGAATATCAATACCAAATTTCAAACTCTACTATAAAGCCATAGTAATCAAAACAGCTTGGTACTGGCACAAGAACATACCTCGGGATCAATGGAATAGAACTGAAAGCCCAGAAATGAACCTACAGACCTAGAGCTATCTAATCTTCGATAAGGGAGCTAAAAAAATAGAATGTAAGAAAGACAGCCTCTTCAGTAAATGGTGCTGGCAAAATTGGTTAACTACTTGTAGAAAACTAAAGCTAGATCCTTATCTATAACCCTGCACCAGAATCAACTCCAAATGGATCAAATACCTTGGAGTCAAAGCAGACACTCTGAAAACATTACAGAATGGTGCAGGCCGAAATTTTCTTAATAGAGACCCAGAAACACAACAAATCAAAGAAAGGTTGGACAAATGGGATTGCATGAAATTGCAGAGCTTCTGCATGGCAAAGGACATAGCTAGCAAGATCAATAGAAAGCTCACTGATTGGGAGAAGTTCTTTACTAGCCATACAACATTCTTGGGTCTCATATCTAAAATATACTGGAACTCAAAAAATTAAATCACCCAACAACACATCCTGAAAGAAACAACTGCCCAATAAATAAGTGGGCTAAAGACTTCAGAGAAACTTCTCTGAAGAGGAAAGAACGATGGCCAATAGACACATGAAGAAATGCTCAACCTCTCTAGCCATAAAAGAAATGCAAATCAAAACAACATTGAGATACCACCTCACCCCAGTTAGAATGGCTATAATCAAGAACTCTAATAACAATAGATGCTGGAGCATATGCGGACAGAAGGGAACCTTACTGCATTGTTGGTGGGAGTTTAAAGTTTTTCCATCAGTTTGGAAAGCAGTATGGAGGTTCCTCTAAAGACTCCACATAGAGCTCCCCTATGACCCAGCAATCCCACTTTTGGGCATTTACCCAAATGTCAGAAACAAGACCACACTAAAGCTACCATCACAACTTTGTTTATTGCAGCCTTATTTACCATAGCTAAGATATGCAACCAACCAAGATGCCCCTCATTGATGAATGGATCAAGCAAATATGGAATATATACACAATGGAATTCTGTGCCTCCATCAGAAAGAATGACATTGCCCCATTTGTTAGGAAATGGAAAGACTTTGAAAAAATTATATTAAGTGAAGTAAGCCAGGCCCAAAGAAATATAGGTCCCATGGTTTTCCTTATTTGCAATAACTAGTATATGTCTGAGTCAAGCAGAAAAGGTCAGTTAAGTTGTTGTTAGGCAAATGAACCCTAAGATATGTATTCAAATTTTTTTTCTTTCATGTGATTGTTTCTAATGCATTTGTAATATTATCTCTTTGTTGCTTTGTATGTCCCTCCCCTTCAGTATAACCCCTGCTTTCACTGTATTTGATTTTGTTATCATTTGTGGAGGGGAAGGGAAAAAACAAATCGATTAAATAGGGATACAGGTGGACCCATTGTACCAATGAGACGTACAAGTCGTTATGTGGAAAACGAACTTTACAACTTTCATGCGTGGGGGGGGCAGGAGGGTTGGGTGGTAGGGTGAGTGAGAATGGGATGGGAAGGGGAAACAAAGGAGGAGGCTACAATGCTTGATAAGAAATACACTCATGGGCTGGGAAGGTGGCTCAGTGCTAGAGCGCTTGCCTTGCATGCTCAAGGCCATGGGTTCGATTCCTCAGCACCACATAAACAAATAGAAAAAAGCTGGAAGTGGCACTGTGGCTCAAGTGGTAGAGCGCTAGCCTTGAGCTGAAGAGCTGAGGGACAGCACCCAGGCCCAGAGTTCAGGCCCCAAGACCGGACCCCCCAAAAAAAGAAAGAAAGAAAGAAAGAAATGTACTCATTATCTTGCCCATGTAATTGTAACAAACCGTGTCTGGCTTACCTCACTTAATTTATTTTTTCCAAGTCTTTCATTTTCCTTATTAATGGTACAATATCATTCTTTCTGATAGATGACTAGGATTCCATCGTGTATATATGATATGTATATATATGATCCTACATTTTCTTGATCCATTCATCCATTGAGGGCCATTGGGTCTGATTCCATATCTTGGTTATGCTAAATAATGCTGCAATGAACACAGTTGTGCTGGCAGCTTTAGTGAGGCCTTGACTGTGCTCTACTGGATAAATCCCCAGGGGTGGAATTGCTGGGTCATACGGAAGCAGAATATTTAGTTTTTGAGGAAACTCTATAGTGCTTTCCAGAGTGGTTGGACATGAATGAAGAGGTTCCAGAAGGCGAACGCAGGCAAGATTTCTTTGTTTGTACCACAGAATTGAGAAAAATAAGAGTATGGGTGGGTGAATCGGGAGGTGTGAAGACGTTGAATTACTGACACAAATCAAGATTCATTGTATACCTTAACTGCTTTGTTAAATGGCAAAAAAAATCCAATACTTAACCTAAAATTAAGATAAACAAGGACAAAGTGTGAAACAATGCAACAGCGACACTCATAAGACAATATGTTGGAAACTAACTATACAATTTAGGGAGGGCATGGGGGGAGGGAAAGTGGGAGAAAAATGAGAGAGGGGGTAACAATGTTTGACAAGAAATGTACCTTATGTAGGTAAATGTAACCCCTCAGTACATCAGCTTGACAATGAAATTAAATTTTAAAAATACAAAAAAAAAAAGATTAGCAAGGGGATGGGAGGGATGGGAGAGGTGGGTAAGAATGTTGGAAGGGCTGACATTGTATATAATCAATAGTTTTGTTACAAATACACAAAATGTTGAATAATGTTTTAAAAAGAACTTGGGGATTTGGGGGGAAATATTAAATATATATTTCACCAAGCCCTCAGGAGCTACTAGTGAAGAGAGCTATGGTTTGAATATGAAATGTTCCCCAGAGGCTCGTGTGCTAATATAAGGACCCAGCTGGTGTTGCTATTTGGGGAGGCTCTGAAAACTTTAGGATATAGTGAAGTTAGAAGTAGGTCACTAGCCACGTGCCTTTTGTAGCGATCTCTTGCCCTGAAGGAAGGGTCTCAGAATCCAGTTCTTTGTTTACTATCTGCCATGAGATAAATAATTTCCTCTAACACACTCCTGCCACAAAGTTCCCCCAAGAGCATGGATCCAGGTAACTGACTGAACTTTCTAAAACCATCAGACATAATCAGCCTTTTCTTCAAGTTGTTGTCTTGGGTATTTTGATCATAGTTAAGAAAAAGTAACTGTTACAGACAAGGAATGATATTCATCATATAATACTGAGACAAATTTTAAGTTACAAAGTAGGTATAATATAATCAATACTTCTGTTACAAATACACAAATCTATATGCATTCCAAATGTTAACATTAGTTAGCCCTGGCTGATAAGCATAAGAGCTTTTCTATTTTTCAGAAGATTTAATTGAACATACATTATTCAATTAAAAATTAAACTTAAATGAACATACATTGTCTGTGGAATATTTTAAAAATTAATTTCTAAAATGAACTAATTGTTTATTTTAAGGCCTCATTAAGATTAGTTTGTTTTAAGGAATGAATATTTTGCAAATCAGAAAATAAATACTACTTTCATTTAAACAGAGGTAAAAGTAATTTTTAAAAATTAACCTCAAATATGGTATGTTATATATATAATGGCTTATTACTTGGCCAAAAAGAAAAATGAAATTATGTTATTTGTAGGAAAATTATCTTCATATTGATATAAGCTAAATATCCAGAGTCAAATATTACATGTTCTTGTTCATAATAATGTTTAAAATGATGATGATAACAATGACAATGATAGAAGTAGTAATGGGACTTTTGAATGTATAAGAGGAACTGTCTACGAGGGGTTTTGTGGGAGGAAGAGGAGAAGGACAAGGAGGAAAAAGAAAAAAAAGGGATACTGAAAGATGAAAAGGATCATAGGATATTACATCATATCTACACAAAAACTGCATAATGAAGCCCACCAAATACTATCTGAAAAGGGAGGGTGAAGAGTGTGGAGGAATGGGAAATGATGGAGGAACTGAATTTGTGCAGAATACACCATGTGTATGTATGGGGATAAAATCACAATGAAACCCCTCATATTATAAATATATGCTAATTCAAAATTAAAGTTTAAAAATCTACCTCAGAAAATATGGATCTTCAGCAGAAAGTGGATAAGTTTGATTTATTTCCTTTCATTTTCCTAGCAGATGGGCAGCTGTTCTTTTACTCAGAAACCTCCTGTTACAAGTAGGAAATTCGAGCCAAGACCCGAGGGGTTATTTTTAATCATTTATGATGAGCTCTGGGGAAGAAAGGAAACTATTGTTATGCAACTCATGGAATCATTCTATCTTCACTTTTCAACTTCATTTTGGTTTTACTGCTTCAAGACTCAGATAATACCTGAATTTTGAAAGGTGATTCTAATTAAATAGGTAGCTTTAATAAACAGTTGTACTACTTAATGTTTGTATTGAGATGACAATTTATATTTCCTTTCATTAACATGACACTTCACTACTGATTCCCCTAACAGAATTGGTGGGTGGGGAAATATTCATGTATACAAAAAAAGACATGTATTTATGGTAAGAGATTAGGTATACGCTTTATTTAAGGCTTTTATTTTACCACTGTTCTACAAAAAAAAGTAAGAAATGGCAAAAAAAAAAAAAAGGAATACTATACGAAGTACATAGACCTAACAATGTCTAAAGGCAATAGGGTTGTATACGGATATATTCAGTTCTGAAAGACACCTAAACATCACATTTAAATATCCATATTGGAGGTTGGGGATTTAGCTCAGTGGAAGACTTCTTGTCTGGAATGTGCAAGGTCTTAAGTTTGGTCCTCAGTTCTGCAAAAAATATCGATGTTGATATTCACATGGTTAATGTAAAAAGAAGAAGACATAACATACCCTTTTCCAATGAGCATGTATTCATTGCCTACTCTGTACCTGTTATACATTACGGAGTTACAGTGAAGAACTACAACAGACATAATCTCCAAACTCCTGCAATTTGCAGGTTCTAAAACAATGTGATAATAGCTAAAATATATAACATATGTGTATATATAATACATATATATAAATACATATATAACTATATATATATAGATAGATATACAAATATATTATGAGTCTTTGGCTGTAGAATGTAGTGAGTGAAGAGCAGTATTGTGAAGGATGAGCTGAAGAAATAAAATCAGAAACTGAACTATAAGCCTACGAAAGAAGTTGACAAACAGATTCTGATATCATTATGAGACAATTGTAGTGGGAAAAGTGGAGATCTGGGAAAGATAGAAAATATTTAAGATGATGATTTTTAACAAAACTGGGACATCAGTTGTATAATGAAAGGATTTGGATCAGACAAAAATCAAAGCACAAATACAGTTTTCTGGCCTTGGCAAATATGTGAATCTAAGTGTTATTTAATAAACAAGAAAGGAAATATTAGAGAGGCAAAAATTCATGCAGGAAGAAGGAAAATATAAGACCTATTTATATTGTGTCATCCATTATTCTACTTGTTGAGAATATAGCTTGCCTTCTTCCAAACTTACCATTTTTTATTTTTTATTTTATTGTAAAGTACAGAGGGGTTACAGTTGCATGATTAAGGTAATGAGTACATTTCTTTTCCAACATTGTTACCCACTCCATTGTTTCTCCACTATCCCTTCCCTTCCCCACTCTTCTCCACCAAGTTGTAAAGTTCATTTCTGACATAGTGTCTTGTGAGTATCATTTTTGCAATGGGTCATCCTTTTTCCTTACAGCATTTTGTTATTCTCCTCCATTCCCCAAATCAGATAAATGTATATACAAGATGGGAGGTACCAGAATTACTAACAGTGATTGTCACGGACAAACCAATGGAAAAATAAAAATGAAATAAAATAAGAAAGAACTAGATACTGTACATTGGCATCAACAAGGTCAACAACGCCCCCCCCCAAAAAAAGACCTGTTGTTTCCATGTCTTGGAATTCATTTCAATTAACATCATTTTGTATGATCATATGTACATAGCTATTGAGTTATTATGATTCTCTGCAAAGATTATCCTAGGCATATATTCATTATTACAAATGAGGAAAAGCATACAGCCTATATTTCTTTGGGTCTGGTTTACTTCATTTAATATGATAAAATAAAAGCATAAAATAAATGATAAAAGCTTAAAATTCCATTGTGTATATATACCACAAATGCCCCTCAATAGATGAATGGATCAAGCTTACCATTTTAAAAACACATTATTTATTTTCTAGCATTTCACATAATTATCATAGTTTGTCAAATCTTCCACATCTTTTACTGAAATGGATATAAATATTTTAAGTGGTATCTAAAAAACAACAAAATACTTCCTCGTTACGCTGATAAGATACATCATAATGTAAGAAAATTTGGGGTGACCTATCTCAGTAGTTTGAGGCCAGTATGAGCAATATAAGGAGATCTTACCTAAAATTTTTTTATTAGCATCTGTTAGTTGTACAAAAGCATTTCATTTTCACATGCTTTTTATGCATACAATATATGCTGCTGAGACACACCCCCTCTATCACTCTCTCATCCTTCCCTTTCACAAAAAACTGTCATTAAGCTTCATCTTCCCATTTTCACATATGTAGGTACAGTATTTCAACCAAAAATGAAATAAATTCTATTCATTTTCTTGTTTATTATGTTCAATTAAAAATGAAGCTTCATCAGCATTGAGTATCCAATATCTAGCACTGGAACTAGCACAATAGTATCTGTTCAATATTTATTGATTTTAAAGAAGACAAAGGAGAGAAAGTAAGAGAGGAGAGTGGTGTAGACATATCCTCAAGGTCATTCTTTCATTTTTTTAAATGAATATGATTTACTTTCTTTTCATGGTATCTCCTTACCAAATGTTCTCTTGGCCACATTCTTTATGTTTTCTACACAGAACACTTTTCATGCTTTACAAAGTCCGACATAATTTTCCAAGTCTGTAAGTTCTGCTTCTTTTTATTTATAAGTAATATCATCTTTTATTCATGTTCTCTTGTATTTCACTATAAACATTCAAGAAAAGCCATGAAGCACTCCAAATATTTGCTTAGAGATTTAATTTGCCAAATATCCTAATTCAACACTTTCAAGTTATGCCTTCCACAAAATACTAGTAAATGGACACAAAATTCAACCATATTCTTTGACAATTGTAGAAAGAATGATCTTTCCTTCAATTCCCAATACTTTATTTTGCATTTCCATATCAATGTTCTGGTCAAAAACACTTAAGTATTCTCATAAAATTAGAGCTGTATATCTCTTTAGAGCCTTTCTCAAAATACCCTTGTCAGTACAGCTTCTACCTATTACTCAATTCAAAAACCACTTCTATATTTTCACATATTTGTTGTAGTGACATGCTGCTTACTGTTTAGTACCAATTTCTGCCTTGGTCCATTTCTGTTACTCTACCAAAATTATTTTGATTAGTTAATTATAACAGATATTTGTTTCTTATGATTTTGGAGGTTGTATGATCAATATCAAAGATCTGGCTTTCATGAAGTCTCTCTATTGTGCAGTTGATAAAAAGTAAGCCAAACCCAAAGAAATATAGGTCCCATGGTTTCCCGTATTTGCAACATCTAGTATATGTTTGAGTCAAGCAGAAAAGGTCAGATAAGGTGATGTTAGGAAAATGAACCCTTAGATATGTATTTAAATGTTTTTTTTCTTTCATGCATTTGTTTCTAATGCATTTATAAGATTATTTCTTTGTTGCTTTGTATGTCCCTCCCCCACAGTATAACCCCTGCTTTCACTGTATTTGATGTCGGTATAATTTGTGGAGGGGAAGGGGAAAAACAACTCGTTTAAATAAGGATACAGATGGACCCATTGCAACAATGAGAAGTACAAGTTGTCATGTCCAAAACGAACTTTACAACTTTGGTGGGGGAGGGGGAGGATTGGGTGGGAGGGCAGAGTGAGGCTGGGAAGGGATGTGAAGGGTAAACAAAGGAGCAGGCTACAATGCTTGATAAGAAATGTACTCATTATATTGCCCATGTAATTGTAACCCCTCTGTACAGTATGTTCACAATAAAAAAGAAAAAGAAAAAAAAAGGCTAGGACATTCACTTCAACTTATTTCACAAATATGCTAATCACATTCATAAGGAAAATGCCCTCGTGACTAAATATTTTAAGAAAAATTAGTGTCAGATGAATTGCATTTTTGGTTCGTGTCAGTCCTAGAGTTAGAATTCAGGGCTTGGGCACTGATCCAAGCTTCTTTTTTTCTCAAGACTAACACTCCACCACTTGAACCATAGCTCCATTTCCGATCTTTTTAGTGATTAATTGGAGATATGAGTCTCACAGATTTTCCTATATGGGTTGTCTTTGAACCATGATCCTCAGATCTCAGCTTCCTGATTACAAAGGATTACAGGAGTTGGAAACAGCTCCCAGTATGAATTACTTTTTTAATCCTTCTCTAGTTACAAGTGAGAACAGATAGAGAATAGATAAAAATGAAGGAAAGTTTATTTCTCAGAAAATGATAATACTTAGACAGGTACATTATGTTCTATATACTTTATTTGTATATTAGAGATATTTGGTTATTCACTATTTCATGAACAGTATGAAATAGGTACAATTATCCCCATTTTAGAAAATTGGGGATCAGGGTGACTAAAGAATTTGCTCAAGTTCATCCATCTAATAATTTGGATGGTTGAAATTTAAACTAAGACATGTGGCTTCAAAGTTTAAACTTATAACCATTACATTGTACTAAAATATAGAGACAGAATACTGTTTATCTGAAAATATAGCCACAAGGAAAGATTTTATTTTTAACCAAAGCTGTTTAAGCATGTTTACATGAGACGGGAAAATAGAAATTCAAATAATATATAGAGTGATTTATAGAAAAACATCTCAGAACATGGCTTACAGAAGATTGTGGTAACATTACTTAATGGTTGGTTACTTCTTTCTTTCATTTCCCCCAGTACTGGGGTTGAACTGAGGGCTTGACACTGTTCTTGAGCATTTTTTACTCAAGGCTAGTGTTCTACCATGTGAGCTACCACACCACTTCCAGCCATTTTTTTTGTAATTTGTTGGAGATAAAATCTCATGGACTTTCCAGCTTAAGCTGGCTTTGAACCAAGATCCTCAGATCTCAGCCTCCTAGGTAGCTAGGATTACAGGTGCAGCTTAAGTTACTTCTTTCTAATGTTTGAGGTGGTAGGAATAAAGTAAACCTCACTAAAGCTGACATCCATGTAGAATAGGCAAACACAAAATTTAATGTGGTGCTGCAATGAGAGGAAAACAATGGGTAAAGAACAACCTTCATCACTTCCTAATTTCATTTGAGAATAACCTTGAACAATTTTGAGAGGTGTGGAGATTAGTCAAGGAACATCCTTCCCACTTTGTTCCCTGTCTCCCATTCCTTAGACAACATTAGCATTGTGATTATTGTTAACAAAATGACTCAATTCTCAAAACTGTATCCAACTGCTTTAATTAGTTTGAGTATGCTATGATTTGTTCCCCTTTCCAAATTGTTTCAATATGTGAAAGGGTAAAAGTGAATAATTACAATCAGAAAAGAGGCAAAAAAAGACAATTTGATCATAGGAAAATTCTAAAAAATAAGCTTATCAAACTATTATAAAAATTAAGATTTGACTGCAGTACTGCAGGTTTACTGGATACCAACTCATAAACATCTGTGCTAACAAATGAGAAAATTGCTGATGCACGAATGTGCCCTTTTTGGTCTTTCAATGCTGAACCCACCATCTGCCCATTCAATGCATGAACAATTTTCAGAAAGGGTCAAGGGAGAGCAAATCTCTTGATTTAAAAGAAACGGGGAAGAAAAGGGTGATGACATGAGGATAAATTCTATAAAATCTCCATGGATATTAACAATCCCTATTTTTATTATTGAACAGACATGAGTCAAACTTCCTTCACTAGAGGTACATGTTGCAACACTATTAGCCTATTTAACTTAATCCCATCAAAAATTTTAAGTGTTAGATAATTGTGATTGAAAGAAAGGGTAAATACCATCAAAGTACCTTATAAACATGCATAAAATGCCATATTGAAGCTCAATATTTTATTAGTATGTACTAATAAGATTAGGAATAAAAATATTAGAAAATGTGAATCTGGAAAGAGTTATATTATATTAGAAATAGGTAAGGGAAAGGCATGTTTAAGTATTGTTCATACCAACTTTGTTCCTCAAATGGATTCCCTATACATCCATCATTAACTACAGACAATCAGGTGCCGATATTAATAAAAGTACTTATTGGCTAAGCCTGTTCTTCTAAGAGAAATCAGAGTTTCTATATTAGGCAGATTTGCCTAACCAAAAACACATTGCAAGGGCTATGATTAACTCAGAAAAAAAATCTCAAATGAAGTAACAAAAAGAACAATCACTGTTAGAAAAATAAAATGCTTGTTGTGTATAAATATAATTTAAATATGACTAGTGCTTGAAGACTAAGACATGAAAATCTCCACAATGCAGGTAGCCATTGTTACTCAACAATTATATTAATAATAATAAGCGACACAAATAACAGTGTACACTTTTAATCCCCAGAGTAGAGCTTGAATTCTGCGCCTGGGTGCTGCCTTGGGCTCCTTTTGACTCAAAGCTAGCACTCTACCACTTCAGCCAGAGCACCACTTCTAGCTTTTTAAAAATCTAAGTGAAATCAATTTATCTGCTACATAGATAAATTTTCTCATTGCCCAAGAGTAAAAAGTACCCCACCATTTTTAAACTTCACTATTGAATTTTACTCTAAGGAAAATGTCGTTCAAAAATAAATTGTTAAGCTCTGTCCTTTAGAAATAGGTATTTAAACAGTTTATAGGATTTCTCCAGATGTCTGATTGGAGCTGTCTTATTTTTTTTTTAAATTTCATTGTCAAGGTGTTGTACAGAGAGGTTATAGTTACATATGTCATGTAGCGAGTGTAGTTCTTGTTCAAAATTGCTGCCTCCTCCCTCATTTTTCTCTCACTTTCCCTCCATTCCAATGCCCCCCCAGATGTAAAGTTCATTTCCAACATATTGTCTTGTATCACTGTGGCATTGGTTTGTGCTTTGTCCTTTGTCTCACCATTTTGTTGTTCCTCTTTCCTTCCCTCATTCATATAATGTGTATACAACGTATACACAATACAAGGGTACCAAAATCAAATACAATGACATCTAGGGATAAACCATGGGGAAATAAAAAAAGAAGAAATAACTCCTCTGTACGGTATTTTCACAATAAAAAAAATCCAAAAAAAAGAGAAAGAAATAACTTCACATAGTGCATTGGAGATAAGAGTCTCATGGACTTTCCTGCCCAGGCTGGCTTCAGGCCACCATACTCAGATCTTAGCCTTCTGAGTAGCTAGGATTACAGGCATGAGCCACTGGCTCACAGCTATAGTGTACCATTTCACAATCATTCTTTTTTCTCTCCTCCACTTATCTCTCAGCTGAAATTAACAAAAAAAACCCTATCGATTCTAGTTTTCTAATTTCTAGTGATGTAAAAGAAAATTGCTATTATTTCAAAATAAAAAACCTTTATATTTTGTTACATATACGTACTCTGTACATGTGGTAAAGTTTCTCAGTTCTATAAATGTGAAGAAAATTCATATCCCCAGTATTTGTCATGTGATATCAATCAAGGAAGCCTAAACTTAAACGAGCATCTTCAAAAAGCCTTGAATTTAAAGAGAAAATACTTCCTGCTCCAAACAAGGAAATATAAGCAGAGAATAAAACTTTTTCTTTATACCAAGGTTCATGTCAATGTTAACAAGCCTAAACAAAGGTTTGATATGTGGGTTTTTGGTAAATATTATTTTATATGATCATGAAGGTTTGATTTGTGACATGGGACATCATTCTGACTCTATGGGGAACTAGTTTTTGGCAAACATTGGGTTTGTAGTTTTGAGAAGTCAATAAGACAGGCAAAGTAAAGACATCTTGTAGATGTATGAGTCTCTCTCTTTTTGAATCGCTCACTTCATTCTATAATGCATTACACTGCAATACACATGGATTGGCACATTCATGCAAGATATAAACAAAAAGGAAATATGATAAAACAAGGACTAAGAATTAATTTTATCATACAAAACATCAATGCTATTGCACTTTCTACAGCACAGCTGTTGATTTTTAACACATTTGTTACTAAATCAAGAAACATTTAATTTTATTCAGTTGATATCAGAACCAAAAATCAGGAAGCTGGACACTAATGGCTCATGCCTATAATCCTAGCTATTCAGGAAGCTAAGATCTAAGAATCATTGTTCATAGCCAGTTCTGGGAGGAAAGTCCATGGGAATCATCTCCAATTAACCACCAAAAAATCTGGAAGTGGAATTGTAGCTCAAGTGATAGAGTGCTAGCCTTGAGCAAAAAACTCAGTGAGAGGGCCCAGGTCCTGAGTTTAAGCCACAGGACCAGCACAAAATAATTCAACAAAGCAAAAAAAAATTCTTTTCCATTAAATAAAACTCACAATCTCAACATTAGAATATTGTTCATTCTTAATGTACTTCCATAGAGTTCTTTCACATGCAAATACATATACACACATACACATGCTAACCAAAATAGTATGTTTTAGCTATTATAGGTATTCAGAAAGCTCTATCTAGTGAAAGAGATTTCATATATTGTCATCTTAAAACATAGCATATGTAAACTAGATTTCTCTCAAGGATAGTATCATTATTCCTTACAAATCAAATGGATATGATGCTTGTTTACATTTTTAAAAATGAGACAGAACCAAGGTCAAAACTTATCACAAGTATAAATATGAGGCATTTGTCCAGTACACCTGAGTAAAATTCCTTTACCTTATAATGTACTTTGTACATCTTTCCAAGATTAAAAGCCAAGGGATACACTCTCAATTACTATATCTTATAGATTGCTTTCACAATTACTTTTATTTAGTATTACTCAATATTTCCTTAAAAGTTACATGCATATAAAGTTTTGTTACTCATATCATATAATATAAAAAATAAAAATCTATGAATCAGAAATTCAAATTTTTCTTACCAGACCTTAGGCAAAGTACTTATCTTCCTTGCATTCCAAATTTCTTACTTGGAGAGGAAAAAAAAAGATACCATCTCTAGTTAAAGCAAATACTTATACATTTTATAAATCTGCTTTTTTATATGCTGATCTACTCAAAGATGGAAAACACAATTATATCTGTAAGATAGAAACATATATATTTGATTTATAAAGTTTAGTATGTTCACTTCCTCCAGAATCAAAGCAAGGTTAAAAAAAAACATGTACAAGGCAGGTAAATGGGTGGTATTGAGAGATAACTACTTAGTAACACTTTGCAAACACTTAAGTTGAATGCAAAGAAATAGATACATTGAAATACAAGAAATTAAAAGCACAAAGAGAGACAGAGAACAAAAAGTCACCCAAATATGATTTTTCACACATGTACAAAGTTTTTAAATAAGAATAGCAATGAAATTGTTCACCAAATTTGTTACCAATTTCAAACTGAAATTTCTTTTTTTTAATATATATTATTTATTAAGATACTGTACAAAGGGGTTAGAGTTACATGAGTAAGGTAATGAGTACACTTCCTATCAAGCATTATTATACCCTCCTTTGTTTTTCCCCTACCATCCCTTCCCTCCCCACCTCCCCAACTTCTCCCTCCCCCATATCTGTAAAGTTCATTTTCAACATAGTGTCTCATACATCTCATTCTTACAATGGGTCAACCTGTATCCTTATTACAGCATTTTGTTATTTCCCTTCCCCTCCCCAAATTAGAAAAATGTACCTACAAGATGCAGGGCACCAGAATCAAATACAGTGAAAATAGGAGTTATACAATGGGAGAAGAACATAGAAAAGAAACAAAAATCACACAATACCTTACAAGTACATTAAAAAGAACAGCAAGAAAGATAAAACTTCTTGTGTTCCTATCTTGGGGTTCATTTCGCTTAGCATCATCTTATATAGTCATATATATATATATATATATATATATATATATATATATATATATATATATATATATATATATATATATATAGCTTTTGACCTTTTCTGCTTGACCTAGACATATACTAGTTATTGAAAATAAGGGAAACCATGGGCCCTGGCTTGCTTTACTTAATATGATTTTTTTCAAGTCTTGCCATTTCCTAAAAAAATGGTGCAGTGTCATTCTTTCTGATGGAGGCATAGAATTCCATTGTATATGTGCATATATAGATATATATAGATATATATCATATTTTCTTGATCCATTCATCTACTGAGGGGCATCTAGTTTGGATCCATATCTTAGCCATGGTGAATAATGCTGTGATAAATATATTTGTGCTGGTAGCTTTAGTATGGCCTTGTTTGTGATTGTTTGGGTAAATGCCCTAAAGTGGGATTGCTGGGTCATAGGGATTTCTATATGTAGTCTTTTGAGGAACCTCCATACTGCTTTTCAAAGTGGTTGAACAAGTTTACACTCCCACCAACAATGCAGTAGGGTTCCCTTTTGGCCACATCTCCTCCAGCATCTCTTGGTATTAGATTTTTTGATTATAGCCATTGTAACTGGGGTGAGGTGGAATCTCAATGTTGTTTTGATTTGCATTTCTTTTATGCCTAGAGAAGTTGAGCATTTCTTCTTGGGTAGTTGTTTATCTGAGGATTTGTTGTTGGGGGATTTAATTTTTTGAGTTCTAAGTAAATTTTAGATATGAGACCCTTGTCCATTGTATGGCTAGTGAAGATCTTCTCCCAATCCATGGGTTTCTTATTGATCTTGCTCAAACTGAAATTTCTTAATGTTCAGAAAACTTTGGAGCACCTTTTATATGGCAGAACTCTCCAACAGTAGTAGTCAGCTTGGATGTATTTCATGAACTACAAATTTTTGATCAAAATGTTTTTAGGGTAAGAAAGTCAGAGCAAGATGGCAGATTAGAATTGCTAAATTTCCTCCATTTGACTCTATGAAGGAACAGAGTCAATGTAAGAAAGGAGAGACTAGGTTCTGGAGAGAGGAAGAACGTTGAGAATCACAAAAGGTGATTACACATTTCAGAAGACTAGAGAAATAGAAAGCCAATAGAGAAAATTAGAAAACAGCCTCCCACTTCAATCCTGGCTCCATGGGGAAAATGGGAAGCCAAAGTAAGTTTAACAAGATGCTCTGGTAACAGACTGACATTTCTAGTTGCAGGACAAATCCACACATCAGACAAACCTAATGTGGGGATTTGGTATGACAATGATTGTTCTTACTTGGTAGGCTAGCTATTGAGACAAAATATATTTTGTCATTTCTCATACCTCAGAGAGCTATAATGGGGTGTCCTCTTAAGAGGTGTCCTATTGTTTGAGACTGAGTAGTACTAGTGACTTGAAAAAATTGATGTAATCATAGCCCATGAGTGGGTGGGGACACCAATAAAGGGCAGCTATTGAGAATCACTCTGACACAAATCCACAGGGTTTAATCAATGGGGAATTGGGCACTGAAAGGTGTTTTGCCCATGGGCTGGCCAGCTCTGGGAATGAGCAAGTCCCTGTGGAAATAGAGCACTAGGCCTCAAACTGATGGATTGCTCAACCTCCAGGAGATGCCTACTTACCTATATGTGTATTCTCTTAGGCAGGACTGAAAGCTCTAAACCTGGGTCCTGCAGATAATGAAATTTCCCTAGCCTACTCAGTTTCAGAAGATGGGAAACTTCAGTCTAATGTCTGAAAACACTGAAACCAAAAGGTAGAGCTCCTGAATCTGATAGTCCTTCCATGCCAGGGCTCTATTTGTTCTCCCCAACCTTTGACACATTCAATAGACACCACTAAGGTAGGTACACAAGACTTGTGGAGCAAATATTAAACTGCTCATCCTCTATGGCTCCTCACAGCCAGCAATGAAGGACCTTATGTAAAAGCAGTCCTGATACACACGAATTGCACTTGAGAAGTATTACCCTCAGTCCAGAGATAGCATCAACCTGTATACAAGGAAGTACACGAGATATCAGTCATATTTTTCTTTCTTAGAGGTTTGGGGATTTAGTTCAGCATTGTGATCCTGCAGGCAAACGTAGGAGGACCCTAAAGGCATGGACTGAGAAAGGAAAAGAATACTGAGGGATGAAGTACATTGAATTACATTATATATTGTATATGAATATGTATTTATATGTATGAATTACAGAATAATGAAACCTATAAAAACACTTTGAAATGTAGAGGAGGATATGGGAATATAATGGAAGTGACAAATCTATTGCAACTTCACTCTATGCTCATATGGAATTATAATGAAACTTTCTCATAAAAGTGTACTAATCAAAAAAAGAAAATCAACTTTATATTTTAAAGAAAAGCTTAATAAAACAAAAAAATATCAAGTAAAAGCCTTGCCAGATCAAGGTATAAAAAGAATTTGAGGAATTGACACTGTGGCTCAAGTGGTAGAGCACTGGCTTTGAGGTAAAGAGCTAAGGGACAGTGCCCAGACCCAGAGTTCAAGCCCCACAACTGAAAAAAATAATAATAATTTGAGAACTGGAAGACAAGTAGAATAATTAGATCATTAAGACACGTCAAATGAAAAATTAAATAAAATAGTACCTCAACATAAAAGCCCCTAGAATACCATGGAAAGACCAAATGTATGAAGCATAGGCATATAAGAAGTGCAAGCTAAAGGTATATATACATACATTTTCCAGCTCCAGGGAAATAGAATATATGGCATCTAGGCACCAGTGGCTCATGCTTATAATCCTAGATATTCATCTGTCCACAGTCTGTACATTGTGAACCAAAGCCCTGGCCAGAAAGACTGTCAGACTCTTATTTCCAATTAACCATGAAAAAGAGAGAAGTGGAGTTGTGATAGCTCATAAAGCACCTGCCTCAAGTGATAAAGCTAAGGGACCATATCTAAGTCCTGAGTTCAAGCTCCAGCATAACCCCCCCACACACACACACACGGACGTATACACATACACAAGAATATGATTTTTAGAGCATCAGACAGACAAGAAACAAACAAGCAAACAAAGAGTATTGAAACCTGAAAAGAAAACCAGAGTTACAGATAGTCACACACAACACAATAACTACTGGCTTCTCAATAGACACTCTAAAAGCAAGAAGGGCATGGAATGATATACCTCAAGCTCTCAAAGAAAATATAAATAACTGCCAACCCAGACAACTATATACTTCAAATATCTCTTTCATAACTGAAGAAATAAGAACTGTGGTATAAAAATAATGAATTCATGAAGCACTACAGAAAAAATACTTAAAGGAATATAATACACAGAAGGGAACAAAAACACATCCATGAAATTATGAGAAGGATTAAATCTGACTGGTCAGTAAATAAACCTCTAAAAATACCTAGGAATAAACTGAACAAAAGACACTATTCAAAATGAAATGCACTTTTTACCTGACTTATGTAACTGTAACCTCTATGTATATCACCTTTACAATAAAATTTTAAAAATCTAAAATTAAAAAAGTGAAAGATTTCTACAATGAAAATAATAAAGACTTGAAGCAAAAGTTTGAAGAAGACACAGGAAGAGAGGCCTCGCCTATTTATGGATTGGTAGAATTTGTACTCTGAAAATGGCTGTTACCACCAATGTACAAATTCAGTGTAATCCCTATCAAAAGTTCCAAATTCATTTTTCATAGAAGTAAAAATATAAATCCTAAAATTCATATGGAAACCTAAAGGACTTCTGAGCAAAAAGAACTAAACCATCCTGAACAAAATGAGCAATACTAAAGTTATATCAATACTAGAATTTAAATTATACTACAGAACCAAAGTAACAAAACAATATGGTATTAGCAAAAAAAAGTAGACATGAAAACAAAACAGAATAGAAGACACAGAAACAAAAAAACCCACAACAACTACAGCCATGACTTTTTTGATGAAGAAACCAAAAAACATATATTATCAATTCAAAATACATAAAATAGCATAATCTGAGACCACAGGAAAATATTGGGAAATCATTTCAGTACTTATGCATAGCCATGTATTTTATTAATAGAATGGCAATTACCAAGTAAATAAGGGCAAGAATTTACAAATATGATTACATCAAACTGAACAACTTCTGCACATCTAAGTAAATAATTATCAGAACGAAAAGACAGCCCAGAGTTGGTAGAAAAAAATTGCAAATCATATATCAGATAAAAGATTAATATTTGGAATATATGAAAGATTAAAATTAAATTTAGAAAGAACAAATCATCCAATTAATAAATGGACAAATGAATTAAACAGAGAGTTCTTGGAAGAAATACAAATGGCAAATAAATACATGAGGATCTTCAACGTACTTAGGAAAACAAAACTACACTGACTTTCCATCTTACTCTAAGCATAATGGTTATAGAAACTAGACAATTTTGGGGAAAGAATGGAAGAAGAAAGTGTGGGCAAATTGAGTCATTATACTCAGTGTACATACATAAAAATTTGATTATAAAACGAGGGTAGGGATGGAAGGAGGAACATAGGGGAGAACAATGGAAGGAGTGATATTGATCAAGATGCATTGTACTCGTAGCCTGACTTACAGAATTGGAACCCCTTCAAGCAACTACTGAAAAAAAGAAAAATCATGAACTGGCATTTTGCTGTGATCAATTGCTAGATTCATCTAGTCATAATAATTTTTTTGTTGGTCATAGGGCCTGGGTGCTGTTCCTCAGCTCTTCAGATCAAGGTTAGCACTCTACCACTTGAGCCACAGCACTACTTCTGGATTTTTCTCCTTATGTGGTGCTGAGGAGTTGAATCCAAGGCCTCATGCATGCAAGGCAAGCACTCAACTACTTAGCCATCTTCCCAGCCCAGTCCTAATAGTTTTTAAGAGCATAACTAAGATCCAGACTCTGCTTAACCTAAAAGAAAAAAATTGTGAAATTACTTGCTTCTGACTAGTGAATATTTATTTCATTTTAGGAACTATGTAACTAAGATAACATTTTTTATTATCCAGACACAATTTCTTTCTTTTTTCATTCCTTAGCCTTAAAGACATTAGAGGAAATTCAATGTTCCATATATTTTTAAACAAAACATTAATTATACCTAATTCCAAATTCTGTCCCAGACAGAATACATCAGAATTTATCTCAACTCTAAAATCTCGTTTAACGTTGCAAAGCAGTGCTGCTCTTGGGAGTAAAGCAGTATCAAAACATATGCTGAAAATGTCCTTTATTTTCAAAATACTGCCAGAATATTTTGTAAAAGAATATGTACCATTTTCTCTAAAAATAAATCAGTCTTTGGGTAACCAAACCTCAGAGAAATGCACAGAATTACTTGCTGGCAACTCATCTGAGCTATCCATGCTTGATTAATCCTCTGTCTTCATTTAGGATTTCCCTCTTCTCAGCAAAAAATCCATCTGAATAACTCTCTTGATATAAAATCTTATCTGCTACTACCTATAAAACACTTCATTTAGCATATTCTCAAAAGAAACACATATTCAGATGTGTAGTTCCTCAATCCTCATCTCTGTCAATTGTTTTCCTTTAAGAATCCACTTTCCACTTCTGAAATTTCTGTAGGCTACCAACTCTTAACCATACCATTTCCATTTTAACCAGAACCAAGCACATATCAAAACTCCAAACTATTAATGTTTCAGTAGTTAGCCTAACACAAGTGTAAGCTAAAATATTCATAGCCAATCTTCACATGTAAACTTAGTGCTTCTTATCTAACAAAAGCAAGTCATGTACAGTGCTTTTGTTGTACTATGTTGCTGTTCCTTAAGTCATCATTTTTCAAATCTCATGATATTTTTGTGGGTTGAAAGGTACATATTTTGAGACACTTGCCTTGGTATTAAATCAAGAAAAGTATCTTTATCTAATAACTGAAATACCACTGAAAATGGGTTAGGAATGTAAATCAATGGTAAAGTATCTAACATCCACAAGGTTCTGGATTCAGTCACTATCACTATGAGGAAACAAAGTAAACAAACTTTTACTACTGAGAGATGTTTAAAAGTATAACCAAATCAATCTTTGTAAAGTACTTCTTTTATTTATAAAGAAAGTATTTTGGAAGTATTTGGAAGTATTCCTCAGGACTGAGGAATAGAAATAAGGAAAGTAATTTCTTTGCCCAGAAGTGTCTCTGAAAGCTTTACACATGAAGTTATATTAGGTACTGGTTTACAAAATATACAAGGGAGGAAAGGCCTCAACCAGTGTGTATAAGTCAGTGGAAAATACAATTTTCTTGACTTGGATGGCAATCAGATGAGGAGACCAAATCTATACTTAGTATTTTTATGTTATTATTTATTATATTTTATAATTATATGTTTATTATGCTTATATGTTAATTATGCTATGTAAGAAGGTTGACAGAGGGAAGCCAGGTTATTTCATTATGCAAGGTATTCTGGGCAAAGAAAAATTAAAAAGGGGGATGCTATTCATTAATAAAGAAAGCTTTTCCCTATTTCTAGTTACTAGTTCACATTTCATGTTGGAAATTCATGGAACTATATAAATGTTCAACAAATACTTCCATTCATTCTCTTCCATCTCCAATACCTTGAAACTTTCAATATCTTTTCAAGAATAAAAGGAATAAATTGTAGCATTTCATACATGGTATGATAAAAAAAATTAAATGACAAAACACCTAAAAACATAGATGACTCTCATGAACATAGTATTAAGTGAAGAAGGCAGTAGAATTCCTGCTGAGTGATTCCATTTAAATAAAATATTAAAAGAGGCAAAAAGAAACTGTTGTTCCAAGTCAAAACAGTGATTTCTATCTTTAATACACAAAGAAGGTACTGGCATTTTAAGAAATACAAATAATCAAGGAACTTCCTCAGACTCTATTCATATTGCTTCCTTGTGTTATCTAATTATTATGTGGAAAATGAAGATATAGAAAGAAAAGAAAAGCAATCAATGTGTCTTTTTAGTTTTTTGTGTTTTTGTCCTTCAGTCCTTCATTACTCATTAGTAAACCAAAGCAAAGAGTTTTGGTAGTATGTACATCTACTGAAAAATAAGATAAAAACAATTTAATTTTGTGCATGTTTTCATTGTTATAGTAAGAGTAAAGTATGTATGTATCCATAAGATATGTGAATCGTATAAATTTAATGATTTTTGTAAACAAGTTATAGGCTTCTATTTGCATTTAGAATTAGCATTATAAAATATAAAGAAAAACGTTAAAAATCAGCATTATCTTTGGTACCAGAAGATGGAAGCAAAACAATAGGGACTCATCCTAGCTCTAACTAAACAGAGATATAGGGTCCTAACATGCATTTATTCCCAAAAGGTCAATGCTAACAAATGTACTAACAAATAGAGAATCACAGGAACAGAAAAAAAAACTCTCACAAGTTCTACACACAAGGACAGAAAACAATGAAGAACCCTCTCCCAACTCCCCATTCTGCGCCAGCAGTGTAGCTAAGCAATGAGAGTAGCCCCGTGGCTCTGGATCCTACCAGCAAGATCACAGCATCTAGATGTAGAAAAATTCCACAGCGCCAGACCCAAACAGCAGAGGAAGGGAAAAAGACCAACAGTTTGGACTGGTGAAATCCAGACCTGAAGATATTCCACAGCACCCACAACTAATGTGACTAAGGTGAAAGAGCTGCTCAGGACTCTGGGACCTGATCAGCTAGACTGCAGCATACAGACACAGAGATCTACCACAGTGCTGCCAGTAAGCTCATGGTCAACTGAAGGACCAGTGAGTACCCTCCGGGAGACTTCCCCTCATGGGAGACCAGCACTGAGGTGACCCACAGAGTTTGGCCTGTACCCCTCCTTCCCCCCCAAGAAGAGGCGCCACGCTTGAATGGGACAAGCCAAAACCCTTCCTTACTCCAGCTCACCTACCTGTTGGCTTCCAGCAGACCACTGGGACTCATGCTGGGTGGGTGCTAGGACCGTGCATCTTCCACAGCCCTGGATATCAGCAGAGAAACTGGGCCTGTTTGCAGACAACACAGACAAAAGCTCGTGTACCCTTGGAAGCCCACTCTTAGTCTCTCCAGTCCCCCCCCCTCCAGCCCACAGGACCAACCCCCTGACTGCCAGCAGAGAGCCCCCTGGTCCCCAGCTAAGAAGTGTACACACAAGCCATTATGGGCTTAGCACTGGCTCCTGCCAAGAACCAACCCAGATCTAAAGCACAAACCAACTCCCACATACCTGTGGGAACTCACCCCTTCTGAAGCGCATATCCATCCAGAAGGCTTGAAATAAGCCTTTACAACTACTGCCACAGACCAGACCCAGAATGCAGCTGCCAGTGGAGCACTCCATGGACAAGGGCTGAGCAAACCATGCATGCACAAAGCAGTGGCCATGTGCCTGCCACCCCTCAGGGTGGATTGCACTGAATGTGTATATTATTTTTGGCAGTATGACCATTTTCACAATGTTGATTCTACCTATCCATGAACATGGAAGGTATTTCCATTTCCTGCCGTCTTTGATTTCTTTCTTCAGATTTTTATATAGTTGGTTAGATTAATTACTATATATTTTATTGTTTTGAGGGTATTGCAAATGGGATTGTTTTCATGATTTCCATTTCTGCTTGTATATTGTCGGCATACAGAAAAGCTACTGATTTTTGTGGTCCAATTTTGTATCCTGCTACTTTACTGTACTAGTTGATCAGCTCTATGAGTTTAGGGGTGGAGGTTTTTTGGGTCCTTTGGGTATCAGATCATGTCATGTGCAAATAGGAATAGTTTAATTTTTTCTTCCTTATATGAATACTTTGTATGTCCTTTTCTTGCCTTATTGCTCTGGCTAAGAATTCCAGAATTATACTGGAGAGGAGTAGAGAAAATGGGCATCCTTGCCATGTTCCTGATTTTAAAATGCTTTTAGAATTTCCCCATTTAGAATGATGTTGGCTGTTGGTCTGTCATATTTATTGTTTTAAAGAATGCTCCTTCTATTCCTCATTTCTCCAAAGCATTTGAAATCAATGTATGTTGTATTTTGTAAAAGAATTTTTCTGTGGTTCTTGTCCTTGTCTCAGTTGATGTGATGAATTACACTTATTGATTTGCATACGTTTAACCAGGTTTGCATCTGTTAGAAAAAGCATACTTGCTTATAATGTATGATTTTTTAAATTTGTTTCTGGATTCAGTTGGCTAATATTTTATTGAAGAGCTTTTCAACTGTTTTCATCAGAGAAATTGGTCTGTAATTCTTTTTTTTTTTTGGACGGTCCAGTACAAACTGAAAACATGAGGCCTTTTGTACAAAATGCAAAATTAACTACAATTAACATTTATTAAAATGTTATATATATGAAAATATTCCAGTAAAACCACCATTTTGTGTAATTAATAGGTTAGCAAAATAATAAAAATTAACTACATTTCAATGACAGATCTATTAAAATATAAAGCCTTTCCTTCCATCTGTCTCTTTCATTCTTTCTCACTTTCAATGATTTTTATTACCTATTTAATGTCACTCTAAGTAAATTAAATTAATTGTTAATGTTGACTTTTTATATTAATTTACATTGTTATTATAGAGGTGATATACAGAGGGGTTACATTTACATGTGTCAGGTAATAAGTACATTTCCTTTCATACAATGGCATCTATTCTCTCATTCTCTTCCATTGCTTCCCTCCCATCTATACCCACAAGTTCACTTTCATCAATGTCCAAGAACATATAAACTAGCTAAACAAGCCAATAACATGCAATAAGATAGAGGAAGTAATCAGAAATCTTCCAACAAGGAAAAACCCACGTCTGGATAACCACTTTGCTATAATTGACTGACTATAGTTTCCATCAAGAAAATGTAGAAAATTGAAGGAATACATTGATTTAAACTTCTCTATGGTGATGATATGTAGAAATTATAATAGTAGAAGTAAAACATGTCTTCCCTTTATAACCAGAAAATTTTCAGCACAGGAGGAAATAAGCTTAAATTATTACTATTATTACTATTATTGTTATTGTTGTTGTTTTGGTGTAAGGGACAGCATGTTAATAATCCTTGAACATGCTATGCTAGCTTTCCACCACTCAATCATATAGTTGTACTAAAATTTTAGTTTGCTGAAAAAGCAAACTAGTAGGCAGGTAGCGGTGAATCTCTACCTCTATGTCCATTTATTTACCATCTGAGCCTTAAAAAGAAGCTTAAGACACAATCATAAAAATATCTAAAAATTATATTAAGTGAAGTAAACCAGGCCCAAAGAAACATAGGTCCTATGGTTTCCCTTATTTGCAATAACTAGTGTATGTCTGAGACAAGCAGAAATATCAGATAAGTTGATGTTAGGTGATATGAACCCCAAGGTAAGGACTCAAATGTTTTTGCTTTCTTGCTATTGTTTCTAACATATTCATAAGATATTTTTTTGTTGCTTTGTATGTCCCTCCTCCATGGTATAACCCCTGCTTTCACTGTATTTGATGTTGGTATAATTTGTGGAGGGGAAGGGGAAAAAATTGTTTAAATATGGATACAGGTGGACCCATTGCAACAGTGAGATGTATAAGACGTTATATTGAAAAATGAACTTTCATGAGGGGCGGGGGGGAGGTATGGTAAGGGGAAAGAAGGAAGAAGCAACAATGCTTGATAAGAAATGTACTCGTTACCTTACTCATGTAATTGTAACTCCTCTGTGTGGTACTTTCACAATAAAAAAAATTAAAAAAAAAGAAATATCTAACTGGAATTTCTTCTCATTATTTTTGTTCATTAGATAAACCATAAAATCTGAAAGGTAGAAAACAACTATACATTCAAATAACTCACACTGGTATGCCAAAATTAAACTGACTAAAACCGGAATGTTAGGATTTGACAGATCTTTCAATGTCTTGGCATCTATTAGATGTTAGAATTCTCAATAGCAAGAAAGAAAAAAACCACTTGTCTTTCTTTCTTGCTATAGTTTGTAAAGTATTTATAAGGTACCATGTGATTTTTTTGTTGCTTTGTATGTCCCTCCTCCACAGTATAACCCCTGTTTTCACTGTATTTGATGTTAGTATAATTTGGGGAGGGGAAGGGAAAAAACAAAGTATTTAAATAGGGATACAGGTTGACCCATTGCAACAATGAGATGTACAAGACGCTGAAAAACAAACTTTACAATTTAGGTGGGAGGTGGGGGGATGGGGGGTTGGGGTGGAGGAGGGGTGTAGTTGAGGAGGTGGGAGTGAAAGGATGGTAGGGGAAAAACAAAAGAGAAGGCAACAATGCTTAGTAAGAAATGTACTCATTACTTTGTTCATGTAACTAAAACGCCTCTGTACAGTATTTTCACAATAAAAAAACTTATTAAAAAAAGAATTCTCTTGAAAATAGTCTTTCTAGGTAAAAGTTTCCAGTTACTCATTAAGAGTGACAGTTTTTCCTATTTATATTTCTTTTATATATTGGGTCAAAGCTATATTTACTAGTTTATATCCATTAGTCCTAGCTCATATATCTTGAGGCCATTTAATAAAAATTGCTTGTTTAGATGGGCACCAGTGCTCATACCTATGATTTTAGTCAGGGGGGCTAAGATATGGAGGATTTAGGTTTAAAGCCAGATCAGACAGAAAAGTCCTCAAAATTCATCTCCAGATAAAGTAACAGTACTGGATGTATACCTCAAGTGGTAAAGCACCATCTAGCCAAGTGAGCATGCATCCCTGAGTTCAAGCTTTAGTATTACTAACATTTTTTTAAGTTGGCAGACTCTCATCATGTCTCAACTGAATTTTCGCTTTTACAACACAAATATCAGAAACTATTTTTCTATATCTAATCTGACATCATATGAGTCATCAATGGCAAATCTAGAAAGAAAATCAAGTATCATAACTTATTTTCTTGTTCTCTTTCCCAATTATCCCATGACATTTAAATAATGATACATAGAAATGTAAAGTTAATTTTAATTTGCCAAATCAAATAAATTCAGTTTTCTACCTAAGCAGGGACAGTATAAAACAATATAAAATTACTCTCTCTTGCATCTCAGTAAAATGACTTGTATTCTGAGGACCACATGTTCCCAAACAGGTCCTGGCCAGTAAACCTCTCCTAAATTACTTATTTTATATAAATAATTTACAATTTTCAGCAAAGGAAGTGGTGGCAACATCCAAAAGAGAAATATATATATGTTACTTGAGTTGGGAATGGTAATTCCTTCATACAACACCATAATAGCAACAATAAAAATATATTACAAAAATATCCACAGCAAGATAATAGTCCAAAGATAACTCCATTTGCTTTACATTATGTGTATCATATAGATAAATTCTCATTAATCTAGAAATCAAGGAAAAGTAACAGAAATTACCTCTCTTATTCAAATGTGCCCTTCTCATTATTACTATATTCTGGTTGTATGTAATGACATAATAACAGGTATCATTTGTAGAACACTATATGCCAAACACTTATTTGTATAATAACATTAAGAGTTTGAACAACTTTCCTAAGGTCATATACACAGGAAAACGACACAGCCAAGATTCATCTGCTTGCAGTCCCCAAGATTTTATAATACTCCAATGTCTTGCCTAGAGGATTCTGTAGAGTTCTGTTGTGGGTTGAACTGCAAGAACAAGGAATAAAAGAAATACACACTCCAGAAAAATGAAAGAAGCAGGATTAAAAGACATTTTCTTTTACTCTTCTATACTTCCAAGTCAGGCAGGTCTTTAAAGATGAAGTAGAAAGAAATCAAGAATTGGTCAGGTAGGTGGTAGATAAAGTAGAAACATTACAAAGATCAAGGTAATTGTAATATGGTGAACTTTACAGAGCAAGATAAAGATTTTCCTCAATGGATTTTATACAAATACCTCAAACAGAGTGTAGTATATTCAGTACATACTAGTTAAATTACTGAATTGTAATGAAGTTCTTACAAATAATATTTCAAATTAATGTATTTCAGTGTGTGACCATGAGAAAGTAGTACAATAATTCAGAAACAATAAATGATAACTGTGGGCCAGATGCATCCTGCAAATGTTTCAAGGAAATATCTTTTAATAATAATAGAAAATCCAGGTGTCAGTGGCACATACCTAAGGGACTAAAATCCAGAACATCATAGGTTAAGGCCAGATTAGTCAGAAAAGTCCCCTAGACATCATCTCAAGTGATTTAACATAAGTGACAAGGATCAGAGGATCTAAGTTCAAGCCAGCCAGGCAGACAAATTTGAGAGACTTTAATCTCCAAGTAACCAGTAAAAAATGAGAAAAAGAGTTGTGACTCAAGTGATAAGAGTTTTGGCCTAGAGCAAAAAATCTAAGTAAGGTTTTAAATTGTAACCCTCAGATTTCAGCCTCTTGAGTATGTAGGATTATAGGTGTGAGTGTTTGGTGCCCCAGCATATAGAGAAACTTTTATTTAAGACCATACTTATTTATATTTTCCATAATGTACAAGAGTTAATGAATGGCAATGGACTTGTCACTTATGCTACATCACTTATCAGCATTGTTTCAGTGGATATTAAATAAGATAGTATCACTACACCTTTTCCCTGATGAGTAAAAACTATAGAATCTTAATTTATTGTGATCCAACAAATAATCCTTTAAATTACAATATTATCTAGAGTTGATATTTTAATAAAATGATAATTATAAACTGTATCAGGCTTATTAAAAAATTAGCTATGATAAATCAAATTGGAGGGGGAGCCTTGAGGTCAATAGAAAGTCAACGTGATTATTTAATACTGGACTATGAGCACGGACGTCCTCCATAATATACTTAAGGCTACGATTTGGGGCTTACCTTGTAAGTTGACAGTAAACTGTATGAAGACCTTCATCCTATAATTTAGGGGACAGCAAAGCTAGGCTTCTAAAATAGGAAGCACCATAAAGTTTTATTACATTTGAGGGACATGCAGAAAGATAATATAGAAGGATTATATAGATTGATTAAATAGAGCAAAACAAAGTAAAACTAAGAACTTAATTGTAATTAATTAAAATCAAAGTCCTATGGAATGTGAACAAGAAAGCAAACACAGATACAAGCGTGGAAGATCTATGAATTAGAAGAGATGAGAAAGAAGGAACAGGGAAATAAAATAGCTTGAATATATATATATATATATATATATGAAAACATGTCAGAAGCTTAAGTATATAGATATTTTTACACTTATACATTCATGCATTCATATTCCAAATATGGCTAAAATTCAAAAATATTAAATATATAAAAACACTAAAAGAACATGATGGAGCTTGAGATAGAGGTTTTAGATAAAATTTTAAAATAACATAAACAAAAATTATGATAAATAAAATGATAAATTTGATAATACTGAGTAATAACATTGAAGGGGTGACACTAATCAAGATGCCTTTTATTCATAAACTTTTTTGTTAAATGGCAACTCCTCTGTGCCACTACATAAAGATAATAAAAATTTAATTTAAATATTATATATAAATATTATAATAAAATAATACCAAAATACAGTGAATGAAGATAGAAAAATGAAACACACTGAAGCTGTTGAATAATAGGAAGATTGGTAGAAAAGTGAGAGCAAAAGAGGAAGTCAATCTGGTTAAAATACTGTGTATGAGGCAATACCAGGGTAAAATTCCTTTAATTAGCAAATACTAAAAAAGAAAGATGGGAATGTAAAACAAATACTGTCTGGGATGGGAATAATAGTGGAAGGTGAGAAAGCGAATGGGGATGGTGGAGAGTGAATATGATCAAAATACTTTATGTACATATATAAAAATAGAACAATGAGGGCTGGGAAGGTGGCTCAGTGGTAGAGCGCTTGCCTTGCATGCCTGAGGCCCGGGGTTCGATTCCTCAGCACCACATAAGCAAAAAGAAAAAAGCCGGAAGTGGCGCTGTGGCTCAAGTGGTAGAGCTCTAGCCTTGAGCTGAAGAGCTGAGGGACAGCGCCCAGGCCAGAGTTCAGGCCCTACAACCGGACCCCCCCCAAAAAAAATAGAACTATGAAACTTGTTGAGATTGGAAGGGAGAAAAAGAATAAAGAAGAGTTAGAGAGGGGTTTAATCTAATCAAGGTACATTTTATGCATATTTGGATATGGAAAAATGGGATGCCTTTGTAAAATCAATAAACAAAAATGAAATATAAAAATACGAGTTCGGAGGAAGATGGCAGAGGAAAGATAGAAGCTAAACAAGCTCTCACATAGAAAGCAGTGAACAGTCCTAGGCTAAAGAATCACACCAAGTGTGCAATCACAGTTCAAGAGTTTGGCCAGAGAGGGAAAATCCAGGCAAGGAGACAGATCTGATGAGCACTTGCCGGTAGTCCCTGCTGCAGCAACCGCAGCAGCAGCAGAAGCCGCATACCTACAGAGAGTCCAGGACAAAGGCGCCAACGCAGTGGGTAAGCAGATTCTACTCAACACCAGCAAGAACTAACAAGGAGCAGATATCTTCATCCTGCATTTCGCAGACCAGAGAAGGCCCAGGAACCAAGACTCTGGCATGAGTAGACATCCACACTCCTCAGGGAGCAGAGGAGGGATGGCCTCCCCTCCCCCACCACCAGAGAACTCCATCATTGATAATGACAAAGGCCCACTTGGCAGCTAGCTCCAACTCTGGCCTTGGAAGAAAACAAAAGAGTCATTTAGCAAGTGAAATGAACTTCACCTGAACAGCCAGATTCAGCTCCACACAGGGGAAAGTCAGCCCACTAGAGCAGAGATAGCTCCACCCACAGAGGAGTGACTTTCTTCACTGAGTAAACAGAGCGAGAGGCTGCCGCTCCCTACAGCAGCCTAGACAAACAAATGAAACTCAGTAAATATAAAAGAAGCTTTTAGAACCCCAAATAGACCAGACCAGAACAAGACATTCAGACCAAGGAAAAGATCCTTAAAACTATCAAGGAGAAAAGATCAATCACCTATAAAGGGAAACCAATTAGAATATCCTCAGGTTTCTCAGCAGAGTCAATCAAAGTAAGAAGAGCCTGGAATGATGTATGCCATGCCCTAAAGACAAACAACTAACAACCAAGAATTCTGTACCCAGCTAAACTCTCCCTCCTAACCAAAGGTCAAATAAAAACCTTCCATAGCAAAGAAAAATTGAAACAATATATCTCCACCAAACCAGCCCTACAAAAGATTCTTAAAATTGTCCTACACATAGAAAACCAACAAGACCACAATAAAGGCCAAGAAACCGCACTCAAACTGAGAGTCCAAGAACCATAGGAAGAACCCAGTTGCCGCAGCCCCCAAGAAGGTGGATTAAATGTCAGGAACCCCCAAATACCTCTCAGTCCTATCTCTCAAAATTAACGGACTTAACTCTCCAATTAAGCGACATAGACTGGCTAGTTGGATTAAACAGCAAGATCCTTCTATCTGTTGCCTTCAGGAGTCACATCTTGCCCATGAAAACAAATGCATTTTCAATGTGAAAGGCTGGAACAAAATCTACCAAGCAAATGGCCTCCATAAAGAGGCGGGAGTTGCAATCCTACTATAAAATAAAATAGACTTCAAATTAAAATTAGTGAGAAGAGGGGCTGGGAAGGTGGCTCAGTGATAGAGTGCTTGCCTTATAGGCATGAGGCCCTGGGTTCAATTCCTCAGCACCACATAAGCAGAAAAACCCGGAAGTGGTGCTGTGGCTCAAGTGTTAGAGTGTTAGCCTTGAGCTAAAGAGCTGAGGGACAGCACCCAGCCCAGAGTTCAGGCCCCACAATCAACAACAACAAATAAAAAGAATCTCGGGGACAGTGCCCAGGCCCTGAGTTCAAGCCCCAGGCCTGATAAATTAGTGAGAAGAGAGAAAGAAGGTGGCTACATACTAATTAAAGGATCTCTCCTTCAGGAGAATATCAGAATTCTAAATATCTATTTACCAACCAACAGAGCATTCAAATTTATCCAAGAAGCACTACTTTCTCTCAAATCTCACATAAATCCAAACACATTAACTGTTGGGGACTTTTACACACCACTATCCTCACTAGATAGATCAACTCGGCAAAAACTCAATCGAGAAACCACAGATCTTCACAACTGCATAGATCAATCAGTTTTAACAGACATCGACTGAATATTTCACGAAGCAGCATAAGAATACACATTTTACTCAACAGCACACGCAATATTTTCCAAAATAGACATTTTAGGTCACAAAGTAATCTTGTCAAAATTCAAAAACATTGAAGTTATACCTTGCATTCTCTCAGACCAAAAGGGAATAAAATTATAACTCAACAGCAAAAGCCAACAAAGAAAGTCCTGTAACACATGAAGGCTGAACAACACACTGTTGTGTCATCAGTGGGTCCTGGAAGAGATTAGAAAGGAAATTCAAATGTACTTGATATTCAACGAAAACGAACACACAAATTACCAGCTCCTCTGTGACACAAAAAAGGCAGTACTCAGAGGCAAGTTTATAAATCTGAGTTCCTACATCAACAAATTGAAGCGATTAGAAACCAGCAATTTAATGAGACATCTGAGCATCCCTGGGAAAGAGCAGCAATATAAACCCCAATCCAGTAGACAGAAAAAATACTTACAGTTAAATCAGAATTAAACAAATTAGAATCCAAAAACACCATAGAAAGAATCAACAAAACAAAGAGTTGGTTCTTCGAAAAAATTAACAAAATTGACAGACCCTTAGCAAATCTTATCAGAAAAAGAAGAGAACATACCCAAATAAATAAACTCAGAGATGAGAATGGAAACACCACCACAGAAACAACCAAGATTCAGAACATTATAAGGGAGTACTTATCAAACCTTTATGCTAATAAGTTTGAGAACTTGGCAGAAATGGACCTTTTCCTATCAAATATTGACATGCCAAACTAAACCAAGATGAGTTAAACCATCTTAACAGGCCCATATCAAGCATTGAAATAAAAACAGCAATAAGAGACCTCCTATCTAAGAAAAGCAAGGACCAGATGGATATATGGCAGAATTCTAAAAGGCCTTCAAAGCAGAGCTCACACCAATACTCCTCCAACTCTTCAATGAAATTGAAAGAGAAAGTTCACTACCGAACTAATTCTATGAAGACATCATAACCCTCATCCCAAAACCAGGCAAGGGACTCATCAAAGAAAGAGAACTAAAGACCCATTTCTTTCACATTGATGCAAAACTTCTCAACAAAAGGCCAATCGACTTCAACAATTCATCCAAAAAATCATATACCACGATCAAACAGGATTCATTTCAGGGATGCAAAGCTTGTTCCATATAACCAAATCAATTTATATAATTCATCACATCAACAAGAGCAAGGATAAGGACCACATGGTTGTCTCAATAGATGCAGAAAAAGCATTTGACAAGATCCAACACCCCTTTATGATGAAGGTCCTAGAAAAACTAGGAATCCATAGAACATTCCTGAATGCAATAAAGCCTGTACATGACAAACCTACAGCCAGCATTATAATTAAGGGTGAAAAACTAAAGCTATTTCATCTAAACTCAGGAACAAGACAAGGATGTTCACTCTCTCCACTTCTCTTCAATTTAGTATTATAATGCCTTGCAATAGCAATAAGACTAGATGTAAACATAAACGGGATCCAAATAGGGAAAGATGAAGTAAAACTCTCCCTCTTTGCAGATGACATGATCTTGAATTTAAAGAATCCCACGGACTCCACTCCCTAATTACTCAAGCTGATTCAAAACTTTGGCAAAGTAGCAAGGTTTAAAATTAACCCTCAAAGATCAATGGCTTTTGTCTATGCCAACAATGAGAAAAGTGTGGCTGAAATCATGAAAACAACTCCATTTGTAATAGCCCCACAAAAAATAAAATACCTAGGAAATAACTTAACTAAATAAGTGCAGGACCTCTATGATGAAAACTTTAAAAACTTGAAAAAGGAAATCAAAACAGAACTTAGAAAGGGAAAACCCTCTCATGCGCCTAGATTGGAAGGATCAACATCGTGAAAATGGCAATATTTCCCAAAGCTATCTACAAATTCAATGCAACATCTATCAAAATTCCAACCTCATTCTTCAAGGAAATAGAAGAAGCAATCCAAAAATTAATATGGAACAATAAAAGACCCTGAATACCAAAATGATCCTTAACATCAAGAACAGTGCTGGAGGAATATCAATACCAAATTTCAAACTCTACTACAAAGCCATAGGAGTCAAACAGCTTGGTACTGGCATAAGAACAGACCTCAGGACCAATGGAATAGGATTGAAAACCCAGAAATGAGCCCACAGACCAATAGCCATCTAATCTTTGATAACGGAGCTAAAAAAATAGAATGGAAGAAAGACAGCCTCTTCAGTAAATGGTGCTGGCAAAATTGGTTAATCACTTGTAGAAAACTAAAACTAGATCCTTATATATCACCCTGCACCAGAATCACCTCCAAATGGATCAAAAACCTCAGAGTCAAAGCAGACACTCTGATACATTACAGGATGGAATAGGAGAAACCCTAGGTTTCCTTGGCACAGGCCAAAATTTTCTTAATAGAGACCTAGAAACACAACAAATCAAAGAAAGGTTGGACAAATGGGATTGCATGAAATTGCAGAGCTTCTGCATGGCAAAGGACATAGGTAGCAAGATCAATAGAAAGCTCACCGATTGGGAGAAGTTCTTCACTAGCCATACAACATTCAAGGGTCTCATATCTAAAATATACTGGAACTCAAAAAATTAAATCCCCCAACAACAAATCCTCAAAGAAACAACTGCCCAATAAATAAGTGGGCTAAAGACTTAAAGAGAAACTTCTCTGAAGAGGAAAAAACGATGACCAATAGACACATGAAGAAATGCTCAACCTCTCTAGCCATAAAAGAAATGCATATCAAAACAGCATTGAGATACCACCTCACCCCATTTAGAATGACTATAATCAAGAAATCTAATAACAACAGATGCTGGAGGTGATGTGGCCAGAAGGGAGCCCTACTACACTGTTTGTGGGTGTGTAAACTTGTTCAACCACTTTGGAAAGTAGTATGGAGGTTCCTCAAAGGACTCCACATAGAGCTCCCCTGTGACCCAGCAATCCCACTTTTGGGCATTTACCCAAATGTTCACAAACAAGGCCAAACTAAAGCTACCAGCACGACTATGTTTATTGCAGCATTATTTACCATAGCTAAGATATGGAACCAACCCAGATGCCCCTCAGTAGATGAATGAATCAAGAAAATGTGGTATATACACAATGGAATTCTATGCCTCCATCAGAAAGAGTGACATTGCCCCATTTGTTTGGAAATTGAAAGATTTAGAAAAAATTATATTAAATGAAGTAAGCCAGGCCTAAAGAAATGTATGTCCCATGCTTTCCCTTATTTGCAATAGCTAGTGTATGTCTGAGTCAAGCAGAAAAGGTCAGATAATTTGATGTTAACAGAAATGAACACCAGATAAGGACTGAAATGGTTTTATTTCTTGCTATTGTTTCTAACATATTTATTATATATTTCTTTGTTGCTTTGTATGTCCCTCCCCAATGGTATAACCTCTGTTTTCACTGTATTTGACATTCTTATAATTTGTGGAGGGGAAGGGAAAAAACATATTGTTTAAATATGTATATAGTTTGACCCATTGCAACAATGAAATGTATAAGATGTTATGTATAAAATTGAACTTTACAACTTTGGCGTGGGTGGGGGTAATGGGCGGGGGAGTTGGGAAGGGATGGTAAGGGGAAACCAAGGAGGAGGCAACAATGCTTGAAAAGAAATGCACTCATTATCTTGCCCATGTAAATGTAACCTCTCTGTACAGTATTTTCACAATAAAAAAAATAAGTTCAGCAGAAAGGAAGATGAAAATAAAGAAAAAAAGAAATATAAAAATACAAGAAGATATCTGAAAATCACTTAACCAACAACAAGCAATAAAAGAATAAATTTACAATATAAAGGACAAACCTGTAACAATATAAAGATTTGCATCGACAATTTGTAGAAACAGAAATACAAATAGTCAATAAACATGAAAAATTGCTGTATTCATGATTATAATCAGTAAATTAGGTATTATTTATCAATTATTATTTTCAAAGTTGTGATGTATTATATTTGCCAAATGTTGGGTATGATATGGAGAGAATGTGAAGAACTTTGGAGAACAGTTTTGTAATTCATAGTTATTAAGATTGTTTATACACAAAGCAATTGAAAATTTGCTATTGCTTCTCCATAAAAAGTACATTCAAATGCTTGCATCTGTGCACACAGAATTATATGCAATATTGTTCATAATAGTCCTGTTACAAGTATAAAAACTTTGGGGACTGGGAAGGTGGCTCAGTGGTAGAGTGCTTGCCTTGCATGCCTGAGGCCCTGGGTTCGACTCCTCAGCACCACATAAGCCAAAAGAAAAAAGCCGGAAGTGGCGCTGTGGCTCAAGTGGTAGAGTGCTAGCCTTGAGCTGAAGAGCTGAGGGACAGCACCCAGGCCCAGAGTTCAGGCCCCACAACCGGACCCCAAAAAATAAATAAATAAAAATAAAAACTTTGAAAAGTATAAAAACATACATGATCCATGAATAAGAGAACTACAAGTGAACAAAAAATGTTTATAATATAAAATCTAAACCATAACTGTAAACTAATAGCATGGTACAGGCATTGAAACAAGTCTTGTAGAACACAATACAGAGACCAGAAATTAACCTATGCATATATACTCAACTAATCTCTGACAAAGCGATAAAGAATGGGGAAAACAATGTCTTCAATAAATGTTTCTGGGGAAAAAAATGTATATTTACAGCAAAAGAAACAAAAAAGAGGGCTTGGAAGGTGGCTCAGTAGAAGAGTGCTTGCCTTGCATGAATGAGGCCTGGGTTCGATTCCTCAGCACCACATAGGCAGAAAAAGCCGGAAGTGTTGCTATGGCTCAAGTGGTAGAATGGAAGCCTTGAGCTGAATTGCTGAGGGACAGTGCCTAGGCCCAGAGTTCGAGCCCCTTGACTACCAAAATAGAAGAAAGAAAAAGACCCCATTGTATTCAAAAGTATCCCAGATAGATGACTCTGAAAGTACGTCAACAAAAGCAAAAATAAACAAATGAAACTATATTAAACAGTTAACAAAATGATCAAAGAAAGCATTTAGAAATCATCTATTTGGTAAGTGGTTAATATCCAAAGTGTTTATGAATTTCATATAGCCCAAAAAGACAAAAGAAATATTTCAGTAAAAAATGAGAAAGGACCTGAAAAGACATCTTTTCAAAAAGACATACAAATGGCAATAGCTACATGGAAGGATGTCTTGTACTACTAATCATAAGGGAAATGTGGATTAAAATCACCATGAGATACAACCTCCCACCAGTTAAGATGACTATTATCAAAGGACAGAATATAGGAAGTATTAGCTAGGGCATGGAAATTAGAAATCCCATGTACTATTAGTGGAAATATTTAATGGTGCTACTACTATGGAAAACGGTATGGAAACTCCTCTCTAAATTAAAACTGGAATTAGTATCTGACCAACATTGCTTCTTCTGGATATAAATCCAAAGGAAGAAAAATCTTTATCTAGAAGAGACAACTGTTCTTCCATGGTCAATGAAGCATTATCTACAATAACTAAATATAAAAACACCTACCTGCTCATCACTAGATAGATGAATAACAAACATATGTTGGTGTATATGTGTACCTGTATATACTGACAACTTCAAATACTAATTAGCCTTAAAAATGAAGAACACTTTACTATTAGTAAGAACTTATATAAATTTGGAGGACACATGTCCTCTACTTCTATTAGGTGTTCAGAATATTCAACTCATGAAAGTCATGGTAAAATGGTGCTTTCCAGAGGCCAGCAGAAGAGAGAATAGAAATAGCTCAGTGGGTAAAAGAATCACATATATAAGATGAAAAACTTCTAGGTATCTAGTATATAACATTGAAATTATAGTCAACAATACTATACTATAAACCTAAACACTTCTTAGAAGATATGTTAGCTATTCATTACTATGATAAAGGCCTGTCAAAACAAACCTGAAAGGAAAAAATATTTATTTGGGCTCATGGTTTCTGAGGTTTCAGCCAATGGTTTCCTAGTTCCATTACCTGAAGCAGAACATCATGAAAAGGACATGATAAACTAAGGATGTCCACTTCATAGTAGCTAGGAATCAGAGAAAAGCAGAGAGGTACCTGTGACAAGCTATAACCTCCAAGGAAATACTCAATGACCTACTTCCTCCAACTAGGCTCCAAATCTTCAAGTTTCCATCATCCACAACAATGTCATCATATTATGAATCTATACATGGATTGATCCATTTGATTTGATCAGAGCCCTCATAATACAGTCACCTTTCTATGATTGAATCCAGTAGCTAGGGACTAGACCTTCAACCTATAACCATTACTATTTATTCCATCAATACAAGAGAAATATAGCATGTTAATGGGATAAAATTTTAAATTAGATTTAAAAGCTCCCAAGAAAGCATTGTATTTCCATTGTATTTTTGATTAACAAAATTAAATATTGTCATTCATAACATAAAAATGATACATTTTATAAAACAATATTGACCCAGGTGCCCATATCTCAGTCCTGTAATACTAGCTACTCAGGAGGATGAGGTCTGAAGATTAAGGTTCAAAACCAGCCCTGGTGGAAGAGTCTGTGAGACTCATCTCCAATTAATCACCAAAAAGTTGGAAGTGAACCTGTACCTCTAGTGGTGGAGTGCTATCCTTGAGCAAAAAACTCAGGGACAGTTATTATTCTGTAATATGAAGATCAGGAAAAATAGCACTTCACAAATGCTAGTCTTTTTATTTTACTTAGTCACCACTCCATTTGAATAGAATATTAACTATAGTTGCCAGAAAGAAAAAGGAGCTGAAGGTACATTTAGTAAAATACAACAAAATCATCTTTTGCTTGTAACATGAATATGTATTTAGAAAATCCAAATAACTCAACCAAAAAATTACCAGAGGTAATAAATGAGTTCACCAGAGTGATGAATGAAGTAAGCCCACAAAAATAAATTGAATGTATCCCTATATACTAATAATACAGAAAATACAATTAATAACACAAAAGGAAATGAAACCAATTTACAAGTTACTTGAAAAAAGTAAATGCCTTTGTATCAATTAAGTTTGTGACACTAAGAAAATTGAGACTCTAATAAATAAAAACTGAAATAGTTAAATAAATGGAAGCTACACTTTTCTCATTGACAGAGTAAATAAAGATGAGTTATTTAAACTCACAAACATGTACTATGGACCTCAGTTGTAAGAATTAGGTGATGTTATAACTAAATGAAGGTGTCTTGATTATTGAAATGGATCATTCAGAAATTGATTCAAATTATTGTCAGAATAACTAAAGCTATTGTAAAAAGAAAAACAACATCAATGAAGAGAATGTTTAGTAATAAGTCTTGCTTTCAGCAGTTAGATTGTATATGTTAACAAATAAATACAAAATAACTTACATCTATCCTTCAAACTATGCATTTGCAACAAATTATAGTTATTGTAAATAGCTTTCATGACAATGGATATATTGTTAAATCATAAAGTTGTAGTCTTAAAAATCGAAATTCAATTAGTGTCAGGACAGATTAAACATGTTCACAGAATTAAGGATGTTGCCAGCATTAGGACAAGATAGATCTAAACATAGGCAGTTAGGAAGAGATCCAGCTATACAAACCAGTATGTGAAGAATTTGTGAATAGTAGATGACAGTCCAAGTAAGAAAACATGCTTAGGAAAATCAGGGGAAAGGGGAAAGTCTGGTGATTTGGTAGAGAGGTAGGGAACAACAAAGTGACTCATAAAGGTGACAGGCATTATTTAAATAGGCAGTTGATGTACTAGTTGTGGCAGCAGGTTTTGAAGTCCTACTTGCTATTCTGTGATTTAGAATTAGAAATCATGTTCCTAAAATAACCAGGAAAATTAAGGCAAAGTTCTAGTCTTAGAAGAATTGAGGAAGGACTCAGCACAGTTGAGGCAGATTATAGAAAGAGAGGGCAAATCCTAGAACTACTTTGCAAAGTATAAGCATAATTGTAAGAAAAAAGCAGGGATCGCCCTAGTAGAAAAATGACTGATCCAGTTTAGGCTTAGTGTTTAAGCAGAGG
Source organism: Dipodomys merriami (assembly GCF_024711535.1). NCBI lineage: Eukaryota > Metazoa > Chordata > Mammalia > Rodentia > Heteromyidae > Dipodomys > Dipodomys merriami. The sequence goes on from NW_027204492.1 coordinate 26,523,261, forward strand.
TTAAATGCTTCTAGCTATGAAGATTAAAAGATATTAGAGATATTGAACAAGGTAACTTTATGAAACAGTATATTTATTCCAACTATAGAAGAGAGACATTTCTGATACCTAAAGAAATAAGATATTTCATTTTAAGTTAAATAAGATAAATGTATTTAAATGCCTAAAAAGTAAAAATCCTGTTAAGCTATGAATTTCAATGTAATGAAAATCAAAAGAAAGAATCATAATGGGAAAATTTCATGAGAAAAATGTAATGATAAAAGCTCACCACCCAGTGTGAATAAAAAATGTTTGCACATATATCAGACTAATATTCAGATTCTATTTCATAAGTTAACAAAAAATGATGAATAGGCAGTTTATATAAATATAAATTGAAATTAGATATAATCTTATGAAAAAAGATAAAGCTTTAATCATAATTAGATTCATACAAATTAAAACAACTTAAAGGTTCCACCACTTCACTATTACACTATCCAAAACACAGTGGATAAGGTCAATTTCCAGTGGTAATATTAGGAAATGGTGCATTTAAGGATTGCTAGTGGCATTGCTAGTTGATTAATTTTTGAAGGCTAGTTACTTGGCAATATAAGAAAGAATAAAGAAATCAAACATTACTTTTTCCTAGTAGTTCCACTATATGGACATACCTCCAAGGAAATAATCAAAAGGTAAAAAATGATTTGTACTTCAGTTTTCATGGTATTTCACTATAAAGTTATTATAAAATCAGAAAAGAATTCAAATACCCTGCATTACTGATATAGTAACACAAGTTTTCTACAGGCATTAAAAGTGAAAAATGTGAGAAATGTGTTGTTATATGTATTTGGCAAGAATATCTACAGCATGTGTATCAAAAATTGTCATGTTGAAAAACTTCAAAGTCTAAATAAATACACAACAACACATCTATGTTATCAAGTATAAGACTACCTATAATTTTCAATTTCTGTTATAACAATTTATTTCCCTAGGAATTTGTCCATACCATCTTAATTTTCAAATTTACTGACAAAAAAGATTTTTAGGTCTTTTCAATTTAAAAGGTACTTTGATATTTGCTATTTCATCCTTACAGGTATTGATTATTTGTATCTTCCCTACTTCTTCACTTCCTTCTGCATTATTGGTAGAAGTTTCTACATTGAGCTTGTTTTTGGCTTAATTGAATTTACCTACTGTGCATTTGTTTTGTTATTTTACTTCTGTTTATCTTTATTATTTTCTTTCTTTTGTATTCCTTGAAACTAATATATTACTTTCTTCTAATACATTGAAAGGAATGCTTGTATCCATTGATATATCTGATTTCAATCTGTCTTCTTTGCAGTATATTTGTGGACACAAATCTCATCTAGCCACTGATTAAATTACATCATATATGTGTTGATACATTTTTTATGATCATTAAGTTTAAAATATTTTTTATTTCCCATATGCTTCTTTTACCTATAGATAATAAAAACATGCATTGCTAGTTTTTTAAAATTCAATGATCACCTAGTTATCATTTTGTTATTAATTTCTAATAATACACACTTCTTACAACTTTGGTGTAGCCTAATACACTAAAATTCATTCAGTTTTGTTTTTTACTCAATACAAAGAATTAGGAAACTAGTTCTATTTATAAATTTGAAAATAATATGAACTAAGAAATCCATGTCATTATGTTTAATAACAGGCTCTAAAAAGAACAAAAATTCAAGTAGCCAGACATATACAATTGGTTCAATTTCTTTGGTATGAATATTCCAACCACATTCAATAGTAAGTTTTAATTCATATGATTGAGTATGCATTTGACTCTCAGAAGCCTAGGATATTAAGGCAAATTATTATTGTTTTTTTTTAGATTTTAATGAATGATGGTCTTTATTTACAATTTTATTGGCAAAAAAGAAGAAGAAAAACTCTTAAGACAGTTTAACACAGGACATTATAGCTGATCCTATCTGATCAAAGAAGTTCTAGTTCAACTCTTCATCTAATTGTCCACAGATATACAAGACTGAATCTGCATATGCAGTTTCCTTTATCAAGTACAGTGCTCACATTTTAGGCAGTCTTTAAGACACATAAATACAGAGGAAAGAAAGAAAATCATTCATTAAAAACTGCATCAAACGTAGGGTACTTTAAATATAAATTCATGTTGCTCCTACTAATTACATATATGCAATGAAAATCAAAAGCTAGGCAAGCAATTTAACTTCCTAGGAACAGTTACAACAACCAATTATTTTCTGCAACGACCATTATATTTTTAATTTATCATGAACTACTCTGAACTTACTATGAGATGTAGCCAAAGTCAGAAGAAAAGATGTAGGGAGAATATTCCTTTTCTGGAGGAGAGTAATCCCTCCAGAACCAGCATGGGAAATAAACATCCTGTTGTTTCTAGGTGAAAAAAAATTAATGCAGTCAATTTCAACTCATGATGAGCTGACAACTTTTTATCAACTTGTAAATCAAGTGTGTTTAATTCTTCTTCTAATTCATCCAAATCTCCAGTAAAAAGATTTTCATCAACAGGAACAGCATCGATGGCTCATTTTCTTGTCCCTCCCCTTCATTGTCCTCTTCCAAATCACTTCTTTCACCATTTTCTGCCCTACCTCCAGATACTTTGCTTAATTTGTTTTCATCTTTATCCAAAGCATATGTGTTGAATCTTTCAAGACTGGCTACCATAATACCTGTCTCATCCACAGCTCTAGGGACGTACAGACTTAAATCTATGTCATTTACACTCATGGAATCATCAAACTCGTCACCTCCTGTTCCCTGAATGTAACAGGTATCATCTGCTTCTTCATCATCATCATTGACAAGTTAAGGACGAAATTCAAACACTTCACGACCACTGATCACCAGTGCAGTGCCTTCCCTGCTTTGAAGTCTGCTTTTCTTCTTTCCATATCTTGTTCAAGTTTATCAATCTTTTCTTGTCTTTTCCTTTTCTTCCATGCAAGAAAAGATTCTAGAGTGATTTTGGTAACATTTGGACCTATGGCAGAGCACTCTCTTTCACTCAGGTTGTCCAATGAAATTTCATCTTCTTTCTACTCTTTTTTTTTGTCCTTTTTCAATACAAATCCAGGAGGAAGTGCATGACGATACATGCAGTTATCACCTCCTCCAGGACATACCCAAAACCAGCCATACTTGTTATTTTCAATAGCTTCAAGGAAATGCTTGCACACTATTTGAGTTTTTGGTTTTTTCTTTTCTGCCCCACCATGCTTCTTGTTCACTACTTCTTCCAGCTTTTTCTCATCCCAATTTTCCATTGTGTCTTTTTCAAGTTGTTCATCCCTTGCATCAATGGAAACACTTCGCTTTTCACATTTTCTCTCCAAAGTCAAGTCATGAGAGAACTTACATTTATCTCCTTTAATACACTGTCTTTACTTGAAGAAGGCACACATCACAGACGGGATCTGCACCTTTACGTATTTTTTGAGCAGTAATAACAGATTTAAACAGCTCATTAAGTTCTTGTAATTCTTTCTTCTTATCATCCTTCTTCAATTTCTTTGCAGCTTCACTCTATGCTACCTGATGTGGATTTTGTTGACCAAATTTAACTTGGTGAGTGACAGCCTTGATAAACTTCTGTTGTTTTGCTCCTTTCTTATTCATTAGGCCAAAAGTTTTGTCTTCGATAATCTTTTCCTTCTTCTTCTGTTCCGCCTTTTTGCTGCCCCCGGCCTGAGCCTGTTTCTTGGGGGCATTGCGAAGACCAATGGCACCGGCCAGACCTAGGCGTGCAGATGGATCCAAATTATTATTGTTTAGTTCAGTGTTCTGTATCCTTACAGATTACTTATCTTCTTATTGTATTATTTTCTAAATGAGTTGTGTATTGGAAATTGTCCTGTGTGTGTGTGTGTGTGTGTGGAGAGAGAGAGAGAGAGAGAGAGAGAGAGAGAGAGAGAGAGAGAGAGAGAGAGAGAGAGAGAGAGAGAGAGAGAGAGAGAGAGAGAGAGAGAGAGAGAGAGAGAGAGAGAGAGAGAGAGATGAGAGAGAAAGGTGATTAGGTGATGACATTATCTGCATAAACATTTAAATTGTTATCTCTGAGTTTCAACATACATGTTATATATTCTATCATCTTTAAGTAGCTGTACAAAGGAGGTGCCAGATAACAAAGCAGTTTATGAATACAATGTATCTTGATCAATGTCATCCACTTCAACATTCTCATCCCCTAGACCCATCCCTCCCTCAGTTTTCTTAATTTTGTGGTATATACAATAAATTATTGTCTGCATTCTCCTGCCTTCCCTCCTTCATTAGTCTATTCACACCTTTCTCCATGGGCCAAACCTGTTCCTTGGATGAACCCATTTCCTGGTGTTGATTTTATTGGACTTTCACTCATACTTTCTAAAAGATTGCACTAGTTGAACTCTCCTTAGAGTCCATTATACTTCACTTAATTCATTTGCAACAACTTGCATACCGCCTGACACATTTGCTTAGAGATTTATAGGTACAGTCTATCTACCACAAATGAAAGAAACCATGCAACACATTTCTCTGGGTTTGGCTTACTGCATTTAATAATTTTTCCAATCTTTCCATTTCCTTATTATTTGTATAATGTTCTGATAATAAGTAAAATTCCATTGCCAACACCACAACCATGGTCATTTCATTACTATTCACCATAGCCAAGATATGGAACAGTCCAGATGCCCCTGAATAAATGAATGGATCAAGAAAATATGGTATCTTTGGAAAGTAGTATGGAGGTTCCTCAGAAGACTCCACATAGAGCTCCCCTATGACCCAGAAATCCCACTTTTGGGTATTTACCCAAATGATCACAAACAAGACCATACTAAAGCTACAGCACAACTATGTTTATTGCAGCATTATTTACCATAGCTAAGATATGGAACCAACCCAGATGCCCCTCAGTAGATGAATGCATCAAGAAAATGTGGTATATATACACAATGGAATTGACATTGCCCCATTTGTTAGGAAATGGAAAGAAAGAAAAATTATATTAAGTGAAGTAAGCCAGGCCCAAAGAAACATAGGTCCCATGGTTTCCCTTATTTGGAATAACTAGTATATGTCTGAGACAAGCAGAAATGGTCAGATAAGTTGATGTCAGGTAAAATGAATCCCAAGATAAGGACTCAAATCATTTTTCTTTCTTGCTGTTGTTTCTAACATATTTATTAGATATTTCTTTGTTGCTTCGTATGCCCCTCCCCCACGGTATAACCCCTGTTTTCACTGTATTTGATGTTGGTATAATTGGTGGAAGGGAAGAGAAAAAATTGTTTAAATAGGGATACAGGTGGACCCATTGCAACAATGAGAGGTACAAGACCTTACGTTGAAAAAGGAACTTTATAACTTTAGAGGGGAAGTTGGGGGGGTGGGGAAGAGAGCAGGGATGGTAAGGGGAAACAAAGGAGGAGCAACAATGCTTGATAACAAATGTACTCATTACCTTGTTCATGTAATTGTAACCCCTCTGTATGGTATTTTCACAATAAAAAAACTAAAAAAAAAGAAAATTTGGTTTGTTTTATGTGTTATATATGTGTGTATGTGTGTATGTATGTATGTATATATACATATATATATATTTTTTTTCTTTTCTTAAAGTCTGCATCACTGGGAAAGGAGGAAAGAGGAGATATACACTAACAGATTTCAAGAATTATTAGGGCACCTATACAACTACACAGCCAAAAGTTGATGCAACAATAATCCTTACTGTCTTCTTGTTTCTCTGTATGTGTTTGCCAGTACTAAGGCTTTAATTGGGGCCTAAACACTATCCCTCATCTCTTTTGGTCAATGCTGGTACTCTAGTACATGAACTACAGGTCCACTTCTGGTATTTGCTAGTTAATTGGATATTATAATCTATGGACTTGTCTGTACAAACTGACTTTGAAAGATGATCATCAAGAGCATAGCCTCCTGAGTAACTAAGATTACAGGTGTGAGCCACCAGTTCCCAGCTTACTCAGTGTCTTTGAACATACCTACCAAATATTCATTCAAACAAAAACATTTTTTAGGTATATGAACTAGGAATTCAACATCATTTTATAAAAAATTGTTTTGTAATTTTATCATACACTGTTTCCCAAGCCAACCACTACTGTTTGAGTTGTAAATTGTACTTTGTTTTGTTCATAAAGAAGTATTTTTCACCATTTAATTGTATCACCATTGACAATAAAGCTCATCATATTTATTAACATAAATTTTAAATTTCTAAATTTTGCCTTTGTGGATGTTGAATTCATAGTGAGTCTACATCTGTGTGAAATTTCTGTTACAACATCTAAAGCTGTAGTACCTGTGCATCTATTATTCAAAATACATTTTATTAAAAATTACTTACTCATCTTTCTCCTTTATGGTATGTTTGGAAATATGTATATACCTTTATTTTATGTATAATTTTATATATAATTCCCCATATTAAATAAAATATATTTTAAATATTATTTTAAACCCACTAATCTTTTGTATTTTATGTCATTTTATTATGTGCTCTTTCTTTCACAAGAACATGACATTTACTATGGAATTAAAGCCCAGAAATTCCTCTGAGACTTCACATCGACATCATGCAATGCACTGTATCTGACAGTTCTTCATGGCACTTTTATGAACTTTTTCTAGATTCCTATGACAATGTGAAAACTCTCAGATGCAAAGACTTTTCAGTTCTTTAGAAATCACTTCTGGGATTATAGCATCAGTAGCTGACACATAATATCTCTTCAATCCATTTCAGTTGAGGTTACAGATCATTGTAACAAATCTTGTTGTAAAAAAACTCAGATATATGCATGTTACCACAACAGTTAATGTGCATAATCACTGTTAAATATTCTATTATGCTTATTGCTCTGGGTCTGATCCTCATTATAACATTTGTGAAAGCAAGGACAATATCTTTTTCTTCTGTATAATCCATAGCACTTGATGTAACACACATAGGTGAAAATAAATGTTTATTGGTGACTGAAAAGAGAATAAAGGTTTGGGGACACTCTTACATGTCTATTTTAAACCCCTACAACTGCTATTATATGTAGTTTTTAAAAAAAATTGTTTTGAAAGATATGTTAGCTTAGTTAGAAAGCCATTTCTGCTAATAAAAGATATTGTGTAACTACAAGATTTTTCAAAAGATTAACTGATTTTAAAAGCAGATATATTTGATTTTTTGTGATGGTTGCTAAGGGAACACCTGGATGTAAATTTATATTACATAAGACTCAGTTAAAATGTTGATCCAAAAAGAGTGCAGAAGCTTCAAGATACATAATAAAATGATTGAGAAAGTACTTTCTTATTGAAAAGGAAAAGAAATTGTGCTTTCTACAATCAATCTATCTCATCCAGTGTTCATTAGTTTAAAGAGGAAAGCAAAATCCAGAAAGATATCCTCTCATTTTCTGACAGTTTCTGTCTCATGGTAAGATTCAGAAAAGCAGAAAAAGCAAATTGAGATATGCTAGCAATTTAATTTATTCAGCATTTAGTGATCTAGATTTCAAGATAAAACTCACATTTGATGGGGAAAATCTCCCTGAGTTATTAAGGGGGAGGTGCCTTAATGTGTATCTGTCATATTGTGCCAAATTTCCTCAATTACTTCTCTATGTGCTTCTATTTAATGTGAACTATGGAAATTGCAGCCATATGTTATTCGTGTCTATATCTTTGGCATCTGGCAAAGTAACCTGCTTCCCTTTTCAGCCTCTTCTCTCACTCTCACATTCATATTCTATATTCCAAATCAGACAAAAAAACTGAATTTCCTGGGCAACCCTGGCTCACCGCTGTAATCCTAACTGCTCAGGAGGCTGAGATCTGAGGATCACGGTTCAAAACCAGCCGTGGCAGGAAACTCCATGATACTCATCTCCAATAACCACTCAGAAAACCAGAAGTGGTGCAGTGGCTTAAGTGGTAGAGCACTAGCCTTGAGCTGAAGAGCCGAGGGACAGCATTCAGGCCCAGGGTTCAAGCCCCCTGACTGACCAAAAACAAAAAACACCTGAATTTCTACAATAGTTCAATTTTGCCCTACCTCTGGGCCTTTTCCCATACTCCTCTAAAGCTCTATGCTTCATCGTTTTCTAACAAAACCATTTTCATCCTCTAGTTACTACCTTATATATAATTTTGTCCTAGACCTCTCTGACTCTCTCTGTCTAAGCAAGTGGCCCTCTTATATGTTCTAGGTCTATCATAACATAAAATTCATTTCATTGTGTAGTAATTATTTCATGGCAACAGGAGCCTTATTTTACCCCCAATATTTAATATACTGACCATCCACATTATATTAGCTTAGTAAAAGTTTTTTGACTGAAAGAAAATAATTACTGAAATAAGAGGAATTTCACAGGTCTAGAGTAATACAAGGATACATACGACACAATTTGTGCTTGCAACATCAAGAAGGATCCAAACGCATAACACCAGAACATGACACAGACTGCAATGAGTGTTATCATTAAAGCAAACACACAGTCTGGATTTCCTAGAACTGCCCAATTTCAAATAATTCATTATTGTTCATATATGTATATTTATTGTTGTCAGAGCATGTGTTGTTCCTAGTTCTACAGTAAATGCAGTAATTGCACTTATAGCTAACTTATAAACAAACTGATGTAAGGGTATAAAGATAGAAACACAGGTCTCTGAGACAGACATTGCAATTTGCATTGTACTTTAACAGGGAGAAGTGACTGACAGAAATAGGTTGAGAGAAGACACACTTTAAGCCAAAGAAAATGCCTTAGTAAAAGCTGCCAAATCAGGATGGTCAAGTATATTTCCACTAAATGATGAACAAACCACTGTGAGTGAACAAGGAAGCAAGAGGTCATCTTGCACAGGAAACATTTGAAATAGTAAAGGGTTTAGCTTTTGATTAACTATAAGCAGGTAGCTACTGTTCTCATGAGAAAAGGAAATTGACTGTTTCCATAAGAAGAAAGGCTGTAAAGGATGTGATATATGATACGTTTCAAGAGGTTCCAGAGCTATGAAAAGTAATTGAAGATGTGGAGAAATTGTAACTTTGAGTATTGTAACTTTAAAAGAATTCCAGTGGGGCTGGAAAGTTGGCTCAGTGGTAGAGCGCTTGCTTTGCATGCCTGAGGCCCTGGGTTCGATTCCTCAGCACCACATAAGCAAAAAGAAAAAAAGCCGGAAGTGGTGTGGCTCAAGTGGTAGAGCGCTAGCCTTGAGCTGAAGAGCTGAGGGACAGCGCCCAGGCCCAGAGTTCAGGCCCCATGACCGGACCCCCCCCCAAAAAAAAGAATTCCAGTGAAGAGCAAGGTTAGAAAAAATAAGAATACATGTTGTAGCTATTTTTCATTTACATATAGTAGTTGATGGTAATGTATAATCACTTAATGAAGAATTCCGTTTAGGGGAAGAAATGAATAGAACATGCAAATATAATTTTCAATTAAGCCTGAATACAGAAAGTATCATTTAACCAAAGCCAGGCAAAGCATGCAAGAGCAAGTAATATTATGATCTCCTATAGTGACAGAATCATCCTATAAACTAAGCCTAATTTATCTGTACATCCACAGATAAATGTGAATATATTATTAGATAATGTGGATCTGTACATCAACAGAATAGTGCTTTTATGTTTATAAATGGATAGCACATACATTTTTGCTTAATTAATTGCCTCAAAATAAGTTCCTGTGAAAAACATCTAATTTGCTTGAATAACTGCTTTTGGATCTATGATGTTGTTTCCACTTAATTTTTATGCAGTTCACATTCCAGCCAAAGAAAATGTTTTGAATCTATTCTGTTAACTCTATCTCAACTCCTATGGATGTGTGCAAAGGGACATTTGTTTCCGCTGTCCTGCTTTAATCTTCAGCTATGAAATATCTTTTTGTGACATGGGGAACCTGAATAGAACATAATGGGAAAACTAGGCAGCTCTCATAATCTTCAAGATTCAGGTCTTCTCAATGCCATGTCCTTATTTTGTTTGCTCTGGAAATTCTATCAGATGAGCACAAATTCAAGCATTTATATAAAATCCCCATAACACAGTAGGACAGATTCACACTAACTATCCAAATATTCTAGTGGATCCTCAGCTCTAACAGATCTGGTAGAAAATTTAAGTCTTTCTTTATAGGGACAAGGAAATTAAAACCAACCTAAATTAAGGATTTCTCCAGGATCATTCATGTGATCATGCATGATTTTCAGTGATATATAAGCATGAATAAAATATCCCTTGAGCCAAGTACAGTGCTATATGTCTATTGTCCCAACATTTTGGGAGGCTGAGCAATATTGCTTTAGTACATGAGTTCTGGGCTGTAGTACTTGTAGCATACAGGTACACATACTAAAGTCAGTATGGTGACTTCCTGGAAGTAGGAATCATCCGGTTACCTGAAGAGGAGTGAACTGACCAAGGTCAGAGTATCCCTTAAGTTGTGCAGAACATAATCTGTCTTACTACATGGCAAAGGCACTCCTGTTATGACGTTGGTCATACAGTCAGCTATTTACAGAACAGGGAAAATAATGTAGTCTTACTGATAAGTAATGGAGGCTCTGTCGTCAGTCTGCCAGAGTTCAAATCTCATCTCTGCCGCTTTCCAGCTGTGTTAACCTATTCAAACAGCCAAAACGTTTAAAATCTCAGATCTTTTAAATTTAAAGTCAAGATAATGTCATTATGTATGCAGGGGTGTTTGTAAATATGGAACACATTAAATCCCTAATAATAACTTATTCTTATTATTAACAAGATTAAAGCATAGGTCTCCTAATTTCTATTAATTACTCCTTCCAGTATCTTCCTTTATGTATATGTATAAATTTACCATATACCAAAGTATTGACTAGTTTTGCAGTGATTTGAAGTACCATATCATTTAGCATCATTACTAACAATAATGCATTAAGCACTTGTGCCAGGCCAAGGCTATGTTCATTTACATGTATCTCATTCAGTCTTTACAACAATCCCATATGAGAAGTAGTTTTCCCTTCTCAATTTTACAAATAAGCTGAATTGCATTAAAATAAAATAATCTAATTAAGACTCCTCTACTACTAAATGGAAGCACCAAAATCTAAACCCAAGTCTACTTTACTGCAAAGTACATACTTTTAGTAACTGGGCTTCTTCAATATGATGAAATTATTTGAACCTCATCTCATACTTCATTACAATGGCCTTTGACCTTGTACTTTCAGCTTGTAGAACACTGCTTACTGGTTCATACACCTAGGACATATGCCAGCATTGAGGAAAAAGTGCATAGCAATCCATTTACTTTGCATGTTATTTAGCAACAAATGACAATCTCAATCTGCAATGCTATCATGAAGGGCCATCATGAAGGGTAAATATTTCTTAGGTAATAATTTCCTATTCCCCTCATCTTTCTTCTGGTGCTCCTTTACCTTGCTGTTTAATGTTTTGAAAAATTAATAGTTTAATTTCCAGTGCTGATTTATTTAAACAACACTGACAGGAACATCTTAGCAGAATACTTCTGAGCTCATCATTTCTGCATAGCAGGTAATGGCACTGCTGGGAGAGAGGGGGGAAGAGAGGGAGAAGGACAGGGAAAGGGAGAGGGAGGGGGAGAAAGAGAGAGGGGGGAGAAAGAGAACTCCAGGAAGAGAGAGAGAGAATGAGAGGGAGAGAGAGACAGACAGACAGACAGAGACAGAGACAGAAGTATGGAAGAAAATCCATGTACATCTTTCTTTGCTTTGCCTTAGAAGAAAATATTAGAGTCACAGTTTTGAGTCTGAACTATACTAAGAAGTATACTAAGCAAAAGATAAATCATGTCTTTACTTTTCATTTGACTCAGCAGCTTCTGCAGGGTTAACAATCAGTCATAATAAAACCTGGAAAATGCCTCTTCTTCTATGCCAGAGGTCAGAATACTTTATTCATCGAAGATCAAATAGTAAATGTTTAGGCTTTGTGGGCTATACAGTCTCCGTAGCAACCAGTACATTTCACCACTGTAATAAGAAACAAGCCATACATTATATATAAAGAAATGAGCATGGATATGTTCCAGTAACATTTTATTTATGGACACTTAAATTTGAATTTTATGTAATTTTGCCTGCCAAATAACACTTTTCACTTGATTTTCATCTCAATTACTTAAATATGTTAAAAACCAATCTTAGTTCACAGGCTGTACAAAAGTAATCAGCAAGCTAGATTTGACCTTAAGGCCAAGAATGTATTCATGAACTAAGTAAATCTTAAAAGGAAGGAGGTGATATATACTTTAATAGACTAACTTTTACAGTAGTTTTATCATGCTCCTCAGAAAATTAAACAGAAGGTATTAAAATTTACATAAACCTCCTACCCTGATGCATCCATAGTCCCTCCACTACCAAGAAGCAATACTTAGTTTGACTTTGCTATTTATCCTACAGAATCAGAAATGGATAATGCTAGAACTTTAGTAGGCTACATTAACTACCATAGTAAGGCTCAGATTTGTGGAAGCACATATCCCATCGCAACTTATTTATTTATTTATTTATTTGTATTGTGAAAATACCATAAAGAGGGGTTACAAGCATTGTTGCCTCCTCCTTTGTTTCCCCTTACCATCTCTTCCCATCTCTACCCCCTCCCCCGTCTCTCCCTCCCTTTCTGCCAAAGTTGTAAAGTTCTTTTTGCAACATAGCATCTTGTACCTCTCATTGTTACAATGGGTCCACCTGTATCCCTATTTAAAACAATTTTTTTTCCCTTCCCCTCCAAAAATTATACCAACATCAAATACAGTGAAAAGAGGGGTTATACTGTGGGGGAGGGACATACAAAGCAACAAAGAAATATCTTATAAATATGTTAGAAACAATAGCAAGAAAGAAAAAACCATTTAAGTCTTTATCTTGGGGTTCATTTCTCCTAACATCAACTTATCTGACCGTTTCTGCTTGTCTCAGATATATACTAGTTATTGCAAATAAGGGAAACTATGGGGCCTATGTTTCTTTGGGCCTGGCTTACTTCACTTAATATATTTTTTTCCATCTTTCCATTTCCAAACAAATGGGGCAATGTCACTCTTTCTGATGGAGGCATAGAATTCCATTGTGTATATATTCCACATTTTCTTGATCCATTCATCTACTGAGGGGCATCTGGGTTGGTTCCTATCTTAGCTATGGTAAATAATGCTGCAAGAAACATACTTGTGCTGGTAGCTTTAGTATGGTCTTATTGGTGATCATTTAGGTAAATGCACAAAAGTGGGATTGCTGGGTCATAGGGGAGCTTTACTGCATTGTTGGTGGGAGTGTAAACTTGTTCAACCACTTTGGAAAGTAGTATGGAGGTTCCTCAAAAGACTCCCATGGCAACTGCTATAAACACAAGTGGATCTTAGTGTTGTCAGTCACTAAGGAATTTTTTAAAGCCCTCCAACTGGCATAATATCTCTATTAGTGAGATGACATTTGGTTCCAGAGAGAGACCATGACACCATCAATAAATTTTTTTAATTTTTTTTTAAATTTTATTTTATTTTATTTGTGAACATACTGTACAGAGGAGTTACAATTACATGGGCAGGATAATGCATACATTTCTTACCAAGCATTGCAGCCTCCTCCTTTGTTTACCCTTCACATCCCTACCCAGCCTCCCCCCCCCAATCCCAATCCTTCTCCTTCCCCCCCTTCCCCCCCCCCCCACACCGACGTTGTAAAGCTCGTTTTGGACATGACAACTTGTACTTCTCATTGTTGCAACAGGTCCACCTGTATCCTTAAACAACTGGTTTTTCCCCATCTCCACAAGTTATACTGACATCAAATATAGTGAAAGCAGGGGTTATACTGTGGGGGAGGGACATACAAAGCAACAAAGAGATAATCTTATAAATGCGTTAGAAACACATGCATGAAAGAAAAAAAAACCCTTAGATGTGTATTTTAATATTTTTGTTTCACGCACCACAAAAAGCATAGAGAGCAAATACTTTCACTTCCATAGTTCATATCAGCAGCTTGCCATTTTGGAAAACTTTACTTAGCCCCTTATAAAAAGGGCCTCATCCATCTGGAATTGGTAAACAGCTGCTGATCAAGTGACCCCCTATTATCAAATTAATGTGAACATTTAAAGAAAGTGTTATTATTTTCTCCTTCTCTCATACTTTCCATTTCCCCCTCTTTACTCTCTGCCCCCATCTATATTCTCCTGGAATTTTATTTTGAATTTGTAAGATATTAGTGACTTTCATACAAGCACAATGGCTTGTAGACAAAAGAATCCAATTTTTATGTCACATTTAACATGCACTGTAACTCCATAAGTTTGAAGAGCATGAGTGTTTTACTCGCTACTAAATCCCAAAGGCCTAGCACAATACCTGGGATATAGTTTATTCTAAATAGGTAAGATACTGCCATATGGTGGTTGAGAGTATGTCTTAGATAGGGATGTATGTGAAATATGGCTCCACTTAACCATAGAAGTCAGAGACCTCATTGAGCCTCAGTATTTATATCCTTATAAAATGAGGAATATACAAACTGTACCCAATTTACAAAGACTCTGCTAAAGATTTTTTATTATATAATAGTACAAAAGCAATGTGCCTTTTTTAGAAACAATATTTCAAATGTTGAGATTTGATATTTTGCTTGGCTAGCAATATACACTACAGTTTTCTTGTAATGTTGAGCATCAGCAACAAGATACACCTTACAGGCTGGCATGCCATCCCAGAGTAAATACCTTATTATCTATAATGTCTATGTTGCTAAACAGTTATGTTCAATAGTGTATGTATACTCAATGCACTTTAAAGTTACAATATTTTCAATTATGAAAAGTTTATCAGTACAAACCTCCCTGTAAGTCAACAAATATCTATGGTGAATTGAAATACGTGATGTCTATAAAATAGTCATATAGAAAATGGTATAAAGTATTGTTTTTATTATGAAATATCATTGTCATGCTCATGTGTTTAAGGCTTGTCCCCATCAGGTGGCAATATTTGGGGAGATGGTAGGAACTTTAGGAAGTGGGTCCTAGCTGAAGAAAGTAGGTCACTGAAGATATGTCTTATCTATTCTCCCTCTTCTTCCCTTCCCCCCTCCCTCCTTCTAGACTGCCATGAGGCAGACAGCTCTGTTCCACCACATCCTTTCTGCTATAATGTTTTCTTTGCTTTAGGGCCAAAGCAATTGATCTAAAAGCACAGTTTTAGGTCCCAGGCCCCAAA
The DNA here is from genome assembly GCF_024711535.1 of Dipodomys merriami. Taxonomy (NCBI): domain Eukaryota; kingdom Metazoa; phylum Chordata; class Mammalia; order Rodentia; family Heteromyidae; genus Dipodomys; species Dipodomys merriami. The sequence continues at coordinate 26,538,569 of NW_027204492.1, forward strand.
TCCTGGGGTTTCAAATGACAAGTCCTGCAAGCACAACGTTAAAGGGCAGACAAAGATTGATTGCATGACATAGGCAGCTGTAGGAAATGCTGCATTAAGTACTAGTTGTGTATTCTTTCCTTTATTCCCTCTCTTCTTCATCAGCAACACTGTTTCAGCTTCAATTGTAGTGTTTTATTTTACTCACTCAGTCCCAAGTCAAAGGTAATTTTTGTTTCACTCTGTTTTAGCTAAGGGAATCCATTGATATTGAGATTTTTGCCCTTCAGCCCTTCATTTTTTCAAAACAGAGGCTTAACTGCTGGTTTCCTGAATTGTGTTCAAAGACAAAGATAGGCCAAGTTAGAGAGAACAATAATTCTGGTTTGCCTAAGATTGAAAGGGTTCCTAGGACAAGAAACTTTCAGTGCTAAAACCAGGATGGGAAAACAGTGATGAATCTTTCATTCTTCCCTTGCATTTCTTTTCTTTGCCAGAATAACGCTGAGATATTTAAAAAATGATTTGCATTCAGGAGTAGGTAGATGAATAAGAAAAGAAAGAAGATTGTACTCCATGTCTCTGGTTAGGACTAGAACAGAATGCCAAACAAGAGACTGCATTTCTTCCTCCCTCAAACAGAAGCCTATAGTACTTCATACAATGGTTAATCAACAAACCTATCCTAGAATGGGTATTTACATTAAGCCTCCTCAAAAATGCTTAAGTGAAATTACTTGCAGCTAAAGGAAGTTTGAAAACTTCTTTCATTATATAGACAAAGCCTGGAAAGGTGGTATTTTTCTCTAGTTTATTATTCTTTATTAAAAACTCTTGTTCCACAGATCAAAGAGAGGGCAGGCTTTTCACAGCTGGCTATTCTAATTTGTGAAATATTTTTCATATGGAAATCCAAATATAAGCTTCCCATGCTTGGCATCTAAGAGGCATAAGAATCCCTTTGTTGACAAGGTTTCCTCCACACAGCTGGAAGGTTACTTTTTGCTGCATACAGCTCCTTATGGCTTTGGGATGAAAATGGCCTTGGAGGAAGCTGTGTGTCATTGAAAACTACCTCATTTCCTTTTCCATTGCAGCTTTATAGTCTCTACAGAAACTTTTCAGAATTTACTGGAGACTGTAGGCCCCAATCAAGGAAAATGTGAAAATCTGCCACATGCAAGGTTAAGCAGATATCTCAGGAAATAGATTTGTAATAAAAATAGTGCATTACAGATAATTATATATAAAATGTTAGTTTATTCAACAATTAGTATATACCAACAGCTTTGCAAACAATATTTTACTAAACTTTCCTATGAACCTGTCGGGTAATGAAGTATTATCATGGTTGCTTTACAATTATGAAAAGTGAAGTTGTAAGAGATTAATGGATCCAAATCAAAATCAAGTAGAGAACTGAAATCTTATATCTAAATGGTGCTACTATAGAGGCTACACTATTTAACAAACTATAAAAATTACTCCACTTATTTTCATTGAAGAAAATATAATTGGAGGTACAGATGATTGGAAATCAGTAGTGGGTGAAGAATACACATGATCATTAAGTAATTTCAAAATATGCCTTTCTATTCATTACCTTAAGGTCAAGAATGACCTTTGGACAATCTGTAGTCTACAAAATCAGCTATACCTGAATTTCTCTACAGTACCTCTCATCAATTTTTCAGCATATATAACATGTACTGTAAATGTACATAATATTTTGCATAGTGAGGTATTTTGTCCTCATAATCTTAAGAGGTAGACATAATTATTATTCTTATTAATATCATTCTTTTAAATATTATATAATAATTTATTATTTTAAATAATTGAAGCAAAAAGAAGTAACATACTTATGGTCAGATGAGTAGTAAGTGGAGAGCTGATTTATAAACTTAACCTCATTTTACTGACCTTTATTTAATTTACTTACTTTTTGTGCTAGTACTGGGGCTTGAAGGCACTGTCCCTTAGTTTTTTGCTCCAGGCTAGCACTTTACCATTTGAGCCACAGCTCCATTTCCACTCTCTGATGGTTAATTGGAGATAAGAATCTCATGGACTTTCCTGTCCAGGCTGGCTTTGATCTCAATCCTTAGATCATAACCTCCTGAGTAGCTAGAATTACAGGTATGAGTCAACAATGTTCAGCTTATACTGAACTTTACTTTCCCAGCATTATCTTTCTCTTAACTTCATATGAATATTTTTGTTTTCTTATTATGTTTGTTTTCTGTCTTTGAAAACATTTGATTCTCTTCTTGTTCAAACCTAATTACTGCCCTGTAGACATGTTCTCATAAAGCAAGGTAGAACAACCTGTCACTTTCAAGCTTAGTATCTTCTGTTAACTCTTTCCAAACTATTTCTGGGCCTGCCTATGCCCCACAAGGCTGGATGACTCTCTATGTACTTCCATTTTGGAATATGGAAATCACTGGAGAAAAAATAAAGGAGGGGAAATGACACAAAAATGACTTCCTTTTGTGATCACCTGTTGGCTGTAGTAGTGTAGGAATCCTACCTCTAAGCTACTGTCTTAGGGTTCCAGAAGTACTCATGCCCCTTATCTTAGAGGTTTGAGGAGTGGTTTCAAATAATTGACAATATTTCACCATCTTCTGTTAATATCCCATATCACTTCCCAGACTCTGTAAATCACTATTTAACTAAACATTCCCCAAATTTTTCTTAAAAGTGTATCATCTTACCAGGTACCAGTGGCTCCCGCCTAAAATCCTAGGTATTCAGAAGACTGAGATCTAAGGATCGCAGTTTGAAACGAGCCTGGGAAGCAAAATCCATGACATTCTTACCTCCAATTAACAAGTAAAAATGCATAAGTGAAGCTATGACCCAAGTGGTAGAAGATGAGCCTTGAGCAAAAAACCTCAGGGACAGGTCCCAGTCCTTGAGTTCAAGCCCCAGGACTGGCACACAAAAAAGTGTACCATCTGTTTCATGCCAGGTATCTTGCTAATTCAAGCTCCTTTTCTATAAGTTCTGTACTTTAATTCAACGTACTATTGAATTAGCTTGTAAAGAATTGTGTACTAGAGACTAATTCAAACATCACATTACAAGTTGAACTATATACCTTTAGGATTTTCTTCAACTCTGAAATTCAATAATAGTATTCTTTAGAATTTGTCCTTTTGTCTTTAAACATTCAACAGAAAACTCATTAATTCCCTAAGACTAGTGCACATTGAAACTAAAATGTGTAAGCAGAAATCAATAATGCATTATACAATTGAACCCTGTTATTACATGATTTTGGACATACACCAGACAAATTAAGCCCTCTGAGACTTAAAAACCCCACAAAGTATAAATCTAATTATAATTTCTCTAAGAGAATTTGCCTTACCTCAACAGCAACATTTCAAAAAGGGTTTCACTATATGCCAAATACACAGTTAAATCAACACCTAAAAAAGATAAATGGGGGAAAGTTAACTCTGAAACCATTTCTGGGTAGTCTGTATTTGTGGTTACAGGTTCAGAAACACTAGAATCTAATGATCTGTTACTAAAGTGAAGTGTGAAGCTAGTATTGATTTAGCTTTAGTTACTTGGAAACAATATTGATCCTTAAGAGATACATTTCAACATTTTGCATTCAAGGCATAAAGTAATTCCATTCAATTGATTAATAGATACTGTATATCATTTTTGTTTTTAATGAGATCTTTTTCCCTAGCTGTGATACTTGTACACCAGTGAAAGATTAAAAGTGTATTTTATAGCTGAAATTTTAACATAAATGAGTTCCTATTTCATCTAGCAGAAAGAAAAAATAGGCATGTTCATTTTTTGAAAATGAGTGATTTGTGGAAAATGGATAAGAATGCTCAGTGCTCAAGGAGATAAACTTATTTCTCTGCTCTCCTGACAATGTCACCATTTTCCATACACTTTCTGAAGCTCACAGATGTGATGAGAGATGCAGAGTATGCTTCCTAAATCTCTCTTAAGTGTATATCATGGAACAGTAAAAACATTCTGAGAATTGCCAAGTCTTTGAGTTATCAAAATCTTAAATAAGGTTCAGGTTTCTCTGGTCTCCAATTAAAGAACTGTGATTCTGCCACACATATATGGTTCATCCTCATAACTGTAGCTTCTAAGGAGGCAGAGATCCAGATCATGCCTCATGACAAGCATTGGCAGAAAAATCAGCCGGACTCCATCTCCAAAATAACCAGCAAAATTCCAGAGTAGAGGTGCGGCTCAAGTGGTATAACAACAAGCAAGCAAACAAGCAAACTAAGCAAGTACAAGGTCCTGAGTCTAAAGCCCAATACTTTCCTTTCTCCCTAAAAAAAATTTGTTTCCAAGCCAGCTGTAGTGGTTCATACCTATAATTCTAGCTACTGGGAAGGCAGAAAGCATGGGGATTGTAGTTTTGAGCCCAGTCTAAGCAAAAAGTTCATGAGATCCTCATCTCAACAAACACAAATCTTAAAACAGTGAATAGTGTCTGTCACCCAAACTATGTGGGAAGCATAAACAGGAGGAACACAGCCCAGGCCAGCCTGAGCATAAATGCAAGACCTTATTTAAAATAATAAAAGCAAAAAGGCCAAAGGTAGAGCTCAAGAAGTAGAGCATCTGCCTAGCAAGTGCAAGAAAAAAAAATTTTAATTTCTTTCTGGTAGGGCTAAAAGAAAGAACCTGGCATTTCCTCATTAATTGAGACATGAGAAATGGATATATTTTCCCAAACATTCATAGAAATCACAGAGCCAGATAAAAGAGAGTAACAGGCACCAAAAATGAAAAAGCTGTGATATGTGATGGAAATATCTGACTTTGAGTCTTACCTCATCATTGAGTGGTGGCATGACCTTCAACAGGTTTACTTAAGCTCTCAGCATTTCATTTATAAAAACAGAGATAAAAATTCCATTTCACATGAATGTTCTGAGGATTCAGTGAGATAGTGTATATGAAAGAGCATAGCAGAATAATCAATGCAGAGAATTTTTCTCAATAAATTATAGTTTTTATTTCAAAAATGAACACTTGGTTTTAAGTAATATAATAAAGTTATACCAATAAACCAAACATCCTTGAAATAAAAAGAGTGCATTTTAAGGCAATAGAGAATAATGTCAGGTCCCAAAGTATGTACTTTGATGAGAAATAACTGCTTTGTAGGTTAGTCAAGGGAGTGTTTCATTTCTAAGCTATCAATTCTCCATAATTCATGTGCCTGTGTTCATCTTCAGACAACTGGTATTTCTATCAGTTCAAATAAAACACAAAAGTAAATGTGTAATGTGATATACATCTAACCTAGATTCCTAGACTATTTGCTGCTTTTGGATTACAGGTGTCAATGCTTTCCTTCAATGGAGATATATAATACAAAATATTGGTATTTTGTCTGCATCTATTCCAGTAAGCTCAGCCTAATAAAATATAATTTTCAGGAAATACCCAATGGGTGTGTCTGTTAGCATCCTTTCAATTTATGAAGTGCAGTACAGTTTCCAAAATGCTTTGCCTTATATCTAAATTCCCTACTAAATACTGAAAGCAGTATCTAAAACTTCATTAGTTATTAAATTATTTATTTTCAGGAATATATATGCACAAGCCACTACACACACACATACACACACACACATCACATACATAAAATATGGCAACTGTGAATACACTCTATATATTTTGCTTCCATCATATATCTTGGTCCATAATAATAGAAAGACTCCCTCATTGAGCAAAAGTCAAAACATCCTGGTTCCAGACAAACAAAGAAGCATTTAAACTTTCAGCAAGCCATACTAACAGACATCTGTAATTACTAAAATTAATACCAACAGTAATTTCAAGCCAGGAAGAATCATGGCAATGAATCTATGTAAAAGCAAACTAGCAAGTGAAGAATTAAACTGTTAGGACATTTAAGAGGAGTGTCAGCTAGAGGGAAAAGCAAACACTACCCTGTATATCTCATGACCTAACCTTCAGCATTTCATACTTCATTCTTTTTTTCTTCTCATAATTTTTCCTTATAGAAAATACTTAGATTCAGTCTTCAGCATCCAGCATCCAGGCACTGAGTTCAAGCCCCAGGCAGACAGACAGACAGACAGACACACACACACACACACACACACACACACACACACACACACACACACACACACACACACACACACAGAGGGGAAACAGCAATCAAAAGGATATTGGAGAACAAAATGTACAATTATTCTCAACCCTGACTACCTATTACCAGTCTTAATATCTCCAGTAGAACTGAATTTTTTTCACCTCAAATAAATCATAAATCAGGGCCTTTGGAAAACAGGATTTTCACATTTACACACAGAAAGCCTTTGCTTGTAATTCCAATGTGTAATTAAAGTACCACTGCATTAAAGAGGATGTTCTCAATGTATGGTCTCCAGAATTCTAGTATCCCCTGAAACTTTGTTCAAAATGTAAACACTCAAGTCCCAACCCAGACCTACTGAATCAGAATTTCTAGAAGTAAGACCCAGAAATCTGTGATTAAACAATATCTCCACTTCTGGAGTATGGTAATAATTGAAAACCACTGATAGATAAAGAACTGTAAGTATTATGGATTGATAGGAATAAGTGATCCAGAAATAGCCAAAATGATGATGCCAGATTTTATAGATTTTAGTTCAACCAGAGAATGGATTACCTGGGATATGTAACAAGGAAAGTATTTCCCATAAAAGAGCAGAATGAAAAACTTGACAATATGGAATTTGTTCATAATCAATTTTACTTAAAACTCTAAGTAAGTATAGGAGTTTAGGTCTATGATTATCCCAATACCTTGAGAAAGGCAACAAATGATGTGGGCAAGCCAGGATAAAATGGCCTATTTAAACAGGGTTTCACTTAGGCTCAAGACCCTGTTGTTCTTTCCCACATTCTCTCAAAATCATATGCCCCAATCAACTCATGTTCTACTATGGCCTAACTGGCATCCTTTCTGGTAATGGGCTTCCCTGGAAAATGGAAAAATGAAACTTTTCCAAACATAATACCTTTGTTGTTGTTAAATGTCAGGAGTGAATACCCATCTTATTTCTCTGATCATGTGCACTGATGGTATATTTACAAGAACTAGCTGCCTTCAAAGAACAGTTCAGAATTCTCTGAAGGTTAAATCTCAAATTACTTCACAAGAGATTTAACAGCAAGGCTTCAGACCAACTAGCTGTCTGAAGTGTACTTGAGTATGTGTATGCTGTAATCAATCAAATTGACTGACAAAGACATTTGCAATCAGTTTACTAGGGAAAACTTCAATAGTCCTCTGGTCTTAGAAGTTCCTGTTGTACTTATCATTTGCTTCAAAAATTAGAATATTTATTAATAAAGTCATTCCCTTTTTCCAAACACAAAACTGACAGCTTTGATTTTTTCCACAGGAGAGTTAGAGTCTCCTCTTGATAAGTAAATGTAAGCTCCATGGAAATTAATTAATTTAATACCATCAATGTAATTTAAATATATCTTGAATATTACTAAGGGCTCTGCTTCATAGCAGATGTCAGGGCAATGGTTTTTTAGGAAGTTTATCTATGATTGATGCCTTAGCTCTACCACCAAAGATTCTGATAAAAATTAGCTAGAGTAGAATTTTGGCATTGAGATTTTTAGAAGCTCCCTAAAACATTCTACTATGTAGCTTAGTTGAGAAACAACTTATAATGGGGCTTTAGAATACTATAGCAGCTGAGCACTAGTGGCTCATGCCTGTAATTCTATTCAGGAGGTTGAGATCTGAGGATTTTAGTTTGAAACTAGCCTAGGCAGGAAAGTCCATGACTCTTATCTCATCCAAGACCCAGAAGTTGAGTTGTGGTTCAAGTGGTAGAGAACTAGCCTTGAGCAAAGAAGCTAAGGGACAATACTCGGGCTCTGAGTTCAAACTCCAGGGCTAGCATCCAAAAACAAATAATATAGAACTATTGATGTAATAATAGACACATGGGTAGAGAATAATACAAGACAGATTATCAAACAAAATCTATTTCAAGATACACAGAAACAAAAATGCAGAGTCCTGAAAAGCGCCATTTAGGAAATTATGCAGAATAAATCAATGAGGGAAACAGTTTTCAAAAGATTAGTCTAGCAGCACTATTCAAGAGGGCCTAAAAGAGCGAATGACTTTCTATTCATTCATATATCATGAATGGGATAGCTAGAAAAGGAAAAAGCTAAATGATTGCCATATTGTTTGTACAATGAAGTGAAATCTCCTCAAGCCAGTCCTTGAACATCAACCATTATTTTCTATAAATATGTATAATATAGTTCTTTCTGGCTAAGTGCAGAAGCTTACACCTGTAGCCCTAGCCACTTGGGAGGTAGAGAGCAGAAGGACCACTTTTTAGAGCCAATAAAAGTTCATGAGACAACAAGTTCAACCAATTCAAAAATGCTGGGCATAGATAGTGTACATACCTGTCATATCCATATTTGAGAAGCAAAAACAGGATAATTACAATCCAGACAGGCCTGAGAATAAAGAAGAGACCATAGTTAAACAATAAAAACTGAAACAAAAGTGGCTCGTGTTATAACACATGCTCAGAGTTCAAACATCAGTACTTCTCATATACACAAAAGATAATTCTTTCGTTAACACCACTCTTCCTTTCTATTGGTTTATAAACAAAATGTACACAGGGGCTGGGAAGGTGGCTCAGTGGTAGAGCTCTTGCCTTTCAGGCCTGAGGCCCTGGGTTCGATTCCCCAGCACCACATAAGCAAAAAGAAAAAAGCCGGAAGTGGTGCTATGGCTCAAGTGGTAGAATGCTAGCCTTGAGCTGAAGAGCTGAGGGACAGCGCCCAGGCCCAGAGTTCAGTCCCCACAACCGGACCCCCGCTCCAAAAAAACAAACGTACACAGCATTATGTTCCATATTCTGATTGTTTTTGTTTTAATAAGATGAGAATATAAGCATTCAGAGAACATGCAAAATAATGAATAACAAACATCTGGATTTTCTTTAACAGGATGTTGTTTCTGACATATTTAATATGTATTAATCTATCATAAAGAAGCATTGAAAAACTTCTTCCAGGACTACGACCACCACCATACTTATGCCTCACAACCTTCCAAAGAAGACTAATCAGACATTACTTAGACAATAAAATAGCATAGCATCCTTTAAAACATATATAATACTTCTAATGGGAGGGAAGGAGGAGTGAGGGAGGTGGGGGAGAGAAGCAATAGTGGGAGAACATCAAAGGAGGAAGCAACAATCCTTGACAAGAAATGTACTTATTACCTTACTCATGTAACTGTAATTCTTCTGTACAGCATCTTTACAATAAAATAAAACTTTAAAAAATGTATATAGCTGAGGCTTTTGCTGGAGTGAATAGAGTTGTGCCTTCAAAAAATAAAATCCACAACAGCTCTATGAAAAAAATAATAAATTGGTGTGGCTTAAAAGAGTGTAAACTATGTTTCTTTGGGCATGGCTTACTTCATTTAATGTAATTTTTCCAAGTCTTTCCATTTCCTAACAAATGGGGCAATGTCATTCTTTCTGATGGAGGCATAGAATTCCATTGTGTATATATACCAAATTTTCTTGATCCATTCATTTACTGAGGGGCATCTGGGTTGGTTCCATATCTTAGCTATGGTAAATAATGCTGCAATAAGCATAGTTGTGCTGGTAGCTTTATTATGTATGGTCTTGTTTGTGATCATTTGGGTAAATGCCCAAAAGTGGGATTGCTGGGTCATAGGGAAGCTCTATGTAGAGTCTTTTGAGGAACCTCCATACTGTTTTCCAAAGTGGTTGAACAAGTTTACACTCCCACCAACAATGCAGTATATGTCTGAGACAAGCAGAAAAGGTCAGATAAGTTGATGTTAGGTGAAATGAACCCCAAGATAAGGATTCAAATGTTTTTCCTTTCATGCGATTGTTTCTAACATAGTTATGATTTCTTTGTTGTTTTGTATGTCCCTCCCCCACAGTATAACCCCTGTTTTCATTGTATTTGATGTTGGTATAATTTGTGGAGGGGAAGAGCAAAAACAAATCGTTTAAATAGGGACACAGGTGCACCCATTACAACAATGAGATGTACAAGTCGTTAGGTTGAAAAACAAACTTTACAACTTTGGTGGGGGGGGAGGGAGAGGGAGATGGGAGGGGGAAACAAAGGAGGAGACAACAATGCTTCATAAGAAATGTACTCATTATCTTGCCCATGTAATTGTAACCCCTCCGTACTGTATTTTCACAATAAAAAAAATGGCAACTGCTTAACAGTTATTTGCAACTCTAAATATTTCACTAAAAGCTAAGTCATGTCAGCACTTCTGTGCAAAAAGGTGATCTTCAGAGCTTTTCAGTTTCCCTGGAAAAGTTGTTTCTACTTGAGTTGGCACTAAAAGTTTCAACCCCAGGGATAATATTTATTTTTTAGATATTGAAGTTGAAATCATCAAACATCCCCATAGTTGGCACCTCCACTAAAAGAAGTTACAGAGAGCTAAAGTCAGGTGAGTGTCCCTTAGAGGCAAGATTTGATATTTCTTTCTTGGAGAGGAAGGTACAGGGGACAAGGCAAGATATTTCAAATATATTGACTTCCATTAAGTGAAGAATTTCAAACAGGAAGATTTGCTTTCTTTCACTGAGTTCATTTAGAGTATTCCTATTAAGAGGCCAGCTACATTTCAATTGTTTCTGACTGGATTTACCACCCATCACCCTTTAGGTATGTCAGCCTATAAAAGAAATTGTTGAGTATAGTGGAATAAAAACCAGAAGATTTGCATTTTAGGAATGGTTCTGTTTCACCTAGCTGAGTGACTAAAAGCAAACTCTTTTCTACTAAGGTCTCAGTGTTTTTAGCTTTCAAGGCAATTTGCATTCCTGTCATTTCTGATATGAGATTCATATAGGAAACAAGGGAACTAATAGTTATGAAAGCCCTTTGGAAGCTACAATATAAATTTTCATGTGATAAATATAATTAATTCCAACTTGGAATCATAAGGGGAGAAGCACAATAAAAATAGATATATCTAATAAAGGGATATTTTTAATAAATACTAAGCATTCTCATAAAATCCTATTTCCAGAAATATCAATGGACTTCATAGACTCTCCAACGTCCATGGCAACTCCTTAATCCCCCCCTCCATTCTCTGGCAATGTAGACTCTCATCTCCATATAGATAGATAATAAATAGAGAGATATATAACATGTGATAGATAAGACAGACAGACACATACATTATTCTTTCTTACAGGTCAACTTCTGCACAATACAATCCAGCAGTCTAATTGGCTTAATCTTTGCAATTTCAGCTCAATAGTTACCAGAGAATATAATGCCCATCCTAATATCATCAGCCATAGCAAGCAGGACAAGATAACATGATAATCTGTGCACTTTATCAGTATGAACAAATCAGGTACTTGAAGAAGATGATGGTAATAGTGAAGAAAATAGTTGGTACTTTAGGGAAAAAATGTGGTGATTACAAAATTACATAATTTATCACCTCATTACTCTCATTAAATATATAATTACTCCTCCCAGAAGCTCAAATGAGATTGTGTGCTTGTAACAGGGAAAAGAATGCCTCTGGATCATAAGAAGATGACAGACATGGTCCCTCACTTATAACTAGTGTTAAAGGGGAAACTTGAACACTCTTATTACCTTTCTATTTCTCTGGCTTGTATGGTTCATAGAAAACAACATACCTCTCTTGACATTCCTGCCTCTATTTGCCTCTGAAGAAGCAACATAGTTAATAAAGAAGATGTTTTTAGATGTTCATGACAATAGTTTGGCAATGTAATTTTTAAACTCAATGATTAAAAGAAAAAATATTTTAAATCAAATTTACTGTTTGATTTTAAACATTGACTATAGATTTTCTACATGTATGTAGGTGAATTTGTCAAAGGAAATATCTATCTGGAAACGGATAAGTTTCTGTATTTGAAATCTGGTAATGTGTATAATCACCTCCTTTCTTATTTCAACCTTCATCCCTGTGGTCAACAGAGAGGGTGAATGATATAGAAAATGCTTGAATCTTACAGTTTATTTGCAGTCATAAGACTAGAAAAATGAAATCTTTTAAAAAATTTTAGGAGGGTAAAGATGGGTAAGGAAAAAAGTCAGAGAGTGTAAAGATACATTGTATGTGTGTACAGAAATGTCACAGTGGAAACCCATCCCCCTTGCACAATATATGCTAATAAAATCATAAAAATATAAAAGCAGCATTGCCATGTGAGTACTTGTAACATCCTAGTAGATCATTATCTAGGCCCTCTTAAAAGCATGAAGTTTTAGACAGATATTTATCACAAATTCAAATTCAATCATATTATTTGATAGACAATGTATAGAAGAGTAAAACCTATGCCCCAAACTGAAAGCAATGAGCAATGGATGAAAAATTTGTCACTGATCACACTCATATAAACCCCAGCATGACCACCAAGTGGCTCTGCTGTTTACAGTGAGAAAAGAAATTTCTTACTTAGCTGAGCCTGGTTTCACTGCAATAAGAGAGGATCTATCGACTATGTGAACATGAAATTCAATAGGTAAGTTATTGCACCAATTCTAAAAACAGGCAGAAAATAGCCCCCATGGCTGTGAGGTGGCATTTGAGTCATGTTTTTACTTACTAGGTATCACTTCAGTGAATCCAGATACCTGCCCATGTAAAAAGATTACACTGGACCCCAAGGGGAAATACTTTTACAATCTATTCTTATTTTCTTCTATCTTACTTTGCAAGACACTCATGAAGCATGAATCTCTCCAGAGAGGACAACAAGACTATAAGAAAGGAAATAAAATAGCCATCTTTTGAAGACTTCTCCATTTACCTACCAATCTCCATTTCTTCCTTCAAGTGAGAGCTATTTTCAAATCATAGAGGAATGAGTTGAGAAGAGACATAATGCTTTATGCTATGTAAAGAACACCTTTGTACACTCAGTAGCTGTTTATTGTTTATTTTGTCATGCTATATGAGCTAGACCTGGATATTAGAAGTTATCCAGAAAAATAAAAATTATTTTAAAGTCGTATGTTATACATATAGTTCCAGCTTATAAGAAAAAAACCTTTAAAACTAACAGATTCAAAGATTTCAATCTGCTTTGTATGTAGTGGGGTAGGCAGAAGGGGAAACAATAATACATGAAACATAATTTTAAATGTAAAATTCATTAATGAGCTCAACAATGACGACTATTATCTGGTAACAAGTTTGTATATCTGCAACACATATTTTAATTCTAAGCACAAGGTGGGAAAAATTTCAACTGTTAGCATGTTTCAAAAATTATTTCAGAATTATATTTAAAATGGAGAGTCCCAAAAATTATATTAAGTGAAGTAAGCCAGGCCCAAAGAAACATAGGTTCCATGGTTTTCCTTATTTACAATAAATAGTATGAGTTTAGGATAAGCAGAAAAGGTCAAAAGCTATGTGCATTTGAACATATATGATGATGTTAAGTGAAATGAACCCCAAGATAGGGACACAACTGGTTTTTTTTCTTTCTTGCTATTGTTTTTAATGTCTTTAAAATATACTATACGATCTTTTTGCTTCTTTTGTATGTGCTTCCCCCACGGTATAACCCCTGTTTTCATTGTATTTGATGTTGGTGCCCTGCATCTTGTATATGCGTTTTTCTAATTTGGGGAAGGGAAACGAAATAACAAAATGCTGAAATAATGATACAGGTTGACCCATTGTAACAATGAGATGTACATGCCACTATGTTGAAAACGAACTTTATGACTTGAGGGGGGGAGGAGTTGGGAAGGTGGGAGGTAGGTGATGGTAGGGGATAAACAAAGGAGGAAGTAACAACGCTCTATAGGAAATATACTCATTACCTTACTCATGTAACTGTAACCCCTCTTACACTATTTTTCCAATAAAGAACATTAAAATGGAGATTCCTAAACACCATCTCTTGAAGAGAGTCTGTGACAAACACTAGTAATGCATATATTTTGCCAAGCATTTTGACAAAATACTAGTTCAGATGCCTTCCGTTAAGATAATGCCCTCAAGAGCCCATTGTTTAAGTTCACATAATGTGAAATACAATGGCCCATAGACTCCTAGTGGCTCCACTTCCAACATATCATTTATGTATCATTCTTAAAACCGAAGGAAGTAAAAGACTGAAAATTAAGTTACTGCTAGGGTAGCAGAACAACAATAAACTTAGTCTACGCCTAGGTATAGAATAAGGACAAAACCAAATTAAGAGACAAATGAGAGCAAGAACTGAAATTCACATGAATTTCCTTGGCATTAAGCATATCTACAAGAGAAAAATACCTAAGTATCAAGGACAATTCAGTCAATAAATTATCCAAGCCATCATTTCTGCTGCCATCTCTCTTGAATGCTCCCAAGTGAAAGCTCTACTAGTCAAATAAGGCATAAGCACAGCTTGGCATTATCAGAAAGATTCCCCTGAGGATTACCAGTCAAATGGTGTCACATAAAGAACCAAGGAGATTTGGTTTCCAGACCTGGCTCACCACTTATTCACTTTACTTCCGTAAAGCTTATTTGTTGTTCTTCTAGATAGACTCCATAGTTCAGTTTCAACAAGCAGGCAAGCTGATACAGCGAAGGGCTGAAGCAACCAAAAGTAAAAGTAGGGACAGGATCTAAACCATATTCCTTTAAGCACTGGGCAGAAATAGAAAAGCCCTATTTGCCACACAGCCTGCTGACCAACCTCAGATCCAAACTGCAAGATATAAAACAAGGAAAAAAGATACCTAGGCACATTCTTTAATGCAGCATGTGCCATAGGTACATCCAAATTTATCAATGTCTAGCCTTTAGAAAGAAGTATGCAAAAACCATACTGCCAAGAAAGCGTTTGTGCAGAAGCCTGCAAAAGCAGAAATGCAAGCTAGAGAAAATCTGCAAAGGCATAGCAGCCTCTGGAGGGAACTTTCCAGGGCTAGATCTGCTTCTGAATGGGAGGAGCGATACAGATTCTGGACATATAGACAGTTATATCCTGGACAACAACCTGAAATTGCTAATTACATAATCCAGGTCTTCAGCAACCCAGTTGTTCCTATTAATGAAGCTTTTCACCCTTTTGGGCTCCCAACTTCCTCAAGTATTCATTGTCTCCTGATTTCATCATGGCTCTCTGTGATGTGATTGCAGGCCAGAATCAGATAAATACTATGGTTACCTATCCTCCCAAAAAACATCTCTAACACACTGAAAATGTATGTGCTTCCAATTACCTAATAATATAAATGTGAAAATAATCCAGGCTCTGTAGAAATGGACAGAAGCCAAAGATGATCCAGGTCTAACAGGCAAGTAGAAAATTTTTCTAAGATTTTCTGTGATTTCAGTCTCCCCTTTCTCTAATATTGTTCTTCCTACTTATTCCCTTTCTAAAACCAGTTTACCCATGCATACAACTATGGAACCAGTGTCATCATCCTCTCTCTTCCTCTTTTCTCAAAAACCACTCTCATAAAAGAAACTGTAATGGCACCTCAATTAAAGTAGTACATCATGATCTTTCCCAAAAGTAGTACATCATGATCTTTCCCAAAAGTTGTAGAATTGCAAGGAGTCTTTGTACTTGTAGAATGACAACATTCTGCTCTGTTCTTCCATATTAACATGGATTCAAGTGCCATGTCCATACAATGGGGATATTAAGATTTTTGTAGAATTAAGAAAGGTACCTTATGGGCTGGGAAGGTGGCTCAGTGGTAGAGTGCTTGCCTTGCATGCATGAGGCCCTGAGTTCGATTCCTCAGCACCACATAAGCAAAATGAAAAAAGCCGGAAGTGGCGCTGTGGCTCAAGTGGTAGAGCCCTAGCCTTGAGCTGAAGAGCTGAGGGACAGCACCCAGGCCCAGAGTTCAGGCCCCAGGACTGGACCCAAAAAAACAAAAAAACAAAAAAAAAGAAAGGTACCTTATATAAATGTTCTGGAATTTTAAAAAATACAAAAATAACTTTTATTGTCATACCATAAAATACTAACTATAATTACTATCAGTAGTGAAAAGAGACAAATATACTAAACAAATTGATCCCTCTATCATTGTAATTAACAGATAAATCATTTCTTTCTAGAAAAAAGTACAAAGAATTCTGCTGGACACAAATAAAATGCATTGGTCTGTGAGTCAAGTCAATATAAGTTCAAGAGGCAAGACAGCTCAAACAGAAGCTATAAACCTAAGGCATCCTTAGAATTTTGTCATTTTTAATAAATGCAAATGTTTTCTATCACATTACATAGTTGTATTCTGACTAAGTTGCACTTGTCACAGAGTGAAACTGCATGTTTGAGAAGAAGCATTATTTTTGTCCCTTAATGATACAACCCATGCCATGAATCTTTCAAAGAAGGACCCCTGCTTAGCAAGCTTTAATCCATGAGTTGAAGTTCCAGTAGTGCAGAAACATGATGGTTTCCTCAATCACTGCTTCCTGTTCTTCAAGCTCTTTTATAACTATCCTACAGTAACTTGTTTCCAATTAGTAGAATATGCAGCCATGCTGCACTTCCGTAACTAGGCTATAAAAACCTGTGATATCCATCTTTGTTAGGAATGTCACATTGGCTCTCTCAAAGAGACAATCACCTGCCCTTTTATAAACTGAGCTGAGCTGTGGAGAAGCCTGTTTGCCAAGGCCCTGACATTCCTATTGCCATTTGAGTAATGAATAGAGAGCTGCTAACAGGTACATTTTGCAATGTGGAGCTGCTGTCAATTTGGAAGCACCTTTCCATTAGAAACCCTGAGGTAGAGGGTCCAGCTGTGTTTTACCCAGATTCTTGACACACAGAAAACAAATTTGTTTTAACTCAGTGTTTTGGTGTGATTTATCATGAAATAATAGATGTAATATATTATAGCCATATCATACTGTTAGCTCAATATGATGTTATAGATGCTGATATTATTGCTATACTACTACTACTAATTGTATACGTTTGTTTAGCATTTCTATTTCCCAGGCGTTGGGCTAAGCACTTAATACTTATGATTGTGTGTGTGTGTGTGTGTGTGTGTGTGTGTGTGTGTGTGTGTGTGTGTGTGTGTGTGTGTGTGTGTGTGTGTTGGTTCTGGGATTTGAACTCAGGGCTTGGACACTGTATCTGAGTTTCTCGCTTTGTTTTTTTGGTGGTAAATTGAAGGGATGAGTCCCTCGAACTTCTCTACCTCAGCTGTCTTAGAACTGCAGTCATGGGGCTTGGATTCAGGGCCTGGGTGTTGTCCCTGACCTTTTCTGCTATAGGCTACCTCTCTATCACTAGGACCAAAACCCTACTTTCACCATTTTCCTTATAGTTAATTGGAGATAGAGGTTTCATGGAGGTTTTTCCTGTCCCTGCTGGCTTCGAACCATGATCCTCAGATACTAGCCTGGGTAGCTAGGATTATAGGCATGAGCCACTGGCACCTAGCTACACTTAAGATCATTTTAAATCCTCCCAGTAATCATATGTTAGGCCACTCTTATTTATTATCACATAAACATCTATATATTGAAATTCAAGAAACTGAGGCATTCAAAGTCAAGTAGCTTGCATAAATAAAAGAGCCAGCAAACAGCAGAGGCAATATATGTGCATATATTATATATACACATATATCTAATATCTTTCTGTAATAGAGAATACATACTATATGCATATATAATTTGAGCTCAGCTGAAAGTCAGAGATGCTATTTCTTTTTCCTTTGATCTTGGATATGTCATTTCAATTTAGTGAACCTCAGTTTACATATCCATTAATTGAAGACATTGACAGTGCCTAACTCACAGAGCTGTTAGAAAGATTAAATATGATTTTAGATCTAAAGGATATTGCAAAGAACTTCATTTGATAATCTGTTGCCATTATAAAGGCCCTCAACTAGCATTTGTGGAGCCTGGGACAAGAGTACAAATGGAAGCCCACATACCAGCTGTCTACATATTTTAAATATATAGATGAATAGTTAAATATATTCTCTCTTCTCACTTTGAGAAAGATAATTTATAACAACTTCAAAGGCCAAGTTCACATTCTGAATTCTCAAATTTCTTATAATTTTGAACTGAAATATGTGAGGATAGGCAAAAGTCCACTAATTAGTCCCTTCTCTTCCTATTTCAGGGTGAATTGCACAGAGGAACCTGATACAAATAAGTGCAGATAGTCCAGCCAAAAGTCCAAGTTCTGAGAACATTAAGGTAGCCAGATCCAGTAAATAAAAATGCTACATAGCCAATATTCTCTCTCTCCCTCTCTGTCTTGGTCTCGGGTCTTGGTGTCTCTCTCTCTCTCTCTCTCTCTCTCTCTCTCTCTCTCTCTCTCTCTCTCTCTCTCTCTCTCTCTCTCTCTCTCTCTCTCTCTGCCTCTATCTGTGTATGTGTGAGAGAGAGAGAGAGGAGAGAAAGAGAGAGAGAGAGAGGAGAGAGAGAGAGAGAGAGAGAGACAGAGACAGAGACAGAGACAGAGACAGAGACAGAGACAGAGAGAGACAGAGAGAGTCATGGGGCTTGGAATCAGGGCCTGGGTGCTCTCCCTGACCTTTTTTTGCTGAAGGCTAGTGCTCTACCACTTGGGCCCAAACTCCACTTCCATCTTTCTCCTGTTAGTTAATTGGAGATAGGGGTCTCACAGCAGACTTTCCTGCTCTTATTGGCTTTGAATCATGATCCTGAGATCCTTGCCTGAGTACCTAGGATTACATATGTGAAACACTGGCTACATATTCTGTATTCTATATGGCACCCATAGCTTATATTCTTCTATGCAGAAAGCATCTATCAAGATAAACACACTGACAGCACAAAATCCCCTTCCTACAGAAAGAAATATGGAGAAATGGTCTTAATGTAGCCTTTTAGAATGCAAATTTTAGGCCACAGGCACCTCTTCCCCAGGTCTAAAAGTAGATTGTCTTAAGCAATTAAATGTGCTTTGTTTTGAGGCCTCATTTTAACTGACACTAGCCCCTTCTGTGCTGTGCTTTCTTATATTAATATCCTCAGATAACTTCAATTTCCTCTCATTATCTGAATATTGTTACCCTTTCCTGACCTATCACCGGGAGACCCAACTGTCCTCACAAACAACCATTAGGTGATGATTGGTCCAGGACTAAATAAGCATGATTTTAATTATGATTTTAGGCACCAAAGTCAGTTAACTAGAATCAAATAAACAGTCATCTCTAAAGGAGGATAACTATGGGTCTCATGAATAACAAGAATTTTCTCAAAGACTGGAATTGGAAGAAAATATTAAAGTACAGATGCTTTTGTGTATATTTTATTGTAAAAATACTGTACAGTTACATGAGTAAGGTAATGAGTACATTTCCTATTGAGCATTGTTACATCCTTCGCATATCTTCAAGTCTATTTTCCCATTTTCTTGATTCAAGTCTAGCCCAGAAACACTAAGACAAAGTATTATTTGCAGGGTCATATCATCTATATAATCTGTATAAGGCATGATTATCTCTTCTTTTCCCACCCTATTCACACTTATAATTTTATACCCTCTGAATTATTACCAAAGATTTCTGGAAAGCAATATTGGAAGGGTGAGAATTTTACATGTGTTTGTGTATGCACATGAGAAGTAAAAGAAGCAGCAGTCTAGTTAAAGTCCTGAAACAAAATGATGGAGAAAATAAAGACAATCAAACTATCATTAAATATATCATATTCAAAAACTAGATTAATTCTGTTCAATAATCATCTTCTAAAGATAAATTTATCAATGGCTTCATCAATGGCTTACAGAGGCATAAATGGAATGGGCAACACTTCCCTCTATTGCCTGAGATGTTATATTTATATCAGTTCATCTACAGAAATGGTTTTAAAGCTGAGAGAGGCCCCAGTCACATTTCCATATTCATTGCAAACCCATAGATAACGAAAAGTCAAGTCAAGGACATCAATCCTGGCACTGAAATTGCATCCATCTCACAGGAAGATGACATACAAGCCAGTCAAACAGACAGAGTTGGTCAAAATGTGTCTTAAAGAAGCTGATAGAGGCTTGACATCTGAGCAGTGCTCTGGAAGATAGAAGTAATTTTCCCTGGAAGACAGAAAATGACTTGGGGGTTTGAGGTGATTGCAACCTCCAGAGGCAGTAACAATACACTATATCTGCTAAAAAATGCCAATGCTATCTTATGCTATTAAATAAAACATGAATAATATTTTTTTCCTTTTCTTAGGCACTAAGGGTAATAAGCTAAGTGATATTACTTTTTTATTTATTTTCTACCACTACAACCTACTGTTTCATTTTATTTTTTATTATTGAATTTATTATCTACAAGTGGATTACAGGGGTCATTACAATTTAACATGTCCGTTTATGTGTACAGAAAATTTTGATCACTCATTCCTTTTATCATTCTCCCTTCCTGTCTGACTTTTCCCTCCCTCCACCTGTCACACCAAGTTTCCTATTCCCTTTTTTTCATGCAAGTGCATTGTAGTCTTCTTTTGTTGTTGTTGGTGGTGGTCATTTTTAGAATGTTGTTTCATGGGTTTACTGCCCAAGCTGGTCTTGGACTATGATCCTACATATCTCAACCTCCTAACTAGGTAGACTTACAGGCATGAGACCTCAGCACTCATAGAACTCCAGTTTCTGTCATAATAGCTAACATAAAGTAGGTTACTAATGGACACTTGTTAAAATGGGTGAATGAATGGAAGAAGAGTTGAATGCATGATTTCAGTGCTGCTTAAGTTGTACAAATTATTATCATGTGTAAGGAATGATATTCTAATATTCGATGTGGCTCTAGAGGAGGAAATTGTAATGTGTAAAACCAAAATGTTGAAACAAGAACACAGGATGACACATTGCAACAATGATACACACAAGACACTATGTTGGAAATGAACTTTACAACTTGGAAGGACGGGGAGGAGTAGGGGAGGTAGGGGAGGGAAGGGATAGGAGGAGAAAAACAATTCTTGACAAGAAATGTACTCATTACCTTACTAACGTAACTGTAACCCCTCTGTACAGCATCTTTACAATAAAATAAAATTTAAAAAAGAAAAGAGACATTTCTTTTTTTATTGTGAAAATACCGGACAGAGGGGTTACCATTACATGGGAAAGGTAAAAGAGACATTTCTAAACGGTATTAGAGCACAATAAGAGAATGAGGCATTATGGAGAAGTAAATTTCTGGATAGTCCAAGTATTTTCTTTTATTGCCAATCAATGTACAAGAAAACTTTTCGATTTTGCTGTTTACTTATACAAATATGAGAATGAAAGAGTAAAGAGTCTTGTGGTATTTCAAAAGCTATGATGTTGAACATTCAGGCTCAGGTCATTATTCTCAACTTGTTGCGTTTATGCCACACATTTGACTTTAACATATTTTACTTCAAGTTCATGTATGTAAAGTGGTAGTTACCTGTGTTCCTAATGTGATTTGGAATGTTCTTTTTTATTTATGCATAATGAGATTTATTTGGGATGGGATCCTGGTCTTATCACAAATTCATTTATGTTCCATATTTTCTGTTTTTTAATTTGGAATTTTCTTGTTAATCTTTTTCCTTATTTATCTTTAAGTCTAACTAATCCATAGAACTGCTATTCAATAACTTGTTAATGTATATATTTGTAAAACCAACAGATCAATACTGTTTGAGAATGTCTACTTATCCTAGTCAGTTCCTTAGAACCCAACTCGCATGATCTGTTTAACTGGCCACTGCTCAATTCATATCAGCCTCATTTACCACATGGAGGAACATAGATAAAAGTAAGAATTTCAGTAGTAAAAATGTAATGTGACAGACCTATCTATCATCAGGCAAATACAATTGATCCTCATTATTTACAAAATCTGTATTTGCTAAATTGCCCACTCCCTAGCATTTTTTTGAAAAAGACAAAATTAATATAGGGTTTTCACATTCCAGTACAGGCATGCACATGCTCAGAGTGGTAAGAAATAAGTGATGTGTCTATCCCAAGTTAATATAGGAAAAAAGCAATGTTCGACCTTCTTGATTCAGCATCCACACTATTTAGTGCCATGTTTTTCACATTTTTTGTGTTTCTTTTTCTTTGAAAGTTCACTATTTAAAGTAGCCCCCAAGAACAGTGCTGAAGTGCTTTCTGGTGTTTCAAATGCTAAATGTATATTATAGACAAAGTATGTTTAGATAAGCTTCATTTAGGTATGCAGGCCACTGTTAATGTGAGTCCAATGGTAATGAATCAACAGAAGATGTGAAAATGTCTTTAGACAGAAATATACCTAAAACCATTAGGTATTGATAGGCTGACTAGTTAGTCATAGGAACCTAACTCAACTCAGGGGTCTGAGCAACTTTAGTGTATATTACTACTGTGAATAATGAGAAACAGTTGTATGTACATTGAAAAATATTCTAATCTTGCCTGAAGTAAAGGCACAACCACCTACTATTCCACCATGATTTTCTAGGGATCAGATAAACACATCTACCAGCATTGAGTTAGCAGTCTGAGATAAATGGAATAAAGCTATACCAAAAGAGCTTCTAAAGTTTCCAACTCACATTCAATATCATGCTTCTAATTCGAAAATCTTGTGAAATGAAAGGACCAGCAAATCTAAGTTCTTGTCAACTTTATACGATCCAACCAAGCAACTAATAATCCTCCCAAAGTTTACATTTTCTGTGTCCTACTTAGTCTTTGTTTTTTCTTCTCAACCTTCATGCTGAAAAGCAAAACTCTTCAAAGATTTTTCATTGTGTTAGGAAATCAGCTATTCCGGAAAAAATCTTTACAGTGGTAAGCAATATATAAAGACAGAGTGTGGGATTTTCCATGTATTGGCAGAGGATATTGTCCTATTGCAATCCCAGCTAAGCCATAACAAGTGCTATTTTGGGAAGACTGAACAGACCCTGAGAGTTGAAACAAAGGAGCTTCTAACTCCAATAGGGAAACTAGTAAAATCTATGGATTGAAGAAGTGCTCCCCACTGATAAAGTCAGTGAAATAACCACCACACCCATTAGGGAAAAAATTCCCTCCACCAAACCTGGTAACAGAAGTCAGCCTACCTGGCAAGATGTCAAACAAAATGCAATTAGCCACTGAGCTTCCAAAAGCTTCAGATTACAATGCTTTGCACAAACATACACCGCCCACTACCAAGAAAGAAGTTTCTAAAGAAATTAAGGGCTTTTTTAAAAATAGCATTTGACAAAAGGTACTAAAATACTCAGGATAAAATCTCAAGTCAGAGCTGTCAAAGGCATTAGGATAAAACACTGCAAACATATGCATGAATATGCTGTGCTTCTTCAAACCAGACCACACTGCCACCTACTGAATAAGAAACCTTTTCCCTTGCCCTTATCTATACTGAATGCCCCCAGAATATTCATTCGGAGAAATATGGACATTTTTTTTCCATTCTCAGGGCAGTTTGGCAGCAGAAAAACCAGCCCCCTCCATGAGCTAACAATAACATCTTCTCTGGTGCCCACCAACCAAAGGAAATTAAAGTGATTGGATGGCAGGCCAGAACAATTAGTCACTGACTCATTGGGGGGGGGGGCGGGTGGACTCCAAAAGAATGTGAGGAGATACAAACCACACCAAAAACAGCTGAATCACAAGGCAACCACAGAGAAGAAACTGCTGACAAGTGTTTGAAGCAAAGTACCCATAACCATGAATCATGCAGAATAACAGCTGGGTACCAAATGATTTGTAAATGTAGAATATTCAGAAATAACTTTACAGGAACGTTCTACATGACATCTAACTCTTAGCTTCAGTCTCCTGAACTGAAGAAATTAAAAGAAGCAGTGGACATGGGTTAATAAATTTCCAAATTGTTATTTGCCATCAACTACACACAAATAAAACCCCATGTATCAAACCTGAAATCCCATATTATTGGAGGAATAGAATCCAGGGGGAAATTGAATACTCAGATAAAGAGGTTGCCAGGTTAAGTTTCTCTAATAAAATTAGTAAAGATTTTTTTTGTTGATCATAAGGCTTGAACTCTTGGCCTGGGTGCTGTCCCTCAGCTCTTCAGCTCAAGGCTACTGCTCTACACTTCCAAGTTTCTGGTGGTTTATTGGAGATAAGTGTCTCACAGACTTTCCTGCCTGGGCTGGCTTTGAACTGTGATCCTGAGTAGCTAGGATTATAGGTGTGAGCCACCGGGAACTGGCAGGGATTTTTTCTTCTCGACAGAAACAAGAGACCAAGAAAGAAAAGAAGAAGAAAAGATACAAGAAAAAAAGACAGTTTTCAGAAGGAGTGTGAATGACCAATAGACTACAAAGAAATGTTCAACATCTCTGGCCATAAAAGAAATGCAAATCAAAACAACTTTGAGATTCCACCTCACCCCAGTTAGAATGGCCATTATCTATAAAACTAACAATAATAGCTGTTGACAGCAATGTGGCCATAAAGAAATTCTACTACACTGTTGGTGGGAATGTAAACTTGTTCAACCACTCTGAAAAGCAATATGGAGGTTCCTCAAAAGAATAAACATAGAGCTTCCTTATGATACAGCAATCCCATGCCTGAGCATTTATCCAATAGAACCCAAATAAGGCCATACTAAAGCTTCCACCACAACCATGTTCATCATAGTAATTTTTAACATAGCTAGATATGAAATCAACCCATATGCCCCTAAGTGAATGAATGGATCAAAAAAATATGGTACATATACACAATGGAATGATTCCATCAGAAAAAAATGTTACCCTATTTGTAAGGAAATGGAAAGATTTGGAAAAAAATATATTAAGTGATGTATGCCAGACCCAAAGAAACATAGGTTGCATGATTTCTCTCATTTTTGGTAACTAGAATGTGCCTATAAATCTACAAGTAAACACACTGGATAATGAAAGACAAAAAATTACAGTTGGATATGCTAAATTATACAGGAATCTATAAACAGTCTCACAGTGAGACCAAAGGAGGATATTCTTAGCAGAGGATCACAAAGGCTCAATAGCTATGTGCATATGATTATATAAAATATTTATCAAACAAACTGCAACAAATGGAAACAAGAGGTTTTTGGTTATTTTGCTTTTTGTTTTATGTTTGTTTTCTCCTTTGTCACTGTTTTTTTATTTCTGTACATTATATCTTGTATGTAAGTTTATGTGTTTGGGACAGAGGGAGGGGAAACACAAAAATGGTGGGACAAAGGTTGAACAAATGCAGCAGTGATATTCACTAGATAGTATTTTGAAAATGCTCTATATAATTGTTGGGGAGGGGGTTGGGGGGAAATTGGAGAGGAGAGGTGACACTGTTCAAAAAAAATGTACTCATTAACTGACTTATGTAACTGTAACCCCTCTGTACATCACCTTTAAAATAACAATAAAAGTATGCTTTTGTAAAATGAGAAATAATAATTCTCTTTGCCAAGCATATCATATACTTCATTAGAACCACAAGATGGCCAGTTTATGAAAGAGAAAATTGAGGCTTAAAACAGAAAAAAGATTACAATGATAAATGAGAGACAGATCTGGATTATAAAATAGGAGTAACTAGTTCTTAAGAAAGAAGAGAGAAGTATAATTAAGCATATGGCTTTTTCATATTATCTACCAAATTATCTTTTTAAGTTTGATTTTCTTAGATTAATTCACTCTTAATTTTTTATTTATTTTTAATTTAATTTCATTGTCAAGGTGATGTACAGAGGGGTTATAGTTAGTTGCATACATAAGGTAATGAGTACATTTCTTGTTGAACATATGCTTAATAGTAATTCAAGTGATTCCTTGCAAAAGATTTATTTTAAAAACATTTTATCTTTCTTCTTGTCTTTATTTTTAAATATTAAGGCTGTCCTAAATTCTAATTTTTATCGAATTTTAACTTTATTCATCAAATATTTCCCATGGCTATATTTCCAGTTTCATAATCTTGCATTTTACTCCAACATCTTTATCTTATAAGACATATATTTAAAAACATATTAAAAGTCCATGAAAGTCTTTCAATAAAGATATACACAGGAAAGAAAAAAAAAAGAAGAGGGGATCTGGGAACCAGTGACTCACACCTGTAATCCTAGCTACTCTGGAAGATGAGAGCTGAGGACCGTGGCTTGAAGCTAGCCAGGGCGGGAAAGTCCATGAGACTCATACTTGAAAAACAGCTAAAAGAGGCTGGGAAGGTGGCTCAGTGGCAGAGTGCTTGCCTTGCATGCCTGAGGCCCTGGGTTTGATTCCCCAGCACCACATAAGCAAAAAGAAACAAGCCGGAAGTGGTGCAGTGAAGTAAACCAGGCCCAAAGAAACATAGGTCCCATGGTTTCTCTTATTTGCATATCTAGTATATGTCTGAGTCAAGCAGAAAAGGTCAGATACGGTGATGTTAGGGAAATGAACCCTAAGATATGTATTCAAATGTTTTTTTTTTCTTTCAGGTGATTGTTTCTAACACATTTATAAGATTATGTCTTTGTTGCTTTGTATGTCCCTCCCCCACAGTATAACCCCTGCTTTCACTGTATTTGATGTCGGTATAATTTGTGGAGGGGAAGGGGAAAAACAAATCATTTAAATAGGGATACAGGTGGACCCATTGCAACAATGAGATGTACAAGTCCTTATGTCGAAAACGAACTTTACAACTTTGGTGGGGGGGGTAGCGGAGAGGATTGGGGGGGCGGAGGGGAGGATGGGAAGGGTAAACAAAGGAGGAGGCTGCAATGCTTGATAAGAAATGTACTCATTATCTTGCCCATATACAGTATTTTCACAATAAAAAATAAAATAATAATAAAAAAAGAAAAACAGCTAAAAGACACAAGTGGATCTGTGGCTCAAGTAGTAGAGTGCTAGCCTTGAGCAAAGAGCTCAGGTGTCCGTGAGCACCCAGGTCTTGCACTCAAACACCAGGACTGACAAAACAAAAAAAAAGAGGAAGCAAGAAAGAAAGGAAGGAAGAAAGAGAGAAGGAAAGAAGGAAGGAGGAAGGAAGGAAAGAAGGAAGGAAGGAGGGAGGGAGGGAAAGAAGAAAGGAGAGAGGGAGGAAGGGAGGGAAGGAGGAAGGAAGGGAGGGAAGGAGGGAGGGAGGAAGGGAGGGAAGGAGGAAGGAAGGGAGGGAGGGAGGGAGGAAGGAGGGAAGAATAAAGGAAGAAAGAGACAAAGGAATAAGAAGGTAAAGTCAAGAATGGGTAAATGAGTAAGAAGCTATTCTCTGCACAAAATTAGGCAGGCAAGAGTGGTTCATTTGCAAATTGGTAACTTTTGCTAGGTGTGAAAGTGGTGTTTATATAGCTAAACAAGACAAAACTATGCCTGTAAAAAGTCACGTCCTTCTACTCTCACTGTAAATGAATGGTTCCTATGATCTCAGAGAACATAATTTAATTCTTAAAAGAGTTTTCCTCAGGAGAGACATTGAAACTTCATTGCAACAAAGATGAACGTTCCAAAATTTATTGACTACCAGATGAATTTAACTAACCTTTAATTATCACTCCAAACTCAAAAGGCTTCTAACACTTTCCATCAGCTTTCTGATACATAACACTTTTTGGAGCCAATAAAGTTGAGGTGGTTGCTTAAGGCTATATGAAAATGAACCGGCTTCTCACAAACTTCCCTAGTACCACCGAAACAATTAAGCACTTGGAATATTTCCAAATACACACTAAACTAGGATTCTAGAACTAGTCAGGAACTAACATTTCCTTGTCACATCCCCTGTTTAACAAATGAAGGGATTAGAATACAGAAAAAGAAATTCTTCATCCAACTTTAATCCATAATTAATTCAAAAAGTTAAAAGCCCCATCATACTGGTATTGTAGCACATGCTAGAGAATATAAACACAGTAAGATATGTGCTTAACTTCGAAGAGAGTTTCTGATGCAGTCCTTTAGAAAAAATCACTGTAAGCTGGGCACTGGTGGCTCCTATCTGTAATCCTAGCTACTTAGGAGGCTGAGATATGAGGATCACAGTTTGAAGCCAGCCTGCTCAGGTAAATTTGTGAGACTCTTATCTCCAATTAACCACCAGAAAAAATAAACAGAAGTGGCACTGTATCTCAAAGTGGTAGAGCACCAGCCTTGCTCAGGGACAACACCCAGGCCCCAAGTTCAAATACCACAATTGACAAAAAAGAATCATTATAAAACAGTTTTCTGTGGATTTGACTATGACAGCACATTATGCTTGTAGTGTTCATTGATTATAAAAATTGATAATAGTAAAATAAAAGCTCTTACAAACTCAGTCATGCTATCAAATGCATTTACATTTAAAGAACACCTGAACATTAATCTGAAAAAAAGATATAAATACATTCTTGAGAAAACATTCATTTCACTTAGCGTCTAGAAAATTCTTAGTAAAATCGTGTGGATAATACCTTGTATCTACAAATTACAGGTCATAGGCAATGACCTATAGAGAAAAATCCTAAAAACACTACAGCCAGATATAACTTTTTATTATGGTAAAAATCACAAGTTTTCTACATTTTATTTTTCAGTGGGTGCCAGGAAGGTTCATCTACCCCATCATATTACTCCCACACTCCTTGATATATTTTACTTCCTTCTGCTATAACCAAAGTAGATATGATTTCAAAAATGCTGATTAAATACATCTTTCTCAAAAAGATGATCATGTACACCTTTACATAGCTTCTTTTATCTATCTAGCCAAATTTGGATAAAGGATATTATTAAAGGTGGATAGATAATAGGTTGCTCATTCTTGAGAAAACTAGACCAATAGGTGAATATGGTTGAGATTTTTAAAAACCCAGAGAACAACATAAAGATACTGGATGCTTGGGCTAGGAAGTTGGCTCAGTGGTAGAGTGCTTGCCTCGAAAGCATGAGATCCTGGGCCCAATTCCTCAGCACCACAGGCAGAAAAAAACTGGCAGTGGTGCTGTGACTCAAGTGGTAGGGCACTAGCCTTGAGCTTAAGAGCTGAGGGATAGCACCCAGGCCCAGCGTTCAGGTCCCACGACTGTAAAAATAAAAAGATACTGGATGCTTAACAGACAAGTAAATGGTATGGAGGAAAGGAGTTATAAAAGATAATTTTTCCTAAAATCAAATGTCCTTTGGATGACACCCTACTGTAAGATATTATAAAATTGAATCACACAGTCTTAAGTGATAGAGTATACAAGCTACTTGGCAGAAAAGTTAAGAAAACAAATAATATCTCATTGTGTGTTGGACTAACAAGAGACGGTCTTATGGAAAAATGGGATACAAATTGTTCTTTAAAGTATAGGCAGGATTTGAAGAGGTAAGGGAAGAGCATCTCACATTTAGAGAAAATCATTAAGTAGAAGCCAGCATTGTATATAGAGGGGGAAATTGATCTAGTCAACATTGCTGGAGCAATGCACAAGTATTGAGAGTCATGAGAAATGATATTGAAAAAATATGACAGAACAACATTATAGAAAGACTTGCTGCCAATTAAGAGAATTCCCCTTGTTACATTCAGTGGGAATTTCTACATATTCTTGGATAGATGAGTGTCACAGCAAGAAGACTAGAGTAGTCTGGCAGGGATATGAAAGTATTTGTGAGTATGCATGGACTTTAAAATTCCAGTATTTTGCAACTTATTAAAGGCATTTATCCAAATGGATCTCAAACCAGGCCACACAAAAGGCATGTTCATTGCAGCATTGATTGCAATAGCCAAGATATGAAATCAATCCAAATGTCACTCCGTGGTTGAATGGGTCAAGAAAATGTGGTATATATATATATATATATATATATATATATATATATATATATATATATATATATATATATATATACCACATATATATATATATACCACATATACCACATATACCACATATATATATATATATATATATATATATATATATATATATATACATGGTGGAATTCTACTCGCCCATCAGAAAGAACGATAGTGCACCATTCATGAAGAAATTGAAACACTTGAGAAAATTATATTAAGCAAAGTAAGCCAGAGCTAAAGAAACATAGGCTGCATGGTTTCCCTCATTTGTGGTTACTAGAATGTGTCCATAAATCAACAAGTAAACACACTTAATTACATGTACATATAATATATTCATATATATATGCATACACAGTAGGACATGATAAATTATATTGGACTCGACATTCACACACCAAGGCCAAAGGAAGTTATACATAGGAGTGTTTGACAAAGACTTAATATCTATGTGTATATGATCATATAAAATAATATTCTATAAAATGAACTTCAAGAAAAGGAAACAAGAGACATTTTTAGTTGCCACTGTTGTTTTTTTTTCCATTTATCTTGTCAGTTTTTTGTATTTGGGACAGTAAGGGAGGACACAGAAAAGGTGGAACAAAAGGCTGAACAAATACAACAATGGTGCTCAACAGACACTAAATGAATTGTACATCTTGTGGGTGTGGATGGGAGGAAAACCATGAAAGACCATCAAAAGAAGAGCCATTGTTCAAAAAGAATTGTATTTATTACTTATTATTTGAATCACATAACTGTAAAATTTCTGTATATCAACTCTACAATAACAATTTTTAAAAGGCCATAGATAAGTTGAATAAATTCTCTGAACTATAGGTATGAGATTACCCCCATTTTGAGTTACATATGTTTGGGTCTCTAAAATTGGAGAAAATGATACATACCTCATCAAGTTGTTCTGAGAATTAAATGAGATTGTTTCCATGAAATGAATTAGTGCAGGGCCAAGCACCCAATACTTCATAAGTAGAAATTTCTTATGCTGAGTTATGGCTACCATCATCACTACCAATAATAATAATACTAGGAGAAATAATTATCAATCTACTATTTAGGCATAAAGTACTAGACTAGGTCATATGCTGAGGTTATAGGGAAAGGAAAGTTCATCTCAATGATATTTAAAACAGAAATTCAACAATATTTGTAGATAGGATATACATGAAAAGGAAAAATACAGGAGTAATAAGGAATATTTTACGATGTAGGAAACTTGGAAGATATCAGCACACTTGAAAAACAAGAATAGTTTTTAAAACCTGAAAAGAGTTTGTGGTTTTGATAGTGGGAAAAAATGATTCCTTACTTTGTAAAACATTGATTTGGAGGTAATTTAATAGTATTTTACCAAGGTCCATGGGACAAGAATGAAAAAGGTATGTTTGGGAAGTAACTATAGGGAAATTAGAATTAAAAACTAATGATAAATAAGCTACTAAGGTGATGAGTGTATCAGAAGGCAAGCAGTGAAGAATAACAGCCTACGTAAATAACTACAATTCCAGAATAAGGTGACTGAAATGTATAGAAAATGCTTTAGAAATAGAGAAGAAGAATGTGTACTTTCTTTAAGAATATTTATACTAGTGTACAATATAAAGAATTAAAATTAATCAAAAAAGAGAATTCCTAGCCTAAGAGAAGAATTTTTTTTAAAGATCTGCCCATGTGCCTGGAATAATTTAGGGTTCACTGATAATTTAAAAGGTAATTATCATTGAATACATTCAAAAAGCAGGTACTAAATTCTACAAAGGATAATGCTAAGCATTGTATAAAAACAACAAAGTATACAAACTTTGTTCTAAAGAAAAGGGCATGATATATGAATTGCATATATAAGCACTTAAATCATAATGCTAGAGTAAATTAGAAATTTTAGGAAATATTTATTTCAAGGTAATATGTACTAAATAGCAGATAACTGCTAGGAATTCAGAAAATAAAATGACTATCTGGTCCTGAGTGTAGAAGATGCAAACCTTAACTGGGATTTTTTAACTATGATAATAAATAATAACTGGAACAAACCTCATACATCACATCATTACTCATCCACAAAATTTATTGAAAGAAGTATATGCTGAATTTTTAGCAACCTAGAATTTATAAAATGAACAAAACAAGCTGGTATTACCAGAACTTTCTCAACATGGTCAATTTCAAGCTTGCTCTCCCTCAACTCCACTTTTTAGCAGCTCTTTCCACATGGTTTAATGTCTCTAAGCTCTTACATGTTTTACAAACGCAATTTCCTAAAACTTGCAAAATACACTCTTTCTGAAGGCTCCTCAGTGGACTTTATCCACATTTTCCCAAATTTCAAGTTCCTATACACAATGCAAAGCTAAAAATAATTAAATGTCATAGAGTGACCGGGGAAATAAAATCAAGTAATGACCTGATCTGGCTGAGGTGCCTTGAATCTGGGGAATGGAAATTCGTTGCAGAAAATTAAACAGTAACGAAATCCTTTTAATCCTTATCCTTTAGGAGAACTAAGAAAAGAGAATAAAGGGGTAAAAAGAAAAGGTCTGGGTTAGTTTAGCCTGAAGGAATATTAGCTTTGAAGGTCAAAAGGATGGAGAAAATTGAAAAGTAGGCTTTTGATTTTCTAGTAAAGTCTGATATTAAGATTTAGGAAATCGTTTTTAAATTATACATGTGTCTCATTCTGTAGAGTACAAGGCTGCTGACTATGTGTGAAGTATAAAAGTGGTCATGTTCCCCAAAAGGCATTATCCTTTGAGTACAATATTAGGTTGCTGCCTTTTTAACTTTCCCAAAAAATACTGAAATTTTCCACAGCAATAACAGGAGGACTGCTTTGCAGAGAATAAAACAGTAAAAATGTTCATTCTAACAGAATGACTTTGCCTTAAGAAAACCTTATGGCAAAAATGATATTTATCTTTACATATGAGATAATTTGAAGTAATTATCAAATTTACAAGACATTCTATATTTGAAATAATTATTTCCTTCAAAACAATGAATTAAATGCTCTACAGCAAATACTCCTCTACCAATGAATTAAATGCTTTACAGCAAATACTCCTCTACCACTACCACAGTTTACACAAAGTGAAATCTAGGAGTGAAGACAAGAAGTGCTAGCTAAGTCATTACTTGATTTTAATTCCCTGGTCACTCTATGACATTTAATTATTTCTGTCTTTCAGTAAAAGATCAAAGAGAAACTATAAATTAAGTGAGGAAGGCTAGTCTTCAATTAAACCAACAGGATTGCGTAGTTGGGAAAGAAGTCCTCACACTAATGGCAAGATTCAAGTGGTCCAGGAGCAAGGAAATGTCATAGCAAACAAAGAATGAAAGAAAAGACAGAGGCACATGAGCCAACATCCAAATTGATGAAGAGCATCAGCAAAAGAAACACGATACATGAGATTTTTCTCATGAAGCCTCATTCTGATTACCATTCTTGCTAAATCTAAATTAAGAAGGAGTGGTATGGGGCTGGGAAGGTGGCTCCGTGGTAGAGTGCTTGCCTAGCATGCATGAAGCCCTGGGTTCTATTCCTCAGCACCACAAAAGCAGAGCAATCTGCAAGTGGTGCTGTGGCTCCCGTGGTAGAGCGCTAGCCTTGAGCTGAAGAGCTGAGGGACAGTGCCCAGGCCCAGAGTTCAAGCCCCACGACCAACAAAAATAAAAACAAGAAGGAGTGGTACCCAGGAAATGTCCCTGACTTTTTAAACTGCTCTTGTAAAGACAAGGTCCTAATAATTATTTTCTAACTGAAATGGGTGCTATCTATTTCCAGACTGGTAATGAGGGCCTCGAGCACTATGGCTAAATGAGAATGCAACAACGTGCTCACACCAAGGTCAGAAACCGGTTGACTGTGGCAAGCAGTGGGAGATGTCACAGTCCTAGGTTTTCTCTATCTCTAACTCAGTCAATTTAATAATTTCAGCTTCTCATGACCAATACCTCATTCCATATTCAGACTACTCCAATAATTGAGCGTTCTTAGTGAAAAATTACAAAGTATTATAACACTTCAGAATTTTCTCCTGCTGCAGGAAATAAGAGCAGATTTTTAAATAACCATTGTTTCACAGTACTGTAAGGAAATACAAAGGAACCAAAAAATAAAAAATAAAAACCAGAAAGAGTGAAAATCAGGAACATAATATAATGTGTTTTGATTCAGTTAAGAATCCCTTCCCAAGGCAACTCTTTTTGTAATACCTCCACAGAAAATAAAATATCTAGAAGTTAACTTAACTAAAGAAGTGAAGGACCTCTACGATGAAAAATTTAAAAACCTGAAAATCAAAGCAGAACTTAGGAAGTGGGAAAACCTCCAATGCTCCTGGATTGGGAGGATCAACATTGTGAAAATGGCAATACTTCACAAAGCTATCTAAAAATTCAATGTGATACTATCAATATTCCAACCTCATTCTTCAGTGAAATAGAAGAAGCAATCCAAAAATTCATATGGAACAATAAAAGACCCCAAATAGCAAAAATGATGGTTAACAGAAAGAACAGTGCTGGAAGAATATTAATATCAAATTTCAAACTCTACTACAAAGCCATATTAATCAAAACAGCTTGGTACTGCCACAAGAACAGACCTGAGGACCAATGGAATAGAACTGAAAACCCAGAAATGAACCCATAGAACTCTAGCCACCTAATCTTCGATAAGGGAGCTAAAAATATAGAATGGAAGAAAGGCAGGCCTCTTTAGTAAATGATGGTGGAAAAAACTGGTTAATCACCTGTAGAAAACTAAAGCTAGATCATTATATATCACCCTGCACCAGAGTCAACTCCAAATGGATCAAAGACCTCGAAGTCAAAGCAGACACCCCGAAAACATTACAGGAAAGAATAGGAGAAACCTTAGGGCTCCTTAGCACAAGCTGAAATTTTCTTAATAGAGACCCAGAAACACACCAAATCAAAGAAAGTTTGGACAAATAGGATTTCATGAAGCTGCAGAGCTTCTGCAAGGCAAAGGACACAGCTAGCAAAATCAATAGAAAGCCCACGGATTGGGAGATCTTCACTAGCCATAGAACGGACAAGGGTCTCATATCTAAAATATACTTAGAATTCAAAAAAATAAATCCCCCAACAACAAATCCTCAAAAAAACAACTGTCTGATAATAAGTGGGCTAAACACTTAGAGAAACTTGACTGAAGAAGAAATAAGAATGGCCGATAGACACTTGAAGAAATGCTCAACCTCACCACCTCACCCCAGTTAGAATGGCTATAATCAAGAACTCTAATAACAACAGATGCTGGAGGGGATGTGGCCAGAAGGGAAACCTACTGCATTGTTGGTGGGAATGTAAACTTGTTCAACCACTTTGGAAAGCAGCATTGAGGTTCCTCAAAAGACTCCACATAGAGCTCCCCTACGACCCAGCAATCCCACTTTTGGGCGTTTAAACAAATTACCACAAACAAGGCCATACTAAGGCTACCAGCACAACTATGCTTATTGCAGCCTTATTTACCATAGCTAAGATATGGAACCAACCCAGATGCCCCTCCGTAGATGAATGGATCAAGAAAATGTGATGTGTGTGTGTGTGTGTGTGTGTGTGTGTATAAATATATATGTATACACACACACACACACACACACACACACACACACACACACACACACACACACACACACACACACAATTGAATTCTATGCCTCCATCAGAAAGAGAGACATTGCCCGGTTTGTTAGGAAATGGAAAGACTTGAAAAAAAATATATTAAGTGAAGTAAGCCAGGCACAAAGAAACATAGATCCTATGGTTTCCAGGTCCTATGGTTTCCCTTATTTGCAATAACTAGTACATGTGTAGGACAAACAGAAAAGGCCAAAAGCTATGTAAATATCATCAGATAAGATGAAATGAACCCGATAGGGACACAAATATCTTTTCTTGCTTGCTATTGTTTCTAATGTATTTATAATGTACTATGTGATTTTTTTTTGCTTTTTATGTCCCCCCCATGGTCTAACCCTAGTATTTTCACTGTATTTGATGTCGGTGCCCTGCATCTTGTATGTACATTTCTCTAATTTGGGGAGGGGAAGGGAGAAAACCAAATACTTAAATAAGGATACAGGTTGATCCATTATAACAATGAAATGTACAAAACACTGTATTGAAAAGGAACTTTACAACTTCTGTGAGGGTGGGGGAAGTGTCATTGTGAAGGTGGAAGGGAAGGGATGGTAGGAGAAAACAGAGGAGGCAACAATGCTCAATAGGAAATGTACTCATTACCTTGCTCATGTAACTGTAACCCCTCTGTACAGCATTTTTACCATAAAAATGTACAAAAAAATCTCTTCCCAGGGACTGAAAATACAGCTCATGATACAGCACATATCTAGCATAAATATAACCTTGAGCTCCATTGCAGTGACACACACACACACACACACACACACACACACACACACACACACACACACACACACACACACACAAATTTCTTCCCTCCCAAATCTAAATCACTTAAAATATACTAATGTATCAAGGTCTAACTCAATTCATTCATGCCACCTGGTATTTTGCTAGGTGACTTGATCCTGATCTGATTGTGCCAGATATGTCAATGCTACTTAGAATTAGGTGCTATTTTCTATTTATTTGAAACCTTGTATTACATCTAGCATAGTACCTGACAAGAACAGACACTTCAGCATATGAAAAGATGCAACAAGAACAATTAAGCTTTAGATAAAATGCAAGGGTTTATAGTTACCTTTGTGGGTTTGGCCATTGTAGATATACACATAGCCTGAAAATCTACCTACCTTACACTCTAACAAGAGGTATACGTGCGAATGGTATAATCAGATCAGTGCTATCAACTGAGCTGATTTTAAAGGTGCTGTAATAATGAGGAACAGAGAGCAAATTTTCCACAGAGCCTATATATTTTCTGGGGAAACAGATATAAAGCTAGTTTATGAAAATAAATTCCAAGGCAGTAATTTTTTCACTTTGTTTTCAGTCACATTAATTTCTTTTCAATTTTTTAAATATATTTTTGGGGGGTCGGGTCCTGGGGCCTAAGCTCTGGGCCTGGGCACTGTCCCTCAGCTCTTCAGCTCAAGGCTAGTGCTCTACCACTTGAACCACAGCACCACTTCCGGCTTTTTCTTTTTGCTTATGTGGTGCTGAGGAATCAAACCCAGGGCCTCATGCATGCAAGGCAAGCGCTCTACCACTGAGCCACCTTCCCAGCCCTTTCTTTTCAATTTTAAAATACCATGTAAAGCATGAAATGTGCATGTTTATAAAAATGGTATTGATGGGGAAATAAATGTTTATGTTTTTGCTCTTCAATCCCTTTTGTATAGACTGGCATATAAGGATGTGTTAAGTAAAAGTCTCAGATGAATGGATGGATGGATATGAATGAAGGAAGGAAGGAAGGAAGGAATTATAGGAAAATAAGAATCAAAAAAGTCACATGAACAAAGTTCAAAGCTTTTATCAAAATAACTAGAATCAAGGAAATCAGGAAATAACTCCAGAGAGAATGCATACGCTGATTTAATCATGAAATTCAGCTCACCTAGCCAAGTTTCAAAGGCAAATGTAATAACAGTCAAAAAAACAGAGACTGCCCACAAAAATAAAACTGACTATTCCAACCTCCTCTTTCATATATCAGAGTCCTCAAAAATGAGAGCAATTTTGTTAAACTTTGGAGCAACTAATGCTATATGTCAAAATGTTTAGGTTTAGTTTTAAAACCTCTTCCAAGCACACAAGAGGGTTTTGATTACTTATGGTTCTAGTAGGTTCTAAGTGACCAGTTGCGCTCAATGAATTGCAACTGACCATGACGTACAGTAAATTTTAACCAGAGAGTTGTCATTGTGACAACCTTCAGAGCTCCCTTTTTCCTCTTTCACAACAACTGGCAATATTCCTGACAGTTGTTTCTCCACCAAGCTGAGTCACAGAATGAGGTGATGGGAATGCAAAGCAGAGCCCCCAAAAGACCTGTGAAGGAGATGGAGGAGATAGACCTTGAATAGACAGAAAATAAACCTTTAATGGACCACTAAGTTTTAAAAATCCCCTATTCTAGCATCACAGTCAAATTTATCCTGAATAATATTATTTAGTTTACTATTGTCAAGGTAGTTTCTAACCCTTAAAGTGCTATGACCCAGTCTCTAAAGGTTAGAATCTAATTGCTCCTGGCAATTAATAGTTAATTAAGAATGAAATACAGAAAAATAATCTTGTATTTAGTCATTGCAGTTGTGAACTGAAGAAAAGAACATGTAAAAAGAGAGAGATATGCCAGCAAATACACTAGTTATAACACAAAAAAAGCATACAAATTGTGAAACAATTTCAGAAAGCAAGAACAGACTATCACCATGCTTTCTTATAATGTAAATCCATTAAATACAAAGAGGAATCCTGAGAAACACACCACACTCAAGATGGCCTACTGAAAATAGACTATCCTTCAGATAGGAATTCCTTAGAGAGAAAGTTTGAAGGAAGAAGAATTCAAAAGACAAGTACATAAGTCATTCTAAAGCTAACATAATAATCCCTCTCCTCTAGGTAGCTTTTCTCATTACATGAACTTCTTTGATATGCATTTCCATCATTTGAGTGTCACAAACAAGAAATAGATATAGAATAATATCTACATTTAAGTGATGGAAAAATTAGGACCAATTGGACAGTGAATTGTGTAAAGTAAAACAGCTAATACATGACTAAGTTGGAAATAGAGCCTGTCTCCTAACACCTCATCTATACTATTCATATTATAGTCTATGTGTTTCTAATAAAATACATAATATGATTTAAGTGAATCATCCTTCCAGTACTAAAATAATACTGTTGGCTTCTTGAAATTCCTTGTGATCTAAATGTAAGATTTATTTGCTCAATTGCAAGCAGAACAATGGATACACTAGTAAAGTTTATATTGTGTTTGAAGATCAGATATTTAAAATTAATGTGCTTTGTACTGTACATTGAGCATAGCATCCAATTAATTGTTAAGATGATGATTGCTTTGGATATAAATTGGTGCTGTGCATTTTCAGATTCAACATTTGCTGCTAGGTGTTTAATTTTTTTTCTTATTTGAGATATTACATGAAGAAATCATGCAATGCCTACACTAATGGAACACTATTTTCACAATAGAGAATAAGGATCAGAACCTAGGACCCCCAGGTAGAGCTCTTTGGATCAAATTCTTTTTATCCTTATTTTATTTTATTTAGTTTTATTTTATTGTAAAGTTGCTGTACAGAGGGTTTACAATTACGTAAGAAGGCTATGAGTACATTTCCTGCCAAACATTGTTTCCTAGTCCTTCGTTTTTCTCCTATTATCCCTTCCCTCTCCCACTTCTCTACCGCCCCCCAGAAGTTGTAAAGTTCATTTCCAACACAATATCTTGTGAGTATCATTGTTGCATTGAGTCATACATTGTCCTTGTTTCAGCATTTTGTTATTCCCCTTCCCTTCTTCAAGTCAGATAAATAAATATACAAGACACAGGATAACAGAATCGAAGACAATGATTGCCAGGGATAAACAAAAGGAAAAGGAAAAATGAAATAAAATAAAGAGAAAGAACTTGATATAGTACATTGACAACAACAATGTCAAAACCAAAAATGGATCAAATTCTTAATTCACATTCTACCTCAATTCACTAGAGTTGCCTTGCCCAATTACCACCTATGTATTAGAAAAATCAGAGACATATGGATGAGCTCTTTTCGTTACTAAGACAAAGGTACTACTTTAAGAGTTTTCTATATTTCAGACTCAGTAAGAGTCTTTAATTAAACATATGCTACCAGTTTCCATAGTAATTATTGAGGTAGTCTCCAGGATACTTCTGCCTCAGAGGATTCACTGTTGAATTTTCCAATCACCACTGAAAGCTAGACATATAGCAAAGTTGCTTGTACTGCCTTCAAATGTATGAAGTAAGTATAATTTATTTATCTTAATATCAGTCTAATATTCTCCATATGCCTTCATCTACCTAATAGAAACAAAATATGCTATTTTTAGCTGTAAGTATTTCATCCCAATCTAATAATTAAATTCTCTAAATAACAATCTCTTTAGATAAACATATAAATTCACAGCCTTTTCATGGTCTTTCCATTCCCTTGCTGACCTCCAAGATGTTACTTGGACTTGATAAATATTTTTCATAAGTATATGAATATATCAAACTATTTAACCAGACAGTTCAAAAGATGAAGAATCACAAAATTGCATCTTTTTATTCCAACTGAGTCTCTTGAACCATCCATACATGAATTTTAGAAGAGGGAGTTCCGGGAAGATGGCGTAGGAGAAGCTGGAGGCTAAACAAGTTCTCCCATAGAAAGCAGTTTTAGAGTTCCAGTGAACAGTCCTAAGCCAGAGAATCACACCGTGTGCCTTCACAGGACAGAGAGTTAGGCCACAGAGAGAAAATACAGGCAAGGAGATAGCCCTGAGCACTTGCCAGCAGCCGCCGTGGCGGCAGCAGTGGTGGTGGTGGTGACTGCAGCTGCCATACCTGAATCACAGAGAGTCCGGGACAAAGGAGCCAGATGCTGCAGGTGAGCGGATTCCACTCAACACCAGCAAGAACCGACAAGGAGCTGACACCTTCATCCTGCAGTTCGCAGAGCAGGGACAACCCAGGAACCAAGACTTGGCGTGAGTAGAAGCCTAACATACTCATTCCTTCTCAGGGAGCAGAGGAGGGAAGGCCACCCCTCCCCCCCAGTACCGGAGATCTCCATCTTGGATACCGACAAAGCTCGGCAGAGCTGCTAGCTCCAACTCAGGCCTTGGAATGAGTCTAGAGTCATCTAGCAGGTCACAAGAGCCTAACCTGACCTGCCAGACTCAGCTCCACCTAGGGAAAAATCACCCAGCTCGGGCGCCAGTCCCAGGAGTGGCTTTCTTCACCAGATAATCAGAGCCAGAGGCTGCCCTTCCCTTTAGCAGCCTTGACAATCAATTGAAATTCAGTAAACAGAAACCCTGAGAGTGGCTCCAGGCTGGGCTCTGTGAGTTTCTCACAAACCAGCCCCCTGGAAAAGCTACTGTTTGCTGAAAGGCCTCAACTCTACCCAGAACCTAGCCTCATCACAGCATCTCCAAACTTGAGGAAAAAGCCATCTCCCTCTTTTGTGATACTCAAAGCAGATCTCCCTCCCATTGAACTAACCTGGGAGGAGGATCGCAGAGCATTTTTCTGCCTGTTTAATGAAACTGACTTAAGTAACCAACCAAGCCACAGGAACACAAGCAGACCAGAGACTCCAACAAGAGGCTGGTTAAGGACACAAGGGAGATACAGGATTTTTCCCACCCCTCCCAAAAAAAATCAAAGAACTTTTTTGTTGTTGTTGTAGCTTTTATTAAAAAATTTTTTTTCTAAAACTTTTTTTTAATCTTTAACTTTTACCTTTTTTGAAAAAAAATTGTTTTCTAGTAATTTTTTTCCTCTTAGAATTTTATTTTAGGGGTATAAGTGTGTGTGTATTTTTCTTTCTTTCTTTCTTTGTTTTTGTTTTTTGTTTTGTTTTGTTTTGTTTTTGTTTAGCTCTACTGAACTTCTGATCTTTTTTCTTTCTTTCTTATCCTTTTCACCTTTTCTTCTCTTTCGTTCTTCTTTATGTGACTTAATTGCTGTTCTGCACATCCTCAGATAAACCCATAGTCGATTATTAGACCTTATCCCCCATGGTGTACACACTTAATCCACAAATTTATTACTCAATTCAAAACCTCTTAGACTTAAATTCCTTAATAGCAGTACTACCTCTTTATACCTATATAATACTTTAAGTATTTTTATTTTTAAGTTTTTCACATCTCCTTTATAT
The DNA here is from genome assembly GCF_024711535.1 of Dipodomys merriami. NCBI lineage: Eukaryota > Metazoa > Chordata > Mammalia > Rodentia > Heteromyidae > Dipodomys > Dipodomys merriami. The sequence goes on from NW_027204492.1 coordinate 26,580,333, forward strand.
CCCTCCCCTTCTCTCATTATATTCATGTTCTTCTCTGATTAGTTTGTTTTCGATTCTGTATAATATTTTTAATTTTTACCTTTCTATTTTTTCGGGTCTCTTTTTGTTCCCTTTCCCTTTATTCTTTTTGTTTCTCTCTCGCTACTTTCATCCTATCCAACCTACTTGCTACATTGAGATTAGGACTTAGTTAACACTCCCTGTGCCTTCCCACATCACTCTATTCCTATATTTTACCCACATCTCTTCCTAAACCTAATAATTGCTAGTTTACTAAATTCTTCTTTGTGGTTCATAGCCCATTAATATATAGTTGTTTGATGTTGAATAGATGTATCTGTTGAACTAGATTGTATCTGCAGAATATTGACTGTGCAAATGCAGACTTTGGTTGATGCTTGCCTTAAGTTAGTGTTCTAGCACAAAACTGGTGTTAATTTCATCCCAAATGGGCAGAGTACGCCAGAAAAACACAAGAAAAATGGCAAGTCCGGGTATCTCAACTCCCACTCATGATAATCAGGGGACAGAACAGATAATGAATAATCCAGAGGAGAGTTCCCAAAGAGCTCTACAAACACTGCTGGCAAACATGATAAATGAAAAGATTGAAAACATACAAAGGACTCTGTATGAGCATGATAGGGAGAGGAGGCAATCCAAAAGTTTATACAGGAATATCATGAGCATGAGGAAGCTACTCAAAAACGGATACAAGATTTGCATGAGCAGCTTGAGAATACTCAAAGAGAAAGGCAGGAATGGCATGAGCAGGCTGAGAACACTCAAAGAGAACTACAGGAATCACATGAATGGGAGGAAGCTAAGCAAAGAGTAATACAGAAATTGAGAGAGCAGGATGAGAATACACAAAGATCACTAAAGGCATTCATGGAATCCATTAACAAAGAGCTGAAGGAAGTCAGGGAGACCACAAAGGGAATGCTGAATAGAAACCAACAGAAGCAATGGGAGTCCAAGGAAACCATAACTAATCAACTAAGTGATTTGAGAATAAACACTGAACACCAAATTAAGGAAGTAGAAGTTCATACAAGATCTAAAACAAAGCTTCAACAAAGAATTAGAAGCCGTCAAAGCTGACCAACTAAGAGGAAAAGAAATAAAAAACAAAGTAGAAAGTCTCGACAGCAGGTTAGACCATGCAGAAGATCGAATCTCGGGAATTGAAGACAGCTAGACATTACAGAGAAAGAACATACAACCATCCAAGCAAATCCAAGAAATATGAGAGATCTATCCAACACTTGGAAGACACCATCAGAAGGCCTAATCTAAGGATAATGGGTGTAGAGGAGCACCTAGAAACAGAAATTAATGGTCCAGGAAATTTGTTTAACAGGATCCTAGCAGAGAACTTCCCAAACATGCAAAAAGATAGGCCTATTGAGATACAAGAAGTTTTTAGGACTCGAAATAGACCAGACCAGAATAGGATATCCCACCATCACATTATAATCCACACAGGATCAATTCAGACCAAGAAAAAGATCCTTAAAGCTGTCAAGGAAAAAAGATTAATCACCTATAAAGGGAAACCAATTAGAATCACCTCTGATTTCTCAGCAGAGACAATCAAAGCAAGAAGAGCCTGGAATGATGTATGCCATGCCCTAAAAACAAACAACTATCAACCAAGAATACTGTACCCAGCTAAACTCTCCTTCATAACTGAAGGCCAAATAAAAACCTTCCATAGCAAAGAAAAATTGAAACAATACATCTCCACCAAACCAGCCCTACAAAAGATTCTTAAAGATGTCCTACACATAGAAAACCAACAAGAACACAATAAAGGCCAAGAAACTGCACCCAAACTGAGAATCCAAGAACCATAAGAAGAACACAGTTTTCACAGCCCCCAAGAAGGTGGATAACATGGCAGGAACTCCCAAATACCTCTCAGTGCTATCTCTTAACATTAACTCTCCAATTAAGCAACATAGACTGTCTAGTTGGATTAAAAAACAAGATCCTTCTATCTGCTGCCTACAGGAGTCACATCTTGCCAGTAAAAACAAACACATTTTCAATGTTAAAGGCTGGGAAAAAAATGTACCAAGCAAACGGCACCCATAAACAGGCGGGAGTTGCAAACCTAATATCAGATAAAATAGACTTCAAATTAAAATTTGTTAAGAAGAGATAAAGAAGGGCAATACATACTAATTAAGGGATCTCCCCTTCAGGAGGATATTACAATTCTAAATATCTATTTGCCAGACAATGGAGCACCCAAATTTATCCAAGAAACACTATTTTCCCTCAAATCCCACATACATCAAAGACATTAATTGTTGGGGATTTTCACACACCACTATCCCCACTAGATAGATCAACTCGGCAAAAACTCAACAGAGAAACCGCAGATCTAAACACCTGCTTAGATCAACTAGATTTAAAAGACATCAACCGAATATTTCACCTAACAACATCAGAATGCATGTTTTTCTCAGCAGCACATGGAACATTTTCTAAAATAGACCATATTTTAGGCCACAAAGCAAACGTCCAAATTCATAAACATTGAAGTTATACCTTACCTTGCATTCTCTCAGACCACAAGGGAATAAAATTAGAACTCAACACCAAAGCCACCAAAGAAAGTCCGGTATCAAATGGAGGCTGAAGAACACACTGCTGAATCACGAGTGGGTCAAGGAAGAGATTAGAAAGGAAATTCAAATGTTCATGCTATTCAACAAAAATGAACACACAAATTACCAGCTCCTCTGGGACACAGCAAAGGCAGTACTCAGAAGCAAGTTTATAGCTCTGAGTTCCTACATCAATAAACTGGAGATATCTGAAACCAAAAATTTAATGAGACATCTGAACCTCCTTGAAAAAGAGCAGCAAGATAAACCCCAATCCAGTAGACAGAAAGAAATAATTAAAATTAAATCAGAATTAAATGAATTAGAATCCAAAAAAAAACTATAGAAAGAATCAACAAAACAAAGAGTTGGTTCTTCGAAAAAATTAACAAAATTCACAGACCCTTAGCAAATCTTATCAGAAATAGAAGAGAACACACCCAAATTAATAAACTCAGAGATGAGAGTGGAAATATCACCATGGAAACAACCAACATTCGGAATATTTTAAGGGAATACTTCTCAAAACTTTATGCTAATAAGTTTGAAAACTTGGCAGAAATGGACCTTTTCCTAGCAAATATTGAAATGCCAAAACTAAACCAAGATGAGTTAAACCATCTTAACAGGCCCATATCAAGCATTGAAATAGAAACAGCAATAAGAGACCTCCCAGCTAAGAAAAGTTCAGGACCAGATGGTTTTACAGCGGAATTCTACAAGGCCGTCAAAGCAGAGCTCACACCAATACTCCTTCAACTCTTCAATGAAATTGAAAGAGAAAGTTCACTACCAAACACATTCTATGAAGCCATCATAACCCTCATCCCAAATCCAGGCAGGGAGTCATCAAAGAAAGAGAACTATAGATCCATTTCTTTGATGAACATTGATGCAAAACTTCTCAACAAAATTTTGGCCAATCAACTTCAACAATTCATCCAAAAAATCATACACCATTATCAAACAGGATTCATTTCAGGGATGCAAAGCTGGTTCAAAATATGCAAATCAAATAATATTATTCATCACATCAACAGGAGTAAGGATAAGAACCACAAGGTTATCTCAATAGATGCAGAAAAAGCATTTGACAAGATCCAACATCCCTTTATGATGAATGTTCTGGAAAAATTAGGAATCCATGGAACATTCCTGAATACAATAAAGGCTGTATATGACAAACCTACAGACAGCATTATACTTAATGGTAAAAAATTGAGCCATTTCCTCTTAACTCAGGAACAAGACAAGGACATCCACTCTCTCCACTTCTCTTCAACCTAGTATTAGAATGCCTAGTTACAGCAATAAGACAAGATGCAGATATAAAGGAGATCCAAATAGGGAAAGAAGAAATTAAACTCTCCCTCTTTGCAGATGACACGATCTTGTATTTAAAGAATGACATAGACTCCACTCCCAAATTACTCAAGCTGATTCAAATCTTTGGCAAAGTAGCATTGTATAAAATTAACCCCCCAAAATCAATGGCTTTTCTGTATGCCAACAATGAGAAAAGTGTGGCTGAAATTAGGAAAGCAACTCCATTTGTAATAGCCCCACAAAAAATAAAATACCTAGGAATTAACTTAAAAGTAGAGAGGGACCTCTATGATGAAAACTTTAGAAACTTGAAAAAGGAAATCAAAACAGAACTTAGAAAATGGGAAAAACTCCCATGTTCCTGGATTGGAAAGATGAACATCATGAAAATGGCAATACTTCCCAAGGCTACCCACAAATCCAATGTGATATCTATCAAAATTCCAACCTTATTCTTCAAGGAAATAGAACAGACAATCCAAAAATTCATGTGGAACAATAAAAGACCCCGAATAGCAAAAAAGCTCCTCAACGGAAAGAACACTGCTGGAGGAATATCAATACCAAATTTCCAACTCTACTATAAAACCATAGTCATCAAAACAGCTTGGTACTGGCACAAGAACAGACCTCAGGACCAATGGAATAGAATTGAAAATCCAGAAATGAACCCACAGACCTATAGCCAACTAATCTTTGATAAGGGAGCTAAAAAAATAGAATGGAAGAAAGACAGTCTCTTCAGTAAATGGTGCTGGCAAAATTGGTTAACAACTTGTAGAAAACTAAAGCTAGATCCTTATATATCACCCTGCACCAGAATCAACTCCAATTGGATCATAGTCCTTGGAGTCAAAACAGACACTCTGAAAACATTACAGGATGGAGTAGGAGAAACCCTAGGTCTCCTTGGCACAGGCCAATATTTTCTTAATAGAGACCGGGAAACAGAACAAATCAAAGAAAGGTTGGACAAATGGGATTGCATGAAGTTGCAGAGCTTCTGCATGGCAAAGGACATAGCTAGCAACATCAATAGAAAGCCCATGGATTGGGAGAAAATCTTCACTAGCCATACAACGGACAAGGGTCTCATATCTAAAATATTCTTGGAACTCAAAAAATTAAATCCCCCAACAACAAATCCTCAAAGAAACAACTGCCCAATAAATAAGTGGGCTAATGACTTAAAGAGAAACTTCTCTAAAGAAGAAAGAAGGATGGCAAATAGACACATGAAGAAATGCTCAACCTCCCTAGCCATAAAAGAAATGCAAATCAAAACAACATTGAGGTACCCCCTCACCCCAGTTACAATGGCTAAAATCAAGAACTCTAATAACAACAGATGCTGGCGGGGATGTGGACAGAAGGGAACCTTATTTCATTCTTGGTGGGAATGTAAACTTGTTCAACCACTTTGGAAAGCAGTATGGAGGTTCCTCAAAAGACTCCACATAGAGCTCCCCTATGACCCAGCAGTCCTACTTTTGGGCATTTACCCAAATGTTTACAAACAAGACCACACTAAGGCAACCAGCACAACTATGTTAATTGCAGCATTATTTACCATAACTAAGATATGGAACCAACCCTGATGCCCCTCAGTAGATGAATGGATCAAGAATATATGGTATAAATACACAATGGAATTCTATGCCTCCATCAGAAAGAATGACATTGCCCCATTTGTTAGGAAATGGAAAGGCTTGGAAAAAATTATATTAAGTGAAGTAAGCCAAGCCCAAAGAAACATAGGTCCCATGATTTCCCTTATTTGCAATATCTAGTATATGTATGAGTCAAGCAGAAAAGGTCAGATAAGGTGATGTTAGGAAAATGAACCCTAAGATATGTATTTTAAATGTTTTTTTTCTTTCATGCATTTGTTTCTAACACAATTATAAGATTATTTCTTTGTTGCTTTGTATTTCCCTCCCCCACAGTATAACCCCTGCTTTCACTGTATTTGATGTCGGTATAATTTGTGGAGGGGAAGGAGAAAAACAAATCGTTTAAATAGGGATACAGGTGCACCTGTTGCAACAATGAGAAGTACAAGTTGTCATGTCGAAAACGAACTTTACAACTTGGGGTTGAGGATTGGGGGGGAAGAGGGAGGATGGGAAGGTAAACAAAGGAGGACGATACCATGCTGGATAAAAAATGTACTCAATATCTTGCCCATGTAATTGTAACCCCTCTGTACAATATTTTCACAATTAGAAAAATAAAAATAAAAAAATAAAAAATGAATTTTAGAAGAGATATCTAAATCCTATTTTTCAAATTTAATGAAATATATACCTCACACATAAATGAGTTGGGTTAAAGAGGGATCTGAAATTGGAAAAAAAATCCAATTCAGAAATATTACTCTTCCTTTTCTCCATAAAAAGGAGTTGGTATTTTCTTTCATTCCACATAAGGACCCTAGTGTCTAGTTTGGAATTATTTAGGACAAGAGTTGTAGCTGACTAGCTGGACTGATATTGATAGTAGCCTACACTCAGAACATGTCCCTATAAATAACACATTAGTATGCCCTTCAGACTCTGTATTAGTTTCTTATTATTGCTATAACAAACTGCCACGAACTTAGCAACTTAAAAAAACCAAGTTTATTATCTGATAGTTACGTAGATCAATGGTCCAAAATGAAGCTCATGATGCTAGAGTGAGTGAATTTATTGGTTGTGCTGGTTCCTTCTAAGGGCTCTATATGACTGGTAGTATCCACTGGCTTGTGGCCACACCATTTCAATCCCTACTTCCATTTTCATACTGCTTTCTCATTATCACTGATCTGTTGCATACTTCTTCTAACACTCTAGTTACTATATCAACCCAATCAACATAATCTCATCTCAAAACTCTTTATCCTATACACAAAGTTCTGTTTATCATGTAAGGTAATATGCATACAAGATCCTGATTTGGGGATGCTAACATCTTTGGGAGTAGTCTATCCCAAGAGGGCACCAACTTGCAACAATGGGACCTCAGAAGAAAGAAACTTGAGATATATTATCTCAATCAGGAACTGAAAGTGTGGAAATGGAAATGATTCCTTAATGGCCATACAGAAGAAACATTTTTAAACTTTGTTAAGGGAACTAGAAGTAGAAAATCACTTTTAAAAATCCATGAATACAGCTCAAGAAACAGTTTAAAATACTTATCACACAGTACCTCAAAATCAGACCACAATAATACATTTCAGGCTAATATTTCCTTGTTTCTTACTTCTCATCTTTCTATCCACTATGACCCAAAATGTCTTAAATAGTGGCTATCAAACTGGATAAATAATTGTGAAGAGATAAACAATAAAAAGCAGGAAAAGAATTTAAAATGTGCCTCCTTTTCTACTGCAGATTTCCATATATGAGACAGATCATTCTCAGAGAGAAGAGAAGCTTTAACTTCGAGTGAAGTTCAGAATATTGTCTATTATACAAGATTTACCAGTTTAATTATGGGAATTACATTATTTTCATTTTTATGGAAAAATGTGACCAAAGGAATTTTAATTATCCAAGAACCTGAGAATTAGACAAAATTTCCTCCGGTGCAACAAAAGAACCAAACTATCAAGTAGGTTTAAATATGGAGGGAGATGAAAAGAGTATACATGCTTTATCAGTTCACTTTACTGAGTTCTACTTTTTCCATATAACCATTACATAAAGTGTAACACCAGAAAATGTGGGAGAGGCTCATAATCATGCAGATTATGATTATGCACTGCCCTCCAATTCCCTAACTCTGTTGCACTGTTCTTTGCTTGCCAGGTCATTCTGATGTTATTTTTTGATGAAGTCAGAGATTGATGAACTCAGAGTTGTTTTCTCAGTGAATGGACAGGGGTTGATGATCTTTGCTGTTAATTAGGTTCCACCTTGGCATTTGCTAGCACAAGGACCATCCAGATGTTCGCTTGTAACTCACAGGGGGTTTTAAGCCCAAGCTGATCACCTAACAACTATCATCTACAGATCCACTTCACCCTGCCATTGAACACCTCTGGGAAATTCAACCAACTGCCATATGCTCTTCTCCCTGGAGTCCTAAAGGAACATCTGGTTCCCATGACTCTGTTAAAAAATCAAACAGCATCTCAAGAACAGCACCAGCTATGTAATTCTGAGGACTAAGTACAAAATGGAAATGTGAGACATTTTGTTCAAAACTTAAGAATTTCAAGACAGTCCATGAAGAGGATTAAGCCAATTGCCTGACTTTTCTGAGTATGAGGATTGTTGTGACGGGTGGGCCTGTGCACTAAACAAGCTCTATCTACCCATGCTAATGCCACATTTTTACATGGTGTTCCCCAGTCATAGAAAAAATAGACAATGCAATCTGGAGGAAAATCGGGTATTAATGATAGCAGCTGAATATTTGTAGACAATAGTCTGAAGTTACAAACATTTCAGCTTCATATAGATTTTAGATTGGGTTTCAAAGTGCTTTTATATCTAGTATATCAGTGTTTATTGTGTCATCCTCAAACAATAGGTAAACATGATTTTTGTTTTAAGGTCTATGAATTCAAGGCTAGAGAGAACAAAGGTTCCACTCAAAATATAAATTCAGAAGAAAATAGGCTGATATACCAGTTCAAACTGACCCATATCCAAATTCTATAACTTTATATAATCAAAATCATAACACTCTTATTGTATAAATCAAGAATTATTCAAGGTTGTTTTTCCATCTTTCCACAATATATAGCCCAAACTGTCCCACAGCAGGTGTGAATATGATGATAAACTTGCTCCATCTCTTATTGCAGCTCATCCACTCTAGTTATATTTGATTCTCCCTGTTCCACCCTCTGCCAATCACATAGTGTCAGAGACTTGGTCACATGTAGTTCAGCATCTATTCAACAAGGATACTTGTATCAACTAGATTCATTAAAAAGATTAATGAGGAATAGGAGACATGGCTCAAATGTAGAGCAGTCATAGCCTTGAACAAAAAAACCCAAGCAAAAACAAGAAATCCTGAGTTAGAGTCCCAGTAACACCACACACACAAAATTTTAAAAATTAAGGAGACAGGTGGGGGTGCAAAGAGGTACTACTCCTATAATAGGGATTTGTGGGCTGTCAGCTTATTCAAATCTAAGTGTTTTGTGATAGTGATATTTTAAGTCATTAAGTGGCTCAAACTTTGCTAAAAATATTTTCTGAATCCTTCCTGAAAATGAGATTTGGTTAGGATAGAGAAAGCCCATATGGGACCAAACTGCAAAGAAGAGAACAAGCAGGGAAACTAGTGTGTTCTGCTCTACCTACCCTCCAACTGGACCTGTTGCCTTCCCTTTTCTCACATTGATGTCAAAGGACAGAAACACAGATACTTAGGAAGCTAGTATTTTTAAGTGAATGTATTTTAAATATGATTAAGTCCTAAATGAATAGAGACCCCTGTAACTTTAATATCATATCCTTGAGTCATCAGGGCTCTCTTTGAAGGGCTCTCTATGGAAGTTAAATTTTCCTGAAAATTGTTAAATGGAATAAAACTCCAAACAGAAATCTCAGTTCTGTAGGGATGAAGAAAAATCAATACAAGTTTACAAACTGTAAAGTCAAAATTACACATAAAAGGCTTTCTCCAAGACTAAGATTTCAAATGTATGTGTGTGTGTGTGTGTGTGTGTGTGTGTGTGTGTGTGTGTGTGTGTGTGTGTATACTCAATAAGAAGAACATTCAGATACTTATCAATTAATAGTTTCAGTTTTCTCACATGTTTGGAAAATTAAAGTGGTACAGGCCTAGAACATAAACCCTTCTGATTTACAATGCAGTATCACTGAATTAATAAAAACCTGATATCATTAGTATTCCAGAAGCCTCAATTGAAACGTGATATACAACTAAAATAGGCAAGATTTTTTTAGCTAAATCATTTAAACACTTTTCCCTAGAATAACTACCAGAATACAAAGCATGTCTATGTTGAGCTCTTTGAAAAAGATGCCAAAAGACTGATACATTGCATTGTGGCAGCCATATTTAACTAAATTCTACTCTAACCCCCAGTTTGGTTTGTTGTAGTTGCTTTGGGGGTGTTGTTTTGTTTTGTTTTTACAAAACTACCACTACATAATTCTATTCACCCAGAAACTATTGCCCTTTCTCCTCTTCTGACACTAATCCTGAATGCCATTTATAGTTCAGGGATAAAGGCAATCCAGCTCTGCAGACAAAGTCAGTATCTCACCAGAGAGAGGCACAGAGGTACAGGTAGATAAGTCAACATACTTATCTGCAGCAAGAAGTCTTGTAAATCTAGAGATTTCAAAGAAGTGTCTGAACCATACAGTTCTATCCTTTGAGACCATGGCCAAGCATCTTCTAGCATAAAAATAGATATGCCCTTCTATTTCCAAATATCCCCAATGTGAGAGCTTGAGGTGTTCCTCTCACAAGTTAAGGTCAGTATTAATAAAAGGTCCCTTTTTCTTTACCTTTGGTTGAAAGAATCTCTCTGAGGGTATAGAGCAGATCTTATTCATTACTTAGAAACTGATGCCAAATATCTGTTTAGCATATCAACTGATGATTGCAAGTCCAATCTTGTTTTCAATGCATCTCATACTTACTGGTCCCCCAAAGCTCCCTTTCAACAAGTGGAAGAAAAACAGGTCTCTTGGTTGGATAATTTCAAGTTAATTTCATAGTTCTGGTCATTCATCTTTCGTCTTTACTTATGAGAAAGAAAACATAAAAGACTAAGGAGGATGAATCATGTTGTATACTCTCTTTTCATAGTACCTTGTAATGGTGGGAAAAAATGCATGCATAATTTCCCAAGAGGAAATCCTGGCACAAAGGTTTAACACAAATGCACGGAAGTCACAGAGGAACTTTAAGGGATTGTACAGACATGAATAGGGAGTATATCGTTGGTAATTAATTAATATAAATCAGAATCTTCTTTGCATTCTCTCTTCCCTGTACCCCCAGAAACATTAAAAATACAGTCATTATAAAGCTAGAAGAAAGTACAAGTAACTGTTGAGGCTCAATTTCCAACCAGCATGCTAAATTAGGGGTAAATTAGGTAAATTTTATTTGAACAAAAACATAAAATATTCCCTGAACACAGGTTCATGAACTAAAATTTCTGCTTACTACTCTACATTTGTTTGTCTGGCCTCCAACCCCCAACCAGAAATTCTAATCCATAGAATATCTAAAAACCAGAGGCCTTATGTCCTTGGGAGTTACACAAGTTGCCTCATTCATCTTGAGACTCATACAGTAACTTCACCTAGGTGAAATCAGCATCATGAATAGGCAAGTGTACAGTGGTTACTTCTCAGTTTTCACCAGTGTGACTTAAGCATTAGGTTTGTATTCACCAATGTCTCCATCCAGTACTAAGGAGAGTAAATTGAGAGGATTTCATAAACTGAGCAATAGACAAAAACAGCTAGAATAGATGACATCCTCCTGAGGTAGAGCTGAATGTAAAACATCTACCTGGGGACTAGGAAGACTTTATGCAATCACTTGCATGTTAGCTGCACTCTGGGTCTACCAAAGAAATCATAAGCATTAAAATTAACACATGTATCACAGTATGCACCAATGAATTCTCTAGCTTTCAACACTGCCTGATTAGTATTAACAACAAATGAAGGGGAAAAGGGATTAAAGGATGAACTATTCAGCCATCAAGGTATGAATTAAATCACTCAACAGTAACTATGCCTTAGTTTATGTTGTTCCCTGCCTGAAATACCCTTCCCATTCCTTATGCTTATATCCATTTTTCATATCATAGCTCCAACTCTTTCTTCTATATGAATTTTGAATACATTTTTAGATCTTGTGAACAAGATCAACTATTATTCTATAAATTACAAATCATTTCATCCAGGTAAAACATCATTTCTTTGACTACATGGAAATGGAGATTTTATTTCTTTTTTACCCCTTTAATAAGAAGTTCTTAAAACACTGTATCTAGTGGATAACTATAGCCTCCACAAAAGTCTAGGGATCTTATAATAAAAGGCTGCAAATTTTTATTTGGCAAAATAAATGTATTTTTGAATGAGAAGCAAATTTGCATTTTGTATATATGTGAACTAGGTAATAAGGACTGATAAGGATCAATTTTCCCTCTAAAACAACTAGAAGGTAGTACAAATACATTTTATGTGTGTGCCAGTACTGGAGCTTGAACTCAGGACCTGATTGCTGTCCTTTATAGATTTTGTGCTTAAGGCTGGCACTCTACCACTTGACTCATAGCTCCATTTGGAGCTTTTTGGTTAAGTAGAGGTAATAATCTCATGGACATCTCTGTCCTGGCTGGCTTTGAACTTGGCTCCTTAGATCTCTGACTTCTGATTAGATAGGATTATATATGTGAGCAACCAAGTCCCAGTAGAAATATGTCTGAAGTCTGTTTAACAGCACTAGAGAACCAACTGGAGTGCAAAATATTGTGGAACCAAGACATACCAAAACAAAGAAAACCAGACAGACAAAATGGACCTGTTTCTGGAACAGGCAGCTGAGAGCAGTGATCTTGAAAAGTCTGAGAACAATAGGAGAAAAGTAACACCCAAAGATTACTATGAAATACATAGAATAACAGGGGCTTCTGTCATAAAAGTAATAATGGACTGGAAATTGATCAAGTCTCTTAGGGACCAGGTTCAGTAGCCACTGAAATTGGATCAGTGACCAGGCTCAATAGCCACTGAAATTGGATCAGCATGATGCAGTCTTGTGAGTTCTCATAACCTCCAACCTCCAGGTGAAAAAGTAGTGTACAGTCTTTTCTCTTTCACTCCATCTTTTTTCAAAGCTCATATTCTTTCTATACTTTTTGTATACAATATCCAGCATAAAAATAAGTACATGGAAGGAAACATGATAGAAAATCAAAATAAATTTTTTAAAATAAAGGAAATAGAAATTGTAAATATTACATTAAAAAAAACTTATGGCAAGGAGATAAAAGGTACCCAGGCAAGACACTTTCCCATGGCCCATGCAGACTTGTAGAAGTGGAGTTTCAGTATATTACATTGCCTTTCTTCTAATTCATATTCTTATTGCATGGATTTTATACTGTTCTCTGTATAGAACAGAACATTTTGTAATCACTTTGGTTGGATGATGGAAATAGGCACTAAAGTCTTAAAAATGCCAGGAAGTCAAAATTCAGTTCAAAATTTACATTTCTTCCATCAACTATTCTTTTTACAAGTGGATATTTTAGTTATGAAAATGTCAGTTATAGTTGAATGTCAGGGAAAACCCAACAAAGGTAATAAAGGTACAGTAATGCATTTTAATAGATGTTCAAATATAATGCATGCATTATTTACTTTAGGAACACTTAAAATATGTGTCTGTTGTCTTTGGTGAGAGTGAAGAAAAATCTATGCATTCCAGGAAGAAGTACTATTTTAATTAAAATTGCCATGCTAATTTGTCTCTTTTCTAGAGTCACCCATATTTTGCCTTTGGGCTGTTGTGTAGATTTGTCTCACATTTTTCTGAATATAAATAACTCTCATTTTCACACTAGTCTATTTTTGCAGTTTGTTAAAATGGTTGGCTATAGCAATAAATTAATTTCATATATGGTAAGTATGTATGTATGTGTGTGTATATATATATATATATACATACATATATATACCTAATTTGTCAACAGAATATGATTTTCATTTTATGTAAAGAAAATGTTATTTCAGGGGTCCCTAAGACCACTCTTCAGCTGAATGATTTGCCTGAAGGACTCAGAACCTATAAAAGCAGTTGCCATTATAGTTTATTACAGTGAAGGGATAAAGAATCAAGTTGATAAATGTAAAAGGTCATAGGGAAGAGTTCAGAAGAAGCAAGCATAATCTTGTAGCTGTCCTCTATCAGTAAAGTTACACAGACATCATCTAAATTTTCCTTGAAACCATGCATAACATCATGTGAAAAGTGATGCTCCACAGGATGTCCTATGGCAGATGTGGTAGTCTTGGTGAACACATGGGCATGGATAACCTGTCCATCACACTTTACTTGTTTAATCTCAATCACCCCACCCAAACTTAACCATCAAATTGATAGCATCCCACAGCCCCATATTTTCACCATAAGTCACATTGTTAATATTCTATCTGATAGAGTTGTAGGTTCCAGGTATATAAAAATAATTCTGTCAGAAAGAATACTCCAGTGGTTCAGCAATTTAAAGTGTTTGATGTCACAACTGGATTTCTAATGATACATTTTTATGAAGGTCTTGATTTAATGAACAATAATTGATCAATATTTATTTCTAGTGTTTTCTACTCAAAACTTGAAATTTTGTCTAATGTGATACATTAACCTATGTTGTCTCCTAGCTAAAATTAACAGTTTAACTTTTATGATTAAATCTATTATCCATCAAAATTAAATTTTGCATGTGATGTGAGGTAGAGATGAAGATTCTCTTTTTTTTTTCATTTAGACTTTTCAAGTAGACTTTTATTAGGAGTAAGAGGATCACAGCAACACTAATGAAAGAACTGAAAGTTGTCAAACAGCCTCTAGCCTCACATACACCAAACACATCCTCATCCTCCACTGTTACCATTGTGAACCACTGTGGTGTATTGTTACAAACAATGGATCTATATTGATATATTATTATAGCCCAAGTTCATATTCTACTGGTTATGACAAATGTTTAATGATTTATATTACCCCTATAATATAAAAATCTGGTAGGCTTGGCTGACCAACCTCTTTTCTGATCCAAATGGCTGCTCTTTTCACTGTTTTCATACTTCTGCTTTTCCCCAGAATGTGATATACTATATGCAGTATACTATATGTCACTACATATACATATGTATATGTGGATATATATATGTATATATATATATATATATATATATACTATATCATACTACATTTAACTTTTTCAGATTGTTTTCTTTCACTTAGCAATATGCAGTTCAGATTTCACCACATCTTTTCATGACTTGATACCTCACTTAAGTGCTGCATAATATACTATCTGGATTACCACAGTAGATGTATGCATTTACTTACTGAAGTGTATCTCAGTTGCTTTCTAGTTTTGACATTTATCAATAGAGATTATAAAAACATCTATGTAGTATTTTTAATATGGGGATCTCAGTGTTTTCCCTGGATACTCTCACACCTTGGCTCATGGATCTTCCTGTATCAGATTTCCTAGTGTACAACTCATATGTGTGTGGATACAAAATTTCAAATCATTTGGGTAAATACTAGGAATATAGTTGCTGGATTTTATGGTAAGAATATGTTTACATTCATCAGAAACAACAAAACTTTTGCAATGTCACTATACCAATTTTCAAAACATTTTAGTTGATTAAACTTCAATGGCTATCATTATTTCTTAAAGCATTTCTGATTCCTTTTGAAAGAGAGGTAAAAAAAAGCCTCAAAATACCCTGAATCTTTTTCTTAGAATCAAAGGTTAATTATAACTTACAAGTGTTTCTGAGGATTATTGTAGTAATTTGGAGTAAATTACATTCTTCGAGAAGTAAAGAAGCTTCTTCACTCTAGAATTTTCTTGCACACAAGGTTGATTTTTTTGTTGCTCACTATAGTATCTTTTAAGTGCTACTACAGTTGTTTTTGCCAGTGCCTTGACTTTTCAACCTGTGTTTTGTATCCTTTATGGCAAACAGAGAACATTAAAAGAAAGAAGACATTACAGATTCTAGCCTGTAGTAAACATTATACTCCCAGTTTGTACCAAGTACATATATGAAATTTCCTTTCACTGACATAAGGAGGGGAAACAAGTGTTCAGGCGAAGTTCAAAGTTTGCTTTTTTTATTTTTCAACGCTCTTCAGCACCAAATACACAAAAGAAACTCATGTAATCATTTGCCTATTCTAAATTGTTCCTGACTAATATTCCCTCCCCACAATTCCCTTGAACAAGTAGAACCTTTTGATTCTGTGCCTGACTTCTTTAGAAATCCACACTCCATAGTTTGAGCAAAAAAATATACATATCCCAACAAAACCAGTAATGGGAGCCAGGTGGATTTTAATGTTCATCCTTCTAACCTCATTTGGGCTATAAAACAAATTTCCAAACAGTCAAGTATCAATGGGAATTTGAAGTCCTATAGCAGAGTCAAAGAGAGATAACATTTGTTCATGTGGATAATTTGATGTCTATCAAATTATAAAACACAAAACTCTAGTCTAAACTTGATAAGATTTTTGTAAGTGAATCTATACATCTTCCATCATGAGACTTTACTCAGTCCTTCAGAAGTAAATGATGACTCTGTGGCTCCAACTCTAATATAACATTCCTTTACATTTTTGTAGTGAACCAATTCAGTTCATACTTTCTTTTATCTCTTTCCTTCTCTTACTCTTACACACTTACATATACACACACAATCTCTCACAATCCCTCTTCCCTGTGTCTTCTTCTTCCTGCACTCTCACATAGTACTTTGCAAAGTTCAATCAATGACTATGGAGTAAATTAAAAAAGTTTAGAAAAAACATTTGTAGATAAGGAAAGGCATTCACTTGTGACCTATATTTGAAAGTCAAAGCAATCAATTTTTGTCTCTTTTGATCACAGCCATAATGTATATCTTCTAAAACCTTGTCCAATTCGTTGATGATTTTATTTTTATTTCTTGAACAAAGTGAAGGTATTGCTTAGACACTTTATATTTTTTATTGTGAAAATACCTTACAGAAAATACCTTACATGAGCAAGGTAATGAGTACATTTCTTATCAAGCATTGTTGCCTCCTCCTTTGTTTACCCTTCCCATCCTTTCCCATCTCCCCTCCCACCCCCATGCCAAAGTTGTAAAGTTCATTTATCGACATAATGTCTTGTACATCTTATTGTTGCAATGGATTCACCTGTATCCCTATTTAAACAATTTGTTTTTCCCTTCCCCTTCCCAAATTATACCAACATCAAATACAGTGAAAACAGGGGTTATACTGTGGGGGAGGGACATACAAAGTAACAAAGAAATATCTTATAAATATGTTAGAAATAATAGCAAGAAAGAAAAAAACACGAGTCTTTATCTTGGGGTTCATTTCTCCTAACATCCAGCAGTACCACTTTTGAGCATTTACCCAAATGATCACAAACAAGACCATACTAAAGCTACCAGCACAACTATGTTTATTGCAGCATTATTTACCATAGCTAAGATATGGAACCAACCCAGATGTCCCTCAGTACATGAATGGATCAAGAAAATGTGGTATATATACGTAAGGGAATTCTAAGCTTCCACCAGAAAGAATGCTTAGACACTTTAAAACCTTGACTCTTAGCGGGAGCCAATTCAACAGGGATACTCACAAAAAGAATATGTTGGAAATGAACTATACAACTGGGGTGGGAGGTGTTGGTGCACAGAAGGAAAGAGGGAGAAAAATGAGGGAGGGGGTAACAAATTAGAAAAGAAATGTACTCACTGCCTTACTCATGTAACTGTAACGTCTCTGTACATCTCCTTGACAATAAAATAAAAAATAAAAATATAACTTTGACTCTTTAATGCCAAGATCAAGAAGTCAAAGTTTTCCATAAGATACCATGGGATAAAAGATAAATAAAAATCCTATAGATTGCTCTGTAAGAGGAACTTATTTATATATAATAATGGGAAATTTATGATTTACAAATAAATTTCATACAGATAATAAAGTAGACAAAATTTCCAAGAGCATATTTGTAATTCTTAACTAGCAACAATTTGAAGTATTTTAGATGGAGTCTTTTGTTTGGCAATAACAGATATGCAAAAGGTATGAAAATTATACATCATTAGCTATATAGTAAGGTAGCTCTTCTAGAATATCTATTAAGCTACATTTCTGTATTATTTTTAATTCTACATTGCATTTCAGTTCTTTTCTTTTGTCTTCATATATTGAGAATAATAGCCTGGATGTTAGTAATATCTGTTTTATTGCTGTATTTATAACATTTATAACAGAGCTTGGCATGTCGATGCTGAATAAAAATAATTGTTCAGTAAATGAAAAAATATACATTACAAATTAAATGATAAAATTAAGTTTTAAAAATGTTCTATTATCCAAGTATTTATACTAGTACATAGTCCTCAAGGTTTTTCTATGTCCCTTCTTATGTTTACCTCCAAATCTTTTCTTCATATTTTGAATATTTTCTCAATACTGTCTTCTACAATAGCTATAAGGTTGGAAATATTTTTAGAATTGGAATATAAAGTTGGACACATTTCATTTAATTTTGAATGCTCCTCTGTTTTAAGCTGTTCCTATCGGGTTATTGACAAAAATAATGCACAGTTGATCTATAAAATAGATATAGCACAGAATGCCATGTATTTAGCAGAATGTTTTACATGATGAAAATCTGTTTTTTTTTTTGTAGTGAATTGCTCATAAAGTATTAAACATCTTTTTCTCCTCTGTTATATTCCCTTATAGTGCTTATCACCTACTTCCAGTATTTCTGAGACTTAGTGCTCAATTTCCATAGACTCTACCCAAGCAAACAGGCTGAAAAAGTTATGGAGCTTAAAAAGCAGCACTTTAAAGAACAAAACAATTATATCTGATATCCTCTTTAAACACAGAGAAATTTTAATGTCAAAAGCATGTGTTCAACTTCCCCCAGCTCGTAAACTGTTATGCTCTTATTGTCATTTGTTTGATAGGTTCCTTGAGCATTTCTGAGAGAACTATTATCAACTTTGTGTTAATGCCATTTCGTAACTTATAAGTAATATAACCGAAGCCAAGGTAAAATAAGCAGCAAGTCAAATGGCTTGATTTTCATAAATGCACTTGATTATGCTAACGTTTTGCTTTATATAACTCTATCATTCCATCCTAACTCAGGATACTTTCTAAAGCCCTGAAATAACATATGTAAATGTTTGAAATGTGTCTCTACATGTCATATGAAATCAGACCTCTATCATTTTTCCAAGTGATCCCAGAAATTAGCTTCCTACATGAGTGATTTTTTTGTGCCAGGCCTGGGTGCTGAGAAGACTACAACGATTAAATATGCTCAGTATTATACATCTAACACACAGCTAGAACAGCACCAGATTCTGCAGGCCAGTGACGTACCTCTGATGCCACTCTGAAAATATTTGTTACATAGCATTTCATTCTGAGAAACATAAGCAAAGTGGCTGATATTGAAGCAAGTATGGAAGATCAGGAGTACTTCAAGCTTGAGTGTCCATGAGGTGAGGTCACAATCATCATGAAACCAGGCCTAAAGGTAGGCAATAAAAGGTCGGCAATAAAAGGTCAAGGAATCAGTTGAATAATAAGGGCAACAAGGGTTATAACATGAGTGTGTTTTGCAATGACAATAGAGAGAACAACCAGGTTCAGAGCTGTGGATCTGGAACTCTTACTGTTACCTTCTAGGTAACATACCCTCTGAAAATGTTTGCTGTACACAATGGTAACTATTTTGCTAATGGTATAATAGCATACTCAGGAAGGAGGGTTATCAATAAGGTTTAGGTGTCTAAGTGGTAACAACATCCAGCAGTATTCTAGATGCTAAAGTTACCAGCTCCCAGGACACTGACACTCTTCCTTCCTTCATTGCCATACCTTGATGCTAAAGGGCCAGTTACCAAGCTAATATGAACATCCAGGTTTCCTCCCAAGGCATGAGTATAGATTTATACATATGTTCTCAGAATTGTATCTCAATACTGATTGAGGACTAGATGGTTCCTTTACTAGGATCTATGTTCTGGATATCTCTATCTTGGTCATCCTTCTCTACAAAGCCTTTTATTTTACCCAAAAAGAGAAAATATGTGTAAATCTACTGTGCTTAGGGAGGAAACCTGGATGTTCATGTTAGCTTGGTAACTGGCCCTTTAGCACCAAGCTATGGCAATGAAGGAAGAGTGGCAGTCTCCTGGGAGCTGGTAACTTCAGAATAATCAGTTATATAGCCTTTTAAAAGCTGGATTTCAGCTTTGGATGCAAATCACAGAAGAACCATGTAAGTCTTGCTTTCCTTGCATTTTTCCTTCATCTTCTAATTATATCTTAATTTTCTAATTGTTACAGCAGTAATTTATGCATCCTCCTACATGATATCTCTCTCACTTCTTGGCAGTAAATGCTTTCTTTAATCTAAGTGAATGACTACAGGAAACCTACATATAGTCTCTTATTTATAAGGATATATTTATGGAGAATAGAATATTATTGTCTAATATAAAAGAGGCCATCATCCATAACATTTGCCTATCCTCAAAGTAGTGTTCAGAGACTTGATTTGAGATATTAAGTTACAGAAGGAAAATGGAATTAATGTTTGCAGTATGAGTAAAGGAGAAAGAAATAGGGCACTGTGACCAAATTCCCCCTCTCACTGGATCCCATGAATTCGCAGTCATTCCTGAGCAGGGATGTACCAATGGTGGGGGAATATAGCAACAGAGTACCCACTTCAAGGGAATATTACATATAACAAAGAGGACTTTGCAGATGGGATTAAGTTGAGGTCTTGACCTAGGGATAATACTCTGGATGATAGCATAATAGGACAAGACAAAGAGAGATATTATTGCAGAGAAAGGAAAGCAATACAAAAATAGAAGCATTGTTGGTAGCAATGTGAACACAAGCCAAGGAAAACTAATAAACCACCAGAATTTGGGAAAAGAAAGGACCAGATTCTTTCCTGGAGTTTCCACAAATTCAGCCATGTTGACATCTTGATTTTAGCTCCAAAAGAGACTGAGTTCATACTTCTGATCTCCAGAACTATGAAAGAGTAAATGCCAGTTCAAATCACAAACTTCTATGGTAACTCATTACAACCATGACTGTGCTTTACCAGACATTGCACAGATCCTCTCTCATTTCATGTACATAAAACCATGTGAAATATTATAAGTTTCAAAACTGAGGAAATCAAAGTTCTAAGAGATTAAAGAAAACACAATTATTGATAGAGCCCAAATTGGAACTTAGTTTTCTGACTTCATAATCTGTTTCTTTTACACTATCTCATGTATTAAGAGTAAGTATGAGGGGCTGGGAAGGTGGCTCAGTGGTAGAGCACTTGCCTTGCATGCATGAGGCCCTGGGTTCAATTCCTCAGCACCACATAAACAAAAAGAAAAAGGCCGGAAGTGGCGCTGTGGCTCAAGTGGTAGAGTGCTAGCCTTGAGCTGAAGAGCTGAGGGACAGCACCCAGGCCCAGAGTTCAGGTCCCACGACTGGACCCCCCCCAAAAAAAAAAGAGTAAGTATGAGGAAACAGAGGAAGATGGTGGAGGAGCAGCAAGGAGTTTTCCAAGCTCTCATATAGAAATCAGTTTTAGTGTCCCAGTGAAAAGTCCAAGAATAGAGAATCACACCAAACCTGCCATCATAGTACAGAGTTTGGCCAGAGAGGAAAAATTGAGGCAACTTGGTTAAAGAGACAGATTCAAGCACTTGCCAGCAGCTGCAGCAGCCACAGCAGCAGCAGTGGAAGCTCCTGCCATATCAATAGACAGAGCCTGGGACAAAGGCACATAGAGACAGAGTGACAGTGGCTTCTACTACCACCAGCACAGACAGACAAGGAGTGGATATCTTCATCCAGCTGACCACAAACAACACAGACCATGGAAAACCCAAAAACCAAGAGAAAGGAGTGAGTACCACACAAGCCATCCTCATTTCTTCTCACAGAACAGTGTTTGGAAGGTAGCTCTTCCCCCACCACTAGAGAAGAGGGCCGTCTTTGACATTGGCAAAGATGGGGCTAGAGCAGCTTGCAGATAATTCAGGTCTTAGAAGAAAACACTAATGAGCCATTTTTGAACAGGTCAAAATAACCTGCCAGAAGGGCACAGATCCACCCAGGGGAAAGTTTCCCTTCCCAGGTGAGGGAGCTCAACCCAGGGCCTGGTGACTTTGGCACTGGGTAAACAGACCCAGAGGTGGTCCCATCCCTCTGCAGCATGGCTGCTCTCCTGGCTGCAGTAGGGTAAAAGAAAAATAATTCAACTGGAATTAGCATAAAACATGTGAGTGGCTCTAAGCTGGGCTACAAGAGTGTCTAAGGAGCTAGCCCCTCAGAGAAAAGCTACTGATTGCTGACAGACCACACCCATACCCACATCCAAGCTTCCTCACAGCAACTCCAATATAGAGGGAGGAGTCATCTCCCTTTTGTGTGACACTTATAGCAGACCACTCTCTCATGGAACTAGTCTGGGAGGAGGATCATAAAATACTTGCTCTGGTAATGCAGAGCTTTGTTCTGCCTGCTCAAAATGACTTAAGAAATCTGCTCATCTACAAGAAAACCAAATACCACAAGCAAATAAGAGACTCCACCAAGAGACTAGATACTGACATAGGGGAGATACAAGATCCCCCAAATAAATCAGTTTTTTCTACTATTTTTAATCTACATTTTTTTTCCTTTTTGCCTTCCTTTTTTTGTCTTTTTTCTTTTTCTTTTCCTCTTTCCCCTTTCCCTTTTGATACATTTTTTTGTTTACTCTCTTCAATCACTGTTCTGTCCATCCCAGATACGTACCTTAGACATTATCCTAAATTGTGTACAAACAATTCAGATATTGATTACTTAATTAACAATTTACCAACCTTAATTCCTTTATTTGTAGTATTATTTCATTATAATTACATAATTTTTTTGTTTTTCATTTTTCATTTTTTTATTTTTATTTTTCCTGTTTGTTTCTTCTTTTTCTGCCCTCTGAATTTGTGTTTTAGTTATCTTCCCTCTCTTCTTTTCTCTCCCTACATTGCTCTAGTCTTACTTTCTCCTCATAATTCTCCCTATACCTACTAATTTCTGGTCCCCTGACCCCTTCTTTGATCTTCTTAGTTCATTGATTCTTAGTTGTCTATAATTGAACTAGATTGTATTTGTACTCATTTTGACTGTGCCAAAAAATCTGTAAAAATGCAGGGCTCTGGGTTGATGCTTGTCTTAAAATAGTGTTCTAGCTTGGAATTTGTTTTGCTTTCATACCTAACTGGGAAGAACAAGCCAGAGAAACACACACACACACACAAAGGCAAGTCTAGCATCCTCATCTCTGGCTCATGATAAACAGTCAACTGAATAGTTAATTAATAATCCAAAAGAGAGTCCTCCAAATGCTATACAAACATGGTGAATGAAAAGATTGAAAGCCTGCAAAGGGCTCTGTGTAAGCATGATGTGAAAATGCATGAGCATGATGTAGCCAACCAAAGATGAATAGAAGAATTGTGTGAGCATGATGAGGCTAAGCAAAGATTAATAGAGGGAATGCATGAGTGAGATGAGGCTGATCAAAGATTAATAGAGGAATTGCATGAGCATGAGAATAACCAAATACTAATAGAGAGATTCATATAATCCACAAACAGAAAGCTGAAGGAATCCATGGAGGCCACAAATGGAAAATGGAATGAATTTCAACAGCAGGAAAGGGAGTGTAAGGAAAATATATCTACTCAACTAAGGGAATTGAGAATGATCACTGACAACCAAATTAAGGAGATAAAGAAGTCCATACAAAATCTAAAACAAAGCTCCAAAAACCAATTTGAAGCCATCAAATCTGACCATTTAGAAGGAAGGGAAATAAAAAACAAAGTAGAAAGTTTTGACAGTAGGTTAGACCATGCAGAACATCCACTATCCGGGATTGAAGACAGCCTAGACATTATAAAGAACAGATAAGTATTGAAGACAAATGAAAGAAATAGGATAGATCCATTCACAGATAGAAGATGCCAACAGAAGGACTAATTTAATGCTAATGGGTGTAGAGGAGGGCCTAGATATAGAAGCTAAAGGTCTAGAAAATTTATTTAACACAATCCTAGCAGAGACTTCCCAAACATGCAAAAAGATAGGCCCATTCATATATAAAAAACCTTGAGAACCCCAAATAGACCAGATCAGAACCGGATATCCCACCTTCACATCATAATCCCCATAGGATCAGTTGAGACCAAAGAAAGGATCCTTAAACTGTCAGGAAGAAAAGATCACTCACTTATGAAGGGGAAACAATCAGAATAACTGCAGATTTCTCAGCAGAGACCATGAAAGCAAGAAGGGCCTGGAATGATGTATGCCATGCCCTAAAGACAAATATCAACCAAGTATACCATACCTAACCAACCTCTCCTTCATAATGGAAGGACAAATAAAAGCTTTACACAGCAAAGAAAAATTGGAACAATATATCTCCACCAAACCAGCCCTACAAAAGATGCTTAAAGATGTCCTACACATAGAAAACCAACAAGATATGATGCAGGCAGAGAAACCACCCCCAAACAAAGAATCAGATAAGCATAGTATGAACAAAGTAGGAAGAGCCCCGAAGAAGGTGGATAACATGGCAGGTACAACCGAACACCTCTCAATCCTAACTCTTGATATTAATACACTTAACAATCAATTAAGGGACAAAGATTGTCTAGTTGCAACAAAAAACAAGATCCTTGTATCTGCTGTCTTCAAGAGACACACCTTGCCCACAAAAACAAACACATTCTGAAAGTAAAAGGCTGGAACAAAATCTACCAAGCAAATCGTCCCCATAAACAGGCCGGCAATCCTAATATCAGACAAAATATACTTCAAATTAAAATTAACAAGAAGAGATAAAGAGGGACATCATATCCTAATAAAAGTATCTCTCCTACAGGAGGATATAACAATTCTAAACATCCATTCACCAAATACTGGAGCACCCAAATTAATCCAAGAAACACTACTTTTCCTTAAATCACACATAGAGCCAAAGGAATTAATTGTTGGGGACTTTAACACACTTCTCTCCATACTGGATACATCAACCTGGCAAAAACTCAACAGAGAAACTCGGATCTAAACAACTATATAGACCAACTAGACTTAATAGACATCTACTGAATATTTCACCCAGCAGCAACAAAATACACATTTTTCTCAACAGCACATGGAATATTATCCAAAATACACCACATTTTAGGTCACAAAGCAAATCTGTCTAAATAAAGAAACATTCAATGTATGCCCTGCATTCTCTCAGACCACAAGGGAATAAAATTGGAATTCAACACCAAATGCCACCAAAGAAAATCCTGTAACACATGGAGGCTGAATAACACACTGTTGAACCACCAGTGGGTCATGGAAGAGATTAGAAAGGAAATTGAAAGGTTCATGATATTTAATAAAACTGAACATACAATGTATAAGCTCCTCTGGGACACAGCAAAGGCAGTATTGGGAGGAAAATTTATAGCTCTGAGTTCCTACATCAACAAATTTAAGAAATCCCAAACCAACAATTTAATGAGGCACCTGAAGTTCCTTGAAAAAGAGCAATAAGCCAACCCCCCAATACAATAGACAGAAACAAATAATAAAAATTAAATCAGACTTAAATAAATTAGAGTCAAAAATACCATAGAAAGAATCAACAACAAAGAGTTGATTCTTTGAAAAAATTAACAAAATGGACACACACTTAGCAAATCTTACCAGAAAAAGAAAAGAACACACCCAATTAAACAAACTCTGAGATGAGAATGGAAACATCACCATAGAAACAACCAAGATTAAGAACATCATAAGGGAATACTTCTCAAACCTTTATGCTAATACATTTGAGAATCTGGACGAAATGAGAGAATTTCTAGCAAATATTGACATGCTCAATCTGAACTAAACTGATTTAAATCAACTTAATAGATCCATATCAAGCACCAAAATAGAAACAGCAATGAGTGACCTCCCATCCAATAAAAGCCCAAGCCCAGATGGTTTCACTGCTGAATTCTAAAAGGCCTTCAAAGCAGAACTAACACCAATACTCCTTCAAATCTTCAATTAAAATTAAAGTAAAAGTTCAATACTGTTGCTGTTTCCACAGCGGGATCTGGGAACGCAATGTCTGCTTAGGCAGGAAGGGACTACACTATGCGGGTATAGACAAAGTTTATTGAAACATCACATGCTTATATACAACACACAAGCCAGAGAAGTAAATCTTCAGTCAGGGGGCAGAGAGTTAATCTTAAACAGTTTACAAGAGCACAGACAATTAGAGTTTAACTTTAAGTCAGGAAGCAGGAAAAGCTAATCCTTGTCAACAAGTGTGGAGTAGTTCTAGTAATCAAGGTTGTAAAAATAGATAATGCACAGGTGAGTACACAAAGAGGGTCTCGAGCCATTGTTCTACTAAGTTAACTAGGAGAAGCACAAAGGACACTTACTGCAAACAATCCACCTAAGTCTGGCACAAGGCACGGAACTGTTGCCCCTCATGGAGGAAGGGGTGTCCTTTCCTCTCCCAGAGGAATGCATGCCTGGATGCACCCTCACAGCACACAGGAGCTCAGATGGGGTTACACAGTTCAATGCCTCTGACACAGTACCAAACTCTTTCTACAAAGCCACCACAATCCTCATCCCAAAACCAGACAGTGACTCATCCAAGAAAGAGAACTACAGACCCATTTCTTTGATGAGCATCTATGCAAAACTTCTCAGCAAAATTCTGGCCAATCCACTTCAACAAGTCTTCAACAAATCATACACCATGATCAAACAGGATTCATTTCAGGGATGCAATGGTGGTTCAATATATGCAAATCAATTAATGTAATTCATCACATCAACAAGAGCAAGGTTAAGAACCACATGATTATCTCAATAGATGCAGAAAAAGCATTTGACAAGATCCAACCCACTTTTATGATGAAAGCTCTGTAGAAAAGAGGAATCCATGGAACATTCCTCAATATAATAAAGGCTATGTATGACAAACCTACAGCCAGCTTTATACTTAATAGTGAAAATCTAAAGCTATTTCCTTTAAACTCAGGAACAAGACAAGCACGTCCACTGTCTCTACTCCTATTCAAAGTAGTATTAGCGTGCCTAACTAGAGCAATAAGACAAGATGCAAACATGAAGAGTATCCAAATAGGGAAATATGAAGTAAAACTCTCCCTCTTTGCATATAATATGATCTTGTATTTAAAGAACCCGTGGACTCCACTCCCAAGTTACTCGAGCTGATCAGAAACTTTGGCAAAGTAGCAGGGTAAAACGTTAACCCTCAAAAATCAATGGCTTTTCTGCATGTCAATAATGAGAAGAGTGCAGGTGAAATCAGGAAAACAATTCCTTTTGTAATATCCCCATAAAAAGTAAAATATCTAGAAGTTAACTAAAGAAGTCAAGAACCTCTATGATGTAAACTTTAAAAACCTGAAAAAGGAAATTAAATCAGAACTAAGGAAGTAGAAGAACCTCTCATGATGGTGGATTGGGACGATTAACATCGTGAAAATGGCAATACTGCTAAAAGCTATCTACAAATTCAATGTTATGCCTATCAATATCCCAACCTCATTCTTCAATGAAATAGAAGAAGCAATCCAAAAATTCATATGGAACAATAAAAGACCCTGATTACCAAAAACAATTCCTAGCAGAAAGAACAGTGCTGGAAGAATATCAATACCAAATTTCAAACTTTATTATAAAGCCATAGAAATCAGAACAGATTGGTACTGGTACAAGAACAGACCTGAGGACCAATGGAATAGAACTGAAGACCCAGCAGACCTACAGCCATCTGCCCCTCAGTAGACAAATAGATCAAGAAATTGTGATATATATATATATATGTGTGTGTGTGTGTGTGTACATATATATATATACATATATATGTACACACACACACACACACACACACACACACACAGGAATTCTGTGCTTCCATTAGAAAGAACGACACCACCCCATGTGTTAGGAAATGGAAAGACTGGGAAAAATAGTATTAAGTAAAGTAAGCCAGACCCAAAGAAGTATAGGTCCGAAGGTTTTCCTTATTTGCAATAATTAGTATTTGTCTAGAATGATCTTACCAGATGAGCATTAAAGCTCAAAAGTTATGTACATATGACCATATAAGATATAAAATGATGCTAAGCAAAATGAACCCCAAGATATGGTCACAAGCGTTCTTTGTTAGTGTTTTTAAATGTAGTATGTGATGGTTTTTTTGTTTCCTTTGTATGCTCTTCCCCCTATGGTATATACCTTGTTGCCACTGTATTTGATTTTGGTATCCTGCATCTTATATATACATTTGTCTAATTTGGGGAGGGGAAGGGGAATAACAAAATGGTGAAACAAGGGCACAGTATGACCTATTGTAACAATGATACCCACAAGACAGCATATTGAAAAGGAACTTTACAGCTTTGGTGGGGAGGAGTGAAAATGGTGGGAGAGGAAGGGATAGTAGGAGAGAACAAAGGTGGGGTGCTTGACAAGAAATGCATTCATTGCCTTACTCATGTAAGTGTAACCCCTCTGTACAGCATCTTCACAATAAAAAGAGTATGATAAATACATCTTATAGTCATCTAAAGCTTGTGCTATGAAAGTTATATGTACAATTTCATTCATCTAACAAATTGAGATTTACATAAAGAATTCATTTAGTAGTTTTGAACCAGTAGAAAAGTTGCTTATTTTCTCTGATTTAATGTTCCTTTTTTATTTTTTGTAGTTAGCATGCATTAATAATTTGATGTGATTCATTGTGATAATTCTATTCATGTAGACAGTACACTTTGAAAAATTTTTATCCCTTTCCATTATATTTCCATATCCCCTCCCTTTTCTTTCCTTTTCCAGTATTTCATTATACCATGTTTAAAACATGCTTTGGTCCTATTTACCCCTCAATATGGCTTCCTTTCCCTCCCCAGTTGTCTGGGGATTCAAATCTAGGCCCTCTCATGTTCTAAGAATATATTCAAACACAGAGCTATACCCAGTTAGCCTGACTCACTTGCTTATCTGAAACATGAAGCTGAAAATAGTAATACTTGCCTCATAAGATGAGTTGTAAAAATTAAATGATTAATATTTGTACAATGTTTTTAACAGTGTTTGTAACATAGCACTATGCTGGAAAAATAAATAGGATATTACATCCTCTCAGGAATCTGGTCCAGTTTTGTCTGCTAACTGCATCATGTTAACCTAAGCTCCATGAGTACACTTTCCATGAGAAAACCTTCAAACATTCATGGATTAAATTTCTCAGAATCTGTTTGCCCAGGTATTAATGAGAACTTTGGAAAATAATGAACTCTGTCACTGAAGATTTCACGAGAACTCCATTGATGTCTAGGAACCTGAACGGTTTTCCAACCCCTGTGTTTCCTCCAAATGAGCACTATTTATTGTGTCTATACACAGTGAGTTTGAATAACACAGGTTAATGATAACTTTAGGCAATCAGATCATTCTGCCATGAATCAGTTTATCTGTAGATGAGAATTTATTGCTTGTAAGTCCTTTTAATTAGATTTTTTTCTTCCTAAAAGGAGCCATATCATCAAACTTACTTTTGAAAACAAATATTCTCTCATAGTTAAACATGAATATGCACTGTGACAACAGTGCATATTTACCAGTATATTTACCAATTTGTGAGCTTTTGTCACTTATTTTCTATATCATAACTGCAGGGAGACGGATCTAATATTCATGGGCCCCAGACACCCCATTTAGACTGAAATAAAATAGTAATAAAGGAGCAAAACCTCAACTTAAAGTGACTCATCTGTGAGCCAAAGTTTATCTGGTAAAGCCATGTCCCATGGCAAAGTAATACCTACAGTTCCACTTTGGGGGGGGGTACTGCTAAATGCCACAAAAATAAAGTTTTTGAGAGGGAAAGCACATAAAAACATTCTTAAAACAATGATCTTGGAGAATACAAGTTTCTTTTCTCATCATAGGTGACATTAGAATTGTTGGTATTTACCTTTCACCTGAACAGAGCTTCAGATATCAAGAGCTAACTGACCACCAATAGTTCTTTCAACCTTTCTCTTCTGTAGGCTCTCTGAAATGGTTTGTATACTGTGGTATCACATATCTAGGTCAATACTTTACAGGTGTTTTTTAGAAAATGTGAGAACTCTGCCATTTTCTCAGAACTCCATATAACAGTAGCTACAGTTCACAACGTGATGACTAAGAAAACACAGTGACAAATAGCAAGTGAACCCCGAGATACATTTAAAAAGCTACCTACATGTGGAAATAAGATAGTTAAATAGTTTCTGCAAGTGTTTTGGGAAGTGCTTAAAATAAATGCACCCCTTTCCACTCTCTAAGCCTATTGTCACATGGGCATTTTATCTCTTTTTTCCTTATATTTCCCTGTCCCAATAGGGCTACCAAGTCTCTTTCAATAGGGTTGTTATAGACCTAGAATTCACCAATGTGAACAACCAAGCCCATTTTATTTCACTGTTAGTTAATTCAGATTTGCTTCTTTGCAGAAAAGTCAACTATAAAACTCAGTGGCTAAACCCTGTAAAACTCAGGGTCCTCTGACTGATTCTGTGCTAACTATCCCATTTCAGTTCCTCCAACTTTTTCCTTCACTTGATTTCTGATGTGTTCATGCTTTCCATATTATATCCACCAAATAGGTCTGTATCTGTTGGTAATGAAAAAAAATATATCATGGTGGCTTCAGTTATGAGAATGCCTTTGACTCGGACTTCCCTAATCCATATGATAAGGGAAAAAAAGCATTCTTAAAAGTAGCAAGTCTGCATAAAATATTGAGTAGTGGTTATTGAAAGAGGCATATGGGTTTAACACAACTAGGGTCTTTACTCAGTGAGAATCAAACCAGAAATTTACGCTTTCAATAAATGTCCCACGTTGCTCTTCTGCTAATGGCTCCCAGATGCCACTTTGAGAACTACCGATCCAAGTATCAGCTTTAGTGAGTCAGATATAACTTGTTCATGTACAGGCCCCTATTGAGGTTTGAAGGCTCATCGTAGGTTAATGCTCCATTGACAGATGGGGATACAATCCTGATTCCTTGGTATGGATGATTAATGGCATACTGAGAAGTCTTCTTATGAAGGAACTACTTCTTTTACATGTCTTTCTAACTCTTGAAAAGCCATAGTCCTAAAGGGTATAATAAACACTAATTTTGTTGCTTGTAAATCACATGACAGAAGAGATACTTACATCAAAATGTTAATAAATCTCACATTGTATTCTGGTACTTCATGGTGGTTGTCCTCAGAGCTCTTGCACCTGCAAAAAGCAATTTTCTACATATGACAAAAATGTTCATGTAAGTTGAAGATTGGTAAGCAGGACAAAAGGCATGTATGAGTAAATCTTATGTTTAACCCATTCTATACAGATATAGCACAGGAGACCAAGGTTAGGAGTTTAATCCACACATGGTCTAATAGCTATTCTCCATCACTTAACAGATTTTCTCTGAATAAATAAAAGTGATTGTGGTATACTAGCAAGATATCCCAGCTGTAAAATAATAAGCAGGTAGAGCACATATGTTTATAAGAATGAGTTAGAACTATGTGTGGCTGATCATACAAAATAACATTTAACAAAATGTCTTTGTTGCTTTGTATGTCTCTCCCCCACAGTATAACCCCTGCTTTCACTGTATTTGATGTAGGTATAATTTGTGGAGGGGAAGGAGAAAAACAAATCGTTTAAACAGGGATACAGGTGGATCCATTGTAACAATGAGAAGTACAAGTCGTTATGTCGAAAACAAACTTTACAACTTTGGGGGGGGAGGATTGGGGGGGAGGATTGGGGGGGGAGGATGGGAAGGGATGTGAAGGTGAAACAAAGGAAGAGGCTACAATGCTTGATAAGAAATGTACTAATTATCTTGCCCATGTAATTGTAACCCCTCTGTACAGTATTTTCACAATTAAAAAAAAAAACATTTAACAAAATGAAGTTTAGGAAATGGAAACATAAGGTTTTTTCTTTGTTGTGGTTATTGGGGGGGTTTTTTGGTCTTGTTTATCTGTCTTTGGGAGGGTAAGAGGAGGCACAGAAATGGATGGACAAGAGAGACCAGAGGAAGTTGTTAGAGATGTAGGGGTTTACATGTGAGCTCTCCCCAAGAAACCAGTTTTCACAGTTCAGGGAATAAATTCACTATGGGAAAATCACACCAAGTGAACCATAATAGTACAGACATTCTGCCTAGTGAGGAAAGCCAGAGATTGAGGGCCACATCTCTTCCTCCACCACCAGTGTGGACTAGATGATCAGGAGTGAAATTCCCCATCCTGCTGGCCACTGTTAGGCACAGATCAGGACATGCCGAAAAGCCAAGGGAAACCATGAGTATCCCCAATCATTTGTACAGAACAGCTCAAGGAAGGCAGCCCTACTCTCTGCCACCAAAGAAGAACACCATAATTGATATTGGTATAAACTCGGCCATGACAGCTAGCAGATAACTTGGGACACAAAAGCAGCAGGCAGTACCATTTTTCCCCAGGACAAGGATTTGTACCTAGGAGGGTCGGCCCTGCCCAGTCGGCCCTGCCCAGGGGAAGGCTGCCCCGCCCAGGGGAAGGCTGTCCCGCCCAGGGAAGGCTGTCCTGCTCAGGAGAAGGCTGCCCTGCTCTGGAGGAAGGAACTGCTCACAGGGCCAGGGAGGAACAATCTTCACTACCTGTTGAGCCCAGAGAGGCAGCCAGGACCTCCTGCAGGCAACAAAGGAATTCCACCCATACCACAGCCTAACAGGCAGCTGTAACAATGAGATATGCAAAAGGAAGTTTACAACTTGGGGGGAGAGATGGAGGGAGGAGTTGGAAGGTGGGGAGGGAAGGGATGATAGGGGAAATCAAAGAACAGGGTAACAATGCTCAATAGGAAATGTACTCATTGTCTTACTCATGTAACTGTAACCCCTCTGTACTGTATCTTTACAATAAAATTTAAATAAATAAATAAATACGGGTCAAGCTATAAAAGCTGAGAGAGGATCCAGGTTAGTGGCCCAAAGGGGGCTCCCCAATTTAGGAAAGGCAACTGACTACAGACAGACCAAAACCCCAAACACCCCCAACATGAGTCCCAGCAACAACAAACTACAGTCTCCAGCCACTTCCTACCGGCAACACAAAGAAAAAAAGAAGATGTTTTTAAGTTTGGGAAGAAGGTCACAAAATCCTCAAGCCTGTACAGCAAAACTATTTTCTGCACACCCAAAGAAGCTAATTTGAAAAACCAACTAAGTAACAGGGAAAACTGACCACTAAAACCAAATCAAAGATGCCATCAAGGGACTGGAAAGTAGACTTAGGGGAGACATAAGGGCCCCCCAAATAAATAAAAGATACTTTTTATTCTTTCCTTTATCCACAATTATAAATTTTTTTATTTTTTCTTTATTTTCTAAAATTTCTTTAGAAAAGTTTTTTTGGTTTCTTCTCTATTTTTATTTTTTTGCAACTAGTTTAACTCTGTTACCTTTTTTTCTATCAGTTTTTTTTTATGTGCTTTTGTTTTTAGTGTTGTTTTCTTATATTTTTCATTTTGAAAAATCCTGTTGTTTTTTTTTTCCTTCCTCATTGTTGTTCTGTTCACAACTGGATACGCAGCTTATGGTGACCACTAGGCTTCCTCCATTCCTTTGTATACATTTAATTCAAAGTATAATTTTTTAATTTTTTTATTGTGAAAATACCATACAGAGGGGTTACAATTACATGAGCAAGGTAATGAGTACATTTCTTATCAAGCATTGTTGCCTCCTCCTCTGTTTCCCCTTACCATCCCTTCCCATTTTCCCTCCCCTGCCCCCCAATCATCCCTCCTACCCCCCTCCTTCCCTCCACCTCTCCCCTCCCACGCCAAAGTTGTAAAATTCATTTTTCGACATAACATATTGTACATCTCATTGTTGTAATGGGTCAACCTGTATCCCTATTTAAACAAATTGTTCAAAGTATAAATTGATTACCCAATTCCATACTGCACAATATTAGTATTCTAAATTTAGTACTATTACTTTAAACGTACATAATTGTTCAAATTTTTATTTTATATATTTTTCTTCTTTACTTTTTTGTTTGTTTTGTTTTAATTTTTATCTCTATCTTACTTTGAAATTAGGTCATAACTTTCATCCCTCTATTCCTTTCCTTTGTTACATTCCCTCTAATCTGATTTTTCTCCTCCGATATTTCATTGCATATTTTGATGTTTCTTCTAACTACACCTCAACCCATTCACAATTATTTCTAATGCCTCATTCCCTCTTCCATTTTTAAATATGTTTTTAATTGTAAAAATAGTGTATAGAAGGGTTATAGATACATGAATAAGGCAATGAATACGTTTCCTATCAAGCATTGTTACCTCCTCCTTTGCTTTTCCCCTACCATACCTTCCTTTCCCACCTCCCCAACTCCTCCCTCTTTCCCCCCACAAGTTGGAAAGTTCGTTTTTAACATAAGGTCTTGTATATCTCATTGTTACAATGGGTCAACCTGTATCCATACTTAAGCATTTTGTTTTTTCCCTTCCCCTTCCCAAATTAGAAAAATGTATATCCAAGATGCAGGGCACCAGAATCAAATACAGTGAAAACAGGTGTTATAACATGGAAGAACATACAAAAGAAAAAAAAATCACATAGTACATTATAAATCCATTAGAAACAATAGCAAGAAAGAAAAAAACTACTTGTGTCCCTGTCTTGGGTTTAATTTTCCTTAACATGATCTTATATGGTCATATGCACATAGCTTTTGACCTTTTCTGTTCCTAGACATATATTAGTTATTGTAAATAAGGGAAAAAATAGGACCTATGTTTCTTTGGGCCTGGCTTATTTCACTTAATAAAATTTTTTCCAAGGCTTTCTATTTCCTAACAAATGGGGAAATGTCGTTTTTTTCTGATGGAGGCATAGCATTACATTGTATATATATACCACATTTTCCTGATCCATTCATCTACTGAGGGGCATTTGGGTTGGTTCCATATCTTAGCTATGGTAAATAATGCTACAATAAATATAGTTGTGCTGGTAGCTCTAGTGCAGCCTTGTTTGTGATTGTTTGGCTAAATGCCCAAAAAGTGGGGTTGTTGGGTCATAGGGGAACTCTATGTGGAGTCTTTTGAGAAACCTCCATACTGCTTTCCAAAAAGGTTAAACAAGTTTACATTCCCACCAACAATGCAGTAGGGTTCCCTTTTGGCCACATCCCCTCCAGCATCTGTTGTTATTAGATTTCTTGATTAGAGTCATTTTAACTGGGGTGAGGTAGAATCTCAATGTTGTTTTGATTTGCATTTCTTTTATGGCTAGAGAGAAGTTGAACATTTCTTCATGTGTCTATTGGCCATTCTTATTTGCTTTACAGAGAATTTTCTCTTTAAGTCTTTTGTCCACTTATTATCAGGCAGTTGTTTCTTTGATGATTTGTTGTTGGGGGATTTAATTTTGGGGATTCTAAGATATGAGACCTTTGTCCAATGTATGGCTAGTGAAGATCTTCTCCCAATCCATAGGCTTTCAATTGATGTTGCTAGCTATGTCCTTTGCCATGCAGAAGCTCTGCGAGTTCGTGCAATCCGATTTGTCTAAACTTTCTTTGATTTGATGTGTTTCTGGGTTTCTCTTAAGAAAATTTCAGCCTGTGCCAAAGATCCCTAGAGTTTCTACCATTCTTTCCTGCAATGTTTTCAGGTTGTCTGCTTTGACTTCAAGGTCTTTGATCCATGGGGAGTTGATCTGGTGCAGGGTGATAGATAATGATCTAGATTTAGTTTTCTACAGGTGATCAACCAATTTTTCCAGCACCATTTACTGAAGAAGCTGTCTTTCTTTCATACTATTTGTTAGCTCCTTTATCAAAGAATAGGTGGCTATAGGTATGTGGGTTCATTTCTGGGTCTTCAGTTCTATTCCATTGGTCCTCAGATCTGTTCTTGGGCCAGGACCAAGCTCTTTTGATTATTATGACTTTGTAGTAGAGTTTGAAATTTGATATTGATATTTCTCCAGTACTATTCTTTCTGTTAAGGATCATTTTTGTTTTCAGTGTCTTTTATTGTTCCACATGAATTTTTGGATTGCTTCTTCTATTTCATTGAAGAATGAGGTAGGGATATGGATAGGAATGACATTGAATTTGTAGATGGCCTTCGGAAGTATTGCCATTTTCACGATGTTGATCCTTCCAATCCAGGAGCATGGGAGGTTTTTCCACTTCCTTAATTCTGCTTTAATTTCCTTTTTCAGGTTTTTAAAGTTTTCATCGTAGAGGTCCTTCACTTCTTTAGTTAAGTGAACTCCTGGTATTTTATTTTTTTGTGGGGCTATTATAAAAGAAGTTGCTTTCCTGGTTTAAGCCACATTCTTCTCATTGTTGGCATGCAGAAAAGCCATTGATTTTTGAGGGTTAATTTTATTCCCTGCTACTTTTCAAAATTTTGAATTAGTTCGAGTAATTTGGGAGTGGAGTCTGTGGGATTCTTTAAATATAAGATCATGTCATCTGCAAAAAGGGAGTTTTAATTCAGCTTTCTCTATTTGGATCCCCTTTATGTTTGCATCTTGTCTTATTGCTGTAGCTAGGCATTCTAATATTATATTGAAGAGAAGTGGAGAGAGTGGACATCCTTGTCTCATTCCTGAGTTTAGAGCAAATGCTTTAGTTTTCACCAATAAGTATGATGCTAGCTGTAGGTTTGCCATATACAGCCTTTATTATATTGAGGAATGTTCCATGGATTCCTAATTTTTTCCAGAGCCTTCATCATAAAGGCATGTTGGATCTTGTCAGATGTTTTTTCTGCATCTATTGAAATAATGATGTGGTCCTTATCCTTGCTCTTGTTGATGTGATGAATTATATTAATTGATTTGCATATATTTAGCCAGCATTGCATTCCTAAAATGAATCCTGTTTGATTGTGATGTATGATTTTTTTTGATGAGTTGTTGAAGTGGGTAGGCCAAAATTTTGTTGAGAAGTTTTGGATTCATGTTTATCAAAGAAATGGGTCTACAGTCCTCTTTCTTTGATGAGTCCCTGTGTGGTTTTGGGATGAGGATTATGATGGCTTCATAGAAAGAGTTTGGTAGTGTACTTTCACTTTCAATTTCCTTGAAGATTTGGAGGAGTATTGGTGTGAGTTCTGTTTCAAGGTCTTGTAGAAGTCTGTTATAAATCCATCCCATCCTGGACTTTTCTTGAATGGGAGGTCACTTACTATTGTTTCTATTATGATACTTAATATGGGTCTGTTAAGTTGGTTTAACTCATCTTGGTTTAGTTTCAGCCTGAGAAAACACCCAAATAAACAAACTCAGAGTTGAGAATGAAAACATCACCACAGAAACAACCAAGATTCAGAACATGATAAGGGAAAACTTCTCAAACCTTTATGCTAATATATTTGAAAATCTGGATGAAATGGAAGAATTTCTAGCAAACATTGATATACCCAAACTAAACCAAGATGATTTAAACCAACTTAACAGACCCATATCTAACATCGAAATAGTAACAGCAATAAGTGACCTCCCATATAAGAAAAGCCCAGGACCAGATGGGATCATTGTTGAATTCTACAGGCTTTCAAAGCAGAACTCACAACAATACTCCTCCAAATCTTCAATGAAATTGAAAGTGAAAGTCCACTACCAAACTCTATGAAACTATGATAACACTCATCCCAAAACCAAACAGAGACTCATCCAAGAAAGAGGACTATAGACCCATTTCTTTGATGAACATTGATGCAAAACTTCTCAACAAAATTTTGTGCAATCGACTTCAACAATTCATCCAAGAAATTATACACCACGATCAAACAGGATTCATTTCAGGGATGAAAAGCTGGTTCAATATACACAAATCAATTAATATAATTCATCACATCAACAAGAGCAAGGATAAGAACCACATGGTTATCTCAATAGATGCAGAAAAAGCATTTTACAAGATCCAACAACCTTTCTGGCCAACCAACAAGTCATCAAAAAAAAATCATATCATATTATCGGGGCTGGGAAGGTGGCTCAGTGGTAGAGCGCTTGCCTTGAATGCCTGAGGCCCTGGGTTCGATTCCTCAGCACCACATAAGCAAAAAGAAAAAAGCCGGAAGTGGCACTGTGGCTCAAGTGGTAGAGCACTAGCCTTGAGCTGAAGAGCTGAGGGATAGCGCGCAGGCCCAGAGTTCAGGCCCCACGACCAGACCCCCCCAAAAAAATCATATTATAGGGCTAGGAAGGTGGCTCAGTGGTAGAGTGCTTGCCTTACATGCATGAGGCCCTGGGTTCGATTGCTCAGCACCACATAAGCCGAAAAAAAAAGCCGGAAGTGGCACTGTGATTAAAGTGGTAGAGTGCTAGCCTTGAGCTGAAGAGCTGCCCAGAATTCATGCCCCATGACCGACCAAAAAAAAAAAAAAAAACATGCACCATAATCAAACAGGATTCATTGCAGTGATGCAAAGCTGGTTCAATATATGCAAATCAATTAATGTAATACATCACATCAACAAGAGAAAGGATAAGAAGCACATGATTACCTCAATAGATGGAGGAAAAACATTTGACAAGATCTAACACATCTTTATGAAAGCACTAGAGAAGCTAGGAATCCAGGGAACATTTCTTAAACAATAAAGGCCAATTCTACAGGAGGCATTATACTTAATGTTGAAAAGCTAAAGCCATTTCCTTCAAACTCAGGAACAAGACAATCATGTATAATGTCTCCACTCCTGTTCAATGCAGTATTACAATACCTAGCTAGAGCAATAACACAGGATGCAAACATAAAGGGGATCTAAGTAGGGAAAGATGAAGTGAAACTCTCCCTCTTTGCAGATGACATGACCTTGTATTTAAAGGACACCATGGACTCCAATCCCAAGTTACTCGAGCTGAGCAGAAACTTAGGCAAAGTAACAGGGTATAAAATTAACCCTCAAAAATCAATGGCTTTCCTGCTTGCCAATAATGAGAAGAGCATAGCTGAAATCAGGAAAGCAACTCCTTTCCTAATAGCCCACAAAACGTGAAATGCCTAGAAATTAACTGAACAAAAGAAGTGAAGGACTTCTATAATGAAAAATTTAAAAACCAGAAAAAGGAAATTAAAGCAGAACTAAGGATGTGGAAAAACCTCCCATGTTCATGGATGGGGAGGATGAATATGGTGAAAATGGAAATACTGCCAAAGGCTATCTACAAATTCAATGGAATACCCATCAGTATCCCAATCTCATTTTCAGCGAAATAGAACAAACCAAAAATTCATATGGAATAATAAAAGACGCCAAATAGCAAAAAAAAAAAAAAAAAAAAAAAAAAAAAATCCTCAGCAGAAAGAACACTGCTTCAAACCCTATTTTAAGGCCATAGTAATCAAAACTGGTACTGGCACAAGAACAGACCTGAAGACCAATAAAATGAAACAAAGACCCAGAAATGAACCCTCAGACCTATAGCCACCTAAGCTTCGATAAGGGAGCCACAAAAAAAAAAAAAAAAAAAAAAAAGAATGGAAGAAAGACAGCCTCTTCAGTGAATGGTGTTGGAAAAATTGGTTAAACACTTGTAGAAAACTAAAGCTAGGTCTTTCTATATTACCCTGCACCAGAATCAACTCCAAATGCATCAAAGACCTCAAAATTAAAGCTTATACCATGAGGGGCTGGGAAGGTGGCTCAGTGGTAGAGCGCTTGCCTTGCATGAATGAGGCCCTGGGTTCAATTCCCCAGCACCACATGAGCAAAAAGAAAATAAGCCAGAAGTGGTACTGTGGCTCAAATGGTAGAACGCTAGCCTTGAGCTGAAGAGCTGAGGGACAGCGCCCAGGCCCAGAGCTCAGGTCCCATGACCGGACCTAAAAAAAAAAAAAAAAAGCTTATACCATGAAATCATTACAGGAAGGAATAGGAGAAAATTTAGAGCTCCTTGGCACAGGCTGAAATTTTCTTAATAAAGGCCTAGAAACACAACAAAGCAAAAAAGGTTGGACAAATGGGACTGCATGAAACTATAGAGCTTCTGCAGGGCAAAGATCATAGCTAGCAAGATCAATAGAAAGCCAACTGACTGGGAGAAGATTTTTCACTAGCCATACAACAGACAAGGCCCTCATAGCTAAAATATACTTAGAACTCAAAAACTTAATCCACCCAAAAACAAATGCTCAAAGAAACAACCACCCCATCAAAAAGTGGGCTAAAGGCTAAAAGAGAGACTTCTCTGTTGAGGAAATAACAATGTCCAATAGACACATGAAGAAATGCTCAAGTTCTCTAGCCATAAAAGAAATGCAAATCAAAACAACATTGAAATTCTACCTCACCTCAGTTAGAATGGCTAGAATCAAGAAATCTAATAACAACAGATGCTAGAGGGGATGTGACCAAAAAGAACCCTGCTGCACTGTTAGTTGGAGTATAAACCCGTTCAACCACTCTGGAAAGCAATATGGAAGTTCCTCAAACGACTCCACATACAGCTCCCCTATGACACAGCAATCCCACTTCCAGGGTTTTACCCAAATGAACCCAAACAAAGCCATACTAAAATTACCAGCACAACTGTGTTTGTTGCAGCCTTATTCATCATAGCTAAGATATGGTAACAACCCAGATGCCTCTCGGTAGATCAAGAAAATGTGATATATATATATATATATATATATATATATATATATATATATATATATACACACATAATATATTACATATATAATATATATTACATTATATTATGTAGATATAATACATAATATATACTGTATAAA
This sequence comes from Dipodomys merriami, assembly GCF_024711535.1. Lineage (NCBI taxonomy): Eukaryota > Metazoa > Chordata > Mammalia > Rodentia > Heteromyidae > Dipodomys > Dipodomys merriami. Next base: position 26,620,993 of record NW_027204492.1, read on the forward strand.
TGTATATATGTATATATTTGCATATATATAATGGAATTCTGTGCTTCCATCAGAATGACACCACCCCATTTGTTAGGAAATGGAAAGACTTGGAAAAAATCATATTTAGCGTAGTAATCCAGTCCCAAAGAAATTTAGGTCCCATGGTTTCCCTTATTTACAATAATTAGTAATTGTAATCTTATCACATAATCAGAAAATCTCAAAACTTATGTACTTATGACCATATAAGATGATGCTAATTGAAATGAACCCCAAGATATGGAAAAAAGAGGTTTGTCTTTGTTGTTGGTGTTTTTTGGTACCTCATCTTTTATTTTCCTCCTAAAATCACTTCCCTCCCCACCTCCCCAACTCCTTCCACCCCTCACCCCTACACTGAAAAGTTCATTTTCAATGTAGTGTCCTGTACATCTGGTTGTCACAATGGGTCAGACTGCATCCTCATTTAAGCATTTTGCAATATCCCTTCCCCTCCACAAATTAAAAAAATATATACACAAGGTGCAGAGTACCAGCATCAAATCCAGTGTAAATAGGGGTTATACCATGGGGGAAGAACATACAATAGAAACAAAAGAATCACATACTGTATTGCAAGTACATTAAAAACACTAGCAAGAAAAAAAAACTACTTGTGTCCCTGTCTTGGGGTACATTTTGTTTAACATTATCTCGTTTGGACATATGTACATAGCCTTTAACCTAGACATGTACTAGTCACTGCAAACAAGGAAAACCATGGGACCTATGTTTCTTTGGGCCTGGCTTACTTCAATTATGATTTTTCCAAGTCTTTCCATTTCCTAACAAAAGAAGCAATGTCGTTTTTTCTGATGGAGGCATAGAATTCCATTGTGTGTGTGTGTGTGTGTGTATGTGTATATATATATATATATATATATATATATATATATATATATATATATATATATATATATATATATATATATATATATATACCACATTTTCTTGATCCATTCATCTACTGAGGGGCATTTGGGTTGTTTCCACATCTTAGCTATGGTAAATAATGCTGTGATAAACATGGTTGTGCTGGTAGCTTTGGTATGACCTTGTTTGTGATCATTTGGGTAAATACTCCAAAATGGGATTACTGGGTCATAAGGAAGCTCTATGTGGAGTCTTTTGAGGAATCTTCATACTGCTTTCCAAAGTGGTTGAACAAGTTTACACTCCCACCAACAATGCTGTAGGGTAGGCCATATCACCTCCAGCATCTGTTGTTATTAGATTTCTTGATTATAGCTATTCTAGCTAGGGTGGGGTGGAATCTCAGTGTTTTCTTGATTAGCATTTCTTTTATGGCTAGAGACGTTGAGCATCTCTTCATGTGTCTATTGGCCATTCTTATTTCCTCTTCAGAGAAGTCTCTCTTTAAGTCTTTAGCCCATTAGTTAACCAGGCAGTTGTTTCTTGAGGATTTGTTGTTGGGGGATTTAAGTTTTTGAGTTCCAAGTATATTTTTGATATGAGACCTTTGTCTGTTGTATGTCTAGTGAAGATCTTTTCCCAGTCCATGGGCTTTCTGTTGATCTTGCTAGCTATGTTCTTTGCCTTGCAGAAGCTCTGCAGTTTCATGCAGTCCCATTTATACAAACTTTCTTTGATTTGTTGTGCTTCTGGGTCTCTATTAAGAAAATTCCGGCCTGTGCCAAGGAGCCCTAGAGTTTCTCCTATTCCTTCCTGTAATGTTTTCTTGGAGTCTACTTTTATTTGAGGTCTTTGATCCATTTGGAGTTGACTCTGGTGCAGGGTGATATATTTGGATGTAGTTTTAATTTTCTACAAGTGTTTAACCAATTTTGCCAGCATCATTTACTGAAAAGACTGTCTTTTTTCCATTCTATTTCATTAGCTCCCTTGTCAAAGATTAGGTGGCTATAGGTCTGTGGGTTAATTTCTGGGTCTTCAGTCCTATTCCATTGGTCCTCAGGTCTGTTCTTGTGCCAGTACCAAGCTGTTTTGATTGCTATGGCTTTGTAATAGAGTTTGAAGTTTAGAATTGATATTCCTCCAGCGCTGTTCTTTCTACTAAGGATTGTTTTTGCTATTCGGGCTCTTTTATGGTTCCATATGAATTTTTGGATTGCTTCTTCTATTTCATTGAAGAATGAGGTTGGAATGTTGATAGGTATCACATTAAATTTGTAGATAGCCTATGTATTGCCATTTTCTTGATGTTAATCCTCCCAATCCAGGAGCATGGGAGGTTTTTCCACTTGCTTACTACTCTTTTAATTTCCTTTTTCAGGTTTTTAAAGTTTTCATCCTATAGGTCCTTCACCTGTTTTTTAACTCCTAAGTATTTTATTTTTTGTGGGAATATTACAAACGTGTTTGCTTTCCTAAATTCAGCCACACTCTTCTGGTTATTGGCATACAGGAAAGCCATTGATTTCTGAGGGTTAACTTTGTACCCTGCTACTTTGCCAAAGTTTCTGATCAGCTCAAGTAACTTGGGAGGAGAGTCCATGGTGTTCGTTAAATACAAGATCATGTCATCTGCAAGAAAGAGAGTTTTACTTCATCCTTCCCTATTTGGATCCCCTTTATATCTGCATCTTTTCTTATTGCTATAGCTTGGCATTCTAATACTAAGTTGAAGAGGATTGGGGAGTGGACACCCTTGTCTCGTTCCTGAATTTAGAGGAAATGGCTTTAACTTTTCACCATCAGATATAGTGTTGGCTGTAGGTTTGTCATACACAGCCTTTACTGTATTAAGGAATGTTCCATGGATTTGTAGTTTTTGCAGAGCCTTCATAATAAAGGGGTGTTGCATCTTGTCAAATGCTTTTTCTGCATCTGTTGAGATAATCGAGGTTCTTATCCTTGCTCTTGTTGATGAATTATATTAATTGTTTTCGTGTAGTAAACCAGCTTTGCATCCCTGAAATGAATCCTGTTTGATCATGGTGTATGATTCTTTTGATGAGTTATTGAAATCGATTGGCCTAGATTTTGTGAGAAGTTTTGCATCTATATTCATCAAAGAAATTGGTCTATAGTTCTCTTTCTTTGATGAGTCCCTGCCTGGTTTTGGGATGAGGGTTATGCTGGTTTCATAAAGAGTGTGGTAGTGAAGTTTTGCTTTCAATTGCATTAAAGAGATGGAGGAGTATTGGTGTGAGTTCTGCTTTGAAGGCCTTGTAGAATTCAGCTGTAAATCCATCCTGTCCTGTACTTTACTTGGATGGGGGTCTTTTATTGCTGCTTCTATTTCGATGCTTGATATGGGTCTGTTAAGTTGTTTTAAATCATCTTGGTTTAGTTTGTGCATCTCAATATTTGCTAGAAATTTGTCCATATCTTTCAGATTCTCAAACTTATTAGCATAAAGGTATGAGAAGTATCCCCTTATTATATTCTGCATCTTGGCTGTTTCTGCAGTGATGTTTCCATTCTCATCTCTGAGTTTATTTATTTGGTTGTGTTCTCTTTGCTAAGGGTCTGTCAATTTTATTAATTTTTTTGAAGAACCAATTTTTTGTTAATTCTTTCTATAGTTTTTTGGACTTTAACTTATTTAATTTGGATTTAATTTTATTTTTTTCCATTTACTGGATTGGGGTTTAGTTGTTTTACTTTTTCAACGAGCTTTAGGTGCCTCATTAAATTGTTGGTTTCAGATCTTTCCAATTTGTTGAAGTAGGAACTCAAAGCTATAAACTTGCCTCTGAATACTGCCTTTGCTGTGTCCCAGAGGAGCTGGTTATTTGTGTGATCATATTTTTTGAATATCATGAGCATTTGAATTTCCTTTTTAATTCCTTCCATGACCCACTGGTGGTTCAACAGGGTGTTGTTCAGCCTGCGTGTATTACAGGATTTCTTTTGGTGGCTTTTGGTGTTGAATTATAATTTTATTCCCTTGTGGTCTGAGAGAATGCAGAGTATAATTTCGATGTTTCTGAATTTGGACAGATTTGGTTTGTGGCCTAGAATGTGGTCTATTTTGGAGAATGTTCCATGTACTGCTGAGAAGAAGGTGTATTCTGATGTTTCTAGGTGAAATATTCAGTCGATGTCCATTAAGTCTAGTTGATCTGTACAGATTTTGAGATGCAAGGTTTCTCTGTTGAGTTTTTGCCGGGTTGATCTATTTAATGGGGATAGTGGTGTATTAAAGTCCCCCACAATTAATGTTTTTGGATCTATGTGAGATTTGAGGGAAAGTAATGTTTCTTGGATAAATTTTGGTGCTCCGTTATTTGGTGAGTAGATGTTGAGAATTGTAATATCCTCCCAAGGTGAGATCCCATAACCTTCTTTATCCGTTCTCATTGATTTTAATTTGAAGTCTATTTTGTCTGATATTAGGATTGCAACTCCCGCCTGATTATAGGGGCCATTTGCTTGATAGATTTTATTCCAGCCTTTCACTTTCAGAATATGTTTACTTTTGTGGACAAGGTGTGTCTCTTGAAGACAGCAGATAGAAGGATCTTGCTTTTTGATCCAACTGGACAATCCATGTCCCTTAATTGGAGAGTTAAGACCATTAATGTTAAGGGTTAGTATTGAGAGGTGTCTGTCTGCCCCTACATTTTTATCCATATTTTAGGGGGGAAACTGTGCCTTGGCTGTTCTTGTTGTGATTACATATTTCTCTGTTTGTGGACTGCTTCATTGCCTATATTCTGTTCTTGTAGGTTTTCTATATGTAGAAGGTCTTTGAGGATTTTTTGGAGAGCTGATTTGATAGAGATATATTGCTTCAGATTTTCCTTGCTGTGGAAGGTTTTTATTTGTCCTTCTGCTATGAATGAGAGCTTGGCTAGGTAGATTCTTCTTGATTGGTAGTTATTTGACTTTAGGGGATGTCATACCTCTTTCCAGGCCATCCTTGCTTTTATGGTGTCTGCTGAGAAGTCTGAAGTGATTCTGATTGGGTTACCTTTATATGTGATTGTTCTCTTCTCCCTGACAGCTTTAAGAATTCATTCTTTAGTGGCTATTGAGCCGGTATGGATTATAATGTGGTGGTGGGATGACCTGTTCTGGTCTGGTCTATTTGGGGTTCTAAAAGCTTCTTGTATCTGGATGGGCCTGTCTTTTTGTATATTTTGGAAGTTCTCTGCTAGGATTCTGCTGAATATATTTCCTAATTCATTGCCTTCCCTCTCCAGGCCCTCTTGTATACCTATTATTCTCAAATTAGGCTTTCTGAATGTATCCTGTATTTCCTGCAATGATCTGGCATGCTTCTTAGTTTTGTTATGAATAATTCTGTGATCTTTCTCTATGGAGTCTAAACTGTATTCAGCCTCCAATATTCTTTCTTTGGCCTCCTCCATTCTCCTTTGAAGGCTTTTTACTTCACTGTCTATCAACTTTGCTTCTTGCTGGTCTTTCTTAATGGTGGACAGCTCCTTATTAAGGTTTTCTTTTAAGTCTTGAATAGATTACCTTACCTCCTGAAGTTTGTTCTCAGACTTTTCTTTCCACTCCTTAATCTGGGTTCCTATCATTTCATTAGCTTCTTTCTCCCTCTGCTGAAGTTCCTTTAACTTTTTATTTGTGGAGGCCATGAAACCATCTATTAGCTTCTGATTGGCCTCATCACATTCTCTGATAACCCTATGCAGAGGGTCCAATTTTTCATTCAGTAGGTTTACCAGTCATGCTTTTAATCTATCTTGAGCATTATCCTCTAGGTTATTCTGGGATTGCTCTGTAGCTTGTTTATGTGGAGATGGTGTTGGGGTTTGTTGATTGGCCATGTTCCTTGTGTTTCTGTGGTTAGTTCTACCCATTTGGAGACAAGAACCACACTGGTACAACAGTAGGACAATCTTTTTTTTGTACCGGAGCCAACCCAGTGTCATGTAGATGTATAGATCGTAGGGTTGCAAAGTTATGTAGGTGTTTTCTTATTTAGCTCTATTTTTCTTTGCTTGGAAAGGGATATTATGGCTTCAGGGTCGAGATTATGTATAGTTGTAACTATACATAATCGAGATTATGTATAGTTGAGACAACCTGGGTTTGGCTGATAATAGTCTGCTCCTTAGAGTTAACAAGATGGCCCCCTTGTACTCAAAATAGTCAAATGGAACCAATTTTCTGGTCAAATATAGAACGAACTGTAAGTTGGGTCAGATATAAACCGTTAGGGATCAATGGGCTGGTGCAGATGAAGAAGTGAAGGGTTAAGATTGAAGAGATATGAGTTCAAGTTCAGAAGAGGACTTGCATATAATGATAGTAGAGGGGTAAGAACAGCTTAGGGGAGGGGTATATGTAGTAGTAGGAGAATAAAGACTTTGTTACTGAGTGTAAGAAGTGGAAAAGAATTCAAAGAAACGTTATGTAGGGAGTAGCTAAGAGATCGAGATGAAGGTGAGAAAAAGAAGTTATATATAAGTGTATTTGGGAGACTTTCTGAGATTAGAGAAAGGTTATTCAGATATTATCTAAGTTAACTCCTGAAATGATTGTTTACACACACAGGAGGCCTTACTTTGTGTATAGAACTAGGGGTAGCTCCAATGGCATAGTAGTATAATGTGGAGAGAAAGGAGAAGGGGAGAGTGAGAGGAAAAGGAAGAAGAAAAGAAGAAAAGAAAAGGGAAAAAACTTACAAATTAGGAAATTGGAAAGTGGGAGTAAAAAACAAATAATGAAAAATAGAAGCTTTAAGGGGAATAGCAAATCTTAAATCAATACACATAAGCAACACATAGAAATAAAAACAAACAAACAATCAGAGATAAAAACTAACAGAACAAAACAAAAACAAGAACAAAAAACTAAAGAGTGGGTTTTTCAGGTTCTTTGGGGGAGCTTTAGTCTCTCCCTAGTCCTTAGAGCAGATTCCTGATAGAACTTTCTATGTCTTGCTGTAGTCCTCTTTCTTTGTGGCTTGTTTGGGAGCAGATGGCCTTTTGATGGGGGAGGCTGCCTGCTATCTATAGTCCCACTCTCATGCCTGGTGGAAGGGAATTTGGGGGGGGGTTCAGGTTTTTAGACTGTTATCATAGGTCTGTATCTGTGTTCCCAGGCTTTCCCAGTAGCCACGGGAGCCTTAGGAACAGAGCTTATGTCTGTGTTCTGTTCTGGTATGATCTCTCCCTTTTGGAAGAGGGCTTGGGTCAGAGGGCTTTGGGATCCCACAGGGAATTGCCACCCAGGGAGTAGAACCAGTTGGGTTACTCATGAGGACTGTAGCTGGTGGTGTGCTGGATCACAGAGCCTTGCTATGGCAGGTTGGATGAAGTTGGCAGGTTCTCAGTCAGAGGGTCTGGGTGTTGGCAGGTGCAGGTGGGGGGGGGGTGGCTCTGCTGATGCTGAAAGGTCTCCTCTGTGGCAGGATGGGGAGTCCTGGCACTGGGGGAGCCAGGTGGAGGTTCATGCAGCCAGCTGTTGTGGGCTGCGGGGTCCATGCTGGTCTGAAGCAGAGGAGGTGAGAGGTGGCCAGCAGGTGGCAGGCAGCCTTGGGGGTGGCTGCTTGCTGTTGCTAGGTTCATAAGTGGAGATGCTTGTACCAGCTTGGTGGTGCCATGGCTGGTTGTGAGAGCCTGGGGTGGCAGCAGGGAGGGAGCAGATCCCAGCAGAGTGTCCAGTCAGCAGGGCAGTTGGCCCATAGAGCTTAGAGCAATGGTTGCTGTTGCTGTTGCTGTTGCTGTGGTTTCCTGAGAGCCTTGTGTGGGGTTGACAGGGGCCCAGGGGGATCCCGCCAGTGCTGCAGTCACGGGCCGACTTTGGGGGCTTACCTGATGGTGCCAATTTCTGGTGATTGTAATGGCGGTATTGCCAAGTACACTCCTTCCCCATAGCCGTGCTGGGTGGGGGTGGGGGGGTGGGTTGTGGGGGAGGCTGTTCGCAGACTCAGAGATCTTTACCAGATTCCCTCCTAACTTTCTGTGAGTCTAGTGTTGAGCGCTTTCTTCAGTTTTTGGGTGCTCCTCTGCTTAAAGTCTGCAGAGAGACCCAGCATGGCATGGAGCAGAGCTGGGAGGTGCAGCTGCTCTGCAAGGGTCCTGTTCACTATTTTTCTATTCTCTTTCCTTATTTGCCTGATAGGATAGTCCTCTTATAGTAGAAAAAGTCTATAGGTATTTAAAGTTTGATTGGAGTAGATTTTTTGAGATAAAGTGTGGCTGTGCCCCTAGATCTTCTTTTGGTCAGAGAAACATAATGGGGCTACCTGTGAGAGCACAGCCATCTTCTCCTATTGTTGTTGTTTTTAATGTACTATGTGATTTTTTTGTTTCTTTTGTATGTTCTTCCCCCTGTGGTATAATTCCTGTTGTCACTGTACTTGATTTTGATACACTGAATCTTGTATATACATTTTCCTAATCTGGGCAGGGGAAGGGAAATAACAAAATGGTGAAACAAGGACACAGGATGAGCTATTGCAACAATTATACCGACAGGACAGTATATTTGAAATGAACTTTATAACTTCAGGCGGTGGGGTGTGGAGGAGCAAGGGAGCTGGGGGTGGGAAGGGAAAGTGTAATGAGGGAAAGGGTAAAAATGCTGGACAAGAAATGTACTCATTGCCTTACTCATGTAAGTATAACCTCTCTGTACAGCATCTTTACAATAAAATAATTTTTAAAAAGAAGAAATGGATGGACAAAGTGAACAAATGTAGTAGTGACACTCACTAAACACTATGTTGAAAATGAACTATACATATTGTGGGTGGGGATGGGGGTAGAACTGGGAGTGAGGGAAGGGATATTTTCCAAAATGAAATGTACATTTTACATGACTTATGTAATTGTAATCCCTCTGTAAAAATTACCATTATAATAATTTTTAAAAAGAATGTTAGGAACATTACCCAATTTTCTTTGTTTTTATTATGTAAAGCTGTATATTTTCCCTGAGACTATTCACACATAGTGGTTTTATTGTCCCTTTTGTAATCTTTGATTACTTACTAAATTGTCCTTATAGCATAATGTCAAGGAGAAGAATGGTTAGTGGTGCTTTTAAGATAGATTTAACATAGAGTAATAAGCAAAGAGAGTTTCAGAAGATAATAATTGGTTTTGTTATCTAAAGGTAAAAATTGTGATGAACCCTATCTGTAATTCCAGCTACTAAACAGGTAGAAATTAGAGGATTTTGGGATCCAAGTCAACCCAGGCAAATAAGTAATTAGACATCTGAACCAATAAGCTCATTGTGATGGTATGAAATTTAATCTAAATAATATGAGAGGCATAGGAAGGAAGATAGTGGTTCAAGGCCTGCCTGGGATAATAGTAAGACCCTATCTAGAAAAACTAACTCAAAAGCACAAAGAATTGGAGACATGGCTCAAGTGGTATTATACTTGCCTTGCAAACAAAAGATCCTAACTTCAAACCTCATTACTGTCAAATGAAATTAGAATTTTAAAAAGAGAAAAATTTCATAAATTGATCTTGTCTCCTCAACCTTCCACTAAAAAGCACATGATGCATAAAAATTCACTAGAAAGGTCTGTGTGGCTGATTTTATGTCTGAATGTGTAATGTCAAAACTTAAAATAAACTTTAGGCCCTAAACATGTTGAAACTTTGCTAAGATATCAGCATTGTGAATTTGGAAGATGCTAGGGACAGCCAAGATAGAGATTGTGAAACTGTATCTAAAAGTAAGCGTGGATGGGCACAACTTAGTCTCCCAAACAGTATAATGGTTTCAGTTCTAAGCTTGAAAGCATTCAGTATTGTGCAATCCAACCAGGCCAATAACTACATCAGTTAGGGATCCAAAAAGCAATCAGATACTCAATGACAGTTTAACATAATAAGAATTGGGTGGATTCTTTTATATACAACATGTTCCCAAACTAGGTGCTAGCTACACTGTATAGGAAATAGTACCTAACAAAAAGAAGGCACTGAAAAAAAATTAAGGTATCAGAAAACTAGTTAACACAGTCAGTGTTCTTGATAGAACTTTTTTCTATATGGACTTAGGAAGTGACAAATGGTAAAATGGAGAATCTAGGCTGGAACTCCAATACTGTCTTCAGGTGAGTACACAACTGCTTAGTACTTGGTATAAAAAAGCCCTCAGTAATCTTTCATTGTTATAAGGACTTGGAAAATACAGAGGCCAAGATCCAATATAAGGAAAAGAATTCATCCTCATCAGCAAAGATTGATTTTTGCTGGTAAACAACTGGAAGATGGATGAACATTATCTGATTAAAATATTCAATAAGAGTTCACCCTTTATTTTGTATTGAGACTTCATGATAATGCCAAGAAAGGAAGAAGTCCAAAGAAGAATAATCATAACAGAAAAAAGGTTAAGTCTAATGGATGAAAATAACAAAATTAGTCACCTTTGGCTAGAATGCCCTTCAGATGAAGGTGGTGCTGAAGTTTTATAGCTAATCACTTTGATAGACATTATTGGGGCAAATGTTGTCAGATTTACTGCTTCAATATTCTGGAGGACATGTGATTGGGTCTGAATTAATAAAAGGCATGAAGTAAAAATATGTGCTACAATTTCTTGGTTATCCTTGCCTGCCATTGGACCAGTTTTTTATAAAGCTCAGTTGTTTTCCTCTGTCCCTGTTCCTCTCTTGCTGTAACTTCAAGGCCACTAAGGGTCTAGAGCTCACATGTAGTTAACCTAAGAATTAAACATGAGCATTCTAAATAGTTAAATGGAGGTGGAAAAATCTAATATTGCATGGCAGTTAAGGGTCAAACCACTTGTTCAAGTGTACTGTTTTGTAAAATTACTTAATAAAAATACAATTGAAAAAAGCCAATCTACTTAGACCAAATCCTAACTCACCCATATTATATAACCTTAGCCAAATTTGACCACAAAACAGGCATAAAATATCTCAACGAGTTGTTAAAAGGATTAAATTGCTACAGTGTCTTTAAAGTGTTTCACATAGTCTGTAACACACATTAATCATTCATAAATCCTACAATTATATTTATTCCTTTTTTTCTTATTCAACTGTCTCAAGAAGTATGACTAAATCTGTGTTTTAGATAGCTGTGGGCTAAGTTGGGAAGAGCTGGGGAGGAGATATAATAAAGAAAATAGAACAAGAGCAGACAAGCACATAGTGACTTCATAGGGTAGTCTCATAATGAGGGGCATAAGTTTTAATAGGAGGGCCCTACATCTTCTCATAATCAGAAACAATTATTTCAGTGGAAACTGAAATCAAGTACTGGAACACCCAAGGGAAGAGATAAGAAAGATATTGCTTTTTTAATATTTCCTAATCTCTAAACTTGTGCAGAAGTTTATTACTCAGACTTATATGTTAATGGTATTAAGAAGACAAAAACAAGGTCTGAGGATCACATTTTGAAGCCAGAGCAGGCAGGAGACTCTGATCCCTAATTGACCACCAAAAAGCCAGAAGTGGAGCCATGGCTTAAGTGGTGGAGCACCATCCTTGAGAAGAAAAGATAAGCAACAGTTGTTAAATTCAAGCTCCAGTACCAAAATATGAACAACAACAAAGGTGGAAATAGTTCAATTACTTTATTTAGAGCGGGGACCCTGGGGAAGTAGTTTTGTTTGGGTAAGGTCATTAAAGCAGAGCCCTCATGATTAAATTTTTAATGGCTTGATAAGAAGAGAAGCAGAGACCAAATATTAACACACAACACACTACTTCTTTTGCCAGGTGATGTGAAGCTTTATGCAAATTCAAGACTGCCAGCAAGGAGGATATTCATTGCTAGATGAGGCCCCTAGACACTGCATCTCCAAAGCTATGATCCAAGAAAACCTCTTATTTATATACTAGCCTGCCTCAGGTACTTCACTATTGTCATGAAAAGCTAGTTAATACAAATAGATAGCTATGGAAGACTTTTCAGCCATCTTTATTTTAAAGTATATGTACAAATAGTAGTTGGTGTAGTAGTTGTTGCTTTCACCTAGACATGGGAACAAAAAATACTTTTGTCCAAAACTCAGTAGAAAGTCAGACTGAATAGACTACCTATGGATCTTCTCACTTTCTAAGTATCTACCAAGCTTACTTGGTTGAGAAAGATTTTTTTTATTTGTGCTAGAAATATTTCAAGAGAAGTATCATATTCAATTCCAACATCACACTCAGCTAAAATGACAGTTATTACATTTTGGCTTAATGAAAAGGAAGCTAATGAGTATAACTAAGGTGATTAGCCAAAATGAATCACCAATTTGGAGAGAAATACTGGCTCATCAGGGGCAGTGTTCACTTCTAGGTGTTTAAATTGCAGCTTCCAGAACCACTATAAAGGAGTTTATGTGGGAGGGGAAGTCACCACAATAAACAACTAGAGAAATAGTTACCCTTTTTTATCCTATGTCCTCTCAGGCCATGCCTTTTCTTTCCTCAAGTATGGCTTCCACAAAAGCTGTAACATTTACTTGCATTAGGGAAGGCAGAAGAGCCAAGCATAGAAGTCAGACAAACCCGGGAACATTTCCAAGCTTTTATTACTGTGTGGGTTAGAACAAAATTTTTAACCTGTATGAGTTTCAGTTTTCTCATCTGAAAATGGAGGTCAAATTGGTTACCCGCTTATAAGGCTGTAATCAGGAATTAATGGGCTCATTACAGTACAACCCCTTTTCCTGTAAAGATATGTTCCAAGACTTCCAGAGGATGCCTGAAACTAGGTTTTACCAAATACTACATATAGTGTTGAACATACATACACATATATATATAAACATATATGTGTGTGTTTATCCATGTTTAAGTTAGAAACTGGTCACAATGAGATTAACAATAATAAAATAATTATAGCTATATATTATAATTGAAGTTATGTAACTGTGTACTCCCTCCCTCTCTTTCTTTTTCTCTCTCTCCCTCTCTCTCTTTCCCCCCTTGCCTCCACTGTGTGTAGCATAAACAGTATGGATACAGTACACAAAGGATGATTTACATCCTAGGTGTTAGCACATAAGATTCTATCACAATACTCAGAACAGTAATTTAAAACTTATGAATTGTTTATTTTTGGAATTTTTCATGTTTTTTTTTACCACAATTGACTATGAGTAACTCAAAGTTTGGAAAGAGAAAAATAGTTCAATTCTACAAATATTTATTGTTGTCTGAGACTGTGCTACAGACTGAATAAAAGTTACTTTTCCTGCCATCATGGAACATACCATCCAAGCAGGAAATGAAACTCCGCTATAAACAGTATATAAACTAGTACCCCAGTAGCAATAGGTGGTTGGATGTGTTTTAGCAAGTTGAGATTAGGCCTGTTGTACACCTTTGTTTTTGTACAGTACTAATAGTAAACCCAGGACCATGAACATGCTAGACAGGTGCTCTACCACTGAGCTCTCCCCCTCTCCTTGTAGCCCTACTGTCCATGTACTACCAAAATAACCCCACCTGCCTGACTCTGTATATCTTTAAAGCTTGTGCTCCCTAAGTTGTCCTATTGTAACTAATTAGTACATCCCTGGTTTTATTCTCCTACCCAGCACAATATATTGGTAAAAATGAGAAGAGGAAAGTGAGCCTTAAACTTCATACAAAAGACAAAAAATGAAGGGGAAGAAATATTAGAGTCTAGTAGGAACAATGGTGGACCTTTGGGGACATCTTCACTGCTATATATTTTATATCAGGTACAATTAGAAGCAATTGCAAAGATGTAGGCAATAATAAAAAATCATCTTCTTCTTTTAAAAGATCCCTTTTGTAATATTTTATAATAAGGATTTCAAACAGATATTTGAAAGAATTTTACAGGGTACACCCACATACAGCCAAGTTAAAATTGATCAGATTTGCTTTGTCACATGTATATCCATCCTTGTTATTTTATCCATCCATCTTATTTTCTTATATATTTCAGGGTAAATTAAAGTCATATAGATTAGAAATAATAATAGAGCATATCTAATAATTATTGGGCAGGTATTGCTTTGTGTACAAAGCAATACTCATAGTGTTTTATATGTTAACTCATTTCATCCATACACACACAGTGCATAAGTTGATGAAACATAGAAAATATAAGAAATTATTCTAGATCACATTTTTCATAACCAAGTTTGGATTTGGAAAACATTGGGGAGTCACAGAAGACTTCATGGTGATGATAAAATTCATTCTTACCATTTCTGTCCTTAAAGAAGAAAAAGACGGGATGATCTAATCAAAGTAAGTTATGTGTTTGTGTGGGGGGAAGTGAGTATAATAAAAACCACTAAAACTTTAAAAGGAGAAGAAAGAGAAAAATCAAAATAAGAAAGTAATATAGAGAGTGAGTTTGATCAAAGTACATAATAATGAAACCCCTTTGTACAATTAATTCACATTTAAAAATAACAGTCTGATTTAGGAAAGCTAAAAAGAAGATATTTCATGTGAAAAACTTGCATGAATAACATCAATTGCCATTAACAGGCTCTCTACAATAGAATTAAAGAAGTTAAAGAAGTGTGAATCAGTCTCTCTCCCAATCCCCTATGAAGGTTGTGCCCAACAAACTGGATAGCTTATTAAAAAGAACATAGAAATGAACCCTAAGATATGTATTCAAATGTTTTTTTTTCTTTCATGCGATTATTTCTAACACATTTATAAGATTATTTCTTTGTTGCTTTGTATGTCCCTCTCCCACAGTATAACCCCTGATTTCACTGTATTTCATGTCAGTATAATTTGTAGAGGGGAAGGGGAAAAACAAATCGTTTAAATAGGGATACAGGCGGACCCATTGCAACAATGAGATGTACAAGTCCTTATGTCGAAAACGAACTTTACAACTTTGGTGTGGGAGGGGGGCCCGCGGGGAGGATTCGGGGGTGGGGGAAGGATGGGAAGGGATGGGAAGGGGAAACAAAGGAGGAGGTCACAATGATTGATAAGAAATGTACTCATTATCTTGCCCATGTAATTGTAACCCCTCTGTACAGTATTTTCACAATAAAAAAAGAACATAGAAGAAAATAAAGATAAAATTTAGAGAGCTGTTGATCAAAGACCTTTAAGCTAGTCTAGCAACAGTTACTTGGACTCAGCTCACATGTGTTTGTGCCTTGTAAACAGAGATTCATATCCTGAATGCTAGGCCCTCTACTGTCTGCTAACTTTTTGTTGTTGGGATTCTCTTACTTCTTGTTGCATAGTTCAAAAGCAATAAAGCAGCAACATAACTGAAAGGTGCAAACAGATGATGATACAAGGGTATGAAAAATGTAAGACTCTGCATGTGTTAAAACTACTAAAAACTGATGGAGGAAGGTAGCTATGTCAAGTCAGAATACAACCCCATAGCCAGAATTGTTTACCAATAACATACTACCAATTTTGTGCTGCCTCTGGTAGGTTATGTATACAACTCATGAACTTTATGTATCAAAAAGGTCTTGACTAAGTAAATAAGCTACCTAGAAAATAAACCATCCAAAGGAATTCAGTATCATCCAACTCCCCCATCTTTGTGTGAGAAGATCTGATTTAAATCCTAAGTAATTATTTACATGGTGTAAAGTCTTCAAGGATTATAAAGAGTTAAAGGCCCAGAGCCAAGTATGAAAAATCATTTTAGAGTCTCCATTCTACCATATAAGGTGCTGGCAGGATGATCATAAGCCACATTTAAATGTCCTCTCTCAGTATTTTAAGTGTTAAAATTTAAAACAAAATTCACTTCATTTCTTGCTTTATATATATATATATATATATATATATATATATATATATATATATATATATATATATACATTGTGAAAAAGTGTGTGCACACATATACACATATACACATATAGACATATTTCATTTTGCTTTATTGTACTACGTACATAGACTTTTACAAAGTTTGTAGAAACTCTGCATTGAGTAAGGTCTCATTTTTTTCTGATAGATAAGATCATTAGCATGCTCAGCAAAAAAAAGCATAATGTAGTTGGCCACTAATGGATCATGCTTTAAAATCTAGCTACTCAGACTCTGAATTCAAACCCCATTACCAGAAAAAGTATTTTCAATTAAAGTCCCTGATTCTCTTTTTTTTTTATTGTGAAAATGCTGTACAGAGGGGTTACAATTACATGGGCAAGATAATGAGTACATTTCTTATCAAGCATTGTAGCCTCCTCCTTTGTTTCCCCTTCCCATCCCTTCCCATACTCCCCCCCCACCCAATCCTCCCTGCCCCCCCTCAACCCCGCACCAGAGTTGTAAAGTTCGTTTTCGACATAACGACTTGTACATCTCGTTGTTGCAATAGGTCCATCTGTATCCCTATTTAAACGATTTGTTTTTCCCCTTCCCCTCCACAAATTATACTGACATGAAATACAGTGAAAGCAGGGGTTATACTGTGGGGTAGGGACATATAAAGCAACAAAGAAATAATCTTATAAATGTGTTAGAAACAATCGCATGAAAGAAAAAAAACATTTGAATACATATCTTAGGGTTCATTTCCCTAACATCACCTTATCTGACCTGACCTTTTCTGCTTGACTCAGACATATACTAGATATTGCAAATAAGGGAAACCATGGGACCTATGTTTCTTTGGGCCTGGCTTACTTCACTTAATATAATTTTTTCCAAGTCCCTGATTCTTTTAGGTATGTTATTGCAACTAACATTGTGGCACGGGGGTTTGAACTCAGAGCACTGTTTTGGCTATTTGGGAATTCTACTACTTGATTCACATTTCTAGTTCTACATTTCGCTGGTTATTTTTAGAATAGGGTTTCAATACTTACTCAGGTACACACTTGAGCTGAGATATGCTTACATTACCTTCTATTCATTGTTAAAATCACAGATGGCCACAGAATCTAGCTTCCCTCCTGGAGACGGAATTTTTTGGACATTTCTGCATGGACTGTCCTGGAACCTCAACCCTCACTTTCCTAGCCTACTACATAGCTTGAGATGGTAAGTATGTGCCACTGTGCCAAATTTTGGGTAGAGAAATGGTCTCATGAACTTTTCTGCTAAGGCTGATATCAAACTGAAATCCTCCCATTTTCAGCTTCCAAGTTGTAATGATTCCAAATGTGAGCCACCAATAAAGATAATGTTTATATATCCTGGGAAATTAAACCATTTATATGACTTAACTTATTGATATTTGCTTCATTGTGGTGATGTGAAGCTGAACCTGTACTATCTGAGGAATGCCTATACAGACAAAAAGCATTAAATCTAGTTATACCATTCATTCTCTACTGAAGATATATTTCCTAAGCACTTCGCAAAACCAACAGCACATTGTTTTTCATCCCTCGGCTCTTACCAACTTTCTAATTGGTATCACAAATGTTTAGAGGCTCTTTCAGCAAAATAATAGGCAATCAATAATGATAAGGAATATGTTATAAATGCATCCCTGAAACTAAGTGAAATGTTGAAGTCTTTTTCCAAAGAAGACTCCAAATAAACAACTGTTTCTATTTCTCAGACTTTCCTGAAAGTCTCAAACAGTAAGTCCATGACCTTGATTACTTTGGAAAGACCCAAAACCTTGAGGATTGACAGAAGCATCCAAAGTAGAGGTGAAAGGATCTTAGAGGAATGAATTGACTCTAAGAATTCATCTAACTTGATTCTAATTGAAAAAGTTGAAAAGCTGGAAGAACTGTTTTTCACATCATTGTAAGGATTCAATGCATAATTAGCAACTCCAAAGACTGAGTTTTTTCTGGTGATGAGGTTCATTTTGAAGTTCTTCCAGACAATTTAGGGCATAAATGTAAGCGTTATTATATACCAGATGCTGCCAATGCATCACTGAACAAGAACAATAAACACAGCTCTTGATTCCCAAAGTGTAGCATCTAGTTTTCAGACAAGTCAACAAGCATTTTCAAAACTGCTACAAGTATCATAATCAGGAAAGCACTGAAGGCTATACTAATTATGTAAAAAGATCAGAGAAAGTTTCACATGAAAAAAAATGCTATCTAGATTAAGACCTTACAAAACCAAGTAGAGGTTAGGAAGAAATAATCCTTCAATAAAATCTGAAAGGGTTGTGAGCATAGTTAAGCACTTGGCTAGCATACAGGCAGCTGTGGGTTTATTCTACACCACTGCAAAAATTATTTTGAATTGATTGACTATATTTTATATAATAATTTAATTACATAAGCTAATATAGGTGATGAAATTAAATTGCTTATTTGAATATAAAAACAAATGGAAGAAAAATAAAATAAAAGTGTAAATAAAGCAAAGGAAAACTGATACTGATAAACATGCAGGACATAGTTAGCATACATGATCCTTTAAATGCAAAAATTAAATACAAATGAATATGGATTTTAAAGGTTCAAAATGAAATGATAAAGAGAATAGAGAAATAAACAGGGATATCCAAATTTAAGCCTGAAGAACATAAAGAAAGAACACAAATGCATTAAGAAAAAAGAATATGGGGCTTGGAGGTTGGCTCAGTGGTAGAGTGCTTGCCTCATATGCATGAAGTCCTGGGTTCGATTCTTCAGCACCACATAAGCAGAAAAAAGCCAAAAGTACACTGTGGGTCAAGTGGTAGGGTGCTAGCCTTGAGTTGAGGGACAGTGCCCAGGCTCAGAGTTCAGCCCCACAACAGACAAAAAAAAAGATGAAAAAAGAAAAAAGAATACCAGACAAAGGGTACAAAAATCAAATACAAAAGGGACTAAACCAAAGAAAAAAGGAAAGAAAAAAGAACCACAAACAGTGCAGTAAAAAACCTATTTTTTGGAGTTCATTTTGGTAAGCTATTTTATTTTATTTCAAAGGTGATGTATAGAGGAGTTACAGTTACATAAATAAGGTAATGAATACATTCCCTTTTGGACAGTGTTACTCCCTCCTTCGTTTTCCCATGATTTCCCTTTCTGCCAACTTCTTTCCCCACCCCCCAAGTTGTAAGGTTCATTTCCAACATAGTGTCTGTCTAGTGAGTATCACTGTCACAATAGTTCACCCTTTGTTCCACTATTTCTGTGATTCCCCTTCCCTTCTCCAAATCAAATAATTATATACAAGACAAAGGGTATAAGCATCATTTTATACACTCATATGCACATAGTTATTGAGCTCTTGTTATCCTCTCCTAAGAATATTCTCTTTTGGTTTCACTGTGTGAATGTTTAGTGCTGTCTTGTATATGTCTATCTAATTTGAGGAGGGGAAGGGAAAGCACACAACAGTAGGAAAAAGGGTGATCCAATTCAGCAGTGACTTTCACTAGACACTATGTTGGAAATGAACTATACAACTTGGGGTGAAGGGGAAACAGGAGGGGAAAAACTGGGAGAGAATGAGGGTAGGGGGTAACACTGTTCAAAAGGAAGTGTACTCATTACCTGACTTATGGAACTATAACCCCTCCTCTGTACATCATGTACAATATTTTAAAAAAGAACAATGAAGTAAAAAGGAAAGACAATATCACAAAAATTGACTACAAAGTATGTGACTATTCCAAGAAAAGATTTTAAAAAATCAAATATACAAATGGAAAGTATAAAACTTACAAATACTTTATAAAAATGATAAGGAATAACTCTAAACTCTATTGTATTAATTTCAAGAACAAAGTTAGACAAATGAGGAGTAGAAGTGGGAAAATATGGTTTAAACGCAATGCATAAGCTTCAAAATTAAGAAAAGTGAGGGAAGGGGTGGGTTTGGAGGGATGCGTGAGAACATTGAAAAGGGCAAAACTGAAGAAGATGTATTTATTCATAAACTGCTTTGTTGAGTTGGAACTCCTTTATACAATTAATGATAATAAAATATTTTTAAAAAGAATCATTTGAACATCTGGCAAAAAAATGATGAAGCACTATCAATAAGGGAAAGTAGGAGGCTGGTCTCACATGTCTCTAGATCAACATTTAATGTTAGATGAAAGTATAGCAATGGCTGCCCACCAAATCTACTGAAATGTAAAAACGGAAGAAATAGTCCATTGTACATTCTTCTTTCATAAACAACAGCAATTCATTTCTAGAGTCACAAAAGAATTTAGAAACTATTCCAATGAGCTTCTTAAAGAAATGCCTGGAAGATAAGTAGAACTACACCACAGAGAACAGAGAGTCTCTGGCAGGAGTCCTAGCACTGGCATGGAAATGATGTAGGTAGAGAATAGAAACTAAAATAACCCTAGAAATTATGATTACAGAACTAAAGGTGAATGTCTAAATTAACAAAATCAATATACTAATAATTCATAAATCATGGTGATAAATTCCTTCTTGTATATTTTATACCAAAAGGAAGATTCAGAGCAGTAATATCTTACACTGCATACTGTAAAATTGTAAATAAAATATTTGTATTCATTACTGCGTTAGAAGCAATTCACACCTCGCACCTGTAATACTAGCTACTCAGGATACTGAGATCTGAGGACCGTGATTCAAAGCCAGCCAAGGCAGACAAATCCAAGAGACTCTTTTATTTTTTAATTTTATTGTAAAGGTGATGTACAGATGGGTTACAGTTACATAGGTGAGGTCATGTGTACATTTTTTTTCTTTTTTAATTTGACCTCAGGATTTTATTGTCTTCATAACAAAAGTTGGAATTTAGACATCACGATTATACTATCTTCATAACATTAGAGCTCAGAACTGGATCACTTGCCCTTTCTCATTTTGTCTCCACCCAGTTCAAAATGTTTGCATCTCTTAATAGCTAGCATTCTCTTAGATCTGCAGTTGGGCTCAATACATTCAATTCTCAGCACAATCTTCTTTGTAGTCTTAGATTTTTTTTTCCAGAAAATAGGCTTAGTTTGACCGTCATAGCCACTCTGCTTCATGACAAAATGACACCTGCCCTTCTTGTACTGTGTTACATAGTGAGGTTGGTGTCTACCAAACTTATCCCAGAAAGTAGGGGGGGTTTTAGGAACATTAACCATAATGGCAGGAAGCCTACAGCAGTGCCAATGAAAAACATATATTTCTTTTTGAAAACTGTTATCTGCTCCCTCATTTTTGCTCATTCCCTTGTGACTCCCCTCTCCACCAAGTTGTAAAGATTTGAATTAAAATCTGGTTATTTCAGAACATCTGGTGAGTATCACTGTTGCGTTGGTTCACCCTTTGTCTTACCATTTCTGTGATTCTCCTTCCCTTCCCCAACTCAGATAAACTTAACACAGGGTATGAAAATCAAAAAAGGTAACAATAGGAATAAACCAAAAAAACCACCGAAAGAAAGAAACAAAGATAGAAAGAAAGAAAGAAGAAAGAGAGAGAGATAGAAAATGAAGAAGAAAGCAAAAAAGAGAATTGAAAAGAGTACATGAAAAAGAAAACTTCTTATTTCCATTTCTTGGAGTTCTTTTCAATAAGAATCATTTTAGGGAGTTCCGGGAAGATGGCGGAGGAGAAGCTGGAATCTGAACAAGCTCTCGCATAGAAAGCAGTTATAGAGTTCCAGTGAACAGTCCTAAGCCAGAGAATCACACCAAGTGTGCCATCACAGGACAGAGAGTTAGTCAAGAGAGGGGAAGCCAAAGAGACACATCTGAGCGCCTGCCAGCAGCTGCCATTGCGGTGGCAGGGTCGGGACAGCGACCACTGCCGCGGGGTCATACCTGAGACACAGAGAGTCCGGGACGAAGGAGCCAGACGCAGAGGATGAGTGGATTCTACTCAACATCAACAAGAACCGACAAGGAGCGGACATCTTCATCCTGCTGTTTGCAGACCAGAGACGACCCAGGATCCAAGACTCGGCGTGAGTACAAGCACAACGTCCTCAATCCTTCTCAGGGAGCAAAGGAGGGAAAGCCACCTCTCCCCCCCCCCCAGCACCAGTGATCTCCATCTTGGATACCGACAAAGCTCGGAGAAGCTGCTAGCTCCAGCTCAGGCCTTGGAATAAAACGAGTCATTTAGCAGATCACAAGAACTTAACGGCGAAGTGACCTGCCAGACTCAACTCCATCCAGGCAAAAGTCACCCAGCTCAGGCGCCAGCCATTGGAGTGGCTTTCCTCACTGGGTAACCAGAGCCAGAGGCTGCCCCTCCCTCTAGCAGCCACCACAATCAATTGAAAAACAGAAACCCTGAGAATGGCTCCAGGCTGGGCGCTGTGAGATTTATCACAAAATAGCCCCAGGGAAAAAGCTACTGTTTGTTGAAAGGCCTCAACTCTACCCAGAACCTAGCCTCATCACCACATCCCCCTCTTTTGTGATTCTCAAAGCAGATCACCTTCCCAGAAAACTAACCTGGGAGGGGGATCTCAAAATCTTAGGTAAAGCAGAGCATTTTTCTGCCTCTTCCAACAAACCGACTTAAGAAAGCAATCAAGCCACAGGACCTCAAGCTGACCAGAGACTCCAACAAGAGACTGGTTACAGACAAAAGGCAGATACAGGATTTTTCCCACCCCTCTCCCCCACAAAAAAAAAAACAATCAAAAGACATTTTTTTCTTTTTTTTTTCTTTCTCTTTTCTTTTTTATTGTTTGTTTTTTGTTAACTTATATATATATATATATATATATATATATATATATATAAATTTTTTCTCTTCTAAAACTTTTATTAATCTTTAATTTTTGCCTCTTCGGAAAAAATAATTGTTTTCCAGTAACTTTTTTTTCTCCTCTTATAATTTTTATTTTAGGAAAATGTGAATGAGCGTTTTCCTTTCTTTTCTTGTCTTCTTTCTCTTTTTTTTTCTTTCTTAATTATCTTTTTGTTTTTTGTCTAGCTCTACTGAACTTCTGATCTTTTCTTCTCCCTTTCCCATCCTTAAAGTTTTTCATATCTCCTCTATGTCCCTCCCTTTCTCTCAACTTATTCACATTCCTCTCTAAATAGAAGGTCTTTTAATCTCTATAATAACATTAATATTTACGTTTCTATTTTTTTTCTGGTCTCTTTTCATTCCCCTCTCCCTCTCTTCTTTTTCTCTCTCTCTCTACTTGCATACTACCCAACCCATTTCCTGCATTGTGATTAGGACATAGTTAACTCTCCCTGTGCCTCCCCACACCAATCTATTCCTATGTTTTACCCACATTTCTCCCTAATCCTAATAATTTCTGGTTTTACAAATTCTTTTCTGCGGTTCGAAATCCTTTAACATATAGTTGTTTGATGTTGAATAGATGTATCTGTTGAATTAGATTGTGTCTGTAGACTATTGACTGTACAAATGCAAACTTTGGTTGATGGTTGCCTTAAGATAGTGTTCTAGCACAAAACTGGTGCTATCTTCATCTCAAATGGGCAGAGTAAGCCGGAAAAACACAAGAAAAATGGCAAATTCGGGTATCTCAATTCCCAATCTTGATAATCAGGGATTAGAACAGATAAAGAATAATCCAGAGGAGAGTTCCCAAATAGCTCTACAAACACTAATAGCAAACATGATAAATGAGAAATTTGACAATGTACAAAGGACTCTGTATGAGCGTGATAGGGAGAGAGAGGAGGCATCCCAGAAGTTTATACAGGAATATCATAAGCGTGAGGAAGCTACTCAAAACTAATACAGGATTTGCATGAACAACTTGAGAATACTCAAAGAGAAAGGGAGTAATGGCGTGAGCAGGCTGAGAACACTCAAAGAGAACTGCAGGAATACCACGAATGCAAGGAAGCTAATCAAAGAGTAATTCAGGAATTGAGAGACCAGGTAGAGAACACACAAAGATCACTAAAGGCATCCATAGAATCCATTAACAAAGAGCTGAAGGAAGTCAGGGAGACCACAAAGGGAAAGCTGAATGGAACCCAACAGAAGGAATGGGAGTCCAAAGAAACCATATCCAATCAACTAAGTGATTTGAGGACAAACACTGAACACCAAATTAAGGAAGTAAAGAGATTCATACAAGACCTAAAACAGAGCATCAACAAAGAACTTGAAGCCATCAAAGTTGACCAATTAGAAGGAAAAGAGATAAAAAACAAAGTAGAGAGTCTTGACAGCAGGTTAGACCATGCAGAAGATTGAATCTCAGGGATTGAAGACAGCCTAGATATTATAAAGAAAAAACATACATCCATCCAAGACAAGTCCAAGAAATAGGATAGATCTATTCAACACCTGGAAGACACCATCAGAAGGCCCAATCTAAGGATAATGCGTGTAGAGGAGCACCTAGAAACAGAAGTTAATGGTCTAGGAAATTTGTTTAACAAGATCCTAGCAGAGAACTTCCCAAACATACAAAAAGATACAAGAAGCCTTTAGAACCCCAAATAGACCAGACCAGAATAGGACATCCCACTGTCACATTATAATCCACACAGGATCAACTCAGAACAAGGAAAAGATCCTTAAAGCTGTCAGGGAGAAAAGAGTAATCACCTATAAAGGGAAACCAATTAGAATCACCTCAGATTTCTCAGCAGAGACAATCAAAGCAAGAAAAACCTGGAATGATGTATGCCATGCTCTAAAAACAAACAACTATCAACCAAGAATACTGTACACAGCTAAACTCTCCTTCATAACTGAAGGCCAAATAAAAACCTTCCACAGCAAAGAAAAATTGAAACAATACATCTCCACCAAACCAGCCCTACAAAAGATTCTTAAAGATGTCCTACACATAGAAAACCAACAAGACCGCAACAAAGGCCAAGAAACTGCACCCAAACTGAGAATCCAAGAACCATAGGAAGAACACAGTTTCTGCAGCCACCAAGAAGGTGGATAACATGGCAGGAACTCCCAAATACCTGTCAGTCCTATCTGTTAAGGTTAATGGACTGAACTCTCCAATTAAGCGACATAGACTGTCTAGTTGGATTAAAAAACAAGACCCTTCTATCTGCTGCCTGCAGGAGTCACATCTTGCCCATAAAAACAAACACATTTTCAATGTTAAAGGCTGGAACAAAATCTACCAAGCAAACGGACCCATAAACAGGCGGGAGTTGCAATCCTAATATCAGATAAAATAGACTTCAAATTAAAATTCCTGAGAAGAGATAAAGAAGGTCGCTACATACTAATTAAAGGATCTCTCCTTCAGGAGGATATTACAATTCTAAATATCTATTTGCCAAACAATGGAGCGCCCAAATTTATCAAAGAAACACTACTTTCCCTCAAATCCCATATAGATCCAAAGACATTAATTGTTGGGGATTTTAACACACCACTCTCCCCACTAGATAGATCAACTCGGCAAAAACTCAGCAGAGAAACCACAGATCTAAACAGCTGCATAGATCAACTAGACTTAACAGACATCTACCGAACATTTCAACCAGCAGCATCAGAATACACGATTTTCTCAGCAGCACATGGAACGTTTTCTAAAATAGACCACATTTTAGGCCACAAAGCAAACTTGTCTAAATTCAGAAACATTGAAGTTATACCTTGCATTCTCTCTGACCACAAGGGAATAAAATTAGAACTCAACACCAAAAGCCACCAAAGAAAGTCCGGTATCACATGGAGGCTGAACAACACACTGCTGAATCATGAGTGGGTCATGGAAGAGATTAGAAAGGAAATTCAAATGTTCATGCTATTCAACAAAAATGAACACACAAATTACCAGCTCATCTGGGACACAGCAAAGGCAGTACTCAGAGGCAAGTTTATAGCTCTGAGCTCCTACATCAACAAAATGGAGAGATCTGAAACTAGCAATTTAATGACACATCTAAACCTCCTTGAAAAACAGCAGCAAGATAAACCCCAATCCAGTAGATGGAAAGAAATAATCAAAATTAAATCAGAATTAAATGAATTAGAATCCAAAAAAACTATAGAAAGAATCAACAAAACAAAGAGTTGGTTCTTTGAAAAACTTAACAAAATTGACATACCCTTAGCAAATCTTATAAGAATAAGAAGAGAATACACCCAAATTAATAAACTCAGAGATGACAATGGAAACTTCACCACGGAAACAACCAAGATTCAGAACAGTATGAGGGAATACTTCTCAAAACTTTATGCTAATAAGTTTGACAACTTGACAGAAATGGACCTCTTCCTAGCAAATATTGACATGCCAAAACTAAATCAAGATGAGTTAAACTATCTTAACAGGCCCATATCAAGCACTGAAATAGAAACAGCAATAAGAGACCTCCCAGCTAAGAAAAGTCCAGGACCAGATGGTTTTACAGCGAAATTTTACAAGGCCTTCAAAGCAGAGCTCACACCAATTCTCCTCCAACTCTTCGATGAAATTGAAAGAGAAAGCTCACTACCGAACACATTCTATGAAGCCATCATAACCCTCATCTCAAAACCAGGCAGGGACTCATCAAAGAAAGAGAACTATAGACCCATTTCTTTGATGAACGTTGATGCAAAACTTCTCAACAAAATTTTGGCCAATCGACTTCAACAATTGATCCAAAAAATCATACACCATGATCAAACAGGATTCATTTCAGGGATGCAAAGCTGGTTCAATATACGCAAATCAATTAATATTATTCATCACATCAACAGGAGCAAGAAAAAGAACCACATGGTTATCTCAATAGACGCAGAAAAAGCATTCGACAAGATCCAACACCCCTTTATGATGAAGGTTTTGGAAAAATTAGGAATCCATGGAACATTCCTCAATACAATAAAGGCTGTATATGACAAATCTACAGCCAGCATTATACTCAATGGTGAAAAACTAAAGCCATTTCCTCTTAACTCAGGAACAAGACAAGGATGCCCACTCTCTCCACTTCTCTTCAATCTAGTATTAGAATGCCTAGCTACAGCAATAACACAAGCTGCAGACATAAAGGGGATCCAAATTGGGAAAGAAGAAATAAAACTCTCCCTCTTTGCAGATGACATGATCTTTTATTTAAAGAATCCCAGACTCCACTCCCAAATTACTCAAGCTGATTCAAAACTTTGGCAAAGTAGCAGTTTATAAAATTAACCCCCCAAAATCAATGGCTTTTCTATATGCCAACAATGAGAAAAGTGTGGCTGAAATTAGAAAAGCAACTCCATTTGTAATAGCCACACAAAAAATAAAATACCTAGGAATTAACTAAAGAAGTGAAGGACCTCTTGGATGAAAACTAAAATCTTGAAAAAGGAAATCAACACAGAACTTAAAAAATGGCAAAACCTCCCATGCTCCTAGATTGGCAAGATTAACATCGTGAAAATGGCAATACTTCCCAAGGCTATCTACAAATTCAACGCGATACCTATCAAAATTCCACCCTCATTCTTCAAGGAAATAGAAGAGGCAATCCAAAAATTCATATGGAACAATAAAAGATCCCGAATAGCAAAAATGCTCCTCAATGGAAAGAACACTGCCGGAGGAATATCAATACCAAATTTCAAACTCTACTATAAAGCCATATTATTCAAAACAGCTTGGTATTGGCATAAGAACAGACCTCAGGACCAATGGAATAGAATTGAAAACCCAGAAATGAACCTACAGACCTATAGCCATCTAATCTTCGATAAGGAAGCTAAAACAATAGAATGGAAGAAAGACAGCCTCTTCAGTAAATGGTGCTGGCAAAATTGGTTAACTACATGTAGAAAACTAAAGCTAGATCCTTATATATCACCCTGCACCAGAATCAACTCCAAATGGATCAAAGACCTTGAACTCAAAGCAGACACTCTGAAAACATTACAGGATGGAATAGGAGAAACCCTAGGTCTCCTTGGCTCAGGCCGAAATTTTCTGAATAGAGACATGGAAACACAACAAATCAAAGAAAGGTTGGACAAATGGGATTGCATAAGGTTGCAGAGCTTCTGCAGGGCAAATGACATAGCTAGCAAGATCAATAGAAAGCCCACGGATTGGGAGAAGATCTTTACTAGCCATACAACGGACAAGTGTCTCATATCTAAAATATACTTGGAACTCAAAAAATTAAACCCCCCAACAACAAATCCTCAAAGAAACAACTGCCCAATAAATACATGGGCGAAAGACTTAAAGAGAAGCTTCTCTGAAGAAGAAAGAAGGATGGCCAATAGACACATGAAGAAATATTCAACATCCTTAGCCATAAAAGAAATGCAAATCAAAACAACATTGAGATATCACCTCACTCCAGTTAGAACAGCAAAAATCAAGAACTCTAACAACAACAGATGCTGGAGGGGATGTGGACAGAAAGGAACCTTACTTCATTGTTGGTCGGAATGTAAACTTGTTCAACCACTTTGGAAAGCAGTATGGAGGTTCCTCAAAAGACTTCACCTAGATCTCCCCTATGATCCAGTAATCCCACTTTTGGGCATTTACCCAAATGTTTACAAACAATACCACACTAAAGCTACCAGCACAACTATGTTTATTGCAGCATTATTTACCATAGCTAAGATATGGAACCAGCCCAGATGCCCCTCAGTAGATGAATGGATCAAGAAAATGTGGTATATATACAGAATGGAATTCTATGCCTCCATCAGAAAGAATGACATTTCCCCATTTGTTAGGAAATGGAAAGGCTTGGAAAAAAATTATATTAAGTGAAGTAAGCCAGGCCCAAAGAAACATAGGTCCCATGGTTTCCCTTATTTGCAATATCTAGTATAGGTATGAGTCAAGCGGATAAGGTCAGATAATGTGATGTTAGGAAAACGAACCCTTAAATATGTATTTTAATGTTTTCGTTTCTTTCATGCATGTGTTTCTAACGCATTTATAAGATTATTTCTTTGTTGCTTTGTATGTCCCTCCCCCACAGTGTAACCCCCGCTTTCACTATATTTGATGTCAGTATAACATGTGGAGGAGATGGGGACAAACAAGTCGTTTAAGGATTCAGGTGGACCTGTTGCAACAATGAGAAGTACAAAATGTCATGTCAAAACCAACTTTACAATGTCGGTGTCGGGGGGGGGAGGGGGGTATAACTGGGTAGGGGGAGGGGGGATGCTGGGAAGGGAGGTGAAGGGTAAACAAAGGAGGAGGCTGCAATGCTTGGTAAGAAATGTATGCATTATCCTGCCCATGTAATTGTAGCCCCTCTGTACAGTATGTTCTCAAATAAAATAAAATTAAATTAAAAAAAATAAAAATAAAAAAATCAACAAAACCAAGTTGGTTCTTTGAAAAAATTAAGAAAATTGACAGACCCTTAGCAAATCTTATCAGAAAAGAAGAGAACACACCCAAATAAACAAACTCAGAGATGAGAATGGAAACATAACCACAGAAAAAAAACAACATTCAGAATATTATAAGGCAATACTTCTCAAACCTTTATGCTAATAAGTTTGAAAATCTGGACCTTTTCCTGGCAAATATTGACATGCCAAAACTAAACCAAGATGAGTTAAACTATCTTAACAGGCCCATAACAAGCATTGAAAAAGAAAACGCAATAAGAGATCTCCCATCTAAGGAAAGCCGAGGACCAGATGGATTTACAGTGGAATTCTATCAGGCCTTCAAGCAGAACTCACAACAATATTCCTCCAACTCTTCAATGAAATTGAAGAAGAGTTTACTACCGAAATCCTTCTATGAAGCCATCATAACCCTCATCCTAAAACCAGGCAGGGACTCATCAAAGAAAGAGAACTATAGACCCATTTCTTTTTTTGTGTGTGTGTGAACATACTCTACAGAGGGGTTACAATTACATGGCAAAATAATGAGTACATTTCTTATCAAGCGTTGCAGCCTCCTCCTTTGCTTACCTTTCACATCCCTTCCCAGCTTACCCCCGC
Source organism: Dipodomys merriami (assembly GCF_024711535.1). Classification (NCBI taxonomy): domain Eukaryota; kingdom Metazoa; phylum Chordata; class Mammalia; order Rodentia; family Heteromyidae; genus Dipodomys; species Dipodomys merriami. Next base: position 26,650,612 of record NW_027204492.1, read on the forward strand.
CCCCCACCCAATCCCCCCCCCCCCGAATTCTTTGAGGAACACTGAGACAAAACTTTTCAACAAAATTTCGGCATCAACTTCAACAATTCATCCAAAAAGTCGTACACCACGATCAAACAGGATTCATTTCAAGGATGCAAAACTGGTTCAATATACACCAATCAATTAATATAATTCATTATATCAATAAGAGCAAGGATAAGAACCACATGGATATCTCAATAGATCAAGAAAAGGCATTTGACAAGATCCAACACACCTTTGTGATGAAGGCTCTGGAAAAATTAGGAATCCATGGAATATTCCTCAATACAATAAAAGCTGTATATAACAAACCTACAGCCAGCATTATACTTAATGATGAAAAACTAATTTCCTCTAAACTCAGGAACAAGGTAATGATGTACACTCTCTCCACTTATCTTCAATTTAGAAATAGAATGCTTAGCTACAGCAATAAGACAAGATGCAAACATAAAAGGGATCCAAATAGGGAAAGATGAAGTAAAATTATCCCTCTTTGCAGACGACATGACCTTGTATTTAAAGAATCCCACGGACTCCACTCCCAATTTACTCGAGCTGATTGAAAACTTTGGCAAAGTAGCAGGGTATAAAATTAACGCTCAAAAATCAATGGCTTTTCTGTGTGCCAACAATGAGTAGAGCACTGCTGAAATCAGGTAGGCAAGTCCATTTGCAATAGCCCCACAAAAAATAAAATACAGGAATTAACTAAAGAAGTGAAGAATCTCAACTATGAAAACTTTAAAAACCGGAAAAAGGAAATCAAAGCAAAACTTAGAAAGCAGAAACACCTCTTATGCTCCTGGATTGGAAGGATCAACATCGTGAAAATGGCAATACTTCCCAAGGCTATCTGCAAATTCAATATGATACCTACCAATATTCCAAGCTCACTCTTCAAGAAAATGGAAGAAGCAATTCAAAAATTCATATGGAACAATAAAAGACCCGGAACAGTAAAAATGATCCATAACAGAAAGAACAGTGCTGGAGGAATATCAATACCAACTTTCAAACTCTACCTTGGTACTGCACAAGAACAGACCTCAGGACCAATGGAATAGAATTGAAAACCCAGAAATGAACCCACAGACGTATAGCTACCTAATCTTCAATAAGGGGGCTAAAAAAATACAATGGAAGAAAGACAGCTCCTTCAGTAAATAGTGCTTGCAAAATTGGTTAATCACCTGTAGAAAACTAAAGCTAGATCCTTATATATCACCCTGCACCAGAATCAACTCCAAATGGATCAAAGACCTCAGAGTCAAAGTAGACACCCTGAAAACATTACAGAATGGAATCGGAGAAACGCTAGGTCTTTTTGACACAGGCCAAAATTTTCTTAATAGAAACCCAGAAACACACAAATCATGGAAAGTTTGGACAAATTGGATTGTATGAAGCTGCATAGCTCCTGCATGGCAAAGGACATAGCTTGCAAGATCAATAAAGAAAGCCCATGGATTAGGAGATCTTCACAGTCCATACAATGGACAAGGGTCTCATATCTAAAATGTATTTGGAACTCAAAAAATTAAATCGCCCTACACAAATCCTCAAAGAACAACTGCCCTATAAGTAAGTGGGTAAAGACTTAAAGAGAAACGTCTCTGAAGAGGAAAAAACGATGGCCAATAAACACATGAAAAAATGTTCAACTTTTATAGTCATAAAAGAATTGGAAATCAAAACAACATTGAGATTCCACCTCATTCCAGTTAGAATAACTATAATCAAGAACTCTAATAACAACAGATGCTGGAGGGGATGTGGTCAGAAGGGAACCTTACTACATTGCTGGTGGGAGTGTAAACTTGTTCAACCACTTTGAAAAGTAGTATGGAGGTTCCTCAAAAGACTCCACCTAGAGCTCCCCTATGACCCAGCAATCCCACTTTTAGGCATTTACCCAAATGATCACAAACAAGACCATACTAAAGCTACCAGCACAACTATGTTTATTGCAGTATTATTTAAGATAGCTAAGATATGGAACCAACCCAGATGCCTCTCAGTAGATGAATGGATCAAGAAAATATGGTATATATGTACAATGGAATTCTGTACCTCTATAAGAAAGAATGACATTGCTCCATTTGTTAGGAAATGGAAAGACTTGGAAAAATGTATATTAAGTGAAGTAAGCCAGGCCCAAACAAACATAGTTTCCATGTTTTCCATTATTTGCAGTAACTACTATATGTCTGGGATAAGTAGAAAAGGTCAAAAGCTATGTACATATGACCAGATAAGATGAACCCCAAGATAGGGACACAAGTGGGTTTTTTCTTTCTTGCTATTGTTTCTAGTATTTATAACATACCATGTGATTTTTTTTTTGTTACTTGGTATGTTCCTCCCCCAGGGTATAACTCCTGTTTTCACTCTCTTTAATGTCGATTTAATCTGGGGAGGGGAAGGGAAAAATATTTAAATAGGGATACAGGTTGACCCATTGTAACAATGAGGAGGGGGGGAGTGTAGTTGTGGAGGTAGGAGGGAAGGGATGCTATAGGAAAAACCAAGGAGGAGGCAACGATGCTTGAAAACAAATATACTCATTATCTTGCTCATGTAACTGTTACCCCTCTGAACAGTATTTTCACAAAAAAAAAAACCTTATTTTAAAAAAAGAAAGAAAAACAATAAGCTACCATTAACCTTTAAAAGGGAAGGAGTTCAAATTATGTAGTACAATATGGATAAACTTTGAGAACGTTATGCTATCTTAAATAATCTAGTTACATAAAGCATAAATACTATCTAATCCTACTTACATGAGTAGTTAAAGTAGTTGAATCAGTACAAGCAGAAAGTAAAATTGTGGTTATCATGAGCTAAAAGGAAGGGTAAAGTAGTAAAGGTGGAGTTGTTTAATGGAAAGAAAATTTCAGATTTGCAAAAGAGCAAGTTTTGGAGATCTTTTGTATAAGATGAGTATATTTAAGACTTCTGATTCATACACCTAAAATTGGTTCAAATTACATTGTTTTGGGTTTTTTGACCACAATAACAACTTAAAACGTGTTTGAAAAATCAATGTGACATAAAAACTTTAAATTCAAACACATGCCAGCAACAAGTTTATAGATGTTAGCACTTATTTATATTATCTATAAGGCTTTTGATTTCATGAATCAATTTTCGTAATCTACGTTTTAAGAAAATTATCCGTTTCACTGATATGTTCAAATTGATAGGATGGGATTCTGCTCAGCATCTATTTCATTTTGAAAATACCTTCAATATTTTGAGTGACATTTCCTTTATCATTTTTAATTTTATATATTTGTTCCCTCATTTTTAATATGTTGTTATTGTAAAAATACTGTACATGAGTTACATGAATAATATAATGAGTACATTTCTTATCAAGCATTGTTACTTCTTCCTTTTTATATCCCCTACCATCCCTTCCTTCCCCACCACACCAACTCCTCCCTCCCCGCCCCCAACTTATAAAATTTGTTTTTTAACATAGTATCTTGTACATATCATTGTTACAACATTTTGTTGTTTCCCTTTCCCTCCCCAAATTAGAAAAATATATATACAATATGTGGGGCACCGGAATCAAATATAGTGAGAACAGGGGTTATGTCATGGGGAAAGAACATACAAGAGAAACAAAAAAATCACATAGTACATTAAATACATTAAAAACAATAGGAAGAAAAAATAAACCAGGTGTGTCCTTATCTTGGGGTCCATTTCACTTAACATCATCTTATATGGTCATATGTACATAGTGTTTGACCTATTCTGCTTGTCCTAGACTTATACTAGTTATTACAAATAAGGGAAAGCATGGGACCTATGTTTCCTTGGGCCTGGCCAAGTCTTTCCGTTTCCTAACAAATGGGGCAATGTCATTCTTTCTGATGGAGGCATAGAATTCCATTGTGTATATATACCACATTTTCTTGATCCATTCATCTACTGAGGGCCATCTGGGTTGGTTCCATATCTTAGCTATGATGAATAAGGCTGCGATAAACATAGTTATGTTGGTAGCTCTAGTATGGCCTTTTTTGTAATCATTATTAGCTGGTTCATTATGTTTATTATTGACTCTCTTGCTAATTTATTTTTTCTCTGCACTGTAGCAAAATTTAATGTTGCACCAATTATTACTGATTTTATTTTCTGTATTTCAAAATCTGGGTTTTTTTTTTACTGTTGACCATTTTTACATGCTAGTAGATAACTATTTTCATGTATAAAAGGTACAACTGAATATGGTTTCAAAAATCCAGGAATAACTACTTCAGCATCAATGAGGATGGTAAACAAAAGTATGGTGTATACCTAGTAGTATTGAAATGATCAAATGAGGTACTATGTTTTCTCATTAAGAGAATTGTAAAAGTTTTATCAAATCCACTTGATGCTAATTAATGAAAAATATACACAAATCTTCTGTGTTATGACCCATTTTGTAAAATAATGTCCGAGAGGACTGGGATGTGTGTTGGGGTGGGGATTGAATCTGATGAAGTAGATTTAAAGAAATTAATAGAAGACTATGTACTACAGTGTTACCTTAGGCTATCTTGGGAAAGTGTACATGAGAAAAGAGGAGAAATGGGAAAACAAGACTTCCAAAAGATGTACTTGAAAATGAAGAATTGGACTCTGATGCCATCTCTGAACTGTTAAATATGTGTATTTAGCTTAGGGTGGTAAACTTTTGGATGCTTCTTTCTTCTTTTACTTCTATCCCAACACACACACACACACACACACACACACACACACACACACACACACACACACACACACACACACACACACACACACACACACCCCATAAATATGCCAATGAAGCCTCATAACACACAACATAAAGTGGTTTCCAGATCAAGAACTTGACTAAAGGCAAAGGAAAAGCTAGATATAGAAGAAATGCTGGTGAAAGAACTTGGCATCATTTCCTCTTTTATTAAGTAAAGTTCCTGCATGCATGACCTTTCACAATATGTTATTCCTTACATTAGAATGTCATACTACCTTCCCAGATAACTTTAGCATTTGCAAGTCAGATCCTGTTGGGTCTAGCATTTGATCTGCTTCTGAAAAGGCTGGAACACTTTGACTGGAACACAAGCTGGAACTTGTAGGATGTTGGCCTATTTTACCCTATTTGTTCCCATTTGCACTCTATCTTGACAATTGGAAATTTTCTTCCTTCTTCACATTCTAAGACCATTTTTCTTTTTCTATTTCATTGCCCTTTAAAAATATTCCAATTTTGCTGGGCGCCAGTGGTTCATGCCTATAATCCTAGCTACTCAGGAGGCTGAGAGCTGAGGATCATGGTTCAAAGCCAGCCTGGGCAGGAAAGTCTGTGAGACCCTTATCTCTAATAAACCATTAGAAAACTAGAAGTGGAGCTGTGGCTCAAGTGGTAGAGTGCTTGCCTTGAGCTGAAGAGCTATGGGACAGTGCCCATGCCCAGAGTTCACCCCCATGACCAACAAAAAAATCCAGTTTTCTGGGCACCAGTGGCCCACACCTATAATCCTAGCTACTCGGGAGGCTGAGATCTGAGTATCGTGACTTTAAGCTAGCCCACTTTAAGCTAGCCCACGCAGGAAAGTCTGTGAGACTCTTATCACCAATAAACTACTCAAAAAAGAAAAAAAGGTGGAAATGTTACTGTGGCTCAAGAGGTAGAGTGCTGGCATTGAGCAAAACAAACTCAGGGATAGCATTCAGGTCTTAAGTTCAAAGCCCAAGACCAGGATCAAAAAATTCTACTTTTAGCTGGGTGCATGTGGCTCATGCCTGTAATACTAGTTACTAAGGTGTATGAGACTGAGGATTGAGGTGCAAAGCCACCCAGGAAGAGAAATCTGAGATACTCATCTCCAACTAACCAGCAAATGCTGGTAGGGGAGGTGGGCTCAAGTGATAGATTACCAGGCAGGAGCAAAAAGCCAAGTGAGGGGCTGGGAAGGTGGCTCAGTGGTAGAGCGCTTGCCTTGCATGCCTGAGGCCCTGGGTTCGGTTCCTCAGCACCACATAAGCAAAAAAAAAAAAGAAAAAAGCCGGAAGTGGCGCTGTGGCTCAAGTGGTAGAGTGCTAGCCTTGAGCTGAAGAGCTGAGGGACAGCGCTCAGGCCCAGAATTCAGGCCCCACGACCAGACCAAAAAAAAAAAAAAAAAAGCCAAGTGAGAGTGCAAGGTTCTGAATTCCAGTTCCAGTACTGGAACACACACACACATACACACACACACACACACACACACACACACACACACACACACACACACACACATGTCTGCATTCATGAAGAAAAAAATATTCCTATGTCTTATACTCAGAATTTTGTTTTATACTCAGACGTATTGTTTTGCTCTTGTTTTTTTTAAGCCAGCATCTTATGGAGCCCAGGCTAGTCTTAAACTCTCAGTCTTCTTACATACACCTCTTGGGTTCTGGGATTATGGGGATGTACCACTAGACACAGTTGATTCAATTACTTTTTCTTCTTGAATTCTAAGCTGTATTTATTTAGAAACCCACCTTCACCATCTAGAATCCCCACCATTCTGAGCACAAGTTTTGTCTCAAATCTGTTTAATACTTTATTTCACAGGCTGTAGAGCATCTAACCAATCTCTTTCAGATTTCCATGTCCTATGCACACATTTCTACTACTAACAAAGCTTTAAAAGCTTTTACTCATCTTTAATATGAGCCCACTGAGACCTCAGCATCATACCCTCCACCCCACCAATGCTTTATGGAATCTAAATTAAAGGCTGTTTTCAAACTCTTAATTGCATTACTTTCAATTTTCATAATGACTGAGACCAAATTTAACTTCTGAATATTGCTTAGGCTGCCCATAGTTGGAATAGGCAAGGGCTGTGTAAACCTGTAATCTTAGTTTCAATCCACACGCTATAATTTTCAGCCATGACAGCTATGACAAGAAAAATGCCTAGAAAGATATCAACCTCTAGGTTTCCCAACTCTGAAAAGGCCCCATGCTGACATTTTTTGGACAAGGGGTCTCATTGAGAATACAAAGAGACCTGAGTCAACAGAGTCAAATGCAGGAATCTTTGTACTACATAACCCTTACCTACCACCTCATTGGCATTGATCTCCTAGTTACAGAACACAAACAGGCACAGAAATACTTTCTCCAAATCCAACTATATCAGAGCAACTAGATTTTAAGTTAAATGAATTAAATATCTTTGTTTAAAATTAACTAGGCAGCTGTACATAATACCACACATCTGTATTACTGTCATTCTAGAGATAGAGGGAGGGAAATTACAAGTTATTTATTGGGCTCCACTGCAGGCAAGCAATAGTGTGAAATTTTGGAAGTGAGCTAAATGGACATTAAGTAGCTTTGGTCAAGCAAGTCAAATAAGTATTCACAAGTTACTGGTATTACTGACAAGCTGTGACTCTACACAGATAGTAGGTATGGAGGATGAAAAAGAAGAGTTAAGGGAAGCCATGTTACAAACTATCCCCTCAAGGGTAGATGAATGAAAAGAAGGGGGGCAGAATGCAGTCAAGAATTCAATGTATACCCTACAAAATTAAGAAGAATGAGGGAAAGGGTGGGTTGGAAGGGATGGGTAAGAATGTTGAAAGAGGTGACATTGATCAAGATGTATACATTGTATTCATAAACTACTTTGCTAATTATCAAGTCCTTTATACAACTACTTAAAGATAATAAAAATAAAATAAATAAATAAATTCAAACTTTTAGAGAGTCCCAAGAGCACATCACATAGGAGAAGACTTGACAAAAGGGATTACATCAAAATACAAAGTTTCTGCATTGAAAATGGCATAGTTACTATGTCCATAGCAATATATCCAACAAAGGCCTAATATCCAAAATATACAAGAAGCTCAAAAATTAATACCCCCCAAACACTAATAAACCAGTCAATAAATGGAGAAAGGAGCTTAGGAGAGACTTCTTAGAAGAAATAAGAATGTCAAATAGATACTTTAGGAAATGATCAGCATCCTTGACCATAAAGGAAATGCAAATCAAAACAACTTGCTAGTGGCTCACTCCTGGAATCCTAGCTACTCAGAAGGCTGAGATCTGAAGATTGCGGTTGAAAGCCAGCCTGGGCAGGAAAGTCTGTGAGACTCTTATCTCCAATAAACCACAAGAAAACCAGAAGTGGCACTGTGGCTCAAGTGGTAGAGTGCTTGCCTTGAGCTGAAGACCTGAGGGACAGCGCTCAGGCCTAGAGTTCAAGCCCCATAACTGACAAGAAAAAAAAAAACCTTTGGGGTTCCATTTGACTCCAATTAGATTGCCCACATCAAGAATTCAAACAACAAATGCTGGTGGGGGTGTGGGGAAAAAGGAACTCTATTGCACTGTTGGTGGGTATGTAAACTAGTACAGGCACTCTGAAAGGTGGTATGGAGATTCCTCAGAAAACTATACCCTATGACAGAGCCATTGCTCAGTCATTGCTGCACTATTCACAATAGCCAAGTTATAGAAACAGCCCAGATGCCCTATACCAGATGAGCAAATCAATAAAATGTGGTATGTAATTTTACTCATCCATTAGAAAGATTATATCATTTTCAGGAAAATGGATGGGCATAAAACAAATCATGCTAAGTGAGATAAGCCAAACTCAGAGAGACAAATGGCACATTTTCTCTTATATGTGAAAGCTAAATCTAAAATATAACTTGACATGATAACCTATACAGAACTCTAGGCATTCATACACAGTCAGACTAAATGAGGGTACCCTAGGGAGGAGTACAAAAATGAAAGTTCTCTGAATATATAAAATACTATTTATTGGCCCCCAGACTCTCCTGCCATCTGGGTAGGGAGAGATGCCATGGGCTCCCTCTCCTGGGAAATATGGCCCCTCTAATAAACCTTATAATAATCTTTCTCCTATGCCTGCTTGCCTCTGCCTGGTACCCTGGGATGGACATGAAAGATTCTTATATTCTGGTGTCAACACCCAGGATGTGTTCCCAGGTGGATTTAGCAAACCCCACTTAGGGGGTGTCCGACCAGCTGCCCTGGGACCTAGCCTGTGTTCCTACACTCCTGTTGCCAGAGGACCACTAAGGTAACTTTCTCCTGACTGAGCACACTGCCTCTTGTTCATCCAACACCAGCTAATTCTTTCTTACTACCAGGTAAGTGACCAGTTGACAAGAGATCCAGGCTTCTGATTTCTGTATTAAGGCCACTAGGGCCTTGGTAGGCTGCCAAGCCCTTGTCAAAGCAAAATCTTGGACAAGTGCACAGAACTGACAGCAAAGTCCTCCTGTGGCCAAGGGACCCAGGGATGGGGGGATGCCTCAATTGGCCTTTTATATTCCTTTTTAAGGAACCAAACTACACTGCCGAAGATGTTCAACAGCAAGCTCTGATTCCAACGGTCACTTACCATGGGAAGGATACAACTAAATACTTTTTCAATCAAATTTGACCCCAAATTTAAAACTCTACTTCTGTGAGCACTTGGACAGGTAAAACGTTCTCTCCCCACCCCGTCTCTCTCTCTCTCTCTCTCTCTCTCTCTCTCTCTCTCTCTCTCTCTCTCTCTCTCTCTCTCTCTCTCTCTCTCTCTCTCTCTCTCTCTCTCTCTCTCTGCCTTCCTAAACTACCTGCCTGGCAAATAAATGGCTAAGCTTAGCTTAAGGTAACCTCTCCCTTCTTCCAACTAAAGATACTAAAGGTGGGGTGAATTTAACTCCCACATTCTTCAATAAAATGTATTTGATATGCTAATATACCTGCTAGCAAGCAAGCCCTTAAAAAAATTTTGCCCAGCCAGATTAATTTGTTTAAAAGTTTGTCTTAGTAAGATTGGCAAAAATATAGTAACTCTTGCCACTAAAAATTCAGGAAAATATAGGCTGCTATTCATTTTACACACTTTAGGATCTTTGTGCACAAGAAAATATTTGTATGTAAACTTATTAAGAAAAAAACTGTGATCATGTTGTAAAAATGAAGGTTTAAACATTACCAAAGTTTCAAAGGATTAGTGTATTGTTTTAAAGAGGAACTTTAGCTAAAAGCTTTTCTGTTCTTGTTAAACATGGAGATTCTGTTAAATCTTGAGTTCTCTCTAGCATTGACAGTGGCAGATGCACCATTTTAGCATTGTGGTAACTTAGCTGTTGTTTCAGGCCAACTTGATTTCGCGCTGACTTGACTTGATTCTGTGACACTCCCCCGTGACCTGACCAGCCCAGACACCATTATGGTATGACACATGTCTGTGTTCATGTCTTGTATCCTGTCTACTGAAAAGCTTTTTGTTGTTGGCAAAGTTTTGTTTTTTAACTGAACTTGTGGTTCAATCATAATTAGACAAAATAATACTGCCAAAATTCCAAACAAAACTTAAATGGCTGATATTAAAATCCAAGCACACCCTATGATTTTGTGCACAAACATGTCTATTTGTCTATATATAAGATATGTAAAATGGTCATAGTTTCAAAGTTACCAAATATTCTGCTTGGTAAAAGAGCTTTGTCAATAGAAGCTGTGATTTAATCTGAGTTGCCGTAAAAATAATCCTGAGATCACCTGACTATAAGCCAAAGAAAAAATCAGACAGTTTTAAAAAGCCTTGGAAAAAGAGTTTAAAAAGATCATTTCCTAAAGTAAATGAAGCTGGTAATTAAGTTGGCTCTGATTTATGGCATTATTTATATCCATCTAATCATAGCTGGTAAAATATGGCTAAGGTTTTGTTTCTCCATTTTCTCCTCTGTGCCAATCAACTTTCTTTAAGATCAAGGAACTAGAGTGATTCAGGATGCAGTTTGCTCCCGTACATGGGAAATTCCCAGGAAACAGAACAAAGTTGTCACAGTTGCCCAAAACAGTGGCACAAGTTTACAAAAGCTAGTGTAAACCAGGCCTTTACCCAGTGTATGTAGAAATTTTGCAGGTAACCAGTGGGCGGTGTGATAATCCATACATGCTGGGAGATACCACAGCTTAGCCCAGACCCCAGCCTTGCTCCAGCACACATGACAAAAGTCTGCTGATTCAGGATAAAAAGTACAAACCATTTCAGATCTATTGAAGTTCAGATCTTTACACAATCCTGATTTGTTTCTGTTCCTCTTCACCCGTCGCTAATGTTAATCCCCACAAGTTAAAACATAAGGGATGTATGAACAAAGGATGTAATTTGGCTTCTATGCTATTTTGAAATTGGGTGTATTTCTAAAAGGAAAAGATGCTATGTCTAGACTGTTGGTACAGTGCTGGTACTTGTAATTCTTGCATTAAGAAAAAACCTGCTACTTTGAGTTCAAATTTTCCTAAAGGTAACTCAGACTACAGAAAAAAATGTGTGGCCAGTTTAAACGTTTGGCCAAGAGGTAATGGATATTTCCCAGTGTTTCAATGGGGCATTAAAATGCAAATTAATGTGGCTTTAGGAAAAGGGATTAAAAATGGCATCCCCTTTGTAAAAATTTAGGGAAGTAGTGGGAAGTGTCTGGCTTCCTAGACAAAGAAAATTTAAAAAGAAAACTTGTCCTAAATGTTTCTTTCAAAGTGGATAAAAGATAAATTAGGAGTACCAAAATCATTATGTAATTGCTAATCCAGTTTTCCCTTATAGGTTTTTTGTAACACTTTTTAGCAGGCCCACAGTAAAGGAGAGATGATTCTAACAAGTTTTTCAGAAATAACTTTGGCCCATAGTAATCAAAACAGCTTGGTATTGGCATAAGAACAGACCTCAGGACCAATGGAATAGAATTGAAAACCCAGAAATGAACCTACAGACCTATAGCCACCTAATCTTCGATAAGGAAGCTAAAACAATAGAATGGAAGAAAGACAGCCTCTTCAGTAAATGGTGCTGGCAAAATTGGTTAACTACATGTAGAAAACTAAAGCTAGATCCTTATATATCACCCTGCACCAGAATCAACTCCAAATGGATCAAAGACCTTGAACTCAAAGCAGACACTCTGAAAACATTACAGGATGGAATAGGAGAAACCCTAGGTCTCCTTGGCTCAGGTCGAAATTTTCTGAATAGAGACCCGGAAGCACAACAAATCAAAGAAAGGTTGGACAAATGGGATTGCATAAGATTGCAGAGCTTCTGCAGGGCAAATGACATAGCTGGCAAGATCAATAGAAAACCCACCGATTGGGAGAAGATCTTTACTAGCCATACAACGGACAAGGGTCTCATATCTAAAATATACTTGGAACTCAAAAAATTAAACCACCCAACAACAAATCCTCAAAGAAACAACTGCCCAATAAATAAGTGGGCGAAAGACTTAAAGAGAAGCTTCTCTGAAGAAGAAAGAAGGATGGCCAATAGACACATGAAGAAATGTTCAACATCCCTAGCCATAAAAGAAATGCAAATCAAAACAACATTGAGATATCACCTCACTCCAGTTAGAACAGCAAAAATCAAGAACTCCAATAACAATAGATGCTGGAGGGGATGTGGACAGAAAGGAACCCTACTTCATTGTTGGTGGGAATGTAAACTTGTTCAACCACTTTGGAAAGCAGTATGGAGGTTCCTCAAAAGACTTCACATAGATCTCCCCTATGATCCAGCAATCCCACTTTTGGGCATTTACGCAAATGTTTACAAACAAGACCACACTAAAGCTACCAGCACAACTATGTTTATTGCAGCATTATTTACCATAGCTAAGATATGGAACCAACCCAGATGCCCCTCAGTAGATGAATGGATCAAGAAAATGTGGTATATATACACAATGGAATTCTATGCCTCCATCAGAAAGAATGACATTTCCCCATTTGTTAGGAAATGGAAAGGTTTGGAAAAAATTATATTAAGTGAAGTAAGCCAGGCCCAAAGAAGCATAGGTCCCATGGTTTCCCTTATTTGCAATATCTAGTATAGGTATGAGTCAAGCGGAAAAGGCCAGATAATGTGATGCTAGGAAAATGAACCCTTAAATATGTATTTTAATGTTTTCGTTTCTTTCATGCATGTATTTCTAATGCATTTATAAGATTATTTCTTTGTTGCTTTGTATGTCCCTCCCCCACAGTGTAACCCCCGTTTTCACTATATTTGATGTCAGTATAACATGTGGAGTAGATGGGGACAAACAAGTCGTTTAAGGATTCAGGTGGACCTGTTGCAACAATGAGAAGTACAAAATGTCATGTCAAAACCAGCATTACAATGCCGGTGTGGGGGGGGGGAGGGGGGTATAATTGGGTGGGGGGAGGGGGGTAAAATTGGGTGGGGGGAGGGGGGAGGCGGGGAAGGGAAGTGAAGGGTAAACAAAGGAGGAGGCTGCAATGCTTGGTAAGAAATGTATGCATTATCCTGCCCATGTAATTGTAGCCCCTTTGTACAGTATGTTCTCAAATAAAATAAAATACAATTTAAAAAAAAAAAAAAAAAAAAAAAAAAGAAATAACTTTGGCCCTTAATAAGTTTCAAATGAGACCATGCTTATAAAACTATTTCAAATGACCATCTTTGTTGCTTTTAACTTGACTATTGATCTGAAATCTGTTGTTCAAAGCCAAGATGGGCAGAGAAAGGTCCCTATGAGACTATCATCTCTAATCCACCAGCAGACTGCTGAAAAGCAGAGTTGCTTTGGGACTCAAAGTGGCAGAGTGCTAGCCCTGAGTTGCAGAGCTGAGGGAAAGCACTCAAACCCTGAGTTCAAGTCCAGCGACCAACCAAAGAAAATGCCAAAGGTGCATTTATCCCAGCATGGAGAAAGGCGCTCCAGGGACCATGGCAAAGTTGGAATATCCAGAGGCAATTACAAGCAACTGCTTGGATAGCAGAAATGGTGTCAGAACCTGGAGTCTCTTGTACATGGCAATTCAAAATTGATTGGAGCCCTTAGATCATGGGAAGGTACTTCATAAGCCTGCCTTTCTAATGCTCATATCTCTCTACTTTACAACTGAACAGGAGCTTGCCAGTCATCTGTGATAGTGGATAGTAAAGTGCTAAGGTTGTAAAATGTGGGGGATAGTTTAAATTCCGAACCTCCTGTATATGTTCAAAGTCCTAATTGGCAGTGACTATACCCCACTACTGGAGAACTCCATTTTGATACTGACAAATCCCAAACCACAGCAGCTGAACCATATATGACTCAGGCCTGGAAGAAGACAATAAAAGCCATTGAACAGGGCAAAGGAACCTGACCTGTAGGGCTCAGCTCCACTCCAAGAGACAGTTGCCCTTCCCAGGCAGAGGACTTCCCAAACATGCAAAAAGATAGGCCTATTCAGACACAAGAAGCTTTTAGAATCCCAAATAGACCAGACCAGAACAGGACATCTCACCGTAACATTACAATCGACAAAGGATCAATTCAGGCCAAGAAAAAGATCCGTAAAGCTGTCAAGGAGAAAAGATCAATCACCTAATAAAGGGAAACCATTTAAAATAACATCAGATTTCTCAGCAGACACAATTAAAGCAAGAAGAGCCTGGAAGGATGTATGCCATCACTAAACACAAACAACTATCAACCAAAAATACTGTACCCAGCTAAACTCTCCTTCATAACCGAAGGTCAAATAAAAACCTTCCATAGCAAAGAAAAACTGAAACAATATATCTCCATGAAACCAGCCCTCCAAAAGATACTTAAAGATGTACTACACATAGAAAACCAACAAGACCACAATAGAGGCCAAGAAACTGCACCCAAACTGAGAATCCAAGAACCATAGGAAGAACCCAGTTGCCACAGCCCCCAAGAAGGTGGATAAAATGGCAGGAACTACCAAACACCTCTCAGTCCTAACTCTCAACATTAACAGACTTAACTGTCCAATTAATTGACATAGACTGTCTAGTTGGATGAACAAACAAGATCCTTCTATCTGCTGCCTTCAGGAGTCACACTTTGCATATAAAAACAAACATATTGAAAGCAAAAGGTTGGAACAAGACATACCAAGTAAACATCCTCCATAAACAGGCGGGAGTTGCAATCCTAAAATCAGATAAAATAGACTTCCAATTAAAATTAGTGAGAAGAGATAAGGTCGCTACATCCTGATTAAAGGATCTCTCCTTCAGGAGGATATTGCAATTCTAAATATCTTTTCGCCAAACAACTGAGCACCCAAATTGATTCAAGAAATACTACTTTCCCTCAAATATCACATAGATCAAAGACATTAATTTTTAGGGACTTTAACACACAACTATTCCCACCAGATAGATCAATTCACCAAAAACTCAAGAGAGAAACCACAGATCTAAACAACTGCATAGATCAACTAGATTTAACAGACATCTACTGAATATTTCACCCAGCAGCATCAGAACACACATTTTTCTGAGCAGCATACAAAACATTTTCCAAAAAAGACCACATTTTAGGTCACAAAGCAAACTTGTCCAAATTCAGAAATATTGAAGTTATACCTTGCATTCTCTCAGACCACAAGGGAATAAAATTAGAACTCAACACCAAAAGCCACCAAAGAAAGTCCTGTAACACATGGAGGCTGAACAACACACTGTTGAATCACCAGTGGATCATGGAAGAGATTAGAAAGGAAATTCAAATGTTCATGATATTCAACAAAAGTAAACACACAAATTACCAGCTCCTCTGGGAAACAGCACAGGCAGTATTCAGATTCAAGTTTAGAGCTCTGAGTTCCTACATAAACAAATTGGAAAGTTTTGAAACCAAAAATTTAATGAGACATCTGAAGATCCTTGAAAAAGAGCAGCAAGATAAATCCCAATCCACTAGATAGAAAGAAATAATTAAAATTAAATCAGAATTAAACAAATTACAATACAAAAAATCATAGAAAGAATCAAGAAAACAAAGAGTTGGCTCTTCAAAAAAGTTAACAAAATTGACAGACCCTTAGCAAATCTTATCAGAAATGGAAGAGAACACACCCAAATAAACAAACTCAGAAATGAAAATGGAAACATCACCACAGTAACAACCAAGACTCAGAATATTATGTTAATAAGTTTGCAAGGTTAGAACCATATGGTTATATCAATAGATGCAGAAAAAGCATTTGACAAGATCCAGCACCTCTTTATGATGAAAGTTATGGAAAAACTAGGAATCCATGGAAGATGCCTCAATTAAATCAAATAAAGGCTGTGTATGACAAACCTACAGCTAGTCTTATACTTGCTGGCGAAAAGCTAAAGCCATTTCCTCTAAATTCAGGAATGAAACAAGGATGCCCACTCTCTCCACTTCTCTTCAATCTAGTATTAGAATGCCTAGCTACAGCAATAAGACAAGATGCAAACATAAAGGGGATCCAAACAGGGAAAGAAGAAGTAAAACTCTCCCTCTTTGCAGATGACATAATCTTATATTTAAAGAATCCCATGGACTCCACTCCCAAATTACTCAAACTGATTTAAAACTTTGGCAAAGTAACAGGGTATAAAATTAACCCTCAAAAATCTATGGCTTATAAAAGAAATGCAAATCAAAACAACATTAAGATACCACCTCACCCCAGTTTGAATGGCTATAATCAAGAATTTGAATAACAACAAATGCTGGATGGGATGTGGACAGAAGGGAACCTTACTGAATTGTTGGTGGGACTGTAAACTTGCTGAACCATTTTGGAAAGCAGTATGGAGGTTCCTCAAAAGACTCAACGTAGAGCTCCCCTATGACCCAGCAATCCCACTTTTGGGCATTTACCCAAATGAACACAAACAAGACCATACTAAGCTACCAGCATGACTATGTTTATTGCGGCCTTATTTACCATAGCTAACATATGGAACCAACCCAGATGCCCCTCAGTAGATGAATGGATCAATAAAATATGGTATATATAGACAATGGAATTCTATACCTCCATCAGAAAGAATGACATTGCCCCATTTGTTAGGAAATGGAAAGACTTAGAAAAAATTATATTAAGTGAAGTAAGCCAGGCCCAAAGAAACTTAGGTCCCATGGTTTCCCTTATTTGCAAAAACTAGTATATGTCTGAGTGAAGCAGAAAAGGTCAGATAAGTTGATGTTAGGGGAATGAACCCCAAGATAAGTATTCAAATGTTTTTTGTTTTTATTCCTTTCATGCAATTGTTTCTATCATATTTATAAGATGATTTTTATGTTGCTTTGTATGTCCCTCCCCTATAGTATAACCCATACTTTCACTGTTTTTGATGAAGGTATAATTGGTGGAGGGGAAGGGAAAAAACAAATCATTTAACTAGGGATAAGGTGGACCCATTGCAACAATGAGATGTACAAGTTGTTATGTCGAAAACGAACTTAACAAATTTGGTGGGGGTGGGGAGAGGATCGGGTGGGGGGAGGGGAGGACTATGGGAAGGGATGGGAAGGGGAAACAAAGAGGAGGCAACAATGCTTGATAAGAAATGTACTCATTATCTTGCCCATGTAATTGTAACTCCTCTGTATGATATTTTCACAATAAAAATAAGAAATGCAAAAAAAAAAAATCAATGGCTTTTCTGTATGCCAACAATGAGAAAAGTGTGGCTGAAATTAGAAAAGGAACTCCATAATAGCCCCACAAAAAAACAAAATACCTAGGAATTAACTTAACCAAAGAAGTGAAAGACCTCTATGATGTAAACTTTAAAAAATTGAAAAAGGAAATCAAAACAGAACTTAGAAAGTGGCAAAACCTCCCATGTTCCTGGATTGGAAGGATAAACATCGTGAAAATGGCAATACTTCCCAAGGCAATCTACAAATTCAGTGTGATACCTATCAATATTCCAACCTCATTCATCAAGGAAATAGAAGAGGCAATCCAAAAATTCATATGGAACAATAAAAGACCCCGAATAGCAAAAACAATCCTCAACAGAAAGAACAGTGCTGGAGGAATAGCAATACCAAATTTCAATCTCTATTACAAAGCCATAGTAATCACATCTTAGTACTGGCACAAGAACAGACCTCAAAATCAATGGAATAGAATTGAAAACACAGAAATGAACCTACAGACCTATCGCCATCTAATCTTCGATAAGGGAGCTAAAAAAAATAGAATGGAAGAAAGACAGCCTCTTCTAAATTTATTGCAGTATTATTTACCATAGCTAAGATATGGAACCAACCCAGATGCTCCTCAGTGCATGAATGGATCAAGAAAATGTGGTATAAATACACAATGGAATTCTATGCCTCCATCAGAAAGAATGACATTGCCCCATTTGTTAGGAAATGGAAAGACTTGGAAAAAATTATATTAAGTGAAGTAAGCCAAGCCCAAAGAAACATAGGTCCCATGGTCTCCCTTATTTGCAATATCTAGTATATGTATGAGTCAAGCAGAAAAGGTCAGATAAGGTGATGTTAGGAAAATGAACCCTAAGATATGCATTTAAATGTTTCTCTTTCTTTCATTTGTTTCTAAAGCATTTATAAGATAATTTCTTAGTTGCTTTTTATGTCCCTCCCCCACAGTATAACCCCTGCTTTCAATGTATTTGATGTCGGTATAATTTGTGGAGGGGAAGGGGAAAAACAAGTCTTTAAATAAGGATACAGGTGGACCCGTTGCAAAAATGAGAAGTACACGTTGTCATGTCGAAAACGAACTTAAAAAAAAAAAAGAAAAGAAAACCCAGAAATGAACCTACAGACTTATAGCCATCTAATCTTCGATAAGGGAGCTAAAAAAATAGAATGGAAGAAAGACAACCTCTTCAGTAAATGGTGCTGGCAAAATTGGTTAACTACTTGTAGAAAACTAAAGCTAGATCCTTATATATCACCTCCAAATGGAGCAAAGCAGACATTCTGAAAACATTACAGGATAGAATAGGAGAAACCCTAGGTCTCCTTGGCACAGGTCAAAATTTTCTTAATAGAGACCCAGAAACACAACAAATCAAAGAAATGATGGACAAATGGAATTGCATGAAATCGCAGAGCTTCTGCATGGCAAAGGACATAGTTTGCAAGATACATAGAAAGCCCACGGATTGGGAGAAGATCTTCACTAGCCATACAACTGACAAGGTCTCATATCTAAAATATATCTGGAACTCAAAAAATTAAATCCCCCAACAACAAATCCTCAAAGAAACAACTGCCCCATAAATAAGTGAGCTAAAGACTTAAAGAGAAACTTCTCTGAAGAGGAAAGAACGATGGCCAGTAGACACATGAAGAAATGCTCAACCTCCCTAGCCATAAAAGAAATGCAAATCAAAACAACATTGAGATACCACCTGACCCCAGTTAGAATGGCTATAATCAAGAACTCTAATAACAACAGATGCTGGAGGGGATGTGGCCAGAAGGAAACCTTACTTCATTGTTGGTGGGACTGTAAACTTGTTCAACCACTTTGGAAAGCAGTATGGAGGTTCCTCAAAAGACTCCACATAGAGCTCCCCTATGACCCAGCAATCCCATTTTTGGGAATTTACCCAAATATTCACAAACAAGACCACAATAAAGCTACCAGCACAACTATGTTTATTGCAGCATTATTTACCATAGCTAAGATATGGAACCAACCCAGATGCCCCTCATTGGTGATGAATGGATCAAAGAAATTAGATAGATAGATAGATAGATAGATAGATAGATAGATAGATAGATAGATAGATAGAGCAATTCTATCCCTCCATGAGAAAGAATGACAATGGCCCATTTATTAGGAAATGGAAAGATTTAGAAAAAAATCACATTAAGTAAGCCAGGCCCAAAGAAACATAGGTACCATGGTTTCTCTTATTTGCAAGAACTAGTATATGTCTAGGACAAGCAGAAATGGTCAAAAGCTATTGTACATATGACCATATAAGTTGAATCTAAGTGAAATGAACCCCATGATAGGAACAAAAGTGGGTTTTTCTTTCTTGCTGTTCTTTTTAATGTATTTATAAGGTACTGATTTTTTTGTTTCTTTTGTATGTTTCCCCCCATGGTGTATCCCCTGTTTTCACTGTATTTGATTCCGGTGCCCTGTGTCTTGTATATACATTTTTCTAATTTTGGGAAAGGAAATAACAAAAAGCTGAAATAAGGTTACAGGTTGACCCATTGTAACAATGAGATGTACAAGACACTATGTTGAAAATGAACTTTAGGCTTGGGGGGGGGGTTGGGAAGGTGGGGAGTGAAGGGATGGTAGGGGAAATACAAAGGAGGGAGTAACATTGCTCAATAAGAAATGTACTCATTACCTTACTCATGTAACTGCAACCCATTTGTACAGTAACTTTATAATAAAAAATATATTAAAATAAATAAAATTCAACAAAGGCATTCACTATAAATAAAAGAACTAATTTAGTTCTTAAGGATACAAAGACGAACAGGAAAGATGGGCCTCTATTCAAATTCACTTGCATTTATTGGCAGAGTAGGTAAATAAGAATCCATCAAATAAACAAAATGCACTTGATGTTACTATGTAAAAATTTGTTTAGAATCATGAAGAAATAAACTTGGAGCAACTGATGTCTGTACCTCCATCTCATCATCTTAGAGTTCATGCCAAGCCTAATACATCACTTTGCTTTAAAGATCAAAGAATGGATTGGAAAGCTCATTGTAATCTATACAGTGTTTATATAATCTTTACCAAAGTAAAAGGAAAATTGTGTGACCACTTTACTGCTATACACAAGCAGAAATCTAAGCATAGATTCTGTTGTAGCCAAAGATAACATTGAAGACAACATATTCAATAACAACATGTAAAATAGGCCAACTATTACAGACAAAAACGTTGTCCTCCGTGGGTAACTAGAATTGAAAGAAGCAAATGAATTAAGTCAAACAAAGTAAGAGAATTTGTCCATTTCACACATTTGTTTCTTATAGCAAGAATTGGGAGGGCATGCAAAAGTTAGAAATGAGACGATATCAATAGTAACCTCAAAATATCCAACAGCAATAAAGGCCAGGGCTCACTTCATTAAATCATTCTATCTCTTGCTGATGCTTGAAGTGCTCCCTACCACTAGCTGATGTGGAGAACTGAACCTAGGATAAGAAGGGACAGAGATGAGAGAATCTGGGTATTCAGAAAAGGTGAGAATCCTAGGCACATGTTTTGTAAGATCAATTGGAACCCAAAACTGAGGAGTCCTAAGAGACAAACTGAAATGGAAAAACCAGAAATAAATTATTTCTAGACTTACTTTACAGGTTCTGTATTGGTGAGCAACTCTAAAACTAAGTAACCTGCTACATGAGTTGTGGTCAATCTCGGGTGATCATTAAAATCAGCTGGTGTATCTGAAAAGCCAATACTCACAGCAGTCCTCAAAGATCTGGATTTATTTACTCTATGATATGATTTTGGAATTGTTGTTCTTTTAAGGTTCCCTAAGAGATTCTAATTTTGCAGTTGAGTTGATAACCACTGTATCTACAACTGCTTTCTAAAGTTTGACCAGAATAGTATTATCCCTACTATGTTCTTTTAGCTCTGCCAATTGCTCACAGTAGCTGGGTTTGTAACTAACAGAGCTTTGGCCTAGCATTAAGGAAGCCATGGATTCAATCCATAGTACTTTAATAAGAGCTAATCTCAATTCCCTATCTTTCAATAAAGAAAATAAAGTGTTTGCTTAGGGAAATAATGTTCCTTTGTGGCAGAGATGAGACTTAAATCTTAAGTTCTCAGCACACATCTAATGATATCCATACTACCTTATGCTGAGTCTCTCTTGGTGAAGCTAGTTCTGAGAAATATGAACAAACTAGGCTCCGTGATTAAAAAAATGAAAGAAGATGCATTCTGCTTATTGCAAAACAAGTTTTTGTCCACTGTCACATTTCATCCTATCTCCCATTATGGTTTTCCTAAATACACCTCTGATTAAATATCAATTGTTGCTATCAAATATCAATAGCAACAATCTCTATACTGAGGTAGCAATGACTCATAAAAGTGTGGCCAGTTCCAAAACTACTTACAAATTCAACTAAATTTCCAAAACCATTAGTATCCCACCCACCCACATCACAGTAAATA
The DNA here is from genome assembly GCF_024711535.1 of Dipodomys merriami. Taxonomy (NCBI): domain Eukaryota; kingdom Metazoa; phylum Chordata; class Mammalia; order Rodentia; family Heteromyidae; genus Dipodomys; species Dipodomys merriami. The sequence goes on from NW_027204492.1 coordinate 26,672,633, forward strand.
TGAGAGAAAAGTGGGTACCAAATGAACCATCGGAGTCACTAATGGAAAAGGTTACTTTTTCTCATTACTTAAATTCATGTTACATCACCCATAAGGCTAATCCAATCATTTTAGACAGCCTAAAGACAGCAATATTTTCATTATTACTCTATTCTGGGGTTATATAACTAGCATATTCAGAAATGTCACGGGAAGCAGTTTCTCCATTACCTTTCCTGAAGTGACCATCTGCTACTGAGAAGGCATTTCTAACTAAATTTATGCCTCTTAAAATTAGTAGATCCATCCAGCTGATTACAATTTATGTTATTCAAAACTAGATAGATGCCTTAGAGCTCTATTGGTCTACAATTTTCTAATTGGCATCTGCTGAGATTGACATTTCATTACCTGCTGGAGCACATGTATCTAAATAACCTTCGTGAGTTGACATATACTGGGAATCAAGAACTTGCTGTGGCAGCTAGATGCATTAAGGACACACAGTGAGTAAGAGGTATTTTTTCAGCCAGGCACCAGTGGTTCACACCTGTAATCCTAGCTATTCAGAAGGCTGAGATATGGGGATACTAGGTTGAAGTCAGCCCAAGCAGAAAAGTCAGTGAGACTCATCTCCAATTAAGCACCAACAAAAAGGAGCTGGAAGTGGAGCTCTGACTTAAGTGATAGAGTGCTAGCTTTGAGCAAACAACTGAGGGATAATACCAAGGCTCTGAGTTCAAAGTCTAGGACTGGTACACACATACACAAATGGTTTTAAAGAGGCTGTAGTACAACATCAGGAAGTTCAGAAATATACATATCCCTTAAGCATCACCACAGGGAAACATTCCAACAACCCAGAGAAACACACAACATTTTGTAACATCTGTAAAATTAAACCATGTTATGTCATTTATCTAATTATAAAATGTTAATTCTACCTTTATTTGTTCAGTCACTGTAAGCTATGACAAAACTGTGTTATGACTGAAATTTGCAAAAGGATGAACAGTGACTACCATGATAAAATAGAATATGATCCCCCAAATGTATTTAGGGAGAATACATCCTCTGTTGAAAGGTCAGTTGTTTTCTGCATGGAAAAGAGGTATTTACTAAACACTTGCTACATACAGTGGAAGCTGGAGACAGCAGCCTAGAACTATTTATAAATTACTTTGGAAGATAAAATATACATAAATGAAACTACATGAGTGAAAGCAACCAGCACAGCAGAAAAATAGTGTGAAGTAAAGTTAATATTGTACATTTGCAATTAGATTATGTGCCTTAGATGAGTCTTTATACTGAACCATCTTCTCTTCTGTCCCCATCTTGTTTTTCAGAGGCTATATAGTATATTTTGTTAAATCTTGGGACCATTCTTCCATTGGGTTTTTCTGGTGCCTGAATTTTCCAGCATTAGTAAAACTTTAGGACAATGATTCTTATCTGATTTGAGGGGAAAGGACATATCAATATCTGTAGTGAGAGAGTGTATAATATATTCAATCAAGCCGGGCGCCGGTGGCTCATGCCTGTAATCCTAGCTACTAAGGAGGCTGAGATCTGAGGATTGTGGTTCAAAGTCAGCCCAGGCAGGAAAGACCATGAGACTCCTATCTCCAATAAACCACTAGAAAACTGGAAGTGGCGCTGTGGCTCAAGTGGTAGAGCACTCACCTTGAGCTGAATAGCTGAGGGACAGCACCCAGGCCCAGAGTTCAAGGACGACCGACCAAAAAATATATATATATATAGATAGATAGATAGATATAGATATAGATATAGATATATGTATATCTATCTATATATATATTCAATCATAAGAAACATGTTTGATAGTGATTAAAATTGCGGGAATTCAAAAACAATTGCTTGAGATAAGACTAACCACTTAATGTCTCCCAAATTTATAATCTAGCCAAATGTACTTCTCGTAAGTATTTTGTTTTTCTATCATCTCCTACTTGGATGTCTAAGAACCCTAAAATTTAAAACAGTAAAAACTAAATTCTTGTCCTTCTCAAACCTGATTTCACCAACTCCCCAATGCTCAATTGTTGGCAACTCCTTTCTAATTGTTTAGGCCAACAACAGTGAGGCCATTTTGACTCCTATTTTGCTTTCATGTCCCAATTTGTTGGCATTAGTAAATTCTTCTGGACATAACTTCATTGCATTTCTAAACTTTAACACTTCTCAAGCTGTCTACCACCCTGGTGTAAGATATCACCATCTCCTACATAGAATAATGTAGGAGAACCCTAATTCATCTTTTGTCACTGCTTTTCAGTTGGCTCTCAATACAGCACCTAGAGCTTTTATTAAGACATGAGTGAAATTATGACCCTCCTTAGAGGAAAAATCCACCAATGATTTCTTCCCTCGCTCAAATAAAAGGGAAAGGGAAAATCCTTTGAAAAGACCCTGCAAGAGCCTTCTTCCCCCACTGTTGCCCTTCTGACCTCATCACCTGGCCAATTCCATGCTAATTCTGGCAGTTAACTTGGTCTTCCTTTTAATTCACTAAGCATGATTCCTCTTCAATGTCTTTGGACATTTTTTTTCTCTCAAGCTAGAAGACTTTTGTCACAGTTATCTACATAGCTTCTTTCCACAACTCCTTCAGTAAGCATTCCCTCAATACCAACCTTCACTATGCTTTCCTTCAATTACTTTTCTCCAAATTAACTTACTTTTTTATCTTATCTACCTCCCACACCACAAATAAGGACATTCACTTTGTCCACTGCCATATCCATGTTTCTGATGGCTAGAATATACAAAGCTTATCTGGTGAGTAAAGAATGGGCACACAAAAAGAGGAAAGAAATATATGGACCAGGAACTTTAAAATCCACTACCTGATACCTAGAGAGGTAAGGCAGAGGTGGGTGGGGTGGGTAACAGGTTACCTGGAGATGTTAGAAAAACTGTGTCTTACACAAAGACAGACATTGACTATAATTTATAATAGGATACAATCTTCCTTAAGGTGGCTTTCTATATCCATTATTTGATCAATATATCTTGTGGTTTTTGTTTTTTGTCAGTCGTGGGGCTTGAACTCTGGGCCTGAGCGCTGTCCCTCAGCTCTTCAGCTCAAGGCTATCGCTCTACCACTTGAGCTAGAGCACCACTTCCGGTTTTCTGATGGTTTATTGGAGATAAGAGTTTCACAGACTTTCCTGCCTGAGCTGGCTTTGAGCCATGATCCTTAGATCTCAGCCTCCTGAATAGCTAGGATTACAGGCGTGAGCCACGGGTGCCCAGCTCTTGTGGGTTTTAAGAATAAAAACATGCTGACCAATTGTGGATTGTTCATATGGCTGAAGTTCCTGATGATGGTGGCACCCAGTAACTAAGTGAAATAGTTCTCTATATATTATCAAAAGAATGCACACCTATTAATTTCTAAATAGAGGGAGGAAGAGTACTACTAGGGAAAGACAAAATTCTCAAATAAGAAAACATTATTAGATGCCAAACATTGTACAAAATTTTAGGCTTTTAGAAACATGTTGAATGATTGTCTTTTTAAGACGTTCTGCTTACCTTAAGTTCATAGTTTAAATACAGCTTTAAATTAAGCTTTACTGATTTTGACAGTGCTAGTCAAGACCGAATATTTTCTTCCTGCCTTATTATGCTGGGAAAGAGGCCATGGGCAGTTTTCTTTCAGCACCTGAAAACATTTCTATAAAAAATTCATCAACCTTCAATTTGTTTCAATGACGCATTTAGCTTTTCAATTCCAAAGGCTGCACCTGCTGCCATATTGTGAAGAAAACACTTACATGTGATTTTCCTCTGCCAGAAAAATGGCAAACATGACCTGAGCTAACCAAGGAGGCACTCATCACAACTTAGAAAGGTCTAGAATGGTTAAAAAAATACACAAGTAGTGAACACATTGAGAAACCACCAAACCCACCCTTCTCAGGAAGGGACATGGAGATTGCCACATAAATAATCTAAAACAGCAGAAGTAGTAAGTGAGGTTGTGTGAAAATCTGTAACTGATAGTGAAGAAAGAAGAGAATGAGCACCAGGTGCATTCCTAATACCAACTGTAGTTGCAGAATATATAATCATTCCCCTACCTTCTTTTTCTAAGTTTTCCCCAGGAATGTAAATCCACAGAATCTCAGAAGGCCTACAACAAAAAATCTAAAAAATTGATTTTTTCAGTACAAAAGGCAGACTATGAAAACACTGTTATACCCTCCCAAAATCTACTTCCACTTATATATTTTTCAGTTGCTAGATACATTCTTCAGGTAATTACCCCCTTCAGAGATGATCTGAACTGCAGAGCACTATGTCCAAAGCTGTAATCCTTCAAGGAGCCCACATTCAATAATTTATTGTTAAGAGCTATTCTAACTCTGGAAATCTATGAAAGATGTGTTATGTGATAGAGCTCCTCATGAGTTATCCAAGGTTGGGCTTGTAACTTAACTTTTACCTCTGTCCATTTCTGCTCCATTCTTCTCCTTCCTACAGGTATTAAACCTAAGGGCACTCCTAAAAAAATCATTCCATCGACATGCCATCCCAAGACTTCTTCCTAGGGGACACAAGCCATAACAGCCTGTAAAGTGAAGCAAGGTAGGACAAATGCCCAAAACACATATTTCTTCTTCATCAATTGCTTCGTGAATATTAATCTTGTTTTTCTAACACATATATGCACTCACTACAGAGCAAGGCAATTACAATCATGCATTATTGAATAACAATTATATGCTCTGAGTAATGTCATTAGGCAACTTTGCTATGCTGGGAACATTACAAAGTATTCTTACTTGAACTTAGATGGTAAAGCCTACCAATATAACTCAGCTCCACAGCACAGTTATTGCCCTTAGGCTACCACTATATACAGCAGTTACTTTACTGAATACTATGAGAACTGTAACACAATAGTATTTGTGTATATAAATGTATCTATAAACTGCTTAGTTAAATGGCACCCTCTTTGTACAACTACTTAAAGATAATAAAAAATTAAAGATTAAAAAATAAATATATCTAAACAAAAGTTGTACTAAAATATGACCTATTGCAAAATAGTATACTTGTATAGGGCATATATGAAGTTGATTGGGAGTGAGTCAGTGAATGGGAGCTCAGTAAAGAAGAATTAATTACAAGATAGAAATGAATGTTGTCTCAGCATTTATTATATTATAATGTATGAAATACTATACTATAGGTTATCAGTAATTTTTTTCCTAAAAACCATCAGATAGTACATCAATAGTTTAGATTTCTCAAGCATCTACTCCACACTTTTTATAGCTTATAAGTTATCATAGTCAATTAACTATTTTTCTGTATATTTTTATTGTAAAAATACTGTACAAAGTTACATGAGTAAGATAATGAGTATACTTCCTGTGGAGCATTGTTATCTCCTACTTTGTTTTTCCCCTACCATCCCTTCCTTCCTTGCCTCCCCAATTTCTCCCTCCTCCACCCTGCCCCAAAGTTGTAAAGTTCATTTTCAACATAGTGTCTTGTACATCTTATTGTTACAATCCATCAACCTGTATCCCTATTTCAGCGTTTTGTTACTTCCCTTCCCCACCTCAAATTAGAAAAATTATATACAAGATGCAGGGCACTGGAATCAAATACAATGAAAACAGGAGTGATACCATAGGGGAAGAAAATACAGAAGAAAAAAAAGTAAAATCATCTAATGTGTTTAACCAGGAATAAACAATCAGAAATTTCTTTGGGAGGTAGAGGTTCATGATTCTTCAAAGCAATCTATTCAGCAGGGAATAAAAGTATACTTGATTTTACCAAAATATGTTAGTTGTTTACAAAATCCAATGTTTAACAAACTATTGTTTGGTGTCCAAATTTGGACAGCACCTGTTTTTGTGAATAAAGTTTGAGTAGAAAATGGTTAATTGAAAACAACAACAAGAAAGATAAAATAACTTGTTTCCCTATCTTGGGGTTCATTTCACTTAGCATCATCTTATATGGTCATATATACATAGCTTTTGACCTTTTTTGCTTGTTCTAGACATATACTAGTTATTGCAAATAAGGGAAACCATGAGACCTATGTTTCTTTGGACCTGGATTACTTCATTTAATATAATTTTTTCCAAGTCTTTCCATTTCCTTACAAATGGGGCAGTGTTACTCTTGTAACATGTGATTCTAATATCCCCAACAAAAGCATTCTTTTCTCCTCTTTTAGGCAGCAGTTACCACTTAATACATAGTCTGCCCTAGAAGACATGATTCTAGAAGACAGTCATATGAGAAACAATAACACAGCACTTGTTCTTGACTGTAAATGGAGTCCTAAGGATTAGCCCAATCCTCTAATGGTAAAGAAGACATAGAAACAGCCAAAGCTCTTGGTTTCAGATCCTTATGATTATATTTCACTGATGTTGGGGCTTAGAAAATTAACTCAAGCTCTCTGAATTTCAAATTTCTTAACTGTATAGTCTAGATAATACATACTCACCTCCCAGAGTAATTACTGACACAATCAGCTCTCAATATACAGTTATGCTTTAAAAAAATTTTATTGTGAAGGTGCTGTACAGAGGGATTACAGTTACATAAGTAAGATAATGAGTACAGTATTTTTGAACAGTGTCAGCCCCTTCTTCATTTTCTCCCAATTCCCCCCAAATCACCCCCCAAGTTGTAAACTTTACTTCCAACTGTTGCATTGGTTCACCCTTTGTCCAACTGTTTCTGTGATTCTCCTTCCCTTCCCCAAATCAGATAAACTTATGTACAAGGCAAGTGTACAGAAATCAAAAACAGTGACGAAGGAATAAACCAAAGTGGGAGGGAGAGAAAGAGAAAAAGGAATAACTGAAAAACAGTATAATAAAAGAAACTTCTTGCTTTAATTTCTTGCAGTGCATTTTAATAAGAATGGGAAATAGGAAACTGGAGAATGTTTGAGGAAGAGAGAAAAAGAGAGAGAAAAATAGATTTCACAAGTAATCCTGAGGAAAAAAAATCCCAAAATTCTCCATTCTTTCCTTCTTCCAACATCCTAGTTTGGTAGAGGATTGATTCTTTACTATAGGTAGAGAAAAGAGTGAATGCCATTCACTTTCCTCAAGTGAGTCATGTAAAAATGGAATCTGACTTCAAGCACCTGTTATAACTATACATAACTATAACTATACATCTCCTCAGTTTTCAACCAGTGGTTTAAAAAATGCAGCCACATCTCCATTAATGCCACTCTCAGTGGATTCTTAATCTATTTCTGTGTATTTATCAGTGTCTGAGTCAATAAGACATGAGTTGGACACTAGGCTTCTTCTGTGATATGTCCTTGATTCCCTTAGCTCCTAGATGATATCATAAGCTGGGAAACAAAATGTATGAACTCCAAATAGAAAAACATGGGATCTTGCTTAGCAGCTCCCAAAGATACTTATGTAGAATGAACAGCAAATAAAATCGAGTCTGAGTAATTTATTTCTCTTTGTTATCTATGCCTCATTAATGTGGTTGGTGAAAAAAGAAATGCTATATTTCTAAGTCCTTCCTAAAGTGAGTCCAGGTAGTTATATTATTTAGCCATGCTTAAAAGACAGGAGAAAAGGGGTAAGGCTGGTGTGGTTCCTAATAAAGTGTAATCTACAGTATATTAAACAGTCTTCAACCAAGAAATTATTGTGCACTTACAAGAATGATTATATTGCTTTAAAATCTTACTGCCTTCCAATCAGACACACCAAATACCATCTCTTCTGATGCATTTCATCAGTACTATATTCTATTCAATATCGTAGGATATTGAAATATGACCAATTGTCAACTGAATAACTGTTTGATAGAGCCAGGAGAGATAGCAGACAAAAATAGCATCTCAAACTGCAACTCTGTGTTAGAATTGTCTTCAATAATATATTTCTAGAGCTCTTACTAGAGGTTCTTCTCCTAATAGAAATAAGCATTTCTTATTTAGAAAAAATATACTCCTCAAAATCTTTTCCCCGAGTCTAAAGGGGTAAAACAGGAAACTACCCAGAAGGGATTAAACACTACACCAAGGCCACTGTGTGACTTTCAAAAGCTCAAATTCTGTTCCATTTTCTGTCTTACAAGATTCTGTCACTTTTTAATCCTGTCTCCATTTTAGAGTAACAGTTCATGGAAGATTTGGGGATACTAGAAAGCTTGTTCAACCAGCCCAAAGAATAAGAAACATGTTTTCCACTTTCCTGATGGGGTGATGTGGGATTTTAGTGTTCTGACAGGTCTAAAGATTAAGCCTCTCGAGCTTTCCAGGTTAAATCTAACACAAAGTAGAATGTACAATAAAGCCTTCCTTAAAGGAGACCATTAAGTCACTGTCCATAGAAATAGCAGTGGCAACCAGTAGAAGTTTTCTGAGACGCAGGGATACAAAGCTCAAATCAAAATACCTGATACAGCAGCAGCAGCAGCAGCAGCAGCACACAATAAATGGTGTATGTTCATGAGATATAATTTTCTCTGAGAATGAAGTTTTAAAGATCTGAAAGAACAGTTACTAATATGAAGACCCCTTATCATCATCTCTCACAAAGTGCTAGTTCCCCAAGAATACTACAGTCAGAATAAAACATGAAAAATACCTTTTGCTTCATTAAACTCTTTATGAAAATACCATATACTGAGCCAAAATTTACCTCACCTAAACAACTATATTTTCTAAGTAGCTCAGCTCTTCAAACCAAAGAGAGCAAGCCTACTTTCATTTCCTCATGACAATCATTTAATGATAAAATGCTTGAAGATAATTCTCTCAGATCAATAATTCTCCTTACAGGAAAGAGTCAGACTTCTTTCAATGACTTTTAGTCAGATATCCTGAATGAGAGCATGGTTATTAGACTATATATCAGATCCTTTGATTTTCATTCCACAAAACACCTTTTGAGACCTGAATGTAATACCAGACATGGTGAAAACAGATAGGGATAGGGGAAAGACTAGGGCTCCTTGGAAAGGTCAAAACTTCCTAAGATCCAGGAACAAAAAAATCAAAGAAAGGCTGGATAAATGGGATTGCATCAATCTGAAGAGTTTCTGCATGGCAAAGTACATAGTTTGCAAGATACATAGAAAGCCCACAGATTGGAGAAGATATTTACTAGTTATACATCAGACAGGGCTTCATATTTAAAATATACTTCGAGCTCAAAAACTTAACCACCCCAAAAACAAATCCTCAAAGAAACAATAACCCCATTAATAAGTGTGCTAAAGACTTAAAGACAGACTTCTTGGAAGAAGAAATATGAATGGCCAATAGACACATGAAGAAATGCTCAACATCTCTGGCCATAAAAGAAATGCCAATCAAAACAACATTGAAATGCTACCTCACCCCAGTTAGAATGGCCATTATCAAGAAAACTAATAATAACATGCTGACAGGGATATGGCTAAAAGGGAATGCTACTACACTCTTGGTATGAATGTAGACTTATTCAACTACTCTGAAAAGCAGTATGGAGATTCCTCAAAAGACTAAACATAGAGCTTCCCTATGACCAACAATCCCACTCCTGGGCATTTATCTAAATGACCACAAACCAGCCTGCTCTAAAGTTACCACAACCATGCTCATTTCTTGCCATAGCTAAGATATGGAATTAACCCAGATGCCCCTCAGTGGATGAATGAATCAAGAAATGTAGTATATATGCACAGTGGGATTCTATGCTTCCATAAGAAAGAATGACATTTGCCCCATTTGTAAGGAAATGGAGTCTTGGGAATAAATACATCACGTGAAGTAAGCCAGACCCAAAGAAACAGGCTGCATGTTTCCCCTCATTTGTAATAACTATACTATACTTCTGATATCATTTATTTATTTAATTTTATACTCAAGTGATGTTCAGAGGGGTTACAGTTAAATACGTAAGGTAGTGAGTACATTTCTTGTCAAACATTGTTACCCCCTCTCTCGTTTTTCTCCCACTTTCCCTCCTCCCTGACTCTCCCCTCCCCTAAGTTGCAGAGTTCATTTTGAATATGTTGTCTTGTGAGTATCACTCTTGCATTGGTTCACCCTTTGTCCTTTATCTCACCATTGGTTATTCCCCTTCCTTTCCCTAATTCAGATAAACATGTACACAATACACAGTGACAACAGGGGATAAACAATAGAGTGGAAGAAAAATGAAAGAAAAAATAACTTCACATAACACATTAAAAACAACAACAAAGACAAGCCTCTTTTTTCCATATCTTGGAATTCATTTCAATTAGCACCATCTTATATGGTGATATGTGCACAGCTATTCAGTTACTGTGATCTTTTTCTAGGACTATTCTAACTATATACTAATAAGAATTAGTATAGTTTATAGTATATATAATGTTAGTAATAATTGTACTACTAATAATACAAATGAGGGAAACCATGGAACCTATGTTTTTTTGGATCTGGCTTACTTCATTTAATATGGTTTTTGTCCAAGTCTTTCCATTTCCTTACAAATGAGGAGATGCCATTCTTTCTGATAGAAGCATGGAATTCCATTGTATATATATACCATATTTGTTATTTTTTATTTTATTAAAAAGGTGAGGAGCAGTTACATAAGTAAGGCGATAAGTACATTTGTTTTTAATCATTGTTACACCATCCCTCTTTATCTCCCACTTATCCCTTCCTATCCATCCCACCCCCTGCAAGTTGTAATGTTCATATCCAACATAGTGTCAAAGGAGTATCACTCTTGCTGTGGTTCATCCTTTGTCCTGCTGTCTCTGTGATTCCCTTTCCCTTTCATATATTGCATTTTCTATTATGAAAAACACAACGTACCAAAAAAACTAATAGAAATGAAGAAAGAAAAAAATAGAGAAAAATAACAAACTACATACAGGGTCTAAGGAGAATCTCTTGTTTCCATAAGTTGGAGTTCATGTTAATATATGTCATTATATATAGTTTTATGCACTAAGCACTTGGATTATTGAGAGCCCCTGTTAAGAAGTCATATACATTTCCCAGTTCTTACAAATGAAGATCATATGACTTATTTTCCTTTGTGTCTGGCTTAGTTTATTTAATATAATTTTTCAAGTCTTTTCATTTCCTTATGAATGGAACAATGTTATTTTTTCTGATTGAAGCATAGAATTCCATTGTGTATATGTACCATATTTTCTTGATCTATTCATGTACTGAGGGGCATTTGAGTTGGTTCCATATCTTGGCTATGGTAAATAATGCTGCGATGAACATTGTTGTACTAGTGGCTTTAGTGTGGCCTTTTTTGTGGTCATCTGAATAAATTACCAGAAGTGGGATTGCTGGGTCAACAACAAAAGACCATGAGCAGCAAAAAAAATCCTTTGCAGGAACAACAATGCTGGAGGGATTTCAATACTGGACCTCAAACTCTATTAAAAAGACACAGTACTCAAAACAGCTTGGTACTGGCACAAGAACAGGCCTGAGGATCAATGGAATAGATTTGAAGATCCAGAAATGAACCCACAGACCTACTGCCACCTAATCTTTGACAAGGGAGCCAAACAAATAAGATGGAAGAAAGACAGCCTCTTTGTAAATGGTGCTGGCAGAACTGGATAAAACACATGTAGCAAAAGAAAAGTTAGATCCCTATATGTCACCCTGCCCCAGAATCAACTCCAAATGGATCAAAGAGCTTGAGGTAAAAGCAGATACCTTAAAAATATTACAAGAAGTAATAAGAGAAACGCCAGGGTTCCTTGGCATGGGTCCAAACTTCCTTAATAAATATCTAGAAACACAACAAATCAAGGAAATGCTGGATAAATGAGACTGCGTTAAACTGCAGCACTTCTGCACAGCAAAGGACATAGCTAGCAGAATATATCAAAACCCCACACACTGGGAGAAGATCTTCACCACCCATACAACAGACAAGAGTCTCATATCTAAAATATGCCAACAGCTCAAGAAATTAAATTCCCCCAAAACAAACCCCCAAAGAAAAAACCACCCCATTAAAAAGTGGACTAAAGATCTTGAAGAGGAAATATGAATGGCCAAGAGACACATGAAGAATTGCTCAAAATCTCTGGCTATAAAAGAAATGCAGATCAAAACAACATTGAGATTGGCTATAATCAAGAAATCTAACAACAGAGGCTGGCAGGGATGTGATGAAAGGGGAATGCTACTACACTGTTGGGAGTGCAAACTTGTTCAACCACTCTGGAAAGCACTATGGAGTTTCCTCAAAAGACTACACATAGAGCTCCACTATATACTACATTTTGCAGAAGATCACAATGGCTCAATACCTATGTGCATATGACCATATAAAATAATGCTTATTGAAATGAACTCCAAGAAATGGAAATGAGGATTGTTTTATTGTACTGTTTACAATTATTTCCTTTTTTCTTTCTTTTTTTTCCCTTTGGTTTATTTCCAGTTTTTGCTGTATTTTATTTCTGTACCCTTTGTCTTGTATATAACTTTATCTGATTTGGGAAGGTAAGGGGAATCACAGAAATAGTGGGACGAATGATGAATCAATTGAGCAGTGATACTCAGTAGACACTACAGTTATCCCTTGTTATATCATGGTTCACATATTTCAACTTCACCGTATTGCAGGTTTTTTGTAAAAAAAAAAATCTAATTCTGTATTGTGAAGTTGTTGCTACATCATGGGATTTTATGGTATATATTTTAATTTATTATTTTAATCATTTCATTATTTATTGTTAATTTAATTAATTTAATATTATTTATTATTTTATTTTATTATTTAATTAATAAAATTCATTATTTTAATAATTTTTGCCTAAAAATTAAAACATGAAAAATGTTAATTCAAATATCTTAAAAGAATATTAAATCAAAATAAATACAATATGTATTTCATCAATGGATGAATACCATACTGTACACAATGGAAATACAGTAGGGCAGTACCGCTTGTGCAAGTTTGCCAATGTGATATTATACACAACACACTATTGGCTGATGGAATGGAAGGCAACCAACCACAGCACTGTGGTCTGTATTGTGGTGCTTATTGGCTCGGTGACTATAATATGGTCGGTTTGCTCTCCTGAACTTTGCCCATACATTCAGCATCTCTCCTTGTCCACTTCACATTGACATCTGATTGCTGAAGATAATGCTCTTCTGTGGTGTGTTTTTGTGAAATTTTCATATAAGTTTGAATTTATTTCAAGCCCTATGATGACACCCAAATGTTCTGGACCTTCTAAAGCTTCTGGGCGTGAACCATACTGCCAGAGGAAGATGCTTACCATCAAGGAAAAGGTGGAACTTCTCAACATGTTAAAGGCAAAAGCAACATGGCCGTAGGCTGCCACTGTGATATCAATGAACATACTGTTCATTACATAAAGCAAGATGAGAATAATATTAGGTCTGAGGCAAAAATGACTTTTAAGAAGACTGGAAAGGCTATTGTGAGGATAGAGTCTGCATTGGCCTTGTAGATAAATGACTTCAGGAAGAAGAATAACTCATTGAATGCTAACACCATATGGATGAAAGCCAAGAAACTCTGTGATAGTTTTGTGGAAAGCACAGATGTTCACAAGGGTGATGAGGGTGAAGATGAGGACGGCAACACAGAAGCAAGACTGCCAAATGCTTCTCCTACCTGTCCAACCCCACTCAGTTCCAGCAAGGGCTGGTATGAAAAATTTCAAAGACACTTTGGACTCAAGAGTGTTTCTCTGCTTGGAGAAGCTGCCTCTGCAGAAAAAGCCAGAGCCAATGATGATATATGTTCCAATCCATAATAAAGGAAATGGGCTATAAGCCTGAACAAGTTTTTTAAATGGATGAGAAAAAGTCAGCAAGTGAAGAAGAGGATGAGGAACAAGATGAACTATGGGTTGGAGAAAAGGAAAAGGCAACAATGGTCAGAATGGACAAAAAACTTCAGCAAGTATCTGAAGAATGGCACCCCTAGATGCTTCATTCATTGCACTTTGTAAATACAATCAAGAGTGGCATGTCGGTTTATAAAAACCTTCTCACTCAGAAGAAAAAACAGTGCCAGCAACACCTTATAACTATGTTCATCACTCGGACAAAGAGATCAGCTACACCTACACCTTTAGCAGAAATAGAAGTTACAGCCTAGGGCAAAGATACTGCATCAACTGATGAAGCTCCTGATGAAGACCTGTAATGCTTTTCTTGGCTGTGCAGTACATTTATCTCATTGTCATCACCTTCATTGTCATCAGCACTGTATAGCTACATAATTCATGATCTTCATCATTCAAGTTGTAGTATACTTCACTGGTGAGTACCCATACAGAATTTTATATGTTGTTAAAATTATGTAGGTTTAAAGTGTTTAAGAGCATATGAAGTGTTTATGAGTGTGGGAAAGGTTGATAAGAGAGTGGGAAAGGTTTATAGGAGTGGATAGAGTTTATAAAGCCTTAAAAATATAAATAATAAAATAAATATAATGTTATTTTTCAGATTTTCACCTATTGCAGGGGTGTCTGGAATGTAACTCCCATGATAGGTGAGGGATCACTGTATGTTGGAAATGAACTTTACAACTTGGGGAAGAAAGGGAAAAGTGGGAGAAAATGAGGGAGTGGATTACACTGTTCAAAAAGTAACTGTAACCCCTCTGTACATCACCTTGACAATAAAATTTAAACTAAAAAATACATTTTCAAATTAAGTTTCATGTCATTTAAGAGTTTCTTATGCTGGGCGATGGTGGCTCACACCTGTAATCCTAGCTACTCAGGAGGCTGAGAACTGAGGATCGTGGTTCAAAGCCAGCCTGGGCAGGAAAGTCTGTGAGACCCTTATCTCCAATAAACCACTTGGAAAACTGGAAGTGACCCTATGGCTCAGGTGGTAGAGTGCTAGCCTTGAGCTGAAGTGCTGAAGGACAATGCCCAGCCCCAGAATTCAAGCCCCAGGACCAGCAAAAAAAGGAAATTTTGGATATGAAAAACTCAGTAAAACAAATAATGAACTGGAAAGCATCATTAATAAACTAGATCAATCAGAAGAGAGAATATCAAGGGTTGAAAATAAGGTCAAAGAAATATTACATTCAGGCAGTGGTAAAGAAAAAAATTAGTCAAGCATGATCACAATATTCAACATCTGATCCAAAGACCAAACCTATGAAATCATAGAGTAAAAGGAAAAAAGATACAAATTAAATGCATAAACAACTTATTCATTGAAATTGTACCAGAAAGTTTTCCAAATCTAGGAAAAGATATGAACATTCAAATTCAATAAGCATTCAGACACGACCATTAAAGAATGTTTGTGTCATGCTATATTTAAAATACTAAGACATCAGAACAAGGAAATAATAGCAAAAGATATGAGTAAAATGTAAACTTACAAAAGTAAACTCATCAGAATTAAATCAGAACACAACATAAACTGTAACATCCAGGAAAACATAGAATGAAATAATTCAAGCACTGGAGTAAATGGCTACTACCAACCAAGATTAGTCTACCAAGTAAACTTATTATTTAAAATTAGAGGAGAAATACATACCTTCTTTTACAAAATAAAAAAAAGCACAAACAAAAAATTTCATGACAATTAAGTCAGCCATCTTCCTCCGGACCAGCAATTCAGAAGATAATCAAAGAAATCATACTCAAAGATGAGGAAGAAAGGGATGAGGTTGATCAATATCTATAGTGTTCATAAACTGCTTTATGAAATGGCAACTCCTTTGTACAACTACTTAAATTACTAAAATGTATATAATAAATTTTAAAAATAAAAACACAGAAAGAATAAATTTAATGAGAACAGATAAATAAATGAGAATTAGAAAAGAATTAAATAGGCTCAACTCAAATTAACAAGCTCTTAAATGAGTAAGAAACAAAAGAACAAAAAATATTTATAAGCAATGAGAACATATTCTAAAAATCATGGGAATCAGCAATTGTCTCTCAAAATAACGCTAAATGTAAATGATTTAATTCTCCAATTAAGAGAATCAAACTGACACTAGGCACCAATGGCTCATGCCTGTAATCCTAACTATTCAAGATACTGAGATCTAAAGAACATAGTTCCAAACCAGCCTGTATAGGAAAGTTCATGAGATTCTTATCACTGACTACCTAAAAACTGGAAGTGGTGCTGTCATTCAAGTTGAGAGTGCTAGCCTTCAGCAATAATGCTCAGGGATGAGATGTGAGGATTGCAGTTCAAAGCCAGCCCTGGCAGGAAAGTCCATGAGACTCTTATCACCAATAACCAACCAGAAAACCAGAAGTGAGGCTGTGGCTCAAGTCATAGTGTGCTAGCCTTGAGCTGAAGAGCTCAAAGACATCACCCAGGTCCAGAGTTCAAGCTCCATGACCAACAAAATAAAAAAAAAGCTTAGGGACAACACCCAGGCCCTGAGTTAAAGCCACAGGATTGGCACACACACACAAACACACACACACACACACACACACACACACACACACACACACGCGCACACACACCTCAAATAACTTAATGATGCATCACAAAGTATAAGAAAACAGGAACAATTCAAACCTGAAAGTGATAGATGGAAAGAGATAGTAAAACTCAGGTACAAAATTAAGAACTGAAAAAACGGTGGTTTTCAAAGTTTCAAGAATGTTAGAGAAAAATTTTCTTCAAATACAGACAACATAGTGTGGTACCTCATGTGCTGAAGTACCAGTCCTACCACTTAATAGCTGCATAGCCATAAACAAATGACTTAATATCACTCTTTAACTTGTGTAAAATGAGGATGAAACATCCACTTCACTGGATGAGGTAAGATAATTGTGTTGAGATAAATGTCTGGCACAAAGAAAGTGCTGAATTTATGCCATTATTATCATTCCATCATGAAGCAACCAAGAATCTATCAAGAAGCTAAAGTGTGCATTAAAAAGAAAGAAGTACCCTTGCTGTATATGAAGGAAATGAGCGATAAACCTAGCCACATCACAGCCCACCACATCCTCATTCACTTCATGCTCACAGTAAAGCAACTTAAAATTAACTAAATAATTTCACCCTGAGGGTTAAGAAATAACATCATCAGTAACCCCTAGTCAAAAAATCATCAGATGGCTATGATGGTTCACTCCAGTGATCTACTTATGAAGTAGAGATCAGGAAGAACAGTGTTTGATGGCAGTCCAGGAAAAATGTTAGCAAGACCCCATTTCAAAGAACAAGCTGGGTGTACATATCTGAAATCCAAGGTACCTGGGAAATGGAGACAAAGAGGATTGTGGTCTGAGACTAGCTCAGTAAAAACACAAGTAAAAAAATTAGAGCCAAAGGTGGTAGAGTACCACCCTAAAAGGCATCATGTTCTGAGTTCAAACCCCAATACCATCAAAGAAAGAATAAATTATCTAGTAGTAACACTACAGACTGAGTTGATTTATCTTGGACAGATCAATCATTTTGGTAGGTACAGAGCAGAGCCCACAGAAAAGAAAATACAGTCTAAGGAACAATGTTTTTTAATACGGAAGAAACCAAGAATATATCTGGACCATGGTTAACCAGACAGACAGAACATGTCTAGGGAGAAGCACTGTAAGGAAATAATGCTGTGGCTAATAATGACAATATCTAACAGTCATCAGGGGCTTATATTTTTAGCAAAAGACTCAAAATAGGAGCTTGTGGTGGATAATATTTTCAAGTTGACTACATTGAGAAACTCCTAGGAGGTTAGTAAAGCACATCTCTGGGTGCATCTGTGATGGTGTTTCCAGAGGGGATTAACTTATGTGGGAAAGACCAGTTCTGGACATGTGTGACATCATCCCATAGTCTGAAGACCTGCAAAAGGAATACAGAAAAAGCCTGCTGGCACAGGTATACACATTCATGGTTTCTAGTCACCATGAGGTGAGAAGCTGTACCATTCCTTCTTTACCATCATGGAATCTTCTGAATCATTAACCTAAAATAAATTGTTCCTCCCTCAAATTGTTTCTCTCAGGTACCTCACAGTGGTGGAAAGTAACACAAGGCTACTGTCATGTCTTGCCATCCCAGTTCCACAAATGTGGGTAATAGCTATGGAAAGGTTAAAAACTTGCCCAAGGTTACATAACTAGTAAATGGTTGAGTGGAACTTGAAACCCATACACTATCAGTTCCACATATTTTACTGTCAATTGATATCCCAAGGAAAAAAAATCAAGAAGAGACACAAAGCACTGTGAATGCTAAGTGCAACATATATCACCTTGGTCTATTTTAATAAACTCAACAGAAGTGTGAAGTCTGTAATCAGACAGATTTAGGCTTAAATTATTTTTACAATCATACAAGGTACACAAACATAAGCAAGATACTGAATATCTCAGAGACCAAGTTATTCGATGTTGTTATTAGGAGTACACATCATGCAGGCAAATCAACTGGCACCTTTGCAATATCATTATTGCTAATTTTCTACCCTTTGAATTTGGAATGTCTATTACTTTCTTCCTAGCTCAGTTTGAAAATTAACCTCATTTCCAAAGCACAGAAGAGGACACAAATAGACAGAGTGAATGATTTGCCAAGAACTGACTGCAGGTCAATCCAGGGCAGAATCTCAAATGCAAAAGTTCCCAGTGTCCAACCTGATCATTTAAAACTTTCAGCAGCCTCTGCCAAGTTCTCAAATTGTTCCTCTTCCTAAGTCTGTCTTTATCACGCAAAGAAAAAAGTGAATACTTGTAACCAATGTCAGATGAAGATGAGACAGATTTCCCAAGTGACCCAACGATCCTCTCCCATCTTCTGGGGGAGAATGATTCCTGCCAACCAACTGGCAGGGGGAAAAAGTGACAACAAGCCACATAAATGAAAGTATCAGTGTGTGGAGAAATGTCAGCAACAAAGAAAACTCTTTAAAATATTAAATGCAAACTCATTTTCTGGTGGCCACAGATAAAATGGAAGAGTTAACCATCGACAAGGACTGTGACAGTGATGAATGAAACCATTCTGGAACTGTGAAGGAAAGTGGCCTCTTAAAAGGGGGCCAGGCATCTGAGGGGAACAGGAAGATGCTGTGGGTGGGGGAACAGGAAGAGAATGAGAACTGGTTATGTGTGGGCTGAGGCATTTTCAGTGGCAGAACAAAAAAATATAGAAATAATGTTGCTTCTGGTACTTAAAAAGCCCAAGCAAGCATCGATTCCCACCCACCCTTGTTCTTCCACATTCTAAAATCAGAGAAGCAGTGGCTTCAGAGAAAGAATGAGATTAAAGGGATAAATGAGTGAGATATATTTTGACAATTTAAATTAAACAGGGGTCAGTTATCAAATTCCAAAGGGAATGAAAGAATCCCATGAGAGGACCTGTGGAATAGACAGTAAAAGCAGTAAATACATAAAGAACACCCCCTTGGCACTTAAGGACTACTATATCAGGACTAAAGAAGTTTGAAAGTCATTGTTCCAAGTTCTTTTTACTTCCCAGTTAAAAAGATGACATGCTGCCACAAATAAAGAAAGCCTGAGTCATAGTTGGAATTGAAAGAAAGTGTTAAAAATGAAAACTGAGTTATGAAAATAGGTTTGTTGCACATAAAAGAAACTAAAGAATTTCAGCTCAGTACAATTCTCTAAAAGCTACTGACGAGAAGTAACACTAAACACTTCATTTTAAGTACTTGACTAGGAAGATAGTCATGAGTTTCATGTTCCCTTCTCCCTTTATCTCTCCATAAAGCTTTAGTATTTGTGTTTGTCAAACAAAAGACCTTGTGTCCCCAGAAATCCTTTCATAGATTCTGAAAGAACTTGTGCTTTTAATGAATAACAGTATAGATAATACACATAAATATGCTTGGAGCATGTGTTACAAAGAATGACACAAAGCCCATGCCCTGTAGCAACTCAAAGACTATTTGGAGCAAGAACATCAATAAGTGTAAAGTCCCAACAAAAGGTAAAGTCATTACTTTAGACAAGCTGCAAACAAAATGGGTTCCAAGGGCAAATTGCAAATTAAATGAGCATGAGGGAATGAAGACATCTCTGAGAACCAAAAAATGTATTGACAAGCATAGATATGGAACACATGAGATGAGATTAACATAGGGGAATGGGTTATATTTGTAAGGACAAAAAAATGATTCAGAGAAGTCCAAATTGGGAAAGTTATATTATCACAAGTCCTTGACCCCCAAAATTGTAGCTTGCCAAATTAAGAACAATATGCACAAAAATAAAGTTTTCTAGACTTACAGTAATTTTATATTCAACAATTATTCACTTTTTAATTAAAATTTCCAGTTCTTGCCTTTTACTGTTCAGTTACATGAGTGGTCCTAAACCTGAACATGTAGCTGAATCATCTGGAGAGCTTATTCAATGGGTACACATGCTTTCTGATTCAGTCTATCTAAATTCTTCTCCCAATATGTTTTATAGTAAGTAGTCAAAGGAGGGCCACATTTAGTGGACATACTGGTGCTGCTTCATATATATATATATATACACACACATATATATATATATATACGTATATATGGGTCATAATATACAATATTACACAATATTTGTATGTAATATATATATATGATTGAAGGCAGATGCCATGCTTAATATATATTTATATCCACTAAGCTGAAGGAAATTGGAAAATGCATATATATTTCAGATGAGACTCCACATCCTCCTCACCACCATGTTAACTTCCAGCTATATTATTCTGTGACATACAAAAAAAAGTTAGTTACATGGAAGAGGAATCCACAATTATATTCAAAATGTGCTTGGCATACAATGAAAAAATGGAATTTTCTCCCATTAGAAAAGAAAGCAATAAACAGTGAATCTTAAAAGATGTTTCTCCCACAAAATTTCAAAAACCATATATCCACATAAACATATTCATACCCACAACATAAAAGAATATCAGGCTTCCACTGGAAAGTTGGCGCAGACTTGAGAGAAAACCCACAAAATCCACATAGGTTCAAAGTCCATAAGAATAATGTGCTCTCTCATCCCAGTCAGGCTAGCTCTCTTGGCCTGAGCATTGACCTCAGAACTATCAATCTAGTAGCAACCAATAAAAGAAAAATATAGCTCTAAGTCTGCAAAGACCAATGCATCACATCTCGACTAGCAGAAGCCATGGATCTATTTCTACCTCCCCTGAGGTTAGAGAAAATAACCCAGCACTTAACCCATACTGTCTAGGATGCCCAAATAATCTTCTTAAAACACAACTCAGATCAAGATACAATTTACTGTCTACTCATGACAGTATGACATTAAATTCCTCCTTCATCTGATCTGCAAACAATCTTTACTAACTTTACTCTTATTTCCACATCCTGTGATCTGATGGCACCAGATTATTCCCATGATATAGGCCCATCCTGAACTTTTCTGCTTCCATGTTATTCAATATGCTAGACCACCCACCTAAAAGGTTTACAATTCATGCCCTTTTCTTTTGGGTTCAGATGATGCTAAGAAGAATAAAATTTCCCCTACTCCTATCCAACAGTAATATCACGCTAATTAATATTTTCATCACATCTGGTAGTTTCCTTCTACTACTCAGTACTGATTGCCTGCTTTATAGATGAGCATGTGTATCTCTTGTCTCTTTTGTTAAATACTAAGCTGATTGAAGGCAGATGCCATGTTTAATTCCCAAAAGCACACAATGCAATGACTTATTAGATTAGTGAGTTATTACATATGGGCACACCAGGGGTTAAATAAGACTGTTGTAATAACTGACAGATGGTCTGCAAAAACACTTTCCATCAGTCTAAACTGGCATTTCTCCAGTAAGGACAGACTGAATCTTGCTACTTAAAGCACATTTTCCTCTGGATAGTATAAGATGTAATTCCTTCATATTTTCTCATTTTTCTGTGAGAAGCACTTGAAATTTCTGAGAAATGTTAGCATGATGAAAGCAGCCAAGTTTGATGGTCCAATCTGTTCTCCATCCATCTTTCACTTCCTTGGAATTAGCTTTTATTTAAGCCTTGGTTAAGATGACTCTGACATTCAAGGCACAGAATAGCCATTCTTAGATGAATTATGTCTAAGTGTTGCCCTCCATTGTGGTTTAAGCATAATACACAAAGAGAAACCTCTCATCTATCAACAGAATTGGCCAAGAACTCCACTTTCTCCCTGTGACAGAGTCTCTCCCATTCTATACAGTCCTCTGGATAATTACCTAGCCCCTAGCCAAGTTGAAAATAGACTCTGTACTTAAGGAGTTTACAATATAGCTACAGCCTTATTATCAACACATCCACACTTTATTTTCTAAAGAGAGAAGTTAGCTGAGTGTTAATATCACCATGGTGATCAGTGGGAACTGAGTTCCAGGTTGATCATAATATCTCTGGACCAGTCTGTCTCAGTGCCTAAAATTGCTAAAGGTTAGACACTATGGAAATGTATTTAAAATAAAAACATTTCAGAGAGACAGGAGTTTGATTAATAATTACATGAACAACTTTATACAAATATACAGGCAAGTGAAAGAGCAGGCATTTACTGAACAGGAAGAAAGCTCAAACCATTGCTGCTTCTGACAGGCACTTAAGAACACTGCCCTTGGTCTCTCTGTGTACCACTCATCTCTGAAATGTTTCCTGTGCCCTTTGCTTCATCTTCTAAGAGCTCCCAGATTAACTGGAAAAGACAGACACATGATTTCAGTATAATTGGCTAAATGTAAAGATAGAGGTATGCACACGCTCATTGAAACTCAGCGGAGGAATTTACCTCATGTGACATTGCTAAGGAAGGTTTCAGAAGAACTACTATCTGAGCTGCATCTTGCACGTATAAACAGAAATTAATACAAAAAAGTGGAAACAATTTCCTAAACAGAGTGATTTGCACGAGCAAGTACACAAGGCATCCTTTTGTTTGTATAAATATGTACCAAGGAAGAAAGGTTACAGAAAGCATGCAAAGACTTGTAAGTCATTGAGTAATACTGTACTATCTTTTTTTGCCTATGAGGTAGGCAAAAGACAGATCATGAAAGGTCTTGTACATTATGACAAGGAACATGGACTTAATGCTCAGATCAACAGGGAAAAATGAAGGTTTTAAGGATGGGAATTAAAGAATAATATTTATGTTCAAGAATATCCGTGATGGCATTTGGCCATCTATAACTAAAACCTACTTGTCAATCAATTCAAAAGTGCCAAGCAATGTGAAATCTCAGGAGCATCATGAAATGGGATTCAAGAAAAAGGCCTTCAAAGACATTGTCAAGTAGGAGATATTGGTGAGGTTACAGGAGGAAGAAAAATCACTTTTTTAAAAAAAGCTATCACTTACTGAATGTTTGCCATGTTTCAGGCATTATGCCAAGGACGGATTAAGTCACTGAATCATCACACAATATTCTTCATTAGTAAATATCAGTATTATCCTCCATTTTACTGATGAGGGTTGGACAGCTTAAATTGCTTGTCCATACTCACATACACTGGTACATAGCAGGGCCAGAAGTCAAAACAATCATGCTTTACTCTAAAATCCATACTCTTTTTAAAAAAATAAATTTTGGTTATCTTTGAGTATTTGTACAAAAGAGGTGCCATATAATAAAGCAGTTTCTGAATACAATGCATCTTGATCAGTGTCACTCCCGTCAACATTCTCAACCACCTTTGACCAACTCCTTCCCTTACTTTACTTAATTTTGTGATATATACAATGAATTCTGTGTGATTTTGTCAATATACTTCTTTTTAAATTTATTTTGTTGTAAAGGTGATGTACAAAGGGGTAACAGTAACATAAATAAGGTAATGAGTACATTTCTTGTTATGCATTGTTACCCCCACCCTTTTTCTCCCACTTTCCCTCTCCCCAAAGGCCCCTCCCTCCAAAATTGTAAAGTTTATTTCCAACAGTGTCTTGTGAATATTGCTGTTGCATTGGTTCACCCTTTGTCTTTTGGCTCACCATTTTGTGATTCTCCTTCCCTTCCCCAAATCAGATAAACACATATACAAGACACAGGGAACCTCAGTCAAAAATAGTGACAAAAGAGGATAAACCAAAGGAGCGGGTGGGGGAGGGGGAAGGAAAAAAGAAACAACTAAAAAACCCTCTTGTTTCTGTATTTTGGAGTTCGTTTCTATTAGCATCATTATATACGGGCATATGTACACAGCTATTGAGCTATTGTGATCATTTGCTAGAACTATCCTAGACATACACTAATTATTACAAATGAGGGAAACCATGAAGCCTATGTTTCTTTGGGTCTTTCTTACTTCACTTAGTCTGAATTTTTCCAAGTCTTTCTATTTCCTGATGGACGGGGTGATGCCATTCTTTCTGATGGAAGCATAAAATTCCATTGTGTAGGTATATACAATAAATACTTGACTACATATTCTCTTCCCTTTTTTCCCTTTTAATTTCTCTACCTCAAGTTTGCCCTGTAGCCACACCCACCTCTTACTCAATTCCTGGTATCAATTTTCTTGGGCTTTGACTTAGTCTTTCTGAAAGATTATACTATTTGAGCTCTCCATAGATTCAGTTAATTCAGTTTAACAACTGGCATCCTACCTAGTGTGTTTACAAGCCTCAGTTGTGAGGCTTGAACTCTGGGCCCGAGCACTGTCCCTGAGCTCTTCAGCTCAAGGCTAGTGCTCTACCACTTGAGCCACAACACCACTTCTGGCTTTTTCTGCTTATGTAGTGCTGACGAACTGAACCCAGGGCCTCATGCATGCAAGGCAAGCACTCTACCACTGAGCCACCTTCCTAGCCCCTTACTTATACATTTAAGGTACATTCTATCACAAATGAAGGAAACCATGTAATCTTTGTTCTCTGGGTTTGGTTTACTTCTCTTAATATAGTTTTTTTCCAGGTCGTTTTATTTCCTTACAATGGCACAGTATGATTCTTTCTAATGGCTGAGTAAAATTCCATTGTATGTATATACATTTTCTTGGTCCATTCATCTATTGTGGGGCATCTGCAATTACTACATATCTTGGCTATGGTGAACAATTCTGCAGTGAACGTAGCTGTCCTGGTGGTTTCACTGTAACCTTGTTTGTGTTCCATTGGAATGCCCAGGAGTGGGATTGCTGGGCCATAGAGATAGTCCATACTGAACTACTCTCTTGTTTCCAAAATGATCCTAAACCCTAGGGCAAGATGGCTGAGCTATGGAAATAAGGAGGTAGGAAAGGAGGTTATAAGAGGATTTGAACATTCAGACATCTCTTCTTTCATTTATCTCAGGAGGCAAGGCAAAACTGTAACAACTTCAAGTGTTCTCTTTCTCCCCCAAACAAAGTCCAGTCAAATTGAAAGCCAGAAATCTCTCCCTCAGTTTTGGTAAAGTAAGCACAACTTTCACACAACATAGAAAAAAGGAAAGCAAATCTAACAATTTTTCATTTTACTATTCTGTTTCTATGGAAACAGGTAAGGGCAAACTGTAGGAAATAAAGCTTAGGCAGGATTCACCTCCACCCTATGAGCTGCAAAGCTTTTCTTCACTTTTCAATAGAAAAACACTATGTAAACAAGTCATTAAGGCTAGGAGAGCTGGTGGATTTGGCAAAGGAAGAGATTAAACAATAGAATTATAAACACAGCTTGAATTTAAAAAGTTCCTGTTTTTGAATTATTTCGTTAAGTCAGATAAAAGTTTCTTTGGGAAAAAAAGGTTTCTTTGGTTTATTAATTAGCCTACCTAATCTCAATCATGAGATGTAATTATTTGGTGGAAATTAAGGGACTAATGTGCCTAAAATGAGTCATCTGCAAATGCACTTTGAAAAAGTCAAACCTCAATTAACCAAAACCTAATAAAGTAGAGGCTTCAACTAATTACAACCATTTTTTGCTTACAGAGTGCCCAATGGTAAGAAAAAGTAAATAAAAAAACCTATCAAAAATTCAATACAGTATATGTTGTATGGAGGTTAGCTGCTTAACTTCAGACATTTCTTTATATTCTCTATTCCTGTATTTCCTTAATGTATGATGCTTGTTAACAGAGATATTTAGGATAACTAATGCCTCACAGAATACTTCAAACTGAGTATCCAATATTTTACCATATGGTTATACTGTTTTACTTTATAATGTCTCCCCAAACCATCTTACAGAAATGTTCTGGTGTCAGTTCTCACCAATCTCTCACCTTTTCCATCATCATTTCCAAAAGTGTCCATTTCTATTGGCTGAGTAATGTTCCTGATGCCTAGCAAGGGCCTTCTTTATCACCACAGAATCTGTGACATCACTTTTTAAACTGTGAAATAGAACCAAACCTTCCTAAATATTTGAGGAACAGAGCCAAACCAATACTAAGGTTCCTTTCCCTTCAGTATCTTTAATATCACTGCCTTTTATCTCCCCTATGAATTTATCTTTAGCATATGTTTGATAGAGACCCCACATTTCATACTAGCTGTCAATATTTCCATAAACAAGTCTCTATGACAATATGTTTGCCTTAGACTCGATGCAGAACTAGATATATGAAGTTGTCTAAGTACAGAATCAGGCCCAAGGCACTTAATTGGGCACTGATTCCTTATGATGGTGATTGTTATTATTGTTTCCACTATCAGCCTCAGGTAAAATTACTCAAAAGGCAAGCACTTTTTTACCCTCACGTATCCATTGAACACTCTTTTTTGCTTGTGTTTTCCATCTTCTTTATCTTGAGTAGCCAGAGTGAAGAACCTCTCACACCCATTCCCACTGAGGTACAGAGACTAAAGGCAGTTGAAAATGACTTAAAGAGAAAATGGGACAGAAGGGAGTTTGCAAGATCACTAAAAGTGTTCCTAGAGATATAAAAAATTCTCCAGGAAACCCTGCCATCATGCCTCTGAAATAAGAGGAAGCAGCCTCACAAATCACATTCTTCCAATGTGAAAACTGACCTGTAGAGTTACACAGAGTGCTCAGAGAATCTCAGTGTGTCATTACTAGCAACATATAAGACAAAATTAAACTATTCATGAATAGGTTGGTGATGTCACAGTTTACCTGATCTCCAGTAAGAAATCTCAAAATACTGACTCTGATGATCCTCAAGGTAATTTCAAGTGACAATTTACATAAGTGATTAATAAGTCATTCAGAGCCATGAAAATCATAGTTCAGGTTTTCCTGTAAGTTTACAAACAGAAAAAATAACAGCCCTGGAAAGATACAGTAGATAACTACATTTTTATTTGAAAGGCTGCCTTTCTTTTTACTGGCATAACAAAATACCATTTCCTGGGTAGCATAAACTATAGAAAAATTTTAAAGTTGACTGTAGTGATGCACACTATAACTCCTCCACTTGAGAAGCTGAGGTAAGAGGATCAAACCTTCAAGACCAACATGAACTAAATACTGAGTATTTGAGGTGAGCTTTGACTACACAGTAAGACTTAGGATCAAAAAAATAAAAACCAGAAACATATCTCTAACCTTTCTGAAAGCTAGGTGGTCTAAATTCAAATCATTAACAGGTGCAATGTCTGCTGAGTAGTTTAGTCTCTCCTTTCAAGATGGTATCTTCCGTTGTTTTCATCTAGCCCAATTAATGATTTCTGTACATAACAGATAGACAAAAGGACCAAAAAGGGCTTACACCTGTCTCTGCCAGCCCTTCTTAAGGCATTAATCCATTCCACAAAAACAGAACCCTCATGATTTAATAATCACTTCCCAAATGGCTCCACATATTAACATCACCACAATGGGTATTAAATTTCCACACATTACTTTTTGAGGACACTTGAACCATACATAACACAGGAGAAATTAAAAATACTCAGAAATTGAGACCACATGTTTTAGAGGGAGTACTGAATGTTTTTGCCATTCGTTTCCTTCTTTCTTTCCTTATTCCTTTATAGCAATGGGGAAAACTGTACAAGAACACAAACCAAATGGATGATAGCTTCACAGTTTGCTCCAGACCAACTCTACTCTGGACCTAGATCTCCTCAAATTAATGGTCTGACCAAATGCTTTCATTCCTTATAAATCCCCCCCCCCATCCACTTAACACAGTTAAAATTTTCCAGCTGAGTTTCTATCAGACTTCTCTGTGGAAATACAATACCAAAGGAAAATTAAACTGTGCACATCTGGCCTCATGAAGGATGAAATATTTGGATAACACATTGGACATTTCAAATACATCCGATTTTCTGCTGAGGCAGCTGACTTGCTGGGAACATGTTTTTTGAGAAGCAAAAAGCTAAGTGCTCTATTCCAAATCCTCAGTGGGGCAGTGAACTTGACAGAACATCAACTAAAGGAAGCCAAT
Source organism: Dipodomys merriami (assembly GCF_024711535.1). Lineage (NCBI taxonomy): Eukaryota > Metazoa > Chordata > Mammalia > Rodentia > Heteromyidae > Dipodomys > Dipodomys merriami. Next base: position 26,700,936 of record NW_027204492.1, read on the forward strand.
TAGTGTAGTTTTTACCATGACAACCAGTGCATCTTCCAAAAAAAAAAAAATAGAATCAGTGGGGTTCATACACTGAAGGGGGAAAAGGGAGAAATGTCAGAGAATGTGCTGACTGTGAAAGGCTTCTTTTTGAAATGAGCCAATATTATTCATTTCCTCAAAATGTCTAAAAAAGGAGAATTATTCCTGTCAATGGCATGACATTCATTTAGTTCATGCATGCACAATTTGTGAATGGTGGAAAGCATACGCAAAAACAGGGATTTGAGAAAATTCTGCATTTATACGTACAGTTTGTAAATCTGCAGTGAGGTAATTATGACAACACAGATCCAAATTTTGCTCAGCTGAAGAGATACAGGATTGCTGAAATTTTAATCCATAGGTTAAAAGATATTTTTTATTCACTCATTCATCAATTAGTACCTCCATAGTATTGCTATGTGAATTTCTACATTTCAAATGTTTTCCCTTCCCCTTTCCTACATGAATCCAAAACTCAACTCAGTTTTGGTCTAAGCCTTCTTTGCAGAATATTTTTCAGCATGCTTATTAGTGATGTCATAGTATATTGTTGAGTATTGATTTCTATATAATATTTCATATAATTTATGTCATTATTTCTTAATGTGACCTTCATTTCTTCAGAGTATAATATTGAGTTAGAATAGATGTCTACCAATACAAATCTACCTAGAACATAATTACATGAAGAGCTCACAAACCCAATTGAAGGATGATTGCAGGACATTGAACTTATTCCTCTACAATTGCACCAGGAAGTATGACTTGCCCTTTTATGTTCTCCATGGAAAACAAAGGATGTAACACCAGTAGGTGAAAACTAGATGTCATTGTTGATATTGCTTGAATGATAAAAGGATGAATCATAATTTACAGTCTGTCCCAGTAGATATTTATAGCTGACTCTAGAAATAATGGTCTCACAACTGCATGCCTTAATTCTACCCTTTCTTAAAGATCCATTAATATGTCTACTTCCTCTATGATTCTTTCCCAGTTTCTTCAACCACAAGGAGTATCAAGACATGTATTATTCTTCCATTCATGTCATATCACTTTCTGCTTTATGTTGTGAGATGTATACATCCATGTTTCTTCTTTCCCATATAATGGCATAATATATACATAATATGAGTAGCAGCCAGCACCTATGGAACATGTATAAAGTATTTCATATAGATTATTTGATTTAATCATCAAATCAATTTTATTGAGACAAACTTTCTTCATGTATCTCAAATTTACAAATTAGAAACTGAAGCTTTAAAAGACTGATTTGTGCAGGATCACACAACTAATAATACAGATAAAAGTTAAGCAATATTCTATACAAAATCTTAAGAGTTAATCAAGGAAGGAATGTAATGCATAAAAATATAGAATGATCTTACCAGATAGGCCTTTGAGCCATTTATATTCATTTAGATTGTCACTGATTAGGGGCTAAGTGCCACCCATTTATTAAAAAATGAGATCCAGGGCTGGGAAGGTGGCTCAGTGGTAGAGCGCTTGCCTTGCATGCACGAGGCCCTGGGTTCGATTCCTCAGCACCACATAAGCAAAAAGAAAAAAGCCGGAAGTGGCGCTGTGGCTCAAGTGGTAGAGAGCTAGCCTTGAGCTGAAGAGCTGAGGGACAGCTCCCAGGCCCAGAGTTCAGGCCCCACGACCGGACCCAAAAAAAAAAAAAAATGAGATCCAAGGTAAAAAAACAATAGATCAAATTATAGCCTCTCAATATCATTGCTATTTGGGCCCCAAATCTCAGATTTATATTTACATTCTATCTTCTAAATACAAGCTATCTAAAGTTCATATATAAAAATTTTTCATAATTACCTATCTAAACTACATTTGAATTTTGGAATCATCACTTTTCAGTGTAACTGATCAAACTGAGGAATATGAGTATACGAAACTCAGCTGAAACTATATTATTTTTTATAAAAGTACTGAAATCGAATCCACCATCAGTATAGCACTGGAGTCTGCATGAGAAAGAACCCTACTTGAATATATACTCTTTAATCTGTAAAAGAGTGGTTTGAGATGCTGCTCAAAAAATGCAATACTTACTTTGAATGCACAATGCCCCAGGTTTGGTCTCCAACAACAAAAAACACTTAGAACCTCTGCAAGCCAACCTGAGTCTGGGCAGAACTGTGGTGTGTTTGGAATCAGTGGGTTTTTCTGGATGGGCTACCTTCTGATACCCTCCTTTTAGCCAAGATGGATACCACCCTCAGCTTTTACAGCCTGTCCAGGGGTTTCCTCCCAGTGAGATTTTTTTTTTACATTCTAACTTTCATCGGGCAAATTGTCTATCATGGTCTATAACATTTATGAGTTCTATGAGCTTTGCAATGCAGTTTTTTCTTCCACATTGGGTGATATGTACATTTCTTTTGTTTTGCATAGCATAGGCTGTTCCCTCTTTCCCACTCGTTCCCTCCCTCTCATCGCTGCCATTGAGTTGCTTAGTTCATTTTGATCAATGTCCAGTGCAGCTGATGGGTCCCACTGTTGTATGTTTTTCCCTGATTCCCTCTAGTTTTGTGTCATCCTCCCAGTGATATTTTACAGACCTTTGGATTTGTAATTCCCAGGTACCATCTAGCTGCAGGTTGAGCTGCAATTTGTGTAGAATGTTGAGCTCTTAGCTTCTGAGGGGCAAGCCTGCCTCTCCCTGAGCTGCCTCCTCCTGGGCAATGCTCCTCTCTAGGTGGGGATGTCCCCCCCTGGGCAGAGATGCTTTCTCCTTTGCAGGATTTTTGTTTTCTGCCAGAGAAGGAATTTGCAAGTATATAAGATTTTTTTGCCCTCTTGAAAAATGTTACGCTTCTCTGGCCCATGTTACCACCCAACTGCTCTGGCACTATCATAGATGGTTTTCTTGGGTAGGGCAGGGTTTCCTACCAGATATTGCTCTCTGGGAGGGAGGAAGAATATCTTTTGTGGACACTCATGCTTTCTCTTGGTGTTTAGAACCATTCATGATGCGATGAGTTGTCTCTGCATCCATCTGTGGCCAGCTGGGATGTGGATTTCTGTTCCTGTTCTTTAAATTCATGCTGGAAGTAAGTGGAATCCTGTGTACATGCTGTCACTGCTGATTTTGTCAAGGCTCCTCCTGGTCACAGGCTGCTAATTTTTTTCCTTTGGTACAAATCTCCGTATAATTATGGCTTACTTAGTGTGACTCTCTAGACGCAGATAACAGTGAGACCCTAAAACTCTGCTTCTTTGGAGAGAGTTCTATTGGTCTCCTGTTAATTTTCCACCATCTTCTTTCTTCCTTTTTTTCTGGAACTTCTTTCATAATATCGAGAAATGAGACAAAGATCACTGGAAGAGGAGTATAAATGTAGTGAAATTTGTGTTGTACTTTGAAAACAATATGAATCAATCACTAAAGTAAATGCACAATCTGGCCACTGATAACAATAAACTCCAGTTGTTTGACTTTATTAATACTCATTAGATCAATGATCATATGAAATCCATCAAAGAATCAAGGAATATGTAAACAAGTCATGTAACTTGGGCCTTAAAATTAGTTATGGCAGCAGAGCTTTCAGACAAGCAAACACTAAGAGACTGTGATAACAAGAATAAAACATTAAAGTCAAAAACTATGTACATATGACCCCATATAAGATTATGCTAAGTGAAATAAACTCCAAAATAGGCACACAAGTGGTTTTATCTTTCTTGCTGTTGTTTTTAAATGTATTTATAATGTGCTATGTGGTTTTTTGTTTCTTTTGTATGTTCTTCCCCCTTGGTATAACCCATTTTCACTGTATTTGATTCTGGTACCCTTCACCTTTCATATACATTTTTCTAATTTGGAGGGGAAGGGAAATTTTAAAAAAGCTGAAATAAGGATACAGGTTGACCCATTGTAGCAATGATATATACAAGACACTATTTGAAAACGAACTTTACAACTTCGGGGTGGGGAGAGAGGAGTTGTGGAGGTGGAAAGGGAAGGGATGGTAAGGGAAAATGGAGGAGGTACAATGCTCAATAGGAAATGTACTCATTACCTTACTCATGTAACTGTAACCCCTCTGTACAGTATCTTTACAATAAAATATATATACAAGTAAAAGGAACTAAGCATTAGGTTAACTACAACACAGGCATAGAATGACTTTCCTGGTCATCAAGGCAGTGCACTCGGGTTGGGTTGACCTTTAACTTCTTAATAAGTTGTTCCAAAATATCCACTTAAATTCTTGCACTCAAAGAAAATTAATCAAAAAAAGAAATAAAAGGTATGTTTGAATCAGCATGCATTTCTACAAATATACAAATTAAAGAATTATCAATTAATATATCTACAATGTCAACTTAAATTTATATGGAGATATTGTGCTATGATTCATTATTTTTTGTTGTTGTTGTTGGTCATGGGACTTGAACTCTGGGCCTGGGTGCTATCCCTACACTCTTCAGCTCAATGCTAGCACTATACCACTTGAGCCACAGAATCACTTTGATTTACTCTTATGATAAGATTATTTAATATTAGATTATTACATACTGTCTTATGTCTTAGTCAACAATTACCATTGAATGGATCATTCAGCAAACATATTTAACATAATTGTGTGTGAAACCTATGGGTACCTCATCAAATGATCTACCAGTGAACAGAAAATTCATATGAAGGGCCAGAGGATGGCACAAGGGTATAGCCAACATCTGATCCAAACTCCTGTACAAACAAAAAAGACAAATCAGACAAAATTTCCTTCCTATAGTGTCTAGTTGCTTCGGATTGACTCAATACTTCCCAAACAAATTATTTCACTGGAGCTTTTAAAGTTTTATCCAGTTGTCACTAAAAAATAGATTTGATTCTGAAATATGTACTACCAGAATTACATATTGGCTTTCTTCAATTTCAAAAAAAATACATATGTATTAAGTACTATACGCTGAGGAAAACTCAAGTCTAGATGTGGAAATGAAGTTTATACACATGAAAGAATTAAAGAATAATTTGGTTATACTTAAAGAATAATGTGTAAAAGAATTAAAGGATAATGATAGAGTATGCTTAGGCTTTAGACTGAGTAATCCAGACTAGTATGAGTTCAAATAATATCTCACCTTACTGAGTTCACAAGGATACTTTTGTGAGCTGGATGTTGTGAAGTGGAGGAAAGTACATAAAGTGGGCTTTGGAATACATCTGCCATGACTTCAACCCCCACTCCATTATTTCTTAGTTATATGACTTTGAGCAAGTTACTAAACTTTCTGAACACCAAAGTCCACATCATCTTTAAACAAAGATAATAACACTACCTTTTGGGTTGTTATGAGGATTACTCAAAATAATTAAGGTGCAGTTCTGGGAAGATGGAGGAGAAGCTGGAGGCTAAACAAGCTCTTGCATAGAAAGCAGTTTTAGAGTTCCAGTGAACAGTCCTAAGCCAGAGAATCACACCAAGTGTGCCATCACAGGACAGAGAGTTAGACCAGAGAGGGAAAATTCAGGCAAGGAGACAGATCTGAGCACTTGCCAGCAGCCACAGCTGCGGTGGCAGCGGTGGCAGCGGCGGCCATAGCCGCCATACCTGCAACACAGAGAGTCCGGGACGAAATGCGGCGGGTGAGCGGATTCTACTCAACACCAGCAAGAACCGACAAGGAGCAGACATCTTCATCCTGCAGTTCCCAGACCAGAGACAACCCAGGAACCAAGACTCGGCATGAGTAGAAGTCTAACGTCCTCACTCCTTCTCAGGGAGCAGAGGAGGGAAGGCCACCCCCCCCCTACCCCCCACTACCAGAGACCTCCATCTTTGATACTGACAAAGCTCGGCTGAGCTAACTCCAACTCTGGCCTTGGAAGAAAACTAGAGTCATTTAGCAGGTCACAAGAACCTAACCTGACCTGCCAGACTCAGCTCCACCCAGGGAAAAATCAAACCAGCTCGGGCGCCAGCCCCAGGAGTGGCATTCTTCACTGGGCAAACAAAGCCAGAGGCTGCCCCTCCCTTTAGCAGCCTTGACAATTAATTGAAATTCAGTAAACATAAACCCTGAGAGTGGCTCCAGGCTGGGCTCTGTGAGTTTCTCACAAGCTAGCACCCCCGGAAAAGCTACTGTTTGCTGAAAGGCCTCATCTCTACCCAGAACCTAGCCTCATCACAGCATCTCCAAACTTGAGGAAACAGCCATCTTCCTCTCTTGTGATACTCAAAGCAGATCTCGCTCCCATTGAACTAACGTGGGAGGAGGATCACAAAATCCTGGGTAAAGCAGAGCGTTTTTCTGCCTGCTCAAACAAACGGACTTAAGAAACCAACCAAGCCACAGGAAAATCAAACACCACAAGCAGACCAAGACACTCCAACAAGAGGCTGGTTACGGACACAAGGGAGATACAGGATTTTCCCAGCCCTCCCAAAAAAATCAAAGAACTTTGTTTTCCTTTTTTTTTTTTTTTTTTGCACCTTTTATAAAAAAATTTTTTTCTAAAACATTTTTTAATTTTTAATTTTTACCTTTTTAAAAAAATTGTTTTCTAGTAACTTTTTTTTCTTCCCCTTATAATTTTTATTTTAGGGGTATATGTGTGTGTCCGTTTTTCTTTCTTTTTTTCTTTTCTTTTTAAAAAATTTTTTTTTTGTTTGTTGTTTAGCTCTACTGAACTTCTGATCTTTTTTCTTTATTTCTCATTCTTTTCACCTTTTTTTCTCTTTTGTTCTTCTTTATATGACTTAATCGCTGTTCTGCACATCCTCAGATATACCCATAGTCAATAAATAGACCTTATCCACCATTGTATACAAACTTAATCCAGAAATTTATTACTCAATCCAAAACCTCTTAGACTTAAATTCCTTAATAGCAGTACTACCTCTTTATGCCTATATAATATTTTCAGTATTTTTATTTTTAAGTTTTTCGCATCTCCTTTATATCCCTCCCATTTTCTCATTATATCCACGTTCTTCTCAGAATATTTCGTTTTCAATCTGTATAATTTTTAAGGATTGCTATGTTTAATTTTTAATTTTTACTTTGCCATTTATTCTGGTCTCTTTCTTTTTCCCTTTCTCTTACTTCTTTTTTTTTCTCTCTCTACTTTCATCCTATCCAACCTATTTCCTGCTTTGAGATTGGGACTTAGTAAAGTTAACTCTCCTTGTGCCTTCCCACATCTCTCTATTCCTATTTTAACCCACATCTCTCCCTAAACCTAAAAATTTCTGGTTTGCCAAATTCTTCTTTGTGGTTGATAGCCCATTAATATATAGTTGTTTGATGTTGAATAGATGTATCTGTTGAACTAGATTGTATCTGCAGAATATTGACTGTGCAAATGCAGACTTTGGTTGATGCTTGCCTAAAGTTAGTGTTCTAACACAAAACTGGTGTTATTTTCATCCCAAATGGGCAGAGTAAGCCAGAAAAACACAAGAAAAATGGCAAGTCCGGGTATCTCAACTCCCACTCATGATAATCAGGGGACAGAACAGATAATGAATAATCCAGAGGAGAGTTCCAAAATAGCTCTATAAACACTGCTGGCAAACATGATAAATGAAAAGATTGAAAACATACAAAGGACTCTGTATGAGAATGATAGGAAGAGAGAGGAGGCAAACCAAAGGTTTATACAGGAATATCATGAGCATGAGGAAGCTACGTGAAAACTGATACAGGATTTGCGTGACCAGCTTGAGAACATGCAAAGAGAAAGGCAGGAATGGCGTGAGCAGGCTGAGAACACTCAAAGAGAACTACAGGAATGGTGTGAACATGAGGAAGCTAAGCAAAGAGTAATACAGGAATTGAGAGAACAGGATGAGAATATACAAAGAACAGTAAAGGCATTCATGGAACCCATTAATAAAGAGCTGAAGGAAGTCAGGGAGACCAAAAAGGGAATGCTGAATGGAACCCAACCGAAGGAATGGGAGTCCAAGGAAACATAACCAATCAACTAAGTGATTTGAGAATAAACACTGAACACCAAATTAAGGAACCAAAGACATTGTTACAAGATCTAGAACAAAGTTCGAACAAAGAATTTGAAGCCATAAAAGCTGATCAACTAGAAGGAAAAGAAATAAAAAACAAAGTAGAAAGTCTTGACAGCAGGTTAGACCATGCAGAAGATCGAATCTCAGAGATTGAAGACAGCCTAGATATTATAGAGAAAGAACATACAACTATCCAAGAAATATGATAGATCTATCCAACACTTGGAAGGCACCATCAGACGGCCTAATCTGAGGATAATGGGTGTAGAGGAGCACCTAGAAACAGAAGTTAATGGTCTAGGAAATTTGTTTAACAGGATCCTAGCAGAGAACTTCCCAAACATGCAAAAAGACGGGCCTATTCGGATACAAGAAGCTTTTAGAACCCCAAATAGACCAGACCAGAATAGGACATCCCACCATCACATTATAACCCACACGGGATCAATTCAGACCAAGGAAAAGATCCTTAAAGCTGTCAAGGAGAAAAGATTAATCACCTATAAAGGGAAAACAATTAGAATTACCTCTGATTTCTCAGCAGAGACAATCAAAGCAAGAAGAGCTTGGAATGATGTATGCCATGCCCTACAAACAAACAACTATCAACCAAGAATACTGTACCCAGCTAAACACTCCTTAATAATTGAAGGCCAAATAAAAATCTTTCATAGCAAAGAAAAATTGAAACAATATATCTCCACCAAACCAGCCCTACAAAATTTCTTAAAGATGTCCTACACATAGAAAACCAACATGACCACAATAAAAGCCAAGAAACTGCACCCAAAATGAGAAACCAACAACCACAGGAGGAACCCAGTAGCTGCAGCCCCCAAGAAGGGGGATTATATGGCAGGAAGACACAAATACCTCTCAGTCCTATCTCTCAACATTAACGGACTTAACTCTCCAATTAAGCAACATAGACTGTCTAGTTGGATTAAAAAACAAGATCCTTCTATCTGCTGCCTTCAGGAGTCACATCTTGCCCATAAAAACAAACACATTTTCAATGGTAAAGGCTGGAACAAAATCTACCAAGCAAACAGCCTCCATAAACAGGCGGGAGTTGCAATCTGAATATCAGATAAAATAGACTTCAAATTAAAATTCATAAGAAGAGATAAAGAAGGTTGCTACATACTAATTAAGGGATCTCTCCTTCAGGAGGATATTACAATTCTAAATACCTATTCGCCAAACAACAGAGCACCCAAATTTATCCAAGAAATACTACTTTCCCTCAAATCCCACAAAGATCCAAAGACATTAATTGGGGATTTTAACACACCACTCTCCCCACTAGATAGATCAACTCGGCAAAAACTCAACAGAAAAACCGCAGATCTAAACAACTGCATAGATCAACTAGATTTAACAGACATGTACCAAATATTTCACCCAGCAACATCAGAATACACGTTTTTCTCAGAAGTACATGGAACATTTTCTAAAATACACCACATTTTAGGTCACAAAGCAAACTTGTCTAAATTCAGAAACATTGAAGTTATACCTTGCATTCTCTCAGACCACAAGGGAATAAAATTAGAACTCAACACCAAAAGCCACCGAAGAAAATCCTGTAACACATGGAGGATGAACAACACTGCTGAATCATGAGTGGGTCATGGAAGAGATTAGAAAGGAAATTCAAATGTTCAAGATATTCAACAAAAATGAGCACACAAATCACCAGCTCCTCTGGGACACAGCAAAGGCAGTACTCAAGTGCAAGTTTATAGCCCTGAGTTCCTGCATCAACAAATTGGAGAGATCTGAAACCAACAATTTAATGAGACATCTGAACCTCCTTGAAAAAGAGCAGCAAGATAACCCCCAATCCAATAGACAGAAAAAAAATAATTAAAATTAAATCAGAATTAAATGAATTAGAATCCAAAAAAACTATAGAAAGAATCAACAAAACAAAGAGTTGGTTCTTCGAAAAAATTAACAAAATTGACAGACCCTTAGCAAATCTTATCAGAAAAAGAAGAGAACACACTCAAATAAATAAACTCAGAGATGAGAATGGAAACATCACCACAGAAAAAAACAAGATTCAGAACATTATAAGGGAATACTTCTCAAAACTTTATGCTACTAAGTTTGAGAACTTGACAGAAATGGACCTCTTCCTAGCAAATATTGATATGCCAAAACTAAACCAGGATGAGTTAAACCATCTTAACAGGCCCATATCAAGCATTGAAATAGAAACAGCAATAAGAGACCTCTCAGCTAAGAAAGGTCCAGGACCAGATGGTTTTACAGCGGAATTTTACAAGGCCTTCAAAGCAGAGCTCACACCAATACTCCTCCAACTCTTCAATGAAATTGAAAGAGAAAGCTCACTACCGAACACATTCTATGAAGCCATCATAACCCTCATCCCAAAACCAGGCAGGGACTCATCAAAGAAAGAGAACTATAGACCCATTTCTTTGATGAACATTGATGCAAAACTTCTCAACAAAATTTTGGCCAATCGACTTCAACAATTCATCCAAAAAATCATACACCATGATCAAACAGGATTCATTTCAGGGATGCAAAGCTGGTTCAATATACGCAAATCAATTAATATTATTCATCACATCATCACGATCAAGGATAAGAACCACATGGTTATCTCAATAGATGTATAAAAAGCATTTGACAAGATCCAACATTCCTTTATGATGAAAGTTTTGGAAAAATTAGGAATCCATGGAACATTCCTCAATAAAATAAAGGCTGTATATGACAAACCTACAGCCAGCATTATACTCAATGGTGGGGGGCGGGGGGCGGGGAGGATTGGATGGGGGGGCAGGGGCAGGATGGGAAGGGATGGGAAGGGGAAACAAAGGAGGAGGCTACAATGCTTGATAAGAAATGTACTCATTATCTTGCCCATGTAATTGTAACCCCTCTGTACAGTTTTTTCACAATAATAAATAAATAAAAATTAAAAAATAATAATTAAGGTTAAAGAACATGATAAAGTACCTGTTTTTTCTATAGGGTAGCTATAAGTCACTCTTCTGATTAGTTGGCTACTTAAAATATGTGTCCATATATAGAGACATGCATACACATATATCTCTACATTATACAAATTTTATAATTTTTAAAAATCCATCTAGGATATCCTGTTTGTGCTTGGAAATCTTTTCATTAGTATCTGAATGAAATTTTTAAGTTTTTAATGATTGTTAGACTATTGATATGATTTCAAAAGAAAAAATTATGAAATAATTCTTGTGATATCTACCTAGTATATACAGAGACAGATTTATAGTAATTAAGTAATCATTGAGTCTTTAATGATTCATAGTAGAATTTCATAATCATTGTTTTTTGTTTATTCACAGATGTAGCAAACATAGGAAAAAGGGAAAGCAAAAGATTTACAGGAAGAAGAGGAAAAGAAGAAAATAGAGGATTGTGAAAACTTAGAAAGGAACAAGAAATGTGGTACAAATGCAGCATAAACAAAGACACAAAGTCATAAATGAGTGGGTAGAAGTATGAGCTGATGGTTGTGATTGACCACAAGAAATATGTTGACAATAAGGAAGTGGATTTTTCTATACTACTTTTAGCAAGTCAAAAGTCTGAAATACCACATGGACAGTCTATTATAATTCCATGTTTTACTTCTAGTAGCTTATTTGAAAAAAGCAAATGCCCATTGATTTTTGGAAAGCACACTCAAGATGTGGTCAATAGAGCTGGTGCCAGTGGCTCATGCCCGTTAATCCTAGCTACTCAGGAGGCTGAGATCTGAGGATCATGGTTCAAAGCCAGCCTAGGCAGAAAAGTCTGCGAGACTCTTATCTCCAATAATCCAACAGAAAATCAGAAGTGGCATTTTTGCTCAAATTTAGAGTGCTAGCCTTGAGCTGAAGAGCTGAGGGACAGCGCCCACACCCAGAGTTCAAGCCCCATGACTGACAAAAAAAAAAAAAGATATGGTCAGTAGACCAGATGTCATGGGTACATATTACTATTTAAACCCATATATGCTCCACTTACACCAAAACCTGGCACAAACCAGGTGTTTGAGTTACAGTCAACCAATTCAGCATTTTTCTGAACTTCAGGGAAATTTTAAATAAAATTTAGAACATTTTACCTTTGTATTTTGGCTCACTTTCCATTCAAATGTTCCTAAATTATTCTCAGATAGAATTAGATACTTTGAAAGGATTTCAGTATAGTTATTGCTAAGAGAAAAGACAAGGTCTATCTCTTGTTCTCACCCTCTAACACATACACAGAAATAGTGAGAACAGCTGGACAGACAGACAGGAAAGAAAGTGTAAAAAAGAGATGGGGCAGAAAAAAATGCATGGATGAATTGAGCTGACTTTTGCCTGAGGAACTAAGTGAATAATCAAAAATTACTTCCTTCAGCTTAAAATTCTGTACCAACATTCCCAACACTTGAACCTTCCTGCACGGAACAGGTAGTGAACAAGAGAAGCACCTCTCTGCATAGCCCAGTGGTAGCAGCTCACTTTCTGTGTCCTCTTTGGTTTTAGGGTTTACTAAGCCATAGACTTCACCTGATTCCTCTAAATGTAGCAGCATCTTCATAGTACAAGGGGAAGCAGAGTTGATACTTGTCAAATATGTTATGGAATTAAGTCTGTTTTTACTAACCATACCAGCTCCCTAGCCCATCTGTATCTGCAAAAATGCTACTCCAATATACTTGTTCAATATTCTCTCATAATAAAATGGAATGTACAGAAGCTCTGGAATCACAGTATGGGATCTTCCCAGAACTTATTACATAGCCTTAGATATGTTCATTAACTTATCTGAGCCTCAGGTTAGTACTCTATAATACATCCATACTCCCAACTTCTTCACAGGCATGGTTATTAACAAAACATGATTGTAAAGGGCCTAGCAGAGGGCAAAACAATAAGTGGTAGCTATAGTAATATTGCTACCACTATCCCAGACATACACACAAATACACACACACATACATACACACAGTGGACATGCTTTTTCTAGAAAGGTTTTCATCATTCATTCACTCAATAATCATTTATTGAGCATGTATTACATGACTAGCATTTTCCTGGGCACTAGAAGTACAACACTAGCCAAATGGTTGTGATTCTCACCTATAATCCTAGCTACATAGGAGGCTGAGATCTGAGGGTAAATTTTGAAGTCAGACAAATTAGAGAGACTCTTATCACCAACTGATCAGCAAAAAGCCAGAACTACAAGTGTAACTAAAATGGTACAGAGACAGTTATAAGTGAAATAGCCACGTGAGAGTGCAAGGCTCTGAGTTTGAGCCTGAGTACTGGCATAAAAAATGTAAAGTGCTCAGTAAAAAGTAAGAATCTCAAAGTATACTTTGGAAATTTTAATCCAATCCAAAAGACACAAGAAGTATTATCTAATCTCATAAATGTATGTGCATGGATGTGGGGGCAGATTGGCAAGAGTCAGTGTTACTTGAAGATCACAATAGAGAAGATTATTAGGAAAGCTCTGACTGTTGAAGCATGCAAAGGCCCTAAGGTTTGTTCTACATACATAGTAATTGCCATTATCAGGAAATCAAAAGAAAACATGATTAAAATTTGATTATAGATCCTGTAGTGTTCAGGTCAGATACTAGGCTAGGCAACCTGAACCCACAGGTTTAACGTCCCTCTGCTCTAGTGAGACTGCATCAGAACAGGGCCTGACAATATGTTTAAAAAAATGAAGCTTGGTGTCTTAAGCCCTACTAGTTTGTATAAAATGATATGTAAACATAGAATTAGCCCATCAACAAATACCACTGAACTATTCTATTCATAGTTCAATATATAGTATTAAACTAGGTGCTACATAAACCAAAGGTAATAAATTTCTGCTTTCATGAAGTTCACAGTATAGCAGAAAGTATAAACATTAATCATATGGATAGATGAATAATTCCAGATAAGGATTTCTCTTTAAAAACTTCCCCTACTGCCAACCCAATTCATGAATTCCATATTTGATAACCCATTCACAGAAAAATCTAAGTGTGAAGGCAAAAGAGCTACAATTTAGAGGGCTACACCTCTCAGAAAACATATGTACCTTTTAGGAATAGCCATCTGGAGACAATATTTACCCCCAAAGGAATGGCTGTGATGGCAGCATTCCAGACAATGTTGCATACCAGTGGAAGCTGTATTGTTTAGACCACCTTTTAGCATGCCTCACAGCACATTGAGGCCATCTGTTCCTGCTGTAATGTTTCCTAAAGGGTTGACAGTACAGAGATCTTAGCCACATACATCAAGTGGAAAGCAACAACATGTTCTCCTATCCTATTCCCTTCACAAAAGATACCAGGTTTCTGGTAAGGAATGCAATTGTATTTTGTTTGTTGTTCATTCATTCATCTGTTCATGCATTCATATATTCAACAATTAGTGAGCCCTTACAATGTGCCAAGCACTGCCAAGTTTCCAAGGAACAAAACCAAGATCCTGGCTTCAAGGAGTTCACAGCCTATTAGAAGAAAGTGCAGTAAACACATATGGTTCCTGCAGACTATGATAAATGTTAGAATGGATTCATCACAAGGTACTAAAGATATACCACAGTAAAACCCTTCATTGACTCTTAGGAGAAATGAGTTCATATGTTGTTAGAACTCTGGAGGAGATATTTGTCCTTTTGAAAGTCAATTGGTAGGAATGAGCTGCACAAAGGAGAAATGGCACTTCAGGAAGAGACTATAGAACAGGCAAAGTTAGACCTATGAGAAACAACACATTATGTACATATAATTGGGAAGGCCACACATGCTGGTGCTCAAGATAGTCCCAATTTTCCCACAAGAACCCAAATGTAAATCTATTACCAGTACATAATTATTAAAGTAGATTGACTCATTTCTTCCATATATGAGGCACTACAATAAAACAAAACTAGTATGTATTTTGAAGTTAAATGGTGTCCATAATCTGAACCAAGAGACCTACTTAAAATTTGATTTTGTTTTGAAGTGCTAGCCATAATATGTAAAGTTTCTGATTCATGTACCTTAACTTCCTACCCACATCTAGGCCATTAAATTCTATTTATACTATTTATAACCCTCTTGGACCAGCTGTACCATTTACTAATTCTATGTCTCTAAGAATGTCATTTAAATGCTCTTGCCCTCAACTTCCCAACTATAAAATAAGGATTCATTCAACCATTCAGTAAATTGGACATGTTAATTGTAATGTACCAAGCACCATATTAAGACTACTGTGAGACATGATTCTGCCCCCACAAGGAAGAAGACATATTAAATGAGTAAATAGAATAACATTGGGTAAGTTTACCCATTTACTTTTGGAAGTAGTACAACTCTGATATCAAATCTGATAAAAAAAAAAAAAAACATCTCACGTGTGTATGTGAACATTCACACAAGCATATATGAAATATTTTGGGCCCTTAGTTATAAACAAAACTAAATATTAAACAACATATTAATCAAATATGGCAGTATATTAAAACATCATAATACCTCATAGCATTAATCCTTAAACATTAAATTATGTAGCATCAGCAACATATCATATATACACTTCATAAATAAAGCAATGGAAAAGTAAGTACATGATTATTTGTTATAGTCTGAATGTGTCCCAAAAATTTCATTTATTAAAAAATAATTACCAATGTGATAATTTGAAGAGAGGAAGTCTATAGAAAGTGAATCCCTTTTTTTCTTTTTTTTATTGTGAAAATACTGTACAGAAGGGTTAAAATTACATGGGCAAGATAATGAGTACATTTCTTATCAAGCATTGTAGACTCCTCCTTTGTTTCCCCTTCCCATCCCTTTCTATCCCTTCTCATCCTCCCCCTACCCTCCACCCAATTCTCCCCGCCCCCCCCACCAAAGTTGTAAAGATTGTTTTTGACATAATGACTTGTACGTCTCGTTGTTGCAATGGGTCCACCTGTATCCCTATTTAAGCGATTTGTTTTTCCCCTTCCCCTCCACAAATTATACAGACATCAAATACAGTGAAAGCAGGGGTTATACCGTGGGGGAGGGACATACAAAGCAACAAAGAAATAATCTTATAAATGTGTTAGAAACAATCGCATGAAAGAAAAAAAAACATTTGAATATATATCTTAGTAGTTTTGGACACAATTAATGCCTATATTAAAGAGGTGAAAGGTAACTACTTTGCTCTTCTGCCAGGTGAGAACACAAGAAACAGAGAGTGACTTCACCACACGTTGAACATGTTGGTGTCCTGATCTTGGAATTCCACACCTCTAGAAATGTAATAAATAAATTTCTACTAAATACAAATTACCAAGTCTAAGAAAAGTATTTTGTAATAACAATTAGAATGGGCTAGGATACCATCTTAATAAATAAAAATAGGTATTTATTAAATTCTATGTTGTATTCTTCAAAGAAAGCAATAAACTTAAAAAGAGAAAGATATTCATTTAAAATAAAAAGGTCTAACACTGAAAACATTACAGGATGGAATAGGAGAAACCCTAGGTCTCCTTGGCACAGGCCGAAGTTTTCTTAATAGAGACCCAGAAACACAACAAATCAAAGAAAGGTTGGACAAATGGGATTGCATGAAGTTGCAGAGCTTCTGCATGGCAAAGGACATAGCTAGCAAGATCAATAGAAAGCCTACGGATTGGGAGAAGGTATTCACTAGCCATACAATGGACAAGGGTCTCATATCTAAAATATACTTGGAACTCAAAATATTAAATCCCCCAACAACAAATCCTCAAAGAAACAACTGCCCAATAAATAAGTGGGCTAAAGACTTAAAGAGAAACTTCTCTGAAGAGGAAAGAAGGATGACCAATAGACACATGAAGAAATGCTCAACCTCCCTAGCCATAAAAGAAATGCAAATCAAAACAACATTGAGATACCACCTCACTCCAGTTAGAATGGCTAAAATCAAGGACTCTAAAAACAACAGATGCTGGAGGGGATGTGGACAGAAGGGAACCTTACTGCATTGTTGGTGGGAGTGTAAACATCTTCAACCACTTTGGAAAATAATATGGAGGTTCCTCAAAAGACTCTACATAGATCTCCCCTATGACCCAGTAATCCCACTCTTGGGCATTTACCCAAATGTTTACAAACAAGACCACACTAAAGTTACCAGCACAACTATGTTTATTGCAGCACTATTTACTATAGCTAAGATATGGAACCAACCCAGATGCCCCTCAGTAGATGAATGGATCAAGAAAATGTGGTATATATACACAATGGAATTCTATGCCTCCATCAGAAAAATGACATTGCCCCATTTGTTAGGAAATGGAAAGGCTTGGAAAAAATTATATTAAGTGAAGTAAGCCAGGTGCAAAGAAACATAGGTCCAATGGTCTCCCTTATTTGTAATATCTAGTATATGTCTGAGTCAAGCAGAAAAGGTCAGGTAAGGTGATGTTAGAAAAATTAACCCTAAGATATGTATTCAAATGTTTTCTTTTTCTTTCATGCGATTGTTTCTAACACATTTATAGGATTTCTTTGTTGCTTTGTATGTCCCTCCCCCACAGTATAACCCATGCTTTCAATGTATTTGATGTCGGTATAATTTGTGGAGGGGAAGGGGAAAAGCAAATCGTTTAAATAGGGATACAGTTGGACCCATTGCAACAATGAGATGTACAAGTCCTTATGTCGAAAACGAACTTTACAACTTTGGTGGGGGGGCAGATTGGGGAGGATTGGGGGGGGCAGGGGGAGGATGGGAAGGGATGGGAAGGGGAAACAAAGGAGGAGGATACAATGCTTGATAAGAAATGTACTCACTATCTTGCCCATGTAATTGTAACCCTTCTGTACAGTATGTTCACAATAAAAAAAAGAAATCTAAAAACAAAATAAAAAAATAAAAAGGTCTATTTTTCAAACTAGCACTAACAGCAAACCAAAAGCGGTAATCCCACGATACCTAACTAAAAAAAAAGGGTTGTTATAAGAAATAGAAATAATATGTATATATTTGATGCATTAAAGATGGTTGATAATTGGTAACTGCTAGTATTAAGTATATAACTATCATACTTATTGGTAAAGCTACAAGAAGGTATGAATTTATATGGGACACATAAAAACAGACATGACATCAGATTATAAATGGGTTTACCAGATATACTTACAAAATAGTGATAAGGTATAATTCAGTGACAAAGCACATACATAAAATGTGCAGTCTCTGGGTTTATTATATAATATGTATATATATATATATATATATATATATATATATAGAGAGAGAGAGAGAGAGAGAGAGAGAGAGAGAGAGAGAGAGAGAGAGAGAGAGAGAGAGTTCTAAGGACAGCCATTATACAGGAATATCTGTTTAGCAGCTTATTTTGACTGTTACAGATTGAAGGGCAGCATGATAAAATCAGGAAAAGCAGTTAACTGGTCAAAATAAAATGAACATGAGGAAATTATAATAATGTCTTAAAATGAACTGCAACACTGGAAAAGAAGATAGATATATGACAAAATATATCTAGAAACAAAATATCTATAATTATCATTTGATAGGACATAAGGGAAAAATAGCAAGAGTAGGGCTGAAGAGCATGTAAGGAAAATTTACATTTATCCTAACAACAGTGGAAATCCACTAAAAGACTTAAGCAGGAAAAAATTGTTTAAATAGGGATACAGGTGGACCCATTACAACAATGAGATGTACAAGATTTTATGTCGAAAATGAACTTTACAACTTTGGCGGGGTGGGGGGGGGAGGATGGGAAGGGATGGGAAGGGGGAAAAAAGGAGGAGGCAACAATGCTTGATAAGAAATGTACTCATTACCTTGCCCATGTAATTGTAACCCCTCTCACGGTATTTTCACAATAAAAAAAAAGACAAGCAGGGATTTGATGCGATAAAATTTATATTTTAGAAAACTCTTTTGAGTGTTAGGTTTGTAATCATTTGGAGAAAAAATAACCAGAGGAGTAAATGACTAGAACTATTATTAGTGCATTAATACCAGACAGTAGCCATTTATTTTTTTAAAATTCCTTGAAGAAAAGCTTGAAGATATGGTACTAAAAAAACTGGGTATCTGTAGAGCACATGGGCAGCAAAGATGGCGCTGAGAGGGGGTTGAGTGGGCAGAGCCGAATTTACTGTAGAGCACATGTGCAGCAAAGATGGCGCTGGGAGAGAGTAGAGTGGGCAGAGCCCAAGTGATCTTCTGATCAGTGCCTAACCAGCCCATGAGGGCTCAGGTACATGATAGGGTGTGACCTTGACAGTGATTGGTTCCTCTTCCTCCCTTGCCATGCCACCTGCCCTTTTTGGCTTTAAAAAGAGCTGCTCTCTGTTAATAAAAGTTTTTTCTACCTGCTGTATTTGGCTCCCTGCTGTATCTGATTGTCTCCTGGGCTGAGGGAGGCTGGGGAACGGGCAAGCACTGCACTTACCTTTCCTCGGACCCCGTCTGTCTTTCCTGGGAGGGACAAAGACCCAACAGATATCCACATGTGGAATCTCTTACCGTTATGCTACTATACACTACTATTCAAAGTGAACCAAGAATCGTGTGTGTGTGTGTGTGTGTGTGTGTGTGTGTGTGTGTGTGTGTGTGTGTGTGTGTGTGTGTGTGTGTGTGTGTGAGCACTGGGGATTGAGCTCAGGCAGGGTTATTTTCTTAAAGCTTTTCTCTCAAGGCTGGCACTCTACAACCTGAGTCACAACTCCTATTTTGAATTTTTGCTGCTTATTGGACTTTTCTACCTGGGCAGGCTTTGAACTGCCATCCTCAGATCTTAGCCTTCTGAATAGCTATGATTACAGATGTGAACCACTGATTTCCAGTAGACCAACAATTTTAATGTAATACCTGAAACCTTGAAAGTACTACAGAAAACAGTAGGGAAAATATTAGTACTTACTGGCATAGGCAGGATGCTCCTGAACAAAATCCAGTCCATGAATAAATAAGAGAAAAGATAGAAAAATTGTATTGCATCAAACTAAAAGGCTTTGCACAGAAAAAGAAGTAGCCACTAAACTTGTGAGACAGCCTACAAAATGGGAGATCTTTGCCACCTATATATCTGGCAAGGAATTAATAACCAGAATATACAGGGATCTCATAAACTAAATTTGAAAGAATCAACTACTCAATTTAACAAATAGGCAAATGAATGTGACAAGCAATTATCAAAATAATTATAAATAGCCAACAAATACATAAGTAAACGGTCAATATCCCTAAGCATAAGCGAAATGAACCCTAAGATAGGGACACAAGTGGTTTTTATCTTTCCTGCTATTGTTTCTAACATATTATAATGTACATGTGATTTTTTTTGCTTCTTTGTATGTCCCCCCCCCCGCCCCGGCCAGGTGTAACCCCTGTTTTCACTATATTTGATGTCAGTGCCCAGCATCTTGTATATACAATTCTCTAATTCAGGGAGGGGAAGGGAAAAAGCAAAATGCTTAAATAGGGATGCAGGTTGACCCATTGTAACAATAAGATTTACAAGACACTAGGTTGAAAAACAAGCTTTACAATTTAGGTGTGGGGGGAGTATAGTTGTGGAGGTGGGAGGGAAGGGATGGTAGGGGAAAAACAAAGGAGGAGGCAATAATGCTTTATAGGAAATGTACTCATTACCTTGCTCATGTAACTTTAACCCCTCTGTACAGTAGTTTTACAATAAAAAACATATTAAAAGACAAAAAAGACAAAAGAAATGCAAAACAAAACAATATTGAGATTCTATCTCATTCCAGTCAAAATGGCCCTCTTCAAGAATATGCTGGCAGCAATACAAGGAAAAAGGAATTCTTATACATTTGGTGGGATACAAACTACTGCAATCACTATAGAAATCAGTATAGCATTTGCTCAGAAAACTAAAAATACAACCATCATATGACCTAGAAATACCACTCGGGTATATATTCAACAGAATGGAGATAAGAAAACAATAGAGGTGGCTCATGCTCATTGCAGCACCATTCACAGTATTCGCTGTTTACATCTGGAAATAGCCTACATTCCTGACAATTCAAGAATGGACTAAAAATGTGGTAGATATACACATTGGAGTAGAATTCATCCATAAAGAAGGATGAAATTATGTCATTTATATGGAAATTGATTAAACTGGAGATCATCATTTTAGTGAACTATGTCAGATGCAAGAGGAAAAACATCACTTTTCCTCTCACAGGTGGACACTAGTTCTAAAAGATAAATATATATGTGAACATACAGGATCCTATATATATGAATATATAGAGAGAAAACATGTTTGAAATTGTGGGACTGTTTGACAGGATGAAGACAAAGAGGAAAGGTGAATTTTAGAGGGGGTGAACAATATTGAAATGCTGACATCTATGAATGGGGATAGCAAAACTAAACAAACTGAAAACTACTGAATATCAGGGGAAGGGGATAGTGAAAATTAAAGTTTTGTAAGTGAGAGGAGTCAACCTAACTAAACTACAGTATGTATAATTTTTAAATACAACATAAGCATTCTTTGAACAATTAACATACTCTTAAAAGTGAAAGACAAGAATGTACGACATGCCTTGTCTAGGATGTGGTTATCAGTGAGAGGGGCAAGGAGAATAATGAGAGTGAAAAGGGGTTACTTTGGTCAAAATACTTTCTACACATGTGTGAAATGGGAACAATGAAGATTGTTGAAATCAGTTTGAGAAAGGGGGATGGGGAATAAAATGATGGAGGAGGTCAGAGTAATCAAGGCACATTGTATTCATATATGGACTTGTCAAAATTAAACCCTCTTGTATGACTAATTGATGCTAACAAAAGGTGAAAACATGTTGTACTTTAGATATCCTAACGAGAACATTATATAGTCATACTCACATACACTCACATGTGTATGCATACACACACATCAATAATTTAGCCCAAAGTTGGTAAAACCCAATGTTGGTAAAACTACTTACTTCAGTGGAAAGAACATGGAGGGTTAAAAATCTAGGGTCATGGAGATAGGTTGGTTAGTAGAAAAATAAACATCATACCCTACATGCAAACAAGATACTTTATATAATTTTAGTTTAATTTATATCACTCAGAAAGATAGAAAACAAATGCAGTAACTGCAGAGATTACCTGTCATGAAAATATGTTCAAGTGTAATGAATATTTTTAAATGAATGTTCTATAGTAGAACTTTAAACCCAAAACCTGCTTCCAGAATTTCAAGGTAAAAGCTGTCTTTGCACTTTCATCTCTAGGAATGATAGGTAAAGTTGGATTGCTGATGCCCTAAAAGAAAATGAAAGTGAAAAGCATAGATGTAGCTTGATGGATTATAGAACTTGGAACATAATTTCAAATATCTATGCCCTAAAGAGTAGAACCCCAAGCATTTTTAATTGATTAGGCAGAAATAACTGAGGCTTTGACAGTAAGCATTCTCTTAGTCTCCCAAGATTACCATTCCTATCCTAAAATATTAACACCCCCGCATCCAGCCATGTATTAAAATCACAATACTTGGGAAAAACTATTTTGACATTATATGGGATAAGAGGCTTCTATTGTGAATGATAAGTGGAATGAAGAAAGGAAAGACAGAGCAAACCAATAATAGCATAGCTTTTGTCTAGTAAAGCATTAATGAAGTCTCAATAAATAAACACTGGATAACAAAGTCAGCTGAAGAACAGATAGAATGAAAATAGGCTTACAAAAATATAGAAATCATTTAGGATCAAAGCAGCCCTTAAAATTGGTGAAGAAAATTATTGCAATAAGTATTTGCATCCATTCATTAGTCATTTAAAGATTCCATCATGCCGGGTGCCAGTTGTTCATACTCATAATCCTAGCTACTCAAAAGGCTGAGATTTGAGAATTGAGATTTTGAGCTAATCTAGATAGACAAATGTCAAAGATTCTTATTCCCTAAATAACCAGAAAAAGTCAGATTTGGAGGCAAATCTTAAGTGATAGAGAATAATGAGACAAAATGAGACAGCCTGTTTTCAAGCTCCAATACTGGCGAAAGAAGACAAGAGGAGAGGAGAGGAGAGGAGAGGAGAGGAGAGGAGAGGAGAGGAGAGGAGAGGAGAGGAGAGGAGAGGAGAGGAGAGGAGAGGAGAGGAGAGGGGAGGGGAGGGGAGGGGAGGGGAGGGGAGGGGAGGGGAGGGGAGGGGAGGGGAGGGGAGAAGACCATGGGAGGAGAGGGAAGGGGAGGGGAGGAGAGGGGAGGAGAGGGGAGAGGAGGGGAGGGAGAGGAGAAGGGAGAGGAGAGAGGAGGGGAGAAATAGAGAAGAGGGGAAGGAGATGAAGGGAAGAGAGGGGAGGAGAGGAGTAGAGGGGAAGGGAGGGGAAGAATAAAGGGGAAAGGAAGGAGATGAGGGGAGGAGAGGGAAGGAGAAGAGTGAGGAGTAGAGGGGAGAGGAGGGGAGGCAAGTGGAGAGGAGGAGAGGGGAGGGGAGGAATAGAGGTGAGGTGGGGAGAGGAGCCAGAAAGGAGTTGAGGGAAAGAAAGGGGAGGGGAGGAATTGAGGGGAGGGGAGGGGAATAGAGGGGAGAGGAGGGAGAGGAGGGGAGGGGAAGAGAGGAGAGGGGAGAGGAGGGAAAGAGAAGGGTAAGGAGGGGAGGGGAAAGGAGGGGAGAGGAGGAGAGAGGAGGGGGAGGGGAGAAGGGAAATGGAAAGGGAAGAACAAAACAAAGAAAGAAAAAGAAAGAAAAAAAAAGAAAAAAAAAGAAAAAAAAAAAAAAAGAAAAAAAAAAGAAAAAGAAAAAAAAGAAAGAAAAAAAAAGAAAAAGAAAGAAAGAGAGAGAAAGAGAGAAAGAGAGAGAGAAAGAGAGAGAAAGAAAGAAAGAAAGAAAGAAAGAAAGAAAGAAAGAAAGAAAGAAAGAAAGAAAGAAAGAAAGAAAGAAAGAAGGAAGGAAGGTAGGGAAGAAAAAGAAAGAAAGAAAGAAAGAAAGAAAGAAAGAAAGAAAGAAAGAAAGAAAGAAAGAAAGAAAGAAAGAAAGAAAAGAAAGAAAAGAAAGAAAAGAAAGAAAGAAAGAAAAAGAAGGAAGAGAAGAAAAAGAATGAAAGAAAGAAAGAAAGAGAGAAAGAGAGAAAGAGAGAGAGAGAGAAAGAAAGAAAAAGAAAGAAAGAAAGAAAGAAGATAGGAAGGCAGGAAGGAAGGAAGGAAGGAAGGAAGGAAGGAAGGAAGGAAGGAAGGAAGGAAGGGAAGAAAGAAAGAAAGAAAGAAAGAAAGAAAGAAAGAAAGAAAGAAAGAAAGAAAGAAGGAAGGAAGGAAGGAAGGAAGGAAGGGAAGAAAAAGAAAGAAAGAAAGAAAGAAAAGAAAGAAAGAAAAAGAAAGAAGGAAGGAAGAGAAGAAAAAGAAAGAAAGAATGAAAGAAAGGAGAAAGGGAGGGAGAGAGAGAGAGGAAGGGAGGAAGGAAAGGGGGGATGAATGGAAGGAAAAAGGAAGGAAGGGTCCCATTTCCCACCCACATACAAATCAGCATCACCATGTGAGACGTCTAGATTTCTCTTCTCACCAGGTTATAACAAGATGCTTTAACACTACTCTCATGGTAGTCAGAGAAGACCAAAGAGGGATAGTAATAAACTCATCTTGTCCCTCACAGAGCTAATTGAAACTTGTATTTTACTCCATGCAATACTAATAAGGGCTGCCATACCTCTTCCCTCAGGTGTCAACAAAAATGGAATACAAAACTTGAGTTTCTACCCTTGAATAGTAATCCAAAAACAGTACCCTCATTTTTGCTTTGCATAGAGTATTTTAATTCTTTTTTATTAATATCTTTAAGTAGTTGTACATAGGAATTGCCATTTAAGAAAGCAGTGTTTGGTCTTTCCATTTCCTAACAAATGGGGCAATGTCATTCTTTTTGATGGAGGCATAGAATTCCATTGTGTATATATACCACATTTTCTTTCTTTTTTTAAAAACACATTTTCTTGATCCATTCATCTACTGAGGGACATCTGGGTTGGTTCTATATCTTAGCTATGGTAAAAAAAAAAAAATGCTGCAATAAACGCTTGGAAAAAATTATATTAAGTGAAGTAAGCCAGGCCCAAAGAAACATAGGTCCCATGGTTTCCCTTATTTGTAATAACTAGTGTATGTCTGAGACAAGGAGAAAAGGTCAGATAAAATGATGTCAAGTGAAATGAACCCCAAGATAAGGACACAAGTGTTTTTTGTTCTTTCTTGCTATTGTTTCTAACATATTTATAAGGTACCACGTGATTTTTTGTTGCTTTGTGTGTTCCTCCCCCACAGAATAACCCCTGTTTTCACTGTATTTGATGTTGGTCTACTTTGGGGAGTGGAAGGGAAAAAACAAATTGTTTAAATAGGGATACATGTTGACCCATTGCAATAATGAGATGTACAAGATGCTATGTTGAAAAATAAACTTTACAATTTAGGCGGGGGTTGGGGGGTGGTGGAGTGTAGTTGTGGAGATGGGAGGAAAGGAATGGGAGGGTAAAAGCAAAGGAGGAGGCAACAATGCTTGGTAAGAAATGTACTCATTACCTTGCTCATGTAATTGTAAACCCTCTGTACAGTATTTTCACAATAAAAAAATCTTTTTTTTAAAAAAAAGAAAGCAGTGTATAGGCTGGAAATGTGACTTAGTGACAGAGTACTTCCTAACATGCATGAAGCCCTAGGTTCAATTCCTCAGTACCACATAAACAGAAAAAGCTGGAAGTAGCACTGTGGCTCAAGTAGTAGAGTGGTAGCCTTGAGTAAAAGAAACTCAGGGACAGTGTCAAGGCCTTGAGTTCAAGCCCCAGGACTGGCAAATAAAAGAAAGCAGTGTATGAAATATATATATATATGTATATATATATATATATATATATCTTAAACCATGTTATGCTTTTCAACAATCTCACCCATCCCTCCCATATCCACCTTTTCCATCACTTCCTTAATTTTGTAGGATATACATTGAATTCTTACCTACATTCTTGCCCTCTTCTCTTCATTTGTATATCCCTTGCCCTTTAACCCCTACCCCTTTTGGTATCTGCTTCCTGGTGTATTATTTTTCCTGAACTTTGATTTTGCTTTCTAAGGAATTACACTATTTGAAATCTTCCTTAAATCTACCATACTCCCTAAATCTACCATATGAGTATATACATTCATATATACTTGGATAACACCTAATGAATTTATTTATGAGTTTATAAGCTAAATCTAATCTCCACACATATGGGGAAACATGTATCCTTTGTGTATCTGGGCCTGACTTACTTCATTTAACATAATTTTTTCAGGTCTTTACATTTCTTTATAAATGGTACAATATCATTGTTTCTAATGGATGAGTAAAATTCCATTGTGTATATATGCCACATTTTCTTAATCCATTCATCAATTGAGGGGCATCTGTGCAGATTCTATACCATGGCTATGGTGAATAGTGCTGCAATAAACAGTATTTGTTTGTAATCTTTTAGGTAAATGCACAGGAGTAGAATTTCTGGATAGCAGGGTAGTTCTATGTTTAGTTTTTTGAGGTGCCTCCACAGTGCTTTCCAGAATAGTTCAACAAGTTTACATTCCCACGAAGACTGTAATAGAGTTCCCTTTTAGCCATATCCATACCAGCACTGGTTATTATTAGTTTTCTTGATAATAACCATTCTAACTAGAGTGAGGAGCAATGTCAATTTTGTTTTGATTTGCATATCCTTTATAGGCAGAGATGTTGAGTATTTCAATTTAACTCATTGGCCCATTTATTAATTGGATTGTTGGGGTGCTGAGGGTTTAATTTTTAAGTTCTCTTGCAGAAACTATGTTTTTAAAATGCCACCTGAGTACACTGCAGGGGATGTAAACTTGTTCAACCACTCTGGAGGTTCCTCAAAAGACTAAACATAGAGCTTTGCTATGACCCAGCAATCCCACTTTTGGGCATTTACCCAAATGACCACAAAACAACCTGCACTGAAGCCACCAGCATAATCATGTTCATTATAGCACTCTACCATAGCTAAGATATGTAATCAACCCAGATTTCCCTCAGTAAATGAATGGATCAAGAAAATGTGGGATATATATACACAATGGAATTCTATGCTTCCATCAGAAAGAATGACCTTGTACCATTCATAAGGAAATGGAAAGACTTGGAAAAAAGTATACTAAGTGAAGAAAGACAGACCCAAAGAAACATAGGCTGCACGGTTTCCTTAATGTGTAATAATTAGAACGGGCCTATAAGTAAAACCAAAGGATTGTAAAAAGACAATTACATTAGACCATGATTAATTAAACAGCATTCTAAGCATTCACACATAAAGAACAAAGGAGATTCTTAAAAGAAGATCACAATGACTCAATATCTATGTTAATATGAATCATATATTGATGTTTATCAAAATGAACTCCAAGAAATGGAAACAAAAAGGTTTTTTATTGTGCTATTTTCTTTTTTTCATTTTATTTCTTTTTGTTTATTGCCTCTTGTCACTATTTTTTTTATTTCTGTGCTCGTTGTCTTGCATATAAGTTTATCTGATTTGAAGACAGGAAGGGGAATCACAGAAAGTGTGGGACAAAGGGTGAACCAATTCAATAGTGACTCACTAGACACTATGTTGGAAATGAACTTTACAGCTTAGGGAGAATGAGCAAAAAGTGGGAGAAAATGAGGGAGGGAGTAATACTGTTCAGAAAGAAATGTATTCAATGACCTGACTTATGTAACTGTAACCCCTTTGTATATCACCTGTACAATAAAATTTAAATTAAAAAAAATTAAAAAGTGAATTGGAAGTCAGAAGAAACCTATTTCCTTTGAATCTAACTTTTAAAAAGCCAGCTAAAATAGAAAGTTTCAGGGTCATTCAGTCTCATAATATCTGAAATATCCATATTTCAGTTGAAAAAAATCAATCATACAACAATAGAAAATTTTCAACTTGAATGGAAGCATAATCATAGATACCAATTCTGAAATGACAAATATGTCAGATAATCTGAAACTATTTTAAAGTAGCCATTATATTAATGTTTCAGAGGAATTGTGAACCCAGAAAGTACAAATGAAAAAGCAGAAAGTTGCAGCAAATCAGGATATAAGGAAAAACCAAATAGAAATTTTCATAAAAAATACAGTAATCAGGGCTGGGAAGTTGGCTCAGTGGGAGAGTGCTTGCCTTGCATGCATGAGGCTCTGGGTTCGATTCCTCAGCACCACATAAGCAGAAAAAAGCCAGAAGTGGTGCTGTGGCTCAAGTGGTAGGGTGCTAGCCTTGAGCTGAAAAGCTGAGGGACAGTGCCCAGGCCCAGAATTCAGCCCCACGAGCAAAAAACAAGACAAGACAAAACAAAACAAAAAACAGTAACCGGCATTACAAATCAATAGATAAACTCAACATCAAAATGGGAAGAATGGAGAGTAGTGAACTAAAAGATATAACAATGAGCACTACACAAGCCTAATATGAAAGGAAATTAGATGAAACCAGCAAAAGTTGAATCAATCTTTCAGGAACCTATGGGAATTAAATATCTAATACTCATGTGGTTGGCATTCTAGAAAGAAAGCAAAAAATTCCCACACAGAATAAGACTGAAAAGTTACTCCAAGAACTATGAACTGAGACTTCCAGACTTTGGCAAATGACAGACTTATAGGTACAGATTTATAGGTGAAGAAGCTGAACAAACAGCAAACATTAACCCAGATATCCACACCAAGACACATCATAGTCAATCTTCTGAAAAGACCAAGAAAATAAAACTAAAAAGCTGTAGGAGGAAAAAAAGATGCCTTACCTAAAAGGGAAAAAGCTGTTAGTCATTAGAAATCCTGGAGCCCTGAAGTATCCTACATTTTTTCAAGTGCTGAAAAAACTATAACCGTCAACCCAGAGCTCCATACTCAGAGAAGATTATGCATCATGGAAGAAGGTGAAGCCAATACATTCATAGATGGAGGGAAACTAAGAAAATTTATCACTAGAATAACTACTCTAAAATAATTGCTAAAGGAATTTCTCTAAATAGGAAGGAAATGATTTTTTTTCTTTTTGGTCATGGGGCCAGAACTCTGGGCCTGGGCGCTATCCCTCAGCTCTTCAGCTCAAGGCTAGCACCCTGTCACTTGAGCCATAGCACCACTTCCAGCTTTTTCTGCATATATTGGGCTGAAGAACTGAACCCAGAGCCTCATGCATGCAAGGCAATCACTCTACTACTGAGCCACCTTCCCAGATGCAAGAAGGAAATGATTTTTTAAAAAGGAAATATGGGTACCTGTGTAGGGAAGAAAAAGAAAGGAAATAAGGGTAGGGGAACTCTTGAATTCTCTAAACTATGCTGAGGGTTTCTATTAATTTTTTGAAGGCTGTTATTACATAGTACCTGAGACTGAGTGGCTTAAACTATACAAATTTATGTTCTGAATATTGGAAGCCAGAATTGGTTTGTTTATGGTCATCTTCTCCTTGGTCTTTTACACAGAATTCCTTTTATATCTGTCAAAAATTCCTCTTTTCATTATCTTGGATTATGATCCAACAAAAGATCTACCTACAGATTTCATTTTAATTACCTCTTTCAAGAACTTCTCTTCAAATATGGTTACCTTCTAGGTATTACAACTTCTGCACATATTTTACAAGTAGTTATTCAACCTACAATATGTCTTTCACAAAAAATACTACCACAGAATACCACAAAAATGTCTTCTCTCAGCAATATTAACAACATAGCATTAGAATTTTAGCCTATGCAATAAGGCAAGGAAAGGAAGTAAATTATTCACAGATTATAAGCAAAGAAATAAAATAGTTTCTATTTGCAGATAATATGGTTCTTTACATGGACAATTCTAAAGACTCTCCAAGACACTTAGAACTGAGAGAACATTTATCAAGATAACAGAATATGTACCAACAATTGGTATATGGAAATTGGAGGTTAGATATAATATAATTTATAATTGTTTAAAATAAAATAAGTACATAACAAGTAAATAATACATATTTGACTTATATGCTAAAAATCACCAACTATTGATATATAGTAAAGATATCAACTGTCTCTAAATTGATATACAAGTTTTCCTAAGCTGATACATGAAAATACTACAGACCCTGGGACTTAAAAGAAAAGAAAATAAGAATATAAATAATGTTTTCTCAAGGACATAGGATGACCCATTTCAACAATGATACTCACAAGACACTATGTTGGAAATGAACCTTACAATTTCAAGTGGGGAGTGAAGGAGGTGGGAGAAGGAAGGGACAGTAGGAGAAAAACAAAGGAGAGGTAACAATGCCTGACAAGAGAGGTACTCATTACCTTACTCATGTAACTGCAACCCCTCTATACAGCATCTTTACTATAAAATAAAAATTTAAAAATAATGTTTTCTTGCTTTTTCGTTTAAATGTTGATAGGACATAAGAATGTTCTTATAATTAATGAAAATTTAGATAAATGCAGTAGAGATCAAACCAGGTAGAATGAAAGAAACTGTCTGAATGTTCATTGTTTCTTACCCCATTATTTATACAGGATACATTTCCTATCTTCCTGTGTAGTTATCTTCCTGTGTAGGTTATGATTCTCATATCCTATAACTGACCAATACCATTACAAAATTTGGCTGGTAAAACTTTGAACATTTTCTTCTCTCTATCTCCTCATCTTCTAGTACCTATGCTCAGGGTGATATTGGAAGCCCAAATTAATAGAGTCTCTTTTAGTCTAAGGATGCTCCTATCCAATGCTACCTAGTGGATTTCACTGAAGCAAGGTCATACAAAATGTATTTAAGCACTTTGCTTTCTAAGGTTATCTTTTCAAGAAGCTAATATTTTAGCTAATATATATTATATAATATATGTTTCAAAAATGACAAAGTAATATGTAATTAGCACAAATGAGAATTTAAATTGAGTTTTTTCCCTCTACCCTTCTAAATTCCTGACGGGAGCTCTGATTTTAAGAAAAACAGATAAGTATGAGTAAGGCCTAGGAATGTATTTAATATAAGCCTTATACAAAATAAGAATTTTCATAAGGAAATAAAGTTCCAAAGAAGCATTTATACCTGAGTATTTTTATGCTATAGATGCTATGTGATGAGATTTTTTAAAGACATGAACTAGTTCAGTAAATTGGGAAGGCAAGCAAGACCTGTTTGTTCAGATTTCTATCAGTGTCCATGTATCTTCAAATATAAGGATGCTCTTTCTTCTAGGTATAGAGAAACCATCTGTCAAAATAGGCTTTTCTGATATATTTCAAGAGAAGATAAGCAAAACCCTCCCTGTAGCTCCTATGTAACAAATTCCTTCATGTTAAAATAGTCAATATGCCAAGGCAACATATGTTAGATTTATGTGTCCTGAAGTCTGTCAACAATAAACAGACACTTCTGCTATAACAGTGAGGATATACAAAATACAAAGTAAAGGGAAATTTTATGGATTTAGAAATACAAGTTCAAGGAAATCCCATCTGATGCCTTCAAATTTTCTGAAGTATATGTAGAAGATGGCATGGTTTACTGATGAGAGACAATATAGAAAAGTTTAAAGACTAGAAAATAGTGAGAAAATAACACATACAGTGAATCTGATGACTGGCTCATCAGGGAGACAGAGAGACAAGAAGTTTTGTGTGTCTATTGTACTCACTGAGCATTTACTGACCTACTTTATGCAAAGCATGTGCTCTATAGTACTTAGTGTTAGCATAATTAACAAGACAAGAACCTTACTCTCATGATGCTTATACTTTTAGGGGGATAGACAAGTTACAAATAAGTACTGTAATTGCAAAATGCTTATGGGAATAAAAATTTTTGTTTAATCCAGATGTTTAAAAGGTACCAACAGAGCTCTCTCTACGATGAAGTTTTAGGGTCCTACCATGTTATTTGCATCTAGAGATTAACAATAAGTAAGCTATAATTATATAGGGATTTCTACCAAAGAAGAAAATTACAAGCAGCCTTAGTAAGGAAACAGATTTAAGTAACTACAGGAGGTGGTGGTGGTGGCATCGGTGACTGGGGGAATCATGACAAGGCAGAAGAGACAGTGTGCACACAGAATTTCTACTCACCTCCAGTGTAAACTTAAAGACCAGAAACAGGAATCTAAACACCAGCCAGCAGAGACAACTCATCACATTGTGAACTGTTCTAAACACCAAGTGAAAGCATGAGTACCCTATAAAAAACATCCTTTCTCCCTCCCAGAGAACAGCATCTGGAAGGAAACCCTCCCCTACCGGAGAAGAACACCATCTTTGATAGAGGCACAGAGCCTCCTAGAGTAGCTAACCAGTAACATGGGCCAGAGAGGCGGTGACATTTTCCAAGAAGGCAAAGGAGTCTGATATCCTTGCACATCCTCTCTGGCGGAAAACAAAAAAAAAACCCAACAGGTGAAGGCTCCACCCATTGGAGACAGCCCCACCCAGGGGGAGAAAGCTCTTCCCAGGGAAAGGAAACTCCACTTAGGGGGGAGCAGCCCCACCCAAGAGGAGGCAAGCTCAGGGAGAGTCATCCCCCACCTCTCAGCAGAAAACAAAGACAAGCTCAGAATTCCAGACATATTTCAGCTCAACCTGCAGCTAGCTGGCACCTTGGAATTACAAAAGCAGAAGTCTATTAAATCTCACTGAACAACAACAACAACAACAACAACAACAACAACAACAAAACTGGATAGATAGTAAAAGAGCAGTTCCAGGCTTGGCTAAAAGGAGGGTCTCAGGAAGTAGCCTCTCTGGGAAAAGCCACTGATTCCACACAGGCCACAGTCCTGCCCACACTCAAGCCTGCTTGCAGAGATTCTAAGCCACAGAAAATTTCCAGCTTCTTTCTGCTTTACCACACAAAACAAATCCCCCCTCCCACCAAGTTAGTTTGGGAAGAGGCCTACAAAGACTCCAGGTTTGTGAGGCAAAAAAATTTTCTGCACTCTCAAACAAATTTGAGAATTCATCTGTTCACTTCGAGTTATACATTGTTTAGACAGGTTCCTGAGTGTGGAAATCTAGGTAACAGCCACACCCCTATATGAAGAAGGCTTCCGAATCCAACTAAGCCATAAGAAAGGCTGATCACCACAAGGAAATCAAAGACTCCAACAATAGTGAACATCAAGGCGAAACGAGGTCCCCCAAATAAATTGGAGAATTTTTCCCCTTTTCATTTTTTTCTTTTTTTCTTCCTTGCTGTTCTATTTAGTCATAAACATACAATCTACAGTGACTACTGGACTTCTTTCTTAATTCCATGAAGACTCAAGTCAGATTTTTAATTATTCAATTTTTGATTTCTATATCAATCTTAGTATTTTCTATTATTACTACATTTTTTTCACTTTTTTCTGAAATTACATCTTAGAGCTCTTCATTTGGTTCCTTGATTTTCTTTATTCCTATATTCTTTTTTTATTGTGAAAATACTGTATAGAGGGGTTACAATTATATGGGCAAGATATGAGTACATTTCTTATCAAGTATTGTTGCCTCCTCCTCGTTTCCCCTTCCCATCCCTTCCCATCTCCCACCCCTCCCACCCTTTGCTTCTCCCTCTTTTTTTCATTGGATCTCATATTTCTTTTAATTTCACTTTAACCTGCTTCCTTTATTTCTGGTCCTTCTCTCCTTCATTTTCTTTGGTCTACTGATCCCTAATTGTCTGTGAGTTAGACTGTATTTGTTTCCATTTAGACTCTGTCTAATTGGCTCATCATGTTATCTTTTAAGTTGGGATTGTTTTATCACTCACAACAGATTTGCTCACTGGCTACAACTATATAAAATCTTCTTTACTAAAGCAAAATACCCTCTCAAACAAAGAAAAGGAGAAGTACATAGGGGAATTCCTATCTATAATTTTGAACCCCTAAAGTCTATGCAATTACAGGACTCTGAGTTGGTTTTTGTCTTAAAATTGTGTTCTGTTGTGGTATTGAATTTGCTTTTGTGTCAAAATGGGCAAAACAAATCATAAAACCACAAGGAAAATGCCATGTCAAGGAGCCTCAACTCCCACTAAAAATAAACAGGCCATAGAGCAGTTAATGAAAGACCTAGAGGATAAGACATTACATACTAATAAAGGGGTCTCTCTTACAGGATGATATAACAATTCTAAATATCAATATACCAAAGCCAGTATCCATCCTTTATTCATCCTTTACTATAAAAACACACATATATCCAAACATACTGGTTTTTGGTGAATTTAACATACTGCTGCTGCCTATAGATGATCAACCCAGCAAACTCAACAGAGAAATGTCAAAACTACATAATTGCACAGATCAACTAGACTTAACAGACATCTACAAAATATTTCTCCCAGCAGCATCAGAATATATGTTCTTCTTGGCAGTACATGGAACATTTTCCAAAATACATCTCCAAGATCACATTTAGGTCACAAAGCAAGTCTTTGCAAATGCAGAAATATTGAAATTATTCCCTTAATTCTCTCAGACCACAATTGAATAAAATTAGAGCTTCACACCAAAACTGACCATAGAAAATTCTGTAACTCAAGAAGACTGAACACATTGTTGAATGACCAGTGGATAATTGAAGAGATCAGAACAGAAATTCAAACATGTACAGTATTTAACAAAATTCATCACAAAAAAATTTAACAAAATTGAGCACAGAAAAAACAACTACTCTGGGATACAGCAAAGGCAGTACTCAGAGGATAATATATAGCTCTGATTGCCTACATCAACATATTGGAGAAATCTCAAATTAATAATTAAATAAAGTACCTTAAGCTCCTTGAAAAAGAGAAAAAAGCCAACCCCCAAACAATAGACAGAAACAATTAAAATTAAATCAGAACTTAATGAATTAGAGATTAAAAAAACAATCAACAAAACAGAATTGGATTTTTCAAAAAATTAACAAAATTGACAGACCCTTAGCAAACCTGACCAAAAAAGAAGACAACACACTCAAATTAAAAGTAGAGGCTAGAATGGGAGTACTAGACAGAAGCAAGCAAGATTCTGAACATTATGAAGGAATACTTTACATACCTATATGCTAACAAACTGGAGAATCTGGAAGAAATGGAAGAATTCCAAGGAAAATATTGATATACCTACACTAAAACAAGAAGATTTAAACCAACTAAATAGCCCCATAACAAGTAATGAAATATAAATGGCAATAAAAGACCTCTCACCAAAAAAGCCTAGATCCAGATGGATTCACAGCCAAATTCTATGCAGCCTTCAAAAGAGAACTCAATTCAACACTCCTCAAACTCTTCAATAAATTTGAAAGTGAAAAATCATTACCAAACTCATTCTATAATGCCAGCATAGCCCTCATCTCAAAACCAGATATGGTTTCATAAAAGAAAGAGAACTATAGACCCATTTCTTTGATGAACATCGATGCAAAATTCTCA
Source organism: Dipodomys merriami (assembly GCF_024711535.1). NCBI lineage: Eukaryota > Metazoa > Chordata > Mammalia > Rodentia > Heteromyidae > Dipodomys > Dipodomys merriami. The sequence goes on from NW_027204492.1 coordinate 26,736,432, forward strand.
GTAACATTCTGGCCAACTGAATTCAACAACTAATAAAAACAAAATCATATACTATGATCAAAGGGGATTCGTTGCAGAGATGCAAAGCTGGTTCAATATGTGCAAGTCAATGAATGTTATTCAACATATTGACAGGAGCAAGAATAAGAACCACATGATCATCTCAATAGATGCAACCAGCCTTATACTTAATGGTGAAAAGTTCAAAAACATTTCCTCTAAAATCAGGAATGAGACAAGAATGTTCAGTCTTTCCACTCCTCTTCAATGTAGTACTGAAATCCATATCAGAAGCAATAAGATAAGAGAGAAACATAAAGGGGAACTAAATATCGAAAGAAGTAAATCTCTCTCTCTCTCTCTCTTTGCAGAAGACATGATCCTATTTTTAAAGAACCCCATAGATTCCTCTCTCAAGATACTTGTGTTGATCTGAAACTTTGGCAGGATATAAAATATCCCACAAAAATCAGTAGCTCTCCTGTATGCCAAAAATGAGAAGAATGATGCTGAAATCAGAAAAGCAACTCCTTTTGTGATAGCCTCAAAACAAATAAAATACCTAGGAATTAACATAACTAAAGATGTAAAAGACTTCCATGATGGAAAATTTAAGAACTTTAAAAGGGAAATTAAAGCAGATTTAAGGAAGTGGAAAAACTTCCCATACTCCTGGATTGGGAGGATTAATATCATGAAAATGGCATTATTGCAAAAAAGTATTTAATGACTCATGCAATACCAATCAAAATCCGAACAACATTCTTCAAAGATATAGAAGCAATCCAAAAATTCATATGGTGTAATAGAAGCCTCTGAATAGCTAAAACAATACTTAGAAGAAAGAACAGTGCTGGAGAAGTATCAATACCAAACTTCAAACTTCATTACAAAGCCCTACTTATAAATACAGCTTGGTACGGGCACATGAACAGGCCTAAGGACCAACTGAATAGAATAGAATATATCACCCTGCAACAGAATCAATTCTAAATGGATCAAAGATCTTAATGTAAGACCTGATACCCTAAAAATATTATAGGAAGTGATAGGGGAAACACTAGGGCACCTTGGCACAGGTGGAAACTTTCTTAATAAAGACCCAGAAACACAACAAATCAAAGAAAAGCTGGAAAATGGGATTGTATTAAACTGAAGCGTTTCTTCATGGCAAAGGACATACCTAACAGTATAAACAGAAAGCCCATGGAATGGGAGACAATCTTCACAAGCTATACATAAGGCAAGGGTCTCATATCCAAAATATACTTAGAGCTCAAAAAATTAACCCCCCCATAACAAATCCTCAAAGAAACAACAACCCCATCAATAAGTAGGCTAAAGACTTAAAGACACACTTCTCTGAAAAAAAGAAATAAGAATAGCCAATAGACACATGAAGAGATGTTCAACATCTTTGGCCATAAAAGAAATGCAAATCAAAACTACATTGAGATTCTACCTCACCCCACTTAGAATGGGCATTATCAAGCAAACTAATAATAACAAATGCAGGCAGGGATGTGGCCAAAAGGGAACATTACTACACTGTTGGTGGGAACGAAAACTTGTTCAACCACTCTGGAAAGCAGTATGAAGGATCCTCAAATATAGAGTTCCCCCATTACCCATCAATCCCACTCCTGGGCATTTATTTAAGTGACATAAACAAGGCCACACTGAAGCTAACAGCATAACCAAGTTAATTGCAATAGTATTTGCCAAAGCTGAGATAAGGTATCAACCCAGAAGCCCCTCAGTAGATGAATGGGACAAGAAAATGTGACACACACACACACACACACACACACACACACACACAATGGAATTCTATATGAAAATGAAAAGATTTGGAAAAATTATATTAAGCAAAGAAGTATGGCAGACTCAAAGAAACATAGGCTGCATGGTTTTCCTCGTTTGTAATAACTAGACTATGTGTAAGTTATTCTTAGCAAAGGATCACAATGGCTCAATAGCTATGTGAATAAGACCATATATTTTGGTGATTATCGGAATGAATTCCAAGAAATAGAAACAAGAGGATTTTTAATTTTACTGATTGCAATTATTTCTTTTTTTCTTTAATTGTGTATTGCCACTGTTTTTTATTTCTATACCTATGTCTTGTATATACGTTTATCTGTTTGGGGGAAGGGAATGGAATCACAGAAATGGTGTGACAAAGAGTTAACAAATGTACAAATGATACTCATCAGACACTATGTTGGAAGTTAACTTTACAACTTGGCAGGGAGAGGATTCAGGAGGTGTGGGGAGAAGTGGGAGAAAATGAGGGTGGGGTAACACTGGTCAAAAAGAATTGTAGTCATTACCTGATTTATGTAACTGTAACCCCTCTATACACCACCTTTACAATAAAGTTTAAATTTTAAAAGATACTCCTGTAGTTTTAATATGTCTCCAAAATTTTATGTGTTAGAAACTTTATCTTCAAGGCAACAGGGCTGGGGAATGAATCTTATTAAGAGATAACTAGGATATATGGCCTCTGCCATTGCAAATGGATTTGATATTATCTCAAAAGTTTTGCTATAGACTGGATCTTACATGGTTTGCAAGGACTCATGTGTTGAAGACACCATCTTTTCTAGCACTACTGGAAGGTGATGGAAATATTAGGGTGGGACTTAAGAAGAAAGTAGATAATCAGGACCTGGTAGCCTTGAGATGAGTAACCTCCTCCACTGTGTGCTTCTGCCACAATATACTATGCTGACACAGACCTAAAGTAACATAGCCAAGCCACAAAGGACTAAAACCTCTGAAATAATTAGCCAGAATAAATCTTTCCTGCTTTTAAATACTTTCTCAGGTATTTTGTTACAGTGATGGAAACCTGATAAAAGCAACAAATAGTTGCTTAAGTGAATACAATCTCATCTTTTCTCATCTTCAGTATGGGATTCCATGTTATGATGCAGTAACAAGTCCTTCACTGCATGTGGCTGGACTTCCAAGCTTCCAGAGGAATGAACCAATTAACTTCTGTTCTATATAATTTTCCCACTTGGTAGTATTTCCTTATAGAAGAAGAAAAGAGACTAAGAAAATTCAACATCTAAGAGCAGCTTGACTAATACTAGCAAATGAAAGATGTTTCCTAGATAGTCCCTTTAGTGCATTTGTTGTACAGGATATGACCTCCCATGTCTACTATAAGTACCAGATGAACCAAGTAACCAGAAGAGTTTTTATAAGCCACATATATCCCAGTTATGACGGTGCTTTACACAATGTCATTAGCTGATTGTAGTATGGTGGGGATCTTCAAAGACAGCTATTGCAAACTAAGCTATAGAGAAATCTGGCATTAATGCAACCTCAGCTGCACAACCTTCCTACATTCAAGTTCTACCTCTGAGCACCAAGTTAAAGGTGGGAGGCCCTACTGTTCCTTGATGGCAGTTTTAAATGTTAAGGCAGATTTAATATCCTTGGCTATATAGGTCTTTCCATAAAGACATTATTACAGGTCTTCTTGAACTTACATAATAAGATAAAGACAGGTTGGATAACATCAAAGATTTGAGTTGATATTCTTGCTGCTATCTACAGACCATGTGGCCTCAGGTCAATTATTAAAGTTGTGAACCTTACTGCTTTTTCTATAAGACATAGATAAACTCTCTAAGTAGCTTGGATAATGAAATTAGATCACATGTACTCAATATTCATTGGCATTTTTCCTTGCTTTCCTTACATTTGCAATTGATCTAGAATTCTTAAGTGTACTCTCCATTCAGAAGACTTATTACCTTTGCTCCTGAAAAGGCCATCTTCAATTCTTATCTAATCTAATTCTAGTTTAGCAGAGCTTTACATGGAAAGCATTTAACAATTAGTTAAATGCTTATAGAAACCTGAATTTAGATAACAGATTTCTCTCATTTTTTATCTTTCTAGATAGAATTACAAACTTAAAATTGAATATAAATTGCTGTGCACCAGTGTCTTATGCCTATAATCCTAGCTCAGGTATCTGCAATGAGGATCACAGTTTGAAGCCAGCCTGGACAAGAAAGTGTGAGACTCTTATCTCCAATTAAGCACCAAAAATCCAGCTGTGTCTCAAGTGGTACAGCCCTAGCCTTAGTAAAAAAGCTCAGGAATAGTGCCCCAGCCCTGAGTTCAAGCACCAGGACCAGCACAAGAAAAGCATATAAATACTTCAATTAGAACAAAATTTGGAAAATGGCTTCTTATCAGTTAAAGATATACATAATTATATATAGACATGTAATCAGACATATTAGTTATAGACAATTATATAATTATACTTAACTGTGTAATTATATATATTATAGACAATTCTATATATAATTGACAATATAGCCTATAAACATATCTCTGGTCTTTAGTGGGAAAACTTTTTCACTTCCTGGACATTCTCATTAATATTTGCTGTCTGACTAGAAGGAAAATATGGGTTGAAAATAAAGGGCTCATCTTAAAAGATAAATTGTAGTGGCACTACTAAAAACCTGGCAAAAACATAACACTCTCAGGAAGACATAAAAATTCACCATCTCTTCTTGAATGATCTGCTAAATAAATAGCTCCTATTGTATAGCATCAGGAAATACGTTATAGTCTACATGCTCCAACATCTGCATTGAACTGATAACAAACATCTATATAATTTAGGGAAAAAAAGTAGTAAGTATGGCTGAGGATCCCTATTTACACCATCTCTTCTGGGGAACATACTTCATACACAAACTCATTTTTCATTTCCACCACATTGTCTTTCTTTTTCAAATAGGGTATAAAATGATTTCACAGGCATCTCTCAAAATGAGCACGGAGAGAAGCTTCCCTTCACACAAAAGCCTTTCTGCCTCTTGAAAAGACTCTAAAATTAGAAAAGCATTCTCTTTCACAAAAATGGAAGCAACATCGCTCATCCACTTTGCACAATTCTTTAAGGTAGGCATAACTACCTTTCCTCAGCTTCTTTGAGCTATGACATTCTATAAAATGCATCTGGCTACCAACCTCTAATTGGCCCCTTAGAAAGGCCATTTCCTCAATAGTAATATGAGGCCTTAGAATGATTCACTCCTTTCAGGAGTTCCTCATCAGAAAGAGCATGTTCTGTTTCCTCCACTTGCTTGACTGCACAATGTCAGCTATATCTTGGGAAATTTATAATTATCCTTTCCTCTTTCCACTGGATCATTTTTAATTTCTCTAGTGCATTTAAGTTACATGCAACAATTTGACTGGAGAGACAGCAGGGCACACTGGGGAAAGAGCTGATATAGGAGACACATAGAGATTTCTAGTCCAAGTCCTTTACCAACCACATGGCTGTGGAGAGTAGATTAATACTTCCGAGTTTTCTCAACTATAATTTTTTTTAAAAACAGCATATAGTCTTGAATGTACCTCACAGGGTAGTAGTAAGAATCAAATGAGTCCTTGTGAAAATAATAACAAGAGTTATGTGAACAGTGTTTAGTTTTACAAAAGTTTTTCACATGTGTTAATTCATTTAATTCTGTAGGAGAACTTTGAAAATGCTTAGGGCTATGATATCATTGTGACAACCACATTGAAGAGCCAGGCCCAAAAGCCATAGCAAACCTCTGGTAAGTATTTACATTTCCTGTTCCAATTACACATAACCATACTTGTTGGTCTTTCTAGTGTCAATTTTTACTTCTGACTTATTTCTGAAAAGTGAAATATATACTCTTTTATGGGAAAAAATCTACATTAAAATGTGTTCATTGACACAGCACAGATCCTGCCTTATTCATTCATTTACTGTTTTTTTAGCTTTATTTTATTGTAAAGATGCTGTTCAAAGGACTTACAGTTACATGAGTAAAGTAATGAGTACATTTCTTGTCAACATTGTTACCCCCTCCTCTGATTTTACCCTACTATCTCTTCCCTCCACCTCCCCCACTCCCCGTCCCATTTACTGTTATGTTATAAGATGCATATGCTTTTGTGGCTGTGTGCCAGTACTGGGGCTTAAATGCATAGCCTGGGTGCTGTCCTTTAGCTTTTTCACTCACGGCTAACACTCTACCACTTCAGTGACAGCTTAACTCTGGGTTTTTTTTGGTAGTTAGATGGAGATAAGAGACTCAACCTTCCTCCCTGGGCTGGCTTCAAACTGAAATAATCAGATATCAGTTTCCTGAATAGCTAAGATTATAGATGTGAGCCACCAGCATTTGGCTCACATATTACTTTAATTGTAGCCTAAAGATGACTTTATGATGTGATTCATAGTGTACACTGTGACAAAAATGCAAACCTACCTCAATTGCTTCTTTGTTAGAACAGAGTTCATAATCATGGCAATAGTTTTTTTTCTTTTTTGGGTCGGTTGTGGGCCTGACCTCAGGGCCTGGGTGCTAGCGATCTACCACTTGAGCCACAGTGCCACTTCCAGCTTTTTCTGTGTATGTGGTGCTGAGGAATTGAACCCAGGGCCTCATACATACAAGGCAAGCACTCTATCACGGAACCACGTTCCCAGCCTGATGGCAATAGATTTTTAAAAATTAATAACACATATGAAAAATACAATATATAGAGCTCACTGAGTCTTTGTTTCACTTTGCTCACTTTGAAGTGAGCAAAAACAGTATCTGTCCCACAGGGTTGCTTTGGTTATTAAAAGACATACAACTGGCAACAATGCTTGTTAAGGAATGTACTCATTATCTTGCCCATGTAATTGTAACCCCTCTGTACAGTATTTTCACAATAAAAAATAAAACTTTTTTTAAAAAGACATACAACTGTGGAAAAATACCTTGCACTTGGTGCGCATTCAGTCAACATTTATCAGGTGAGTGTCATATTACAATTCTTATATTGAAGATAAGGAAATAGAAAACATCAAAGAAAAACATGCTTGTCTTAAAGTCATAAAGTTGGCATTTGAAGGCACACATATGTAGAATAAGTCCTTAATGCCTACTGACTTCACTTTTAGGTTCTAAAATATAAATTACCTCCTGATTTTAGAGTAGTAGTAGAGGTTTAATAACAATAGAGGTTCACAAGATGAGGATATCTAACATCCAAGGGTTTGTAACAGTAATCATAAAAGTGCATGGTCTTTTTTCACTACTTCAACACCCCAATGTATATTTATACTAGTTAGTTTTGGGACAAGGTTTCATTTCCTGCCCAAGTATGCACTTCAGACACCTAAGACTTCCCATTACTGTTAGGATCACTGGTATGTACCACTTCACCCAGATTCCCTGTGTAGAGATGAGGTATTGAAGAAGTGTCTGCCACCTGGCCCAGATCACTATTTTTTGTCAGTCATAGCACTTGAACTCTAGGCCTAGGTGCTGTCCTTGAGCTCTTCAGCTCAAGGTGAATACTCTACCATTTGAACCACAGTGCCACTTCTGGTTTTCTGCTGGTTAATTGGAGATAAGAGTCTCACAGACTTTCCTGTCTGGCCTGGCTTTGAACCATAATCCTCAGATCTCAGCCTCCTGAGTAGCTAGGGTTACAGGGGTGAACCACAGGTGCCCAGCCCAGATCACTTTTTTTTTTTTAATTTTATTTTCTTGTAAAGATGCTATTTTTAAAGGCTTTAATCAAGATGTAATTCACATGCCCTATAAGTCACCTCTTTAATATATACAATATAATTATTTGTAGTGTAGTCATAAAGCAGGGCATCCTACATCCCTAACTCCAAAACATCATTTATCATTCCAAAGTAAATATTACATGATTCTCCAGTACCACTCCTAGGCCTATATCCCAAAGGAATTAAATTTGTATGTGCATAAAATAGAATATATACTTAATTATTAGAAGTAGTAAATTATAAATGTGTTATTAAAGATTATATTCAATTATATACTATTGGTAAATAAACATCAAATTATATTTACATACTATTGAATAATGTATATTATTTAGTAATAAAGGTTTATTTTTATTATGCCTAAAGAAGAATGAAATTGTGCTATTTGCAAAAAAATAGATGAAATTGAACATCATCATTTTATCATAATAAAATCTATGCTTTTGTACAATAAAAAATTTAAAGAGCTTTGTATTAGCATGTCTTCTAAACTATATAAAACTATATCCATATTTATGTAATAATTTTTACAAAAAATATGACTTTTCTTTAGAAGATTTGACAATCTTGTATATAACACTTAAGTCATGATGTTTTATAATAATTATGTAAAGATCAATAAAACTGGTAAGATTCTAATAAGATTAAAAGGAGAGAAGATAATAAATTCTATCATCAGATACAATAGAAGGGGATCTTAATATACCATTCATAAACATTAAAATTGTTCACGTCTTTAAGATGTACTATATAGGCTCACATATTTTTGGTTCCAAGCTGATGGGCTTTGGGGAAATTATTGGATCTTGAGAGATCTGACCTAATCAATGATCTAATCCTTTGACAGATCCTTTATAATATAGGAGTTATTGAAAAAGATGTGAGGCTTAGTTATGGAAATTAGTCACCTGGGCATGGCCTGAAACAATGTGTCTTTTCACTTGTGTCCCTTCTCTGTCACTACTTTCCATTTAGAGGTGTGGTTCAAGTTGTAGAACACCAGCCTGTGAGTGAAAACATCAGATCTTGAGTTCAATTTCAGTCCTAGAAGAAAAAAGAAATATAAGGAAAAAGAAGCAGAAGCAATTTTTAAAAGCCTACTTATGTAATCCTACAACTACAGAAATTTAATAAGAAACAGAATACATATTTTAAAAACTTCCAAAAATATCTATAGGCACAAAAGATTTAAAGGCAAATGTTTTTAAAGATTTTTAAAAGATAATACGAATTCTACACAACCACCCCCAAAAAAAGAAAAGAAATATTTACAATTTATGTGATCAACATTTTACCCTGATATTAAAACCAGACAACAATACAAGAACAGAAAATTACAGACCAGTATTGATTATAAATATGAATGTAAACTTACTGAAATTTTATCAAATCAAATCAGATATGTGAAAAAATAGCCAACATATAATAATAGTAACATGCAATCAGATAAATTTTATATCATGTATGCAAGGTGGTATGATAATCAAAAATATCTTCATGCAACCCAACAAATCAAATACTTTAAAGACAAAAATCATATTAGCAGATCTATGGGTGGAAAAATAAAAATATTTTAATAAAAAATTTTAACTCAGAAAAAATATAAATCAGAACTAGTTTATTAAAGCTTATAAAGAACATCTACAAAGCCTTCAGCTAATATGGCACCTAATGGAGACAGACAATGCTTTTCATCTAAGTTTAATATCAAGACAAGAATGCATTTGTTCATTATTCCTAGCAAGTGCAATTAGGTAAGGAAAATAAAATGTATATCAATTAAAAAGGAATGAATTAAATTATCTCCATTTGCGAGCAGCATATTTATCTAAAAGACAATCCCAAGGAAGCTACAAACAACCCTAGAACTAATAAGTATACACAATAGGACTTCAAAATAGAAGGTCAATATTTAAAAAAAAATCATTCACATTTCTACATATTAGCAACGAACAATTGTAAAATAAAACAAAAAATATCATTCAGAATATAATATTTTCCAATAGAAACAGCAATAAAAGACCTCCCATCCAAGAAAAACCCAGGACAGGATGGAATTACAGCAGAATTCTACAAGGACTTCAAAGCAGAGCTCACACCAATACTCCTCCAACTCTTTAATGAAATTGAAAGAGAAAGTTCACTACTGAACTCATTCTATGAAGCCATCACAAGCCTCATCCCAAAACCAGGCAGGGACTTATCAAAGAAAGAGAACTATAGAACCATTTCTTAGATGAACATTGATGCAAAACTTCTCAACAAAATCTTGGCCAATAGACTTCAACAATTCATCCAAAAAATCAAATACCATGATCAAACAGGATTCATTTCACGGATGCAACGCTGGTTCAATATACACACATCAAATTATAGTTCATTACATCAACAAGAGCAAGGATAAGAACCATATGGTTATCTCAATAGATACAGAAAAAGTATGTGACAAGATCCAACACCCCTTTATGATGAAGGCGCTGGAAAAATTAGGAATCCATGGAACATTCCTCAATACAATAAAGGCTGCATATGACAAACCTACAGCCAGCATTATACTTAATGACAAAAAATAAAGCCATTTCCTCTAATCTCAGGAACGAGACAAGGATGTCCACTCTCTCCACTTCTCATCAATTTAGTATTAGAATAACTAGCTACAGAAATAAGACAAGATGAAAACATAAAAGGGATTCAAACTGGGAAAGCTGAAGTAAGACACTCCCTCTTTGCAGATGACATGATCTTGTATTTAAAGAATCCCACGGACTCCACTTCCAAATTACTCCAGTTGACTCAAAACTTTGGCAAAGTAGCAGGGTATAAAATTAAACCTCAAAAACAATGGCTTTTCTGTATGCCAACAATGAGAAAAGCATGGGTGAAATCAGGAAAGCAACTCCATTTGTAATAGCCCCACAAAAATAAATACCTAGGAATAAACTTAACCAAAGAAATGAAGGATGAAAACTTAAAAAACCTGAAAAAGGAAATCAAAATAGAACTTAGAAAATGGAAAAAAAAACTCCCACCCTCCTGGATTGGAAGGATCAACATCATAAAAATGGCAATACTTCCTAAGGCTATCTACAAATTCAATGCGAAACCTATCAATATTCCAACCTCATTCGTCAAGGAAATAGAAGATGCAATCAAAAAGTTCATTAAAGACCCCAAATAGCAAAAATGATCCTTAACAGAGAGAACAGTGCTGGAGGAATATCAATACCAAATTTCAAACTCTACTACAAAGCCATAATAATCAAAACAGCTGGGTAGTGGCACAAGAACAGATCTCAGGACCACTGGGATAAAATTGAAAACCCAGACATGAACCCAGAGACCTATAGCCACCAGATCTTTGGTGAGGGAGCCAAAAAAAGAGAATGGAAGAACGCAGCCTCTTCAGTAAATGGTGCTGGCAAAACTAGTTAGTCACCAGTAGAAAACTAGAGCTAGATCCTTATACATCACCCTGCACCACAATCAACTGCAAATATTTCAAAGACCTCAGAGTCAAAGGAGACACTTTGAAAACATACAGGATGGAATACGAGAAACCATAGGTGTCCTGGCACAGGCCAAATTTTTCTTAATAGAGACCCAGAAACACAACAAATCAAAGAAAGGTTGGACAAATGGGATTGCATGAAATTGAAGAGCTTCTGCATGGCAAAGGACATAGCTAGCAAGATCAATAGAAAGCCAACGGATTGGGAGAAGATATTCCCTAGCCATACAATGGACAAGGGTCTCATATCTAAAATATACCTGGAAGTCAAAAAATTAAACCCCCAACAACAAATCCTCAAAGAAACAACTGCCCAATAAATAAGTGGGCTAAAGACTTAAACAGAAACTTTTCTGAAGAGGAAAGAAGGATGGCCAATAGACACAGGAAGAAATGCTCAACCTCTCTAGCCATAAAAGAAATGCAAATCAAAACAACATTGAGATACCACGTGACCCCAGTTAAAATGGCTATAATCAAGAACTCTAATAACAACAGATGCTGGAGGGGATGGGGAGAGAAGGGAACCCTACTGCATTGTTGGTGGTAGTGTAAACTTGTTCAATCACTTTGGACAGTAGTATGGAGGTTCCACAAAATACACCACATAGAGCTCCCCTATGACCCACCAATCCCACTTTTGGACATCCACCCAAATGATCACAAATAAGACTATACTAAAGCTACCAGCACAACTATGTTTATTGCAGCATTATTTACCATAGCTAAGATATGGAACCAACCCAGATGCCCCTCAGTAGGTGAATGAATCAAGAAAATGTGATATATATATACACAATAGAATAATATGCCTCCATCAGAAAAGAATGACATTGCCTCATTTGTTAGGAAATGTAAAGAGTTGGAAAAAAGTTACATTAAGTGAAGTAAACCAGGCCCAAAGAATCTTATGTTCCATGGTTTCCCTTATTTGCAATAACTAGTATATATCTGAGACAAGCAGAAAAGGTCAGATACGATATTAAGTGAAATGAACCCCAAGATACGGACACAAATGTTTTTTTTTCTTTGTTGTGAATTTTTTGTTGCTTTGTATGTCCCTCCCCCACTGTATAACCCCTGTTTGGACAGTATTTGATGTTGGTATAATTTGGGGAGGGGAAGGGAAAAATCAAATTGCTTAAATAGGGATACAGTTTGACCCATTGCAACAATGAAATGTACAAGACATTACATGGAAAAATGAACTTTACAATTTAGGCAGGGGGTGGGATATGTGGTTGTGGAGGTGGGAGGGAAGGGATGGTAGGGGAAAAACAAAGAACAAAGGAGAAGGCAACAATGCTTGATAAGAAATGTACTCATTACCTTGCTCATGTGATTGTAACCCCTCTGTACAGTATTTTCACAATAAAAAACCTATTTTTTAAAAAAAAATGTATAAAACCAGCAAGGCGCTGGTGCTTCATGCCTGTAATCCTAGCTGCTCAGGAGGCTGAGATCTGAGGATTGTGGTTCAAAGCCAGCCCAAGCAGCAAATTCTGTGAGACTTTTATCTCCAATTAAGCACGATACAACCATAATGGTGATGTGGCTCAAGTTGGTAGAGAGATACCCTTGAGCAAAAGAGCTCAGGGATCACACCCAGGCCCTGAGTTCAAGCCCTATGACTGACAAAAAGAAAATGTACAAATCCCTTAACCAGATACCTCTCTGAAGAGAGCATAAATATGACAAAATCTTAAATTAAAAAATGTTTAATTTTCCTGTGGCTTGGTTGGTACAGATGCTAAAGGGGATGTGGACAGAAGGGAACCTTATTGCATTGTTGGTGGGAGTGTAAACTTGTTCAACCACTTTGGAAAGCAGTATGGAGGTTCCTCAAAAGACTCCACATAGAGTTCCCCTATAACCCAGCAATCCCACTTTGGGGCATTTACCCAAATGATCACAAACAAGACCACACTAAAGCTACCAGCATGACTATGTTTATTGCAGCATTATTTACCATAGCTAAGATATGGAACCAATCCAGATGCCCCTCAGTAGATGAATGGATCAAGAAAATATGGTATTTATACACAATGGAATTCTATGCCTCCATCAGAAAGAATGGCATTGCCCCCATTTGTTAGGAAATGGAAAGACTTGGAAAAAATTATATTAAGTGAAGTAAGCCAGGCCCAAAGGAATGTAGGTCCCATGGTTCCCCTTATTTGCAATAACTAGTATATGTCTGAGTCAAGCAGAAAAGGTCAGATAAGTTGATGTTAGGGAAATGAACCCTAGGATATGTATTCAAATATTTTTTTCTTTCAGGTGATTGTTTCTAACACATTTATAAGATCATTTCTTTGTTGCTTTGTATGTTCCTCCCCCATGGTATAACCCCTGCTTTCACTGTATTTGAGGTTGGTATAATTTGTGGAGGAGAAGGGAAAAACAAATCATTTAAATAGGGATACAGGTGGATCCATTGCAACAATATGATGTACAAGTCGTTATGTGGAAAAATGAACTTTATAACTTTTGTGGGGAGGCAGAGGAGGGTTGGGTAGGGATATGGGGGGGAGGATTGGAAGACATGGGAAGGGGAAACAAAGGAGGAGGCTACAATGCTTGATAAGAAATGTACTCATTAGAGCTGGGGAGGTGGCTCAGTGGTAGAGTGCTTGCCTTGCATGCATGAGGCCCTGGGTTCGATTCCTCAGTGCCACATAGGCAAAAAAGAAAAAAGCCAGAAGTGGCACTGTGGCTCAAGTGGTAGAGCGCTAGCCTTGAGCTGAAGAGCTGAGGGAAAGTGCCCAGGCCCAGAGTTCAGGCCCCACGACCGGACCCAAAAAAACAAAACAAAACAAAACAAAAAAAGAAATATACTCATTATCTTGCCCATGTAATTGTAACCACTCTATACAGTATTTTCACAATAAAAAAATTTAAAAATGTTTATTACCCATTAGATAAATGAAAACTTAAGCCATTATGAGATACCATTACATATATACTAGATTGGGTAAAATATAGTTATTGATAATATTGTTAATGAAAAATAATTTGTCCATTTTTATCAAACATAGGATTTAGTAATCCTGCACCTCAGTATTTACCCTAGAGAAATGAAATTTCTGTTCACATCAAAATATGAGCATGAATGTATATAGAGATTATGTCATAACTATCAAACATTGTGGGCACTCAAATGACTGCTAGCATAAGAGTGGATAAACTGTGCTGTAAACATATAATAGGATACAACTGAGTATTAACAGAATGGACATGAAGTGATTGGAATGATTCTTTAAAAATATTTTCTGGGTGAAAGAACCAACCTCAAGGTTACATACTGCATTATTACATGCATATGACTTCCTGAAAAAATACAAACTCTCATGATGGGAAACCTATCACTGGTTTCCAGGGAGTAAAAGATTGACAGTGTCTATGGCTGCAAAATATTCCCTATTTCAAGGGAAATGAAATTGTTCTGTATCCTCATTGTGGTAGTAGTTTATGGATTACACACATTGTAACTCTGAACTATAAAACTCAGAAAAGTGTACTACAAAATGACCTGGTGCAAAATAGTTGAGATGGCCAATATTAAGTGTTTAGATCAATAAAAATCAATAAATCATGGTTTTATCATTTACCAGTTCTGTGGTCGTAAACAATTAACTCTAACTTGTATATAAAATCTAAATAATAGAACTGCCTACATAATAGGTTTATCATGACATGTACTAAGAGCTCAATAAATTTTAGGTATTATTTTTATGATTTTTTTTGTCAGTCATGGGGCTTGAACTCTGGGCCTTGCTGCTGTTCTTCAGCTCTTCAGCTCAAAGCTAGAACTCGACCACTTAAGCCACAGTTCCACTTCTGGCTTTTTTTATTTATGTGGTGCTGAGGAATCGAACCCAGGTCCTCATGCATGTGAGGCAAGCACTCTTTAGGTATTATTTTTAACATGTAAGTAATTTATCACCACAAAATCCATCCTAGACAAATCTTTGATATTATATTTTTTATTTTGTTTTTGAATTAGTATATATTTAGAATATGAGAAATTTTATTGTATTTGATATATGCACAAAGTTCACTGTAAACAAATTCATCCCTCTAAATCCAGCTTTTTCTCATTCCTTCCCCCCTCCTTCCCTGAATTTTCAAGCATTTGCAGAATTTCGTGATTCTATAGTGTGCGCATATATGCATACAATATCTTTCAATTCTCTTCACCCTTCAGTATTCCCCCTTTCTCTCTCCCCTCTCCTACCAGTTCCCTCCTAAACAGTCTTTCTTTTTTTCTTTTTTTCCCTCTATCTCTTTTTTTTTTTTTGGTCATGGGGCCTGAACTATGGGCCTGAGTGCTGTCCCTCAGCTCTTCAGCTCAAGGCTAGCACTCTACCACTTGAGCCACAGTGCAACTTCCAGTTTTTCTGCTTATGTAGTGCTGAGGAATCGAACCCAGGGCCTCATGAATGCAAGGAAAGCATTCTACCACTGAGCCATCTTCCCCACCCCAGTCTTTCTTTTACATTCATTTTTTCCATACCTTTATTATTATCATCATCATCATCATCATCATCATCATCATCACCATCATCATCATCGTCATCATCATCATCATCATCATCATCATCATCATCATCATCATCCTCATTTTATGTCTATACTCCAAACGTGATATTTGGCTTTGGGAATTTCACTTGACTGAATCTTGCATAGTCAACAGAACAGGAGGGCCGTCAGGAAGATACTATATCAACTCCATCAAACAATCCCTATCTTGGGGCACAAACAACAACTCATGTAGAACACAATTTGCTATATTCTCAGAACATTGTGGCTGAGGCCAGCAATGTTTACTTTTTATTGTATTTTATTTTTATTGAAAAGGTGATGAGCAGGAGTTACAGTTATATAAGTAAGGTATTGAGTACATTTGAGTACATTTGTTTTTAATCACTGTTACCCGGTCCCTCATTATCTCCCACTTACCCCTCCCTATTTTCCTCCCCCCAACACAGTGTCAAGTGAATATCAATGTTGCTTTGGTTCATCCTTTGTTGTGCTGTTTCTGTGATTCCTTTTCCCTTCCACATATTTAATAATCTTATATACAAGATATAAGGTACAGAAAACTCAGAGAAAAGAACAAACTACATAGGAGGCCTAATAAGAACCTCCTGTTTCTTTATATTGGAGTTCATGTTGATATGCACTATGCATTTGGGTTATTGAGATACCCTGTTAAGAATATCATAGACTATACAAAAAAAAGAATATCATAGGCATATTCTAGTCTTACAAATGAGAGGAATCATGCAACCTACTTTTCTTTGGGTCTGGCTTACTTCACTTAATATAATATTTTCCAAGTCTTTCCATTTCCTTACAAATGGAGCAATGTTATTCTTTCTAATAGAAACATAGAACTTGGGGGCTGGGAAGGTGGCTCAGTGGTAGAGCGCTCACCTTGCATGCTTGAGGCCCTGGGTTCAAGTCCTCAGCACCACATAAGCAGAAGAAAAAAGCTGGAAGTGGTGCTGTGGCTCAAGTGGTAGAGTGCTAGCCTTGAGCTGGAGAGCTGAGGGACAGCACCCAGGCTCAGAGTTCAGGCCCCATGACCAGACCCCAAAAAAGAAAAAGAAACCTAGAACTTGATTGTGTATATATAGCAATCCTCTTGATCCATTCATCTATTGAGGGACATCTGGGTTGGGTCCATATCTTAGCTATGGAAAATAATACTGCAATGAACATGATTGTGGTGGTGGCTTTAATATGGCCTTGTGTGTGGTCATTTGGGTAAATGTGCAGAAGTGTGTCCAGCAACCTTTAAATGTTGTACTCTTGCCATGAATCCTGTAATTCAGGCCTGCTCCCATCTCCCTGTAAGTCAACAGTGAAGTCTTAAGATAGACTTAATGGCCAGGTATTCTAGATTTCCCAGTGGAGAATACCAAAATTTTATAGGTGTAAAACAATAGGAAGAGATAGTATTAACAGACATATGTTGCCAACTTCAAGGTTGTTCAAGGGCTATTTCCACCCATTTTTGACAAGCTGCCACTACCACCTACATTGAGAAATGGAGTATTTCACCTCAGTCTACCCTAGTATCTAGGAAAATCTTTCACAACATGGAAAGCTGGGTAAGGCAACTGACTTTGAAATCAGATACAGAATTTCTGCAGGCCACAACTTCAACAAATGTATTCTAACAAATTTCTATGCCCTCTGTTTAGTACATCCTGGCCCCTACCCTACTTGCAAAAATGGGTTTCAGACAATGTTTGTTCCATAATATTCCACTGAGAAATAAGGCATACATCATGCCCCCAACAATAGCTTCCTGAGCATATAGTTTGCTGCAGAAGAATCCATCATAGAGGGGGAAAAAAGAAATTTCCATCTTCCACCCACTCATGATCAAACTGGAGCTTCAGCCCACACAGATCTGTCACTCTGAGAAGGCTTTCCAGTCACAGCATCATCTTTGCCAAGGAAGAAGACAGAAAATTGCATCTCAGAGCTACACAAAGTTAACTTTTCTATTTGAGCCTGTGTTTAGCAGCACTGCCTTCTTGGAACAACTCTTATAAAAGTACAAACTCAGTTTTAACCTGGACTAAGTTCATATGACAGCCTAAAGTCATGCTTCAAAAGAACCAAACAGTAGAATTAGAGAAATCAAAGTGTGAAATCTTATCTCGTTAATAAAGCCTTGTACATTTTGCCACCCGATATGGAGAGAAATTCTCTAAAAAATAATTAAATATGGAATTTTGTTTTGTCATTCTGCCATCCCAGATTATCAGTACCACCACTCATTCACACACATTTCATTCCAAAACTTCCCCATTTTTTAAGGCTCGGTTCAAATGTGAGCTCTTTTAGGAAGCTGCCTCAATTAGTCTGTTCAAAACTTATAGCATAGTATACTGCTCAGTCATGGTGGAAAAAATGTGAAGTATCTCTTCTCAACCAGATGGTAGGCTCAAGAGCAAGAGTTTTATAACACTCCTGTCTTACAATAGATGTTTCACAAGTACTTGCTGCTCAACTATAAAATCCTGAAGTGCTAAAGAAATTAAGCAAATTTTACTCCCACAGGGTCAACCAATAAACTATTTCAGTGTGACATGAAGCACCTATCAACAAGTTACATTATTCTGAAAGCTGTTTGCTACTACTATATAAATGTTAAACAGTCCAAAATGCTCAGTGAAAATATTTGAAATAAGAGATGCATGTGCTCATGGAGAGACTGGGTTAATACACATGAACCCACAGACAACTATAAATGAGATCTATGCTGGAGGAGGACAAGTTTGACTTGTTCATTGTCTTTCTTCTTTATTTATCATAATCACAAATTAAAATAGTTTTATATTGACATAGTCCAAAGGCCAAAGTTTCTACAGTCAGAGTTCCTCCCAACAGACTGAAAGTGGGTGGCCCCTTATGTTCTTGAGAAGAAAATTCGAATGCCACAAATCCATCTACAAGTCTTGTGTCAGATCAGGATTGTGGATAGAAAGATTTGAGACAGAAAATTGCTTGAACTGAGAAAGGCAGAGTAGTCCTGGATATACAGTACAAGGGACAAATCTAACACAGGGCATGTTACTAAAAACAGAAGTTCCCAGTGGAGTTGAGGCACAGATAAGCATTGGCAGCCAGAACAAAGCAATGAGATGAAATCCAAATGGCTAAGAGGAGTCTAGAACCACTTGAATAACAGAGAGCAAAGCAAGGATCAAAGCAACACAATTAAATGGGATAGAGGGGCAATCAGAGTTGAAGTTATAACACTCATTAGCAGAGTAATCTTTGGCAGGTTGTATCATCACTATCTAATTTCCTTTCTATGTGAAATGGAAAATTAAACTTATTTCACTGCCTATTTTGCAGAACAGTAATAAGGATCAAAAGAGTTATGCTTTGTAAACTCCAAATCGTTGTTCAAATATGAGTAATTATAATTATTAAACCATATATATAGATAAGGGGGATGGAGGTGTACAGCACTAACAAAAAATGCAAGCTGGAAGGAATGATTCCAGAACTGGCACCAGAGATAAAATAATACACAGATAGATTGAAGCAACACAGAAAAATAATAAAGGACTAACAATAAAGAAGCCCTACATACCACTTCAGAAAAAAATCTTATATAAACTAAGACAGGTCATAAAGATAAGGAAAAGCATTCTTCTTTCTGATCAGAGCAAAATTAAGTAAATATCCATGCATTCATTAAGAACTTATTGTGAACCTGCATAGGAATGCAGGAGGATTTCTGTGTTTCCTGCCTTGGTGACTTTACACCATCACTGTGTTAGCCAAGGTTACTTCACTGTGACAAATACTTAAGAAAAATAGCTTCACAGAGGAAGAATTTATTCTGGCTAACAGATGCAACAGAATGTCATGGAGGGAGGGTTGAGTTAGTACTAAGTATCTCACCTACTAGTGGACAGGAAATAGAGCCAGAAAGATAGAGACCTGAAGCAAAACCTACCCTCATCCCCAGGATACATGTGGTGACCAACTTCTGATCCTTGAAAAAAATTCCATTATCTCCCAATAATGCCATCAAATTATGAATCCATCACTGGATTCATCCATTGATCAGGTCAGGGTTCTCAGGATTTAATCACTTTTCAGATTGAATTCACTGGCAGGAACAAAGTGTTTAAGACATGAACTGTTTGGGAGATACTCCATATCCAAACCTTACAGCTATGAACATTGGTCTGATTCCAACACCAAAGATTTACCCTAGATTTTGTTGCCCTATCCATCCAATTAATCCTTAAATTCTGTCAAGTTTACCTCCCTATATATTTAGTATCTCTATTTCCTTTCAATTTCTGTAGCCATAGAGCTCAGTCTATCAATTCCCCTTATTTCAGAATGATAATTAGATTCCATGCTATCAAAGCAATCATTTTCAAAGACAAATCAGAATACATACTTCTTCTACACAAAATTCTCCAATAGTTTGACATTTCCTGATGCCTAAGGTCCAGAAACTTTGAACCCAGAAGTACCTTCATGTTACCTCTCTAGTGATATCTCCTAGTAGTAGTTAACCCAAGAACAGTTCTGTTTTACCTCGCCTCTCACAAGTACTCACACATCTCACATTTTTAAGTGAATTTTTTTCTTTTTTTTATTATTAGCAAGTTTTTTTATTGTGAAAATACAGTACAGAGGGGTTACAGTTACATGAGCAAGGTAATGAGTACATTTTTTATCAAGCATTGTTGCCTCCTCCGTTGTTTCCCCTTACCATCCTTGCTCTCCCATCTCCTCCCCACACCCCCACCAAAGCCAACACCCCCTCCCCCGGCCAAAGTTGTAAAGTTCATTTTTCGACATAATGTCTTGTACATTTCATTGTTGTGATGGGTCTACCTGTATCCCTAGTTAAACAATTTTTTCTCTTCTTCTCCCCAAATTATACCATCATCAAATACAGTGAAAACAGGAGTTATACAGTGGGGAAGAGACATACAAAGCAACAAAGAAATCATATTATAAATGTTAGAAACAATCACAAGAAAGAAACATTTGAATCCTTATCTTGGGGTTCATTTCGGCTAACATCAATTTATCTGACCATTTCTGCTTGTCTCAGACATATACTAGTTATTGCAAATAAGGGAAACCATGGGACCTATGTTTCTTTGGGCCTGGCTTACTTCACTTAATATAATTTTTCCAAGTCTTTCCATTTCCTAACAAATGTAAACTTCTTCAACCACTTTGGAATGTAGTATGGCGGCTCCTCAAAAGACTCCACATAGAGCTTCTGCATGACCCAGCAATCCCACTTTTGGGCATTTACCCAAATGATCACAAACAAGACCATACTAAAGCTACCAGCACAACTATGTTTATTGCAGCATTATTTACCATAGCTAAGATATGGAACCAACCCAGATGAACCAACCCTTCATTAGATGAATGGATTAAAAAAATGTGGTATATATACACAATGGAATTCTATGCCTCCATCAGAAAGTGAAATTTTTTCTACTGCTAGCATTGCTTGGAGTACATGATCCCTCTTTTCTGCAAAGTAACATAGACTAGGATTTTCAAAACAAGGCTCAACCATCATCTTTATAAATCCCTACCTGCTTCCTCTGAGTAGAATTTGCAACTTCCTCTGTGCTTTCCTTGTAGCTTATTTTTACTTCTATTATAGTTATTATATACTGATTATCTCCACTACTAGAATAGATACCCCTTGAGGACAGCAACCATTCATCATTGTGTTATTCACCTTTGTAGCACCATTTGTAACACAAGACCTATGTGCAGTGAGTGCTCAATAGTAAAGATGAATAAAACAATGACTAGGAAAATAATAAGATACAAACTGTTACTCAAAGAATTTATCCTCCAATTGAAAAGAATAGCATAACTCAATATAACAAGGAAATGATCAATTATGTGCTGTAAACAATGCATGCTGTTAGAAAGGAGAAAAATAAGAGTTCAGGTTCCATAATTAGAAAAGAATCCAACCAGGTTGAGAATATAGTTTAGTGGTAGAGTGCTTGCTTAGCAAACATGAAGCCCTGGGTTTGATTCCTCGTACACATAAACAGAAAAAGCCAGAAGTGGCACCGTGGCTCAAGTGGTAGAGTGTTAGCCATGAGCAAAAGAAGCTCAGGGAAGGTTCCAGGAAGATGGTGGAGGAGAAGCTGGAGGCAAAAAAAGCTCTCATATAGAAAGCAGTTTTAGTGTTCCAGTGAACAGTTCTAGGCCACAGAATTTCACCAAGTGTGCCATCATAGTACAGAGAGTTTGTACAGACAGGGAAAACCCAGGCAAGGAGACAGATCTGAGCACTTGCCGGCAGCTGTGGTTGTGGCTGCAGCTGCGGTGGCTGTGGCGGTGGGCATAGCCGTCATACCTACAACACAGAGAGCCCGGGACAAAGGGGCCAGACAGCAGGTGAGCGGATTCTACTCCACACCAGCAAAAACTGACAAGGAGCAGATATTTTCATCCTGCAGATCTCATACCAGAGACCACCCAAGAACCAACACACTGGCTTGAGTAGAACCCTGACATTCTCACTCCTTCTCAAGGAACAGAGGAGGTAAGGCCACCCCTCCCCTCACTACAGGAGATCTCATCTTTGATACTGACAAAGGCCCAGCTGAGCTGCTAGCTCCAACTCAAGCCTTGGGAGAAAACAAAATAGTCATTTAGCAGGTCACAGGAACCTGACCTGACAGGCCAGGCTCAACTCCACCCAGGGGAAAGTCACCCCACCCATGCAGAGAGAGCTCTGCCCCTGGAGGAGTGGCTTTCTTCACTGGGTAAACAGAACCAGAGGCTGCCCCTCCCTACAGCAGCCTTGACAATCAATTGAAATTCAGTAAACATAAACCCTGAGAATGGCTCCAAGATGGGCTCTATGAGTATCGCAAAGCTAGCCCCTCAGGGAAAAGCTACTGTTTGCTGAAAGGTCTCAACTCTACCCAGAACCTAGCCTCATCACAGCATCTCCAAACTAGAGGAAATAGCCATCTCCCTCTTTTGTGATACTCAAAGCAGATCTGCCTCCCACTAAACTAGCCTGGGAGGAGGATCACAAAATCCTGGGTAAAGCAGAGCATTTTTTCTGCCTGCCCAAACTGACTTAAGAAACCAACCAAGCCACAGGAAAACCAAACACCACAAGCAGAAAAGAGACTCCACCAAGAGATTGGTTATGGACACAAGGGAGATACATGATCTTCCCATCCAACTCCCTCCCCCCCCCCCCCCCCGCCGCCAAAAAAAAAAATCAAAGAACTCCTTTTTGGCATCCTTTTTTTTTAAATTTTTATTTTTTAAATTGTTTTCTATTAATCTTTTTTTCTTCCGCTTACTTTTATTTTAAGCGTATATACTTGTGTGCTTTTTAAAAAAATCTCTACTAACAATTTGTTCCTTTCTTTCTTTCTCATTCTTTTTACTTTTTCTTCCCTTTTGTTCTTTTTTCCATGACTTAATTGCTGTTCTGCTCATCCTCAGATATACCAGTCATTGATAATTAGACCTTATCCCCCATTGTGTACACACTTAATCCAGAAATTTATTTTTTAGTTCAAAACCTCTTAGGCTTAAATTACTTAATAGCAGTATTATTACTTTATACCTATAAAATATTTTAACTATTTTTATTCTTTAGTTTTTCATGTCCCCTTTCTATCCCTCTCTTCCTCTCATACTATCCCCATTCTCTCTCAAAATTACTTTTTTAAACTTGTATAATTTTTAACTTGCTTCATTTTCAAATTTAAATTTTTGTTTTATTTTTTTCTTGTCTCTTTTTTTCTTCTCTTTCTCCTATCATTCTGTCCAATCCACTTCCCTATTTGCGATGAGGACTTGGTTAATTTCACTCTCCTTTTGCCTTTCCACATCCCTCTAACCCTATTTTTCCCACATTTCTCCCTAAAGCTAATAATTTCTGGTTTGCCAAATTCTTCTTTGCTGTTTTTAGCCCATTAATACATAGTTGTTTGATGTATCTCTTGAACTAGATTGTATCTGCAGACTTTTGACTGTGCAATTATGGGACTTTGGTTGATGCTTGCCTTAAAATAGTGTTCTAGTACGAACTGCTGTTACTTTCATACCAAATGGCCAGAACAAGCTGGAAAAACACAAGAAAAATGGCAAGTACAGGTATCTCAACTCCCACCCATGATAATCAGGTGACAGAACAGATAATGAATAATCCAGGGGAGAATTCCCAAAAAGCTCTACAAGCACTACTGGTAAACATGGTGAATAAAAATTTGAAATCCTGCAAAGGACTCAGTGTGAGCATGATAGGGAGAGAGAAGAGGCAAACTGAAGATAAGTACAGGAAGCTCAAGAGCGTGAGAAAGCTACTCAAAGATTGATACAGGAACTGCATGAGCAGCTTGAGAACACTCAAAGAGAATAAAGGAATTGCATGAAGAGGTTGAGAACAGTCAAAGAGATAGAAATTGCGTGAGCTGGCTGAGAACAATCAAAGAGAACTACAGGAATACCGTGAACGTGAGGAAGCTAATCACAGAGTAATACAGGAATTGCGGGATCAGGATGAGAATAGGCAAAGATCAATAGAAGCATTCATGGAATCCATAAACAAGCAGCTGAAAGAAGTCAGAGAGATCACAAAAGGAATGCTGAATGGAGCCCAACAGAAGGAACTGGAGTCCAAGAAAACCATAACCAATCAACTAAGTAATTTGAGAATAAACACTGAACAACAAATTAAGGAGGTAAAGAAGTTCATACAGGATCTAAAACAAAGCTCCAACAAGGAATTTGAAGCCATCTAAGCAGACCAATTAGAAAGAAAAGAAATAAGAAACAAAGTAGAAAATCCTGACAGTAGGTTAGACCATGCAGAAGATTGAATCTCGGGGATTGAAAACAGCCTAGATATAGAGAAAGAACATACAACTATCCAAGACAAATCCAAGAAATATGATAGATCTATTTAACATTTGGAAGACACCATCAGAAGCCGTAATCTGAGGACAATGGGTGTAGAGGAGCACCTAGAAACAGAAGTTAATGGTCTAGGAAATTTGTTTAACAGGATCCAAGCAGAGAACATCTCAAACATGCAAAAAGATAGGCCTATTCAGATACAAGGCACTTTTAGAACCCCAAATAGACCAGACCAGAAAAGGAGATCCCACCTTCACATTATAATCCACACAAGATCAATTCAGATCAAGGAAAAGATCCTTAAAGCAGTCAAGGACAAAAGATCATCAATCAACTATAAAGGAAAACCAAATAGAATCACCTCAGAATTCTCAGCAGAGACAATTAAAGCAAGAAGAGCCTGGAATGATGTATGCCATGCCCTAAAAACAAACAACTATCAACCAAGAATTCTGTACCCAGCTAACCTCTCCTTCATAACCGAAGGTCAAATAAAAACTTTCCATAACAAAGAAAAATTAAAACAATATATCTCCACCAAACCAGACCTCCAAAAGATACTTAAAGATGTCCTACACATAGAAATCCAACAAGACCAAAATAAAGGCCAAGAATCCACACCCAAACTGAGAATCCAAGAACCATAGGAAGAACCCAGTTTCTGCAACTCCCAAGAAGGTAGATAAAATGGAAGGAACTCCCAGATACCTCTCAGTCTTATCTCTCAACATTAACGGACTTAACTCTCCAATTAAGTGACATAGACTGTCTAGTTGGATGAAAAAACAAGATCCTTCTAACTGCTACCTTCAGGAGTCACATCTTGCCCATGAAAACAAACACAGTTTGACAGTGAAAGGCTGGAACAAAATCTACCAAGCAAACGGTCCCCATAAACAGGCAGGAGTTGCAATCCTAATATCAGATAAAATAGACTTCAAATTAAAATTCGTGAGACGAGATAAAGAAGGTCACTACATACTAATTAAGGGATCTATCCTTCAGGTGGATATTAAAATTCTAAATACCTATTCGCCAAACAATGGAGCACACAAATTTATCAAAGAAACACTATTTTCTCTCAAATCTCACATAGATCCAAAGTCATTATGTGTAGGGGACTTTAACACACCACTATCCCCACTAGATAGATCAACTCGGCAAACACTCAAAAGAGAAACCGCAGATCTAAACAACTGCATAGAGCTAATAGATCTAACAGACATCTACCGAATAATTCACACAGCAGCATCAGAATACACATTTTTCTCAGCCGAACATGAAACATTTTCCAAAATAGACCACATTTTAGGTCACAAAGCAAACACTGAAGTTATACTTTGCATTCTCTCAGACTAAAAGGGAATAAAATTAGAACTCAACACCAAAAGCCACCAAAGAAATGCCTGTAACACATGGAGGATGAACAACACACTGTTGAATCACCAGTGGCTCATGGAAGAGATTAGAAAGGAAATTCAAATGTTCATGATATTCAACAAAAATGAACACACAAATTACCAGCTCCTCTGGGACACAGCAAAGGCAGTTTTCAGAGGCAAATTTATAGCTCTGAGTTCCTACATCAACAAATTGGAGAGATCTAAAACCAACAATTTAATGATACATCTGAGCCTCCTTGAAAAAGGGCAGCAAGATAACCTTCAATCCAATAGATGGAAAGAAATAATTAAAATTAAATCAAAATTAAATGAATTAGAATCCAAAAAAAAGCATAGAAAGAATCAATAAAACGAAGAGTTGGTTCTTCAAAAAAATTAACAAAATTGACAGACCCTTAGCAAATCTTATCAGAAAAAGAAGAGAACACACGCAAATAAACTCAGAGATAAGAATGGAAACATCACCACAGAAACAACCAAGATTCAGAACATTATAAGGGAATACTTCTCAAACCTTTATGCTAATAAGTTTGAGAACTTGGTAGAAATGGACCTTTTCCTAGCAAATATTGACATGCTGAAACTAAACCAATATGAGTTAAACCAGCTTAACAGGCCCATATCAAGCATTGAAATACAATCAGCAATAAGAGACCTCCTATCTAAGGAAAGCCCAAGACCAGATGGTTTTACATCAGAATTCTACAAGGTCTTCAAAGCAGAGCTCACAACAATACTCCTCCAATTCTTCAATGAAATTCAAAGAGAAACTTCACCACCAAACTCATTCTATGAAGCCATCATAACCCTCATCACAAAACCAGGCAGGGACTCATCAAAGAAAGAGAACTATAGACTCATTTCTTGGATGAACATTGATGCAAAACTTCTCAACAAAATTTTGGCCAGTACACTTCAACAATTCAGCTAAAAAATCATAAATCACGATCAAACAGGATTCATTTCAGGGATGCAAAGCTGGTTCAAAATACAAAAATCAATTCATATAATTCATCACATCAACAAAAGCAAGGATAAGAACCACATGGTTATCTCAATAGATGCAGGCAAAGCATTTGACAAGATCCAACACCGCTTTATGATGAGGGTTCTGGAAAATTAGGAATCCATAGAACATTCCTCAATACAATAAAGGCTGTATGTGACAAACCTACAGCCAGCATTATACTCAATGGTGAAATACTAAAGCCATTTCCTCTTAACTCAGGAACAAGACAAGGATGTCCACTCTCTCCACTGCTCTTCTAGTGTTAGAATGCCTAGCTACAGCAGTAAGACAAAATGCAAACATAAAGTGGATCCAAATAGGGAAAGATGAAGTAAAACTCTCACTCTTTGCAGATGACATGATCTTGTATTTAAAGAATACCACGGTCTCCACTCCAATGTTACTCAAGCTTATTCAAAACTTTGGCAAAGTACCGGGGTATAAAATTAACCCTCAAAAATCAATGACTTTTTTGTATGCCAACAATGAAAAAGGCGTGGCTGAAATTAGGAAAGCAACTCCATTCATAATAGCCCACAAAAAATAAAATACCTAGGAATTAACTTAACTAAAGAAATGAAGGACCTCTATGATGAAAACTTTAAAATCTTGAAAAAAGAAATCAAAACAGAACTTAGAAAGTGGCAAAACCTCCCATGCAGGATTGGAAGGATCAACATCGTGAAAATGGCAATACTTCCCAACGCTATCTACAAATTCAATGTGATACCTATCAATATTCCAACCTCATTCTTCAAGGAAATAGAAGAGGGAATCCAAAAATTCATATGGAACAATAAAAGATGCCGAATAGCAAAAACTATCCTTAACAGAAAGAACAGTGCTGGAGGAATATCAATACCAAATTTCAAACTCTACTACAAAGCCATAGTAATCAAAAAAGCTTGGTACTGGCACAAGAACAGACCTCAGGACCAATGGAATAGAATTGAAAATCAAGAAATGAACCCACAGACTTATAGCTATCTAATCTTCAATAAGAGAGCCAAAAAATAGAATGGAAGAAAGACAAACTCTTCAATAAATGGTGCTGGCAAAATTGGTTAACAACATGTAGAAAACTAAAGCTAGAACATTTTATATCACCCTGCACCAGAATGAACTCCAAATGGATCAAAGACCTAGGATTCAAAGCAGACATTCTGGAAACATTACAGGATGGAATAGGAGAAACCCTAGGTCTCCTTGGTGCAGGCCGACATTTTCTTAAT
The DNA here is from genome assembly GCF_024711535.1 of Dipodomys merriami. Taxonomy (NCBI): domain Eukaryota; kingdom Metazoa; phylum Chordata; class Mammalia; order Rodentia; family Heteromyidae; genus Dipodomys; species Dipodomys merriami. The sequence goes on from NW_027204492.1 coordinate 26,764,615, forward strand.
AGAGACCCAGAAACACAACAAATCAAAGAAAGGTTGGACAAATGGGATTGCATGAAATTACAGAGTTTCTGCATGGCAAAGGACATAGCTAGAAAGATCAATAGAAAGCCCATGGATTGGGAGAAGATCTTCACTAGCCATACAACAGACAAGGATCTCATATCTATAATATACCTGGAACTCAAAAAATTAAATCCCCAACAACAAATCCTCAAAGAAACAACTGCCAGATGAATAAGTGGACTAAAGACTTACAGAGAAACTTCCCTGAGAGGAAAGAAGAATGCTCAATAAACACATGATGAAATGCTCAACCTCCCTAGCCATAAAAGAAATGCAAATCAAAACAACATTGAGATACCACCTCACCCCAGTTAGAATGGCTATAATCAAGAACTCTAATAACAACAAATGCTGGAGGGGATGTGGCCAGAAGAAACCTTACTGCGTTGTTGGTGGGAGTGTAAACTTCTTCAACCACTTTGGACAGTAGTGTGGACGTTCCTCAAAAGACTCTACATAGAGCTCCCCTATGACCCAGCAATCCCACTTTGGGGCATTTACCCAAATGATCACAAACAAGACCATACTAAAGCTACCAGCACAACTATGTTTATTGCAGCATTATTTACCATAGCTAAGATATGGAACCAACCCAGATGCCCCTCAGTAGAAGAATGGATCAAGAAAAGGTGGTATATATACACACTGGAATTCTATGCCTCCATCAGAAAGACTAGCCTTGCCCCATTTGTTAGGAAATGGAACGACTTGGCAAAAATTATACTAAGTGAAGTAATCCAGGCCCAAAGAAACATAGGCCCCATGGTTTCCCTTATTTGTAATAACTAGTATATGTTTGAGACAAGCAAAAATGTTCAGATGTCATGCAATTGTTTCTAACATATTTATAAGATGATTTCTTTGTTGCTTTGTATGTCCTCCCCCACAATATAACCCCGCATTTATTTGATGTTGCTATAATTTGTGGAAGGGAAGGGAAAAAACAAATCATTTAAATAGGGGTACAGGTGGACCCATTGCAACAATGAGATGCACAAGTCGTTATGTCGAAAAACCAACTTTACAACTTTGGCAGGGGGGGGGAGGGGGGATTTGGGTGTGTGTGGCGGGATATGGGAAGGGATAGGAAAGGGAAACAAAGGAGGAATCAACAATGCTTGATAAGAAATGTTCTCATTATCTTGCCCATGTAATTGTAACTCCTCTGTATGGTATTTCATAATAAAATATTTTTTTTAAAAAAGAAGAAGCAGCTCACGGACAGTGCCTAAGCCCTCAGTTCAAGCCACAGGACAGGCAAAAAAAAAGAATCCATCATAGAGATGAAACAGAAAAAAGCCTCAAAGAAGTCAAAGAATTTGAATTGCTGGAGCTATGTGGCCATATCAACACACATCCTGTGTGTTAAGAAAGAGTAGGAGAGTTGCAAGTTTTTATACAAATATAGGGGAAAAACAAAGGAGGAGATAACATTTCTCAATAGGAAATATACTCATTAATCATGTTACTGTATCCTCCTCTGTACAATATCTTTACAATAAAAATATATATTAAAAAAAGAAAGATGAGTTTCTTCTTCTTAAAATTCAGGGTGATATTAGCCCTACTACAGAACCAAATAAGCACCCCTCCAGTTAATAAGGTGACTTTCTCTTTACCTTCTGAAAATAGAGAAATTAAATTATCCAGTTTAGAAAGCCTGCCTCAGAAGCACTTGACACACAGATTGGCTACAGAACCACCATCCTGACAGAAGATAAATCAAATACAGAATGCCTCTGACAAAGCTCAGAACACATAGCGAAAACTGAGAGGGACAGGAGTTGGACTCCAGCCATAACCAGGGAGTCAAGATCTCTGAAAGGTGGATGCAACCAAGATTGCACATCAAAAGGAAAGAAGCAGTACTTTTTAAAGAAAATAACGATATTCAAAAACATATTCCACCCCAAATCAGTAGCAATGTGATACATTACAAAACAGTTCAATATACAAGTGAGAGAAACCACTGGCAGACATGAAAACGCTGACACAAATTGCTTTTGGAGGTATGAAAACTAGGAATAATTTGAAGAACTGGAGTCGTTTGCAGTCTCAATACCAGGACATCCTTATGATACTAATACATATAGGTGGAGGCTGAAAGTTTATGTAGTCTTTTTGCCCCATTTCTATGATAACAACAGGTAACTTTTCATTGTCAGTTTTTACTGACAGAACCATTTGGAGTGGTATCATGCAATCTAGCAAGGAGCTAAGCTCATTTTTGGAAATTTTGTTTGCTTTTTCTGCAAAGCAAATAACATACATATTATTAGCCAATGCCATTGGCTCAAACCTGCAGTCCTAGCCACTCAGAAGGCTGAGACCTGAGGACTGCAGTTTGATTGCTGCCCAGGCAGGAAAGTCAGTGAGACTCTCATCTCCAATAATTAACAAAAAGCCAAAAGTGGAGCTGTGGCTCAAGTAGTAGAATGCTAAATTTGAGGAGAAAAAACTCAGGACAGCGCCCAGGCCTTGAGTTCAACCCAGACCCACATATACGTGTGTGTGTGTGTGTGTGTGTGTGTGTGTGTGTGTGTGTGTGTGTGTGTGTGTGTGTGTGTGTGTGTGTGTGTGTGTGTGTGTGTGTGTGTGTGTAGGGGTATATACATATTCATAATGACATAAACATTAAAGAGAACATCCTACCGTTCTCATATTTTGTGCCATGCTCAAATGATTTGAGATAGTATGACTTTGATATTATGCCTAGAAATATCTGGAAAATAAATACAGATATATGACAGATGATAATTATAGATGATAGAGATAGAGGGGGAGAGAGAGACAATGTTCAGGAGGATAGTCACCCTGAGTGGTAATTAATTCGATGATAAATCAAATTGCCAACATAGTTTACATCTTGACAAGGCTATAAACTTGAACTTAACTTCCTGCCTACAGATGTGATGGTATCTAACTAATCCTCCTAAGTGCAGGCTAGGGAAGCGTGCAAAGTGCATAGCTCCTGACACAACACATATACTCAAGCACAAACAGCCTCGCCTCTGCTCAGATACCCTTATAGTATCAGATACCCTGATATTATAAATCATACTGGACATCCTATAAGAATGTTGACAATTAAGCTGATATCTCTGCACGTTTCCAATGAAAATATGTCGTTTCTGTACCACATAGAAAAATGCACACAGATACTCATGGTAATTCATGGCCCAAGGTTCTATCATATTGAATTTAACAGGCACACAGATGTGAAACTGATCTCTACTTTTTGTTTTGTGATTTCTTCCTTAAGAAAAGTTATATCCACTGACAGTAGAAGTTACCCTTATTCCCTTGATGAAATGAGCAAGTCAGCCTCTCTTCTGTCACTCTGTGAAAGTCATATGATCTCACAGAATGCCTTGAAAGCATCAATTTAAATCCTCAAAAAATCCTCCCAGACCAGATCTGCCATTGAATAATTTAAAACATTTTACATCCCTTCTTCACTCTACATACAATTAATTATGTGTTGTCCAACAGAATATTTTTGGTAATGTTAAGTGTTACATATCAGTGCTGTCTAGTACAGTTGCCATTAGCTGCAGGAGGCCACTGAATACTTAAAATGTGTCTAGTGTAACTAACAAATCAATTTTTATTGTATTTAATCCTAATTAATTTAAACTTAAATTTCCACACATAGATAGTGGCTCTCTCAATGGATAGCACCAGCTATTAGATTGAGCAAATCCATTTCCACAAAGGCAAGAGTTATTCTGATGTCTCTGTAAGGCTGTTTCCTCAATGCCAGGACATAGCATCAGTCAATAAATATTATATGAATTAATATTATATGAATTACTTGATTGATTAACTCAGTCTACTGCTTCCTTTTTATTTAGACCACTGGTATTAACCATTGTGGAAGAATGCCCTTGGAACCTGTACAAAAATGATTCAACAAATTATTAGATTTCCAGCTGAGAGGAGTGAAAGAGCAAGAACAAGAAAGAACAAAAAGGAAAAGATGACTACTTATGATTTACATTTTGGTTCAGATAGCTACTAGAAATATAACCTTGAGGAAAGTTAACTGCACTGAGATTCAGGATTCTTATATATGTAATTTGGATAACAATAGTAACCACATTTGTAATGAAAGTGGGAGGAAGTGATATATATATATACACATATATGTATGTAACTATATGTAAACATAAGTATGTAGACTATAGTTTTATTTATTTAAGAAAATAAATAGCCAAAGAGGGAAGATGCAACAAGTTACTGTATTCTATATAAGAAACACATATCCTAGCATCTTTCCTGAGTAATCCGTTTGCTTATGGTATTTATCAGCCAAATACAAACAGTATCTTGTGTACCATTCTCCATCTTCATCCTTTCCACATGGGTAACAGTTTATTCAATGATAGACTATAAACTCATGATTTAATATTTTATTATAGTAGCAAAAACAAAGTCTTCCTAAAACTATGCAATCACCTGTATATTTATCACATTGGTGATGCAGCCTGTTCTCCACATTTATCATGGCCCTGTATCTCTTTATTTTTAGACCTTCTTTCTTCACCAACAAAGCTACAACAGATGGTAGGAATCCTGGCATGATGCTTATTGTGAAAACCAGTCTTCACAGTATGGGAGTAATAAAGAATCAGTGTATAAGACTCGCTGATTCTTTTTATTAATTTTTCATCATTTTTAAGTAGTTGTACAAAGAAGGTGCCATTTAACAAGGCAGTTTTTTTAATACAATGAATCTTGGGCAGTGCCACCTCCTAAACATTCTCCCCTTCAACACACCCCTTCCCTTACTTTTTAAAATTATTTTTGACGATTGTGGGGCTTGAACTCTGGACTTGGGTTCTGTCCTTGCACTCTTCAGCTCAAGGGGGGGCACTCTACCACTGGAGCCACACCGTCACTTTCTCTTTTTTTTTTAGAATATATACTGAATTCTTTTTTTATGCAGTCTTTATTTTAATTATGCAGAGGTACTCTGAATAGCAAATGGGGTGTGTTGATTTTTAGTGGTATTTTTTTATTGTGAAAATATCGTACAGAGGGGTTACAATTACATGGTCGAGGTAATGAGCACATTTCTTATCAAGCATTGTTTGCCTCCTCCTTTGTTTCCCCTTCCCATGCCTCCCCACTCCCACCCCGCTCCTCCCTTCCCCACCCACTACCCTACAATGAATTCTTTTTTTTTTTACAATGAATTCTTGACTGCATTCTTCTCTACTTGCTCCCTTCATCGATCTGCCCCTCTCCTCTCCCTTTAGCCTTACCCTCCTCTTAGAAATACCCATTTCCTGCTGTTGATTTTGTTGGGCTTTGGCCTATTCTTTCTGAAAGATTATACTATTGAACTCTCCATAGAGTCTATTATACTTTCATTAATTCATTTGTAACCACTTCCATACTACCCAGTGTGTTTACTTATAGAGTTATAGGCACATTCTACCCGCCATTAATGAAGGAAACCATGCAACCTTTGTTTCTCTGAGTCTGGCTTACTTCACTTAATATGATTTTTTCCAAGTCTTTCCATTAATTTACTAATGATATAATAGCATTTTTTCTAATGGATGAGTAGAATTCCATTGTTTATCTATACCACAGGGGCATCTGAGCTGATCCATATCTTGGCTATGGGTAATAGTGCTGTAATGAACATGGTCTGCTGGTGGTTTTACTGTTACCTTACTTGTGTTCTATATTTTTTTCTAACTGAAGACAGTATTGTAGCATAATTCATAAATATTTCAAGGACCATCCATCCCTTTCGCTTCAGGGTTACATTGAATCTTTATTCAGAAATAAAATGGAATATAAACAAAAGTGATATTATCATTTAAAGAATTTTGGACTTTACATACATAACACTCCATCAGTCTCCAGTAAATAAGTAAATAGTTCACAAGTTACTTCAGCGGCAGAACATGAAAAACTCAGGATATAGATCAGAATGAGATCCTGCCTTAATTAAGGAAGGCATGCTACAGTTTCTAGTTTTACCTGCCAAGGAGATTAAGGAAAAGTTACACAATGTCATATTGTATGACTCAGATAGCCTTCAGATAACCAACTATTCCAGGCTTTCTGTTTTATACATATGGAGCTGAAGCTCAGAGAAGAAACATACCCTTTCCAAGGTCACATAAACTACTAATAGAACACTGGATCCAGGATTTCTAATTCAAAATTATATACTGAGACTAGTTGAGTAGCCCTTATCTAAAATACTTGAGAACAGAAATCTATCATAAATCAGTTTATTACATCTGAGAATATTTGCATAGACCATACTGGCTAATCATCTCTAATCTAAATGTCTAGTATCCAATCTAATATCCAAAATCTAAAACCTGCTATTTATTTAGAAATTTTCAGATTTGTGGACATTAAGATTTTCTACCACTTTGAGTTCAGACTAGGGATATTTAATATACAGTGAAAATTATATACAGTTAGAAACCAGAAAGTCTGATTTTAAATATCAGATATTCTTTTCATGACCTTAAGTTACTTAAAGACTCAGGCTCAAGCCTTAGTTTCTTGGATGGCTGAAAATGGGAGGATCATGGTTTGAGGTAGACCTGGGAAGCTAAGTTGGGGAGACCATAGCTTGATGCAATGGTGCTTTATGGTTATTCCAATATAGACAAGAGGCTAAAATTGGGAGAATTAGAGTTCCAGGCCAGGTTGAGCAGAAAAGTCTCCAAAAGTCCATCCATCTTCATAGAGAAAAGCTGTATGTGGTGTCCTTTGCCAATGATCCCAGCAATGATAGGAAGCTTAAAGGGACTCAGGCATACTCCTGGGTAGGAAGCAAATCTTATCTAAAAAATAATAGCCATAAAAAACTAATCTAGAGGCATGGGCCAAGTTATAGAATGCCAGTCTAACAAGTGTTAGGCCTTAAATTCAAACCTCAGCATCACCAAAAAAAGAGAATGACTGTCTTAGCTCAGTGTGGAAGACACTGAGAGCAGTCCAGATAAAAGTTAACGTGAAACCTGTCTTAGAAACAAAGTAAAAGCAAAAGCATTTAGTTCAATCTCTAGTACATCAAAAGAAATAGAAAATTGATCTTAGTTGAAAGACTGCTTTGGTAAGAGAATTATTAAAGCAGAAGGATAGGAAGTAATATTCCTCAATAATGCCTCCCCTACCCATAGCCACTTAAAAATATGAGTGATGAGGTAACAACAATTTGGGGATAGAGAAGTAATTACTCTTAATGAGATGGGAAAGAAATGTTGCTCTGATCTTAAAATATGAGATAATATGAAAGGAAGTGGTAAGAAAGAAATTGGGTTTCGATGAATACCTAGTGAAACTCCATATGGTTGTAGTAGCTAATAGTTAAGAATGCAATGCCTAAAGTATATATTAATGTCATTTGCATTGTTACAATTTAACTTATTCTTCATATCCTCTGAAAAAATTTCAGCAAAATCACTTTTGCTTAAGAAATAATTTGTGTAGATGAATTATTGGGGGGGGACCTGAATTTTGAGAAGCAAGGGCAAGGATTTTTCATTTGAACTGACAGGGATTCTGGCTAATTATAACTAAATCTGACACCTAGGTTGCACCTACCTTCTTTGGCACGAACATCTCAAGCTTTATAATAGGTTTCTTATCAATTGAGTGAATGTCTCAGTAGCTTCTCTGACCCTAATCTAGCTCCCTGCAGATGTAATTCAATTTCTGAGGACAAAGTGAATTTGTATTTGAAAGAGAAGGTCAAATGAGTAATCGAGAGTGCTTCTCCTACAGACAGAGATCTAAGACAAAGTCATTAAGTGTCCCAAGGAAAGGGTCAAAAAAGCTATATCTAAGGCCAGGCAAGGTGGATCATACAATCCCAGCGATATGGAAAGCAGAGATGGGAGGGATCCCTGTCAGAGGCTAGCTCCAGGCCAAAAAAAAGACCTCATCCAAAATAGAATTAAAGCAAAAAATGGCGGGGGATATAACTCAAGTGGTAGAGTGAGTGCCTGCCTGCCTTCCTGCCTGCTTAGTGAGAGAATAAGAGAAATTTATATCCTTAAATTCTAAAAGCTAGAAGACCAGGACCAGTGTTGGCAAGATAGGTACGGTATCTTTACATGGTTATTTCTCTATTCCTGAATATACCTTAGAACTTTCTTTCTATAAGTAAATCACCACTATTCTTATGACCTCATTTAATCTTAATTTCAATTTTAAAAGACACATCTCCATAAACAGTGACATTGAGAATTAGGGTGTCAGTATATAGATTTTAGAGCAAACACAATTCAGTTCCTAACAAAAGTTCTGCAAACTTTACTTGCAGACAAATAATGACTACAATGTGAAACATGAAACATAGAAATAACTACTGTGAACTCATGATATATAGATTCTAAGCTACATATATTGGGGAAATAATTTAAATACCTCTTCTTTCATCAAATACCAGGGTAGAAAATGTCCATAAAAGTCCAGATATAAGTTTATCTGCTTTGGGCAAGGGAAGGAAAATCACAGAAACAGTGGGACAAAGGGTGAACCAATGCAACAGCGATACTCACTAGATACTGTTAGAAATCAACCTTATAACTTAGAAGGAAGGGGAATTGGGGGAGAGAAAGGAGAAAATGAGGGCAGTAATGCTGTTCAAAAAGAAATGGACTCATTACCTTATTTATGCAATTGTAACCCCTCTGTACATCACCTTTACAATAAATTTTTAAATGTCCAAGGTATTTTTAAAAGAGTTAAATAAATACAGCAACCAAATACTGTATCAATCAAACTACGACATTTAAGAGTTAAATAAGGCAACAAGCATAATAAAAATCTAAGATAATATAGGCTTTCTGGTCATTTTACAGACACTTCCCTCTTAAATGCTCATGGACAAAACCAGCTTTAAAAGGTAGGCACAAGTCTACTTCATTTATGAATGAATTAATCTTACTAATACATAAATACTACTTGACAGGGTATATATATTGAAGTGGGAGAAAAGGGAGTGGTGATGCATGAAATCATTACCACTTATTAATACCTTAGCTTAAATTAGTTTTCCAGATTAATGATTTCTCAGTTGAGGTCCACTATGAACAACTGTGCTTCGATAAAGGAGGAAGAAAAAGTCATGGATGAGGAAGCTGAGCCTCAAAGAGGTTAAATGATTTGCTCAAGGTCACATAGTTCAAAAATGACAAGGCTATTTTCCAACTTTCATATCTTCTAGAATGCTATTCCTATTTATCCATTGTCATCTAGGTACCGTGCAAAGTAACATTTCTAGATGAAAGTCAGATTTTGCAAACAGTTAATGAATAGATTAAAAACCTGAAACATTTGACATGAGTGATAGCAGAATAATTTCCCTCCCACAAAAATGTCAACATCCTAATCTCATAATTTATGACTATGTTAGACTCTGTGGTAAACAGGGTATTCTGCAGATAAATTTATACTTGCTAATTAGCTGACTTCAGGAACATTAGGCTGAATAATACAGATAGATCCAATGTAGTAACAAGAAACTTTGTAAGTGGAAGAGAGGCAGGGGAGACCAGAATGATGTGACAAGAGAGTCCTGATGAGGCATTGCTCCTTTGAAGATGAATAAAATAACCATGATCTTATGTATGTGGGATATCTACCAGAAGCTGAAAAGGTAAGGAAGGGATTCCCCACTATAACCTAAAGAAAGCTATTCAGCCCTACCAAAATCTTGATTTTATCTCAATAAAAACTCTTTTGGGATTTTGGACTAAAAGCACATGTACTGAAGGCTTGGCCTACATATGATGGTGCAGTTAAAAGGTAGTGTAACATCATCAGGAGCAAGGACAAAAACCACATTGTCATCTCAATAGATTCAGAAAAAGCATTTGACAAGATCCAACACCCCTTTATGATAAAATCTCTGGAGACGATAGAAATCCATGGAGCATCCCTCAATATAATAAAAGTGGTATATAACAAACATACTCAATGGTGAAAAGTTAAAACATTCCTCTAAGACTAGGAACAAGGCAAGGGTGTCCACTCCTCTTCAAAATAGTACTGGAATTCTTAGCTAGAACAAGAATGCAAGAGACAAACATAAAGGGAATTCAAATAAAGAAAGAAGAATTAAAAATCTCCCTCTGTGAAGATGATATGATCCTCTATTTAAAGAACCCCATAGACCACTATCCCAAGTTACTTGAGCCAATACAAAACTTTGGCTAAGTAGTAGGGTATAAAATTAACCCACAAAAATAGGTAGCTTTTTGGTATGCCAACAGTTAGAAGAGCAAGGCTGAAATCAGGAAAGCAACTCCTTTTGCAATAATCTCAGAAAAAAAATACCTAGGAATTAACTGAAGTTGTGAAGAACTTCTATGATGAAAACTTTAGAAACTCCCATGCCCTTGGATTGGAAGGATCAACACAGCGAAAATGCTGATACTGCCCAAAGCTATCTACAAATTCAATGTAATGCCCATCAAAATCCCAATTGTTCTTCAATGACAGAGAAGAAGCAATTCAAAAATTCATATGGAATAACAGAAGACACCAAATAGAAGAAACAATCCTTAGCAGGAAGAACAGTGATAGACAAATATCAATACTAAGCTTCAAACTCTATTACAAAGCTATAATAATAGTAACATCTTGGTACTGGTAGAAGAATAAGCAGGCGGAGTTCCGGGAAGATGGCGGAGGAGAAGCTGGAAGCTGAACAAGCTCTCGCATAGAAAGCAATTTTAGAGTTCTAGTGAACAGTCCTAAGCCAGAGAATCACACCAAGTGTGCCATCACAGGACAGAGAGTTAGACAAGAGAGGGGAAGCCAAGGAAACATACCAGCTGCCGCTACGGCGGGAGGGTCGCGGCGGCGACCACCGACGCGGGGTCATACCTGAGACACACAGAGTCCGGGACAAAGGAGCCAGACGCAGCGGACGAGCGGATTCTACTCAACACCAACAAGAACCGACAAGGAGCGGAAATCTTCATCCTGCTGTTTGCAGACCAGAGACGACCCAGGATCCAAGACTTGGCGTGAGTACAAGCCCGACATCCTCACTCCTTCTCAGGAAGCAGAGGAGGGAAGGCTACCCATCCCACCCCAGCACCAGTGATCTCCATCTTGGATACCGACAAAGCTCGGAGGAGCTGCTAGCTCCAGCTCAGGCCTTGGAATAAAACGAGTCATTTAGCAGGTCACAAGAACTTAACGGTGAAGTGACCTGCCAGACTCAGCACCATCCAGGGAAAAATCACCCAGCTCAGGCGTCAGCCATCGGAGTGGCTTGCCTCACTGGGTAACCAGAGCCAGAGGCTGCCCCTCCCTCTAGCAGCCACCACAATCAATTGAAAAACAGAAACCCTGAGAATGGCTCCAGGCTGGGCGCTGTGAGCTTTATCACAAAATAGCCCCAGGGAAAAGCTACTGTTTGTTGAAAGGCCTCAACTCTACCTAGAACCTAGCCCCATCACCACATCCCCCTCTTTTGTGACTCTCAAAGCAGATCACCCTCCCAGAAAACTGACCTGGGAGGGGGATCTCAAAATCTTGGATAAAGCAGAGCATTTTTCTGCTCTTCCAACCAACCGACTTAAGAAACCAATCAAGCCACAGGACCTCAAGCTGACCAGAGACTCCAACAAGAGACTGGTTAGAGACAAAAGGGAGATACAGGATTCTTCCCACTCCTCCCCCCCCCCCAAAAAAATCAAAAGACTGTTTTTTTTTTTCTTTTTTTTTCTTTCTTTTTTTTTTCTTTTTCTTTTCTTTTTTTGCTTGTTTTTTGTTTTTTGCTACCTTATATATATATTTTTTTCCCTTCTAAAACTTTTATTAATCTTTAATTTTTGCCTCTTCTGAAAATATACTTGTTTTCCAATAACTTTTTTTTTTCTCATCTTATAATTTTTATTTTAGGAATATGTGAATGAGCGTTTTCCTGTCTTTTCTTGTCTTCTTTCTCTTTATCTTTCTTTCTTAATTATCTTTTTGTTTTTTGTCTAGCTCTACTGAACTTCTGATCTTTTCTTCTCCCTTTCCCATCCTTAAAGCTTTTCACATCTCCTCTATGTCCTTCCCCTTCTCGGAACATATTCACATTCCTCTCTAAATAGACGGTCTTTTAACTTCTATAATAACATTAATTTTTACGTTTCTATTTTTTTTCTGGTCTCTCTCTCTCTCTAGTTGCATCCTACCCAACCCATTTCCTGCATTGTGATTAGGACATAGTTAACCCTCCCTGTGCCTCCCCACACCAATCTATTCCTATTTTTTACCCACATCTCTCCCTAATCCTAATAATTTCTGGTTTTCCAAATTCTTTTCTGCGGTTCGAAGTACTTTAACATATAGTTGTTTGATGTTGAATAGACGTATCTGTTGAACTAGATTGTATCTGTAGACTATTGACTGTACAAACGCAAACTTTGGTTGATGGTTGCCTTAAGATAGTGTTCTAGGATAAAACTGGTGCAATCTTCATCTCAAATGGGCCGAGTAAGCCGGAAAACCCCAGAAAAATGGCAAATTCGGGTATCTCAATTCCCAATCTTGATAATCAGGGATTAGAACAGATAAAGAATAATCCAGAGGAGAGTTCCCAAATAGCTCTACAAACACTAATAGCAAACATGATAAATGAGAAGTTTGACAATGTACAAAGGACTCTGTATGAGCGTGATAGGGAGAGAGAGGAGGCATCCCAGAAGTTTATACAGGAATATCATAAGCGTGAGGAAGCTACTCAAAAACTGATACAGGATTTGCGCGAACAACTTGAGAATGCTCAAAGAGAAAGGGAGGAATGCCGTGAGCAGGCAGAGAACACTCAAAGAGAACTGCAGGATTCCCACGAACGGGAAGAAAGAGAACTGCAAGAATCCCACAGACGGGAAGAAGCTAATCAAAGAGTAATTCAGGAATTGAGAGACCAGGTAGAGAATACACAAAGATCACTAAAGGCATTCATGGAATCCATTAACAAAGAGCTGAAGGAAGTCAGGGAGACCACAAAGGGAATGCTGAATGGAACCCAACAGAAGGAATGGGAGTCCAAAGAAACCATAACCAATCAACTAAGTGATTTGAGAACAAACACTGAACACCAAATTAAGGAAGTAAAGAAATTCATACAAGACCTAAAACAGAGCTTCAACAAAGAACTTGAAGCCATCAAAGCTGACCAATTAGAAGGAAAAGAGATAAAAAAACAAAGTAGAGAGTCTTGACAGCAGGTTAGACCATGCAGAAGATCGAATCTCAGGGATTGAAGACAGCCTAGATATTATAGAGAAAGAACATACAACCATCCAAGACAAGTCCAAGAAATATGATAGGTCTATCCAACACCTGGAAGACACCATCAGAAGGCCCAATCTAAGGATAATGGGTGTAGAGGAGCACCTAGAAACAGAAGTTAATGGTCTAGGACATTTGTTTAACAGGATCCTAGCAGAGAACTTCCCAAACATACAAAAAGATAGGCCTATTCAGATACAAGAAGCTTTTAGAACCCCAAATAGACCAGACCAGAATAGGACATCCCACTGTCACATTATAATCCACACAGGATCAACCCAGACCAAGGAAAAGATCCTTAAAGCTGTCAGGGAGAAAAGGGTAATCACCTACAAAGGGAAACCAATTAGAATTACCTCAGATTTCTCAGCAGAGACAATCAAAGCAAGAAGAGCCTGGAATGATGTATGCCATGGCCTAAAAACAAATAATTATCAACCAAGAATACTGTACCCAGCTAAACTCTCCTTCATAACTGAAGGCCAAATAAAAACCTTCCATAGCAAAGAAAAATTGAAACAATACATCTCCACCAAACCAGCCCTACAAAAGATTCTTAAAGATGTCCTACACATAGAAAACCAACAAGACCGCAACAAAGGCCAAGAAACTGCACCCAAACTGAGAATACAAGAACCTTAGGAAGAACACAGTTTCTGCAGCCCCCAAGAAGGTGGATAACATGGCAGGAACTCCCAAATACCTCTCAGTACTATCTCTTAACGTTAACGGACTGAACTCTCCAATTAAGCGACATAGACTGTCTAGTTGGATTAAAAAACAAGACCCTTCTATCTGCTGCCTGCAGAAGTCACATCTTGCCCGTAAAAACAAACACATCTTCAATGTTAAAGGCTGGAACAAAATCTACCAAGCAAACGGCCCTCATAAACAGGCGGGAGTTGCAATCCTAATATCAGATAAAATAGACTTCAAACTAAAATTCGTGAGAAGAGATAAAGAAGGTCGCTACATACTAATTAAAGGATCTCTCCTTCAGGAGGATATTACAATTCTAAATATCTATTCGCCAAACAATGGAGCACCCATATTTATCAAAGAAACACTACTTTCCCTCAAATCCCATATAGATCCAAAGACATTAATTGTTGGGGATTTTAACACACCACTCTCCCCACTAGATAGATCAACTCGGCAAAAACTCAACAGAGAAACCGAAGATCTAAACAGCTGCATAGATCAACTAGACTTAACAGACATTTACCGAACATTTCACACAGCAGCATCAGAATACACGTTCTTATCAGCAGCACATGGAACGTTTTCTAAAATAGACCACATTTTAGGCCACAAAGCAAACTTGTCTAAATTCAGAAACATTGAAGTTATACCTTGCATTCTCTCTGACCACAAGGGAATAAAATTAGAACTCAACACCAAAAGCCACCAAAGAAAGTCCGGAATCACATGGAGGCTGAACAACACACTGCTGAATCATGAGTGGGTCATGGAAGAGATTAGAAAGGAAATTCAAATGTTCATGCTATTCAACAAAAATGAACACACAAATTACCAGCTCCTCTGGGACACAGCAAAGGCAGTACTCAGAGGCAAGTTTATAGCTCTGAGCTCCTACATCAACAAATTGGAGAGATCGGAAACTAACAATTTAACGACACATCTGAACCTCCTTGAAAAAGAGCAGCAAGATAAACCCCAATCCAGTAGACGGAAATAAATAATCAAAATTAAATCAGAATTAAATGAATTAGAATCCAAAAAAACTATAGAAAGAATCAACAAAACAAAGAGTTGGTTCTTCGAAAAACTTAACAAAATTGACAGACCCTTAGCAAATCTAATCAGAAAAAGGAGAGAACACACCCAAATTAATAAACTCAGAGATGAGAATGGAAACATCACCACAGAAAAAAACAAGATTCAGAACATTATAAGGGAATACTTCTCAAAACTTTATGCTAATAAGTTTGAGAACTTGACAGAAATGGACCTTTTCCTAGCAAATATTGACATGCCAAAACTAAACCAAGATGAGTTAAACCAGCTTAACAGGACCATATCAAGCATTGAAATAGAAACAGCAATAAGAGACCTCCCAGCTAAGAAAAGTCCAGGACCAGATGGTTTTACAGCGGAATTTTACAAGGCCTTCAAAGCAGAGCTCACACCAATACTCCTCCAACTCTTCAACGAAATTGAAAGAGAAAGCTCACTACCGAACACATTCTATGAAGCCATCATAACCCTCATCCCAAAACCAGGCAAGGACTCATCAAAGAAAGAGAACTATAGACCCATTTCTTTGATGAACATTGATGCAAAACTTCTCAACAAAATTTTGGCCAATCAACTTCAACAATTCATCCAAAAAATCATACACCATGATCAAACAGGATTCATTTCAGGGATGCAAAGCTGGTTCAATATACGCAAATCAATTAATATTATTCATCACATCAACAGGAGCAAGAATAAGAACCACATGGTTATCTCAATAGATGCAGAAAAAGCATTTGACAAGATCCAACACCCCTTTATGATGAAGGTTCTGGAAAAATTAGGAATACATGGAACATTCCTCAATACAATAAAGGCTGTATATGACAAACCTACAGCCAGCATTATACTCAATGGTGAAAAACTAAAGCCATTTCTTCTTAACTCAGGAACGAGACAAGGATGCCCACTCTCTCCACTTCTCTTCAATCTAGTATTAGAATGCCTAGCTACAGCAATAAGACAAGATGCAGACATAAAGGGGATCCAAATAGGGAAAGAAGAAATAAAACTCTCCCTCTTTGCAGATGACATGATCTTGTATTTAAAGAATCCCATGAACTCCACTCCCAAATTACTCAAGCTGATTCAAAACTTTGGCAAAGTAGCAGGTTATAAAATTAACCCCCCAAAATCAATGGCTTTTCTATATGCCAACAATGAGAAAAGTGTGGCTGAAATTAGGAAAGCAACTCCATTTGTAATAGCCCCACAAAAAATAAAATACCTAGGAATTAACTTAACCAAAGAAGTTAAGGACCTCTATGATGAAAACTTTAAAATCTTGAAAAAGGAAATCAACACAGAACTTAAAAAATGGCAAAACCTCCCATGCTCCTGGAGTGGAAAGATTAACATCGTGAAAATGGCAATACTTCCCAAGGGTATCTACAAATTCAACACGATACCTATCAAAATTCCAACCTCATTCTTCAAGGAAATAGAAGAGGCAATCCAAAAATTCATATGGAACAATAAAAGACCCCGAATAGCAAAAACGTGCCTCAATGGAAAGAACACTGCTGGAGGAATATCAATACCAAATTTCAAACTCTACTATAAAGCCATAGTAATCAAAACAGCTTGGTATTGGCATAAGAACAGACCTCAGGACCAATGGAATAGAATTGAAAACCCAGAAATGAACCTACAGACCTATAGCCATCTAATCTTCGATAAGGGAGCTAAAACAATAGAATGGAAGAAAGACAGCCTCTTCAGTAAATGGTGCTGGCAAAATTGGCTAACTACATGTAGAAAACTAAAGCTAGATCCTTATATATCACCCTGCACCAGAATCAACTCCAAATGGATCAAAGACCTTGAACTCAAAGCAGACACTCTGAAAACATTACAGGATGGAATAGGAGAAACCTTAGGTCTCTTTGGCTCAGGCCGAAATTTTCTGAATAGAGACCCGGAAGCACAACAAATCAAAGAAAGGTTGGACAAATGGGATTGCATATGGTTGCAGAGCTTCTGCAGGGCAAATGACATAGCTAGCAAGATCAATAGAAAGCCCACCGATTGGGAGAAGATCTTTACTAGCCATACAACGGACAAGGGTCTCATATCTAAAATATACTTGGAACTCAAAAAATTAAACCACCCAACAACAAATCCTCAAAGAAACAACTGCCCAATAAATAAGTGGGCGAAAGACTTAAAGAGAAGCTTCTCTGAAGAAGAAAGAAGGATGGCCAATAGACACATGAAGAAATGTTCAACATCCCTAGCCATAAAAGAAATGCAAATCAAAACAACATTGAGATATCACCTCACTCCAGTTAGAACAGCAAAAATCAAGAACTCTAACAACAACAGATGCTGGAGGGGATGTGGACAGAAAGGAACCTTACTTCATTGTTGGTGGGAATGTAAACTTGTTCAACCACTTTGGAAAGCAGTATGGAGGTTCCTCAAAAGATTTCACATAGATCTCCCCTATGATCCAGCAATCCCACTTTTGGGCATTTACCCAAATATTTACAAACAAGACCACACTAAAGCTACCAGCACAACTATGTTTATTGCAGCATTATTTACCATAGCTAAGATATGGAACCAACCCAGATGCCCCTCAGTAGATGAATGGATCAAGAAAATGTGGTATATATACACAATGGAATTCTATGCCTCCATCAGAAAGAATGACATTTCCCCATTTGTTAGGAAATGGAAAGGCTTGAAAAAATTATATTCAGTGAAGTAAGCCAGGCCCAAAGAAGCATAGGTCCCATGGTTTCCCTTATTTGCAATATCTAGTATAGGTATGAGTCAAGCAGAAAAGGTCAGATAATGTGATGTTAGGAAAATGAACCCTTAAATATGTATTTTAATGTTTTCGTTTCTTTCATGCATATGTTTCTAACGCATTTATAAGATTATTTCTTTGTTGCTTTGTATGTCCCTCCCCTACAGTGTAACCCCCGCTTTCACTATATTTGATGTCAGTATAACATGTGGAGGAGATGGGGGCAAACAAGTCGTTTAAGGATTCAGGTGGACCT
The DNA here is from genome assembly GCF_024711535.1 of Dipodomys merriami. NCBI lineage: Eukaryota > Metazoa > Chordata > Mammalia > Rodentia > Heteromyidae > Dipodomys > Dipodomys merriami. The sequence continues at coordinate 26,782,731 of NW_027204492.1, forward strand.
GTTGCAACAATGAGAAGTACAAAATGTCATGTCAAAACCAGCTTTACAAAGTCGGTGGGGGGGGAGGGGGGTATAATTGGGTGGGGGGAGGGGGGAGGCTGGGAAGGGTGGTGAAGGGTAAACAAAGGAGGAGGCTGCAATGCTTGGTAAGAAATGTATGCATTATCCTGCCCATGTAATTGTAGCCCCTCTGTACAGTATGTTCTCAAATAAAATAAAATAATATTAAAAAAAAAGAATAAGCAGGCCTGAGGACCAATGGAATAAAAGAGAACACCCAGAAATGAACCCACAGACCTAAAGCCACCTAATATTTGATAAGGGAGCCAAAAACATATGATGGAAGAAAGACAGCCACTTCAACAAATGTGCTGGCAGAATTGACTATACACACACAGAAAACTGAAGTTAGATCCTTATATATCACCCTGAACCAGAATCAATTCCAACTGGATCAAAAGATAAGACCAGATAGCCTGAAAATATTACAGGAAGTGATAGCAGAAACACTAGGACTCCTTGGCAAAGGTCAAACCTTCCTAAGCAAAAATCCAGAATCACAATAAATCAAAGAAAGACTGTATAAATGGAATTGCATCGGGCTGAAAAGTCTCTGCATGGCAAAGGACATAGCTACCAAGATAAATAGAAAGCCTACAGAATGGGAGAAGATCTTTACTAGCTGTGTATCAGATGAGACCTTCATATCTAAAATATAGTCAGAACTAAAAAAAATTAAACCTCCCCAAAACAAATCCTCAAAGAAACAACAACCCATTAATAAATGGGCTAAAGAAGAGCCTGTTGCCTATGGCTCACACTTATAATCTTAGCTACTCGGGAGTCTGAGTTCTAAGGATCATGGTTCAAAGCCAGCCCAGGCAGGAAAGTCCATGAAACTCGTATTTCCAATTAACGACTAGAAAACCAGAAGTGGCACTGTGGCTCAAATTGGTAGATTACTAGCCTTGAAGTGAAGAGCTCAGGGACAGAGCCCAGGCCCAGAGTTCAAGTCCCATGACCAACCAAAAAAAAAAAGACTTAAAGAGACACTTCTATGAAACAGCAGTAAGAATGGCCAGTGGACACATGAAGAGATGTTCAACACCAAAACTACATTGAGATTCCACCTCATCCCAGTTAGAATGGCCATTATCAAGAAAACTAACAATAACAGATGCTGATCAAGGATATGGCCAAAAGGGAATGCTACTACACTGTTGGTGGGAATGAAAACTTGTTCAACCACTCTGGAAAGCAGTATGGAGGTTCCTCAAAAGACTAAACATAGAGCTTCCCTATGACTCAGCAATCTCTCTTGACCACAAACCAGGCTACAGTAAAGCCACCAGCACAACCATATTCACTGCAGTATTATTTACCTTAGTCAAGATATATAATCAAACCAGATCCCCCTCCATTGATGAATGGATCAAGACAATGTGGTATATATATACACACTGGAATTCTATGCTTCTATCAGAAAGAATGACACAGAACCACTCATAAGTAAATGGAAAGACTTGGGAAAAAAAACTATACTAAGCAAAGTAAGCTAGACCCAAACAAACATAGGCTGCATGGTAATAACTTATTTGTAATAACTGAAATGTGCCCACAAATCTACAACTAACCCAATGGTCAATAAAAGACAGATAATTACACCTAGATATGATTAATTAAACAGCAATCTAAACATTCACACAGTGAGAACAAAGGAGGATATTTTTAGGAGTGGATCATAAGGGCTCACTAGCTATGTGCATATGATCATGTGAAATGATGCTTATTGAAATGAATTCCAAGAAATGGAAGCAAGAGGTTTTTTATTGTACTTTTTTGCAATTTTTTCCTTTCCTTTTTCTTTGGTTTATTCCCTTCTGTTGCTATAATTGATTTCCGTACCCTTTGTCTTGTATATAAGTTTATCTGATTTAGGGAGAAGGGGAAGCACAGCAATGGTGGGGCAAAGTGTGAACCAATTCAGCAGTTAAACTCACTAGACACTATGTTACAAATAAACTATACAATTTGGGAGGGAAGTCAGGAGGAAAATACTGGGAGAGAATGAGGAAGGGGGTGACACTGTTCAAAAGGAAATATACTCATTACCTGACTTGTGTAATTGTAACCCCTCTGTACATCACCTTTACAGTAATTTTTTAAAGAGGTAGTAGAAGTTGAAAAGAGTAGAGTGAAGGAGGGAGAAGTAGTCAAGAGTCCAATGTATATGCTACAAAATTAAGAAAAGTGGGATTGCTGGGTCATATGCAGTTTCCTCAAAAGACTGCACATAGAGCTCACCTAAAACCCAACAATCCCACTTTTGGGCATTTACCCAAATGATCACAAACAAGGTCATACTAAAGCTACCAGCACAACTATGTTTATTGCAGCATTATTTACCATAGCTAAGATATGGAACCAACCTAGATGCCCCTCAGTAGATGAATGGATCAAGAAAATGTGGTTATATATACACACTGGAATTCTATGCCTCCATCAGAAAGAATGGCATTGCCCCATTTGTTAGGAAATGGAAAGACTTGGAAAAAATTATATTAAGTGATGTAAGCCAGGCCCAAAGAAACATAGGTCCCATAGTTTCCCTTATTTGCAATAACTTGTACATGTGTAGGGCAAGTAGCAGAGGCCAAAAGCTATGTACATATGACCAGAGGAGATGAAGTTAAGTGAAATGATCCCCAAGATAGGGACACAAATATCATTTTTCTTGCTTGCTATTGTTTCTAATGTATTTGTAATGTACCATGTGATATTTCTGTTGCTTTGTATGTTCTTCCCCCACAGAATAACCCCTGTTTTCACTGTATTTGATGTTGGTGCCCTGCATGTTGTATGCACACTTTTCTAATTCAGGGAGGGGAAGGGAAAAAAATACTTAAATAAGGATACCGGTTGACCCGTTGTAACAATAAGATGTACAAAACACTATGTTGAAAACCAACTTTACAACTTCAGCGGGGCGGTGGTAGGGTGTAGTCGTGGAGGTGGGACGGAAGGGATAGTAAGGAGAAAACAAAGGAGGAGGCTCAGTAGGAAATGTATTCATTACCTTGCTCATGTAACTGTAACTCCTCTGTACAACATTTTTACAATAAAAATGTACAAAAAAATGAGAAAGTGAAGGAAGGCATAGGGAAGTGAGGGGTTGGTGAGAATGTTGAAGGGGGTGATGACCAAGATGTACTGTATTCATATACTGCTTTATTGGGTGGCAACTCCTCTATACAACTAGCTAAAGATAATATAAAATGGATAAATAATAAATGAAATTTCAAAAGAGGTAGTATGACCTTTAGGAGGCATTGTGTGGTTGAAGTAGATTACTGGTGAATGTCTATGATAAGTATACTGGTACACTGGCCCTTTCTTTTTTCTGTTTCCAAGTCACCATGAGGTAAGCAGGTTTGCTCTACCACCATTCCCCAGTACGATGTTCTGCCTTACCATAGGCCCAAAGCCAGTAGAATAAGCAGCCATAGGTTGAAACCATGGGACAAAATAAATATCTTTTACATTTAAAATAGTTTCCTCAGGACTTTTCACAGTAAAAGATGACTGACAAAAAATTGGTACCAAAAATGATCTTTAGCTGTGACTGTACATTGTTATTCATAAGCTTTTGGAATTGGATTGTGGAAGAATTTGCAGAGATAGGCTAGAGAAAACCTAAAATAATATAAGCAATATTAAACATATTATCCTAATGGGTGCTCAGAGGGGAAAAAGTTGATGGTAATACAGAGAGTAAAGACTACCTTAAAATGTTTCAGATATAAATAATCACTATACTGTGATTGAACTAGTGGCTATTCACATTACATTGCACAAAGAACTTCATGATATTTAGTCCATTTCAGAAGTAGGTGAATTGCTGACTATAGTAGCTCATGGCTATAATTCCAGCAACTTAAGAGTCAGAGTTTTCTAAGACTATGGTTTAAGACTAACCATGGCAAAAAATAGTGAGATGTTCCCATTTCAACCAACAAGGTAGGCATGATGATATGTGCCTCTGATCCCAGCTTTATTGAGGCATAAATAGGAGGATTAGGGTCTAAAACCAGCCTGGGCAAAAAGATGATACACAACCTGAAAAACCAAGTAAAAAAAGATAGAGACAAGGCTCAAGTGGTAAAGTATCTGCCTAGTAAGTGCATGATCTTGAGTTCAAATCCTAGTACTACCAAAATTTTAAAAAGAGGCAACAAATATCACTTACGGAAACAAAGATGCTCTGAGATCATCTCAAAAATCAGCAAGACCTGCTGGGAGCTGGTGGCTCATGCCTGTAATCCTAGCTGCTCAGGAGGCTGAGATCTGAGGATCGCGGTTCAAAGCCAGCTAGGGGAAGGAGAGACTGTGACACTCCTATCTCCAACAAACCACCAGAAAACCGGAAGTGGCGCTGTAGCTCAAGTGGTAGAGCCCTTGCCTTGAGCTGAAGAGCTGAGGGACAGCGCCCAGGCCCAGAGTTCAAGCCCCACGACCGACAAAAAAAAAAAAAAAATAGAATCAGCAAGACCACACCCACATAGCAGGCAAAAAGATGTTTGTCTGAGAAGAAAGCTCTCTGCAGAGGGCTGCCTGGGGAATTGTTTCCCTTGGATTCATTTCTCCATATTCATACAACCAGGAATTCAGATTGAGCATACCTTAGTAGTACAGTTCCCATCACTGACAGATCTAGGCATTGTCATGTGATGTTGCTTTTTGAGGCTCATATTGAGGTAAAAGTTCAGGAAGGCTTCTGCCAAGGTTTCAAAGGAAATCCTCAAGACTAGGCAGTGAGTGGCATAGTTGAAATCAAGTAAGCAAACCCTGAAAAATCAAGGCAAAGAATTGTGAGAATGAAGCCATAATTGAGATGGAGAACCCAGAAATTCAGAGTTGCTAATAAAGAATGTGGAATGCTTTGCTAAAGAAGCCACAGTCAGAGTAGCCCAAGAGAGTAGCTTTGTGAGTTACAGCAAGTAAAGTTGTCAGGATATGACTTCCTAAGCCCCTAGAGACCCATATCAAACCATCATAGGTCCTAGATACCGAACACAGAGCTAAAGGATTTAATATTTACCTTACTGGTTTCCAATACCTCCTCTGATACCCCTATTTCTTCCATTTAGAATAGGAATATTTAACCTTATAATATACTACTGCATATTCATCATCATCATCATCATCACCGTTTAGAGCTTACCTCAAGTATTAGAGAAGGCTGAAACTATCAAGACAATGAGAACTCTTGGAGATGGACTGAATGCATTTTTAAAGGCTTCATTTTATTCTTTATGTTCAATTATATTTTATATTAAAATAAATTTAATAAAAGGACAACAATAAATAGCAATTGGATATACTTGGACTGAATGCATTTTGTATAATAAAATGGACGGGAGCTTTTAGGGGATAAGGTGAAATATTATGGTTTAAGTCTTAAATGTTCCCCCATATCTCATGTGTTAACTCGATGCCTAGCTGATGGAACTATTCGGAAGGCAATGGAAAATTTAAAAGGTGGGGCCTATTTGGAGGAAGTAGAGCATTGGAGGCATGCCCTTAAAGATTGTATTGGGTCTCTGTCCCCATCCTTTCTCTCTCTTACTTCCTAGCTCAAATAAGGTGAGCAGCTTTGATCCACCATTTATGTGTTCCATGCCAAGATATTCTACCTCACTACAGGCACAGAAACAATAGAGTCAAGTGATGATCAACTGAAACCTGTGCAATCATAAGCAAAAATAACTTTCTTTTTTTAAATTTTCTTCCTCAAATATTTTGTCACAGATAGTCTGAGGAAAGATGATTCTAAAATAATTTGTTATAGTGGTAATGGAAAAAGTAATATAATGTATCAGGAAGAGTGGTAAGGAAATAGAGACAGAGAGAACAAGATAGAGCTAAATTATCTGCTAAAGCAAATTGTTTAATTCACCATTTCTTCCAGCAAGTAAAATTACTATTGATTTCCAATACTAGTTTGGTTTTAATTATTCTCCTAAATCTTTTTATATAAATAACCTTAGGTGAGCCTGGCACTGGTGGCTCACACTTATAATCCTAGCTACTCAGGAGGCTGAGATATGAGGATTGCCATTTGAATCACCTCAGGCAGGAAAGTCTATGAGACTCTCCAATTAAGCACAAAAAATGAGAATTTGAACAGTGGCTCAAGTTGTAGAGAGCTACCCTTGGGCAAAAAAAAGCTCAGGAACAGCACCCAGGCCCTGAGTTCAAGCCCCAGGACTGGTACAAAATTTTTTTTGTTTTAGAGACTTCAATGTCTACATGAATAAGCCACTGATTTGGTACTGTTACATTCATTCATCTGATCCCAGTACATCTCTCCACAAAGAATCAGCATTTAAAAATCAGAACTTTAAGTTGGGTAAATAAGAGAGACTGAAATAAAATATTTCCCTTCCAGACAATTTTCCTTTGTGCAGAATATCTCTTCCTGCATGACCCAAGGATAATTTTGCCGGTGACTTGCACAAGCATGAAATTCTATTTACTCTGCATTTATTTTTATAGTACTTCATTCTATGGAGAAAGAGAAGTGTTAACCAATTACAGAGAAAGCTGACTCTGAATGCTCATTTCCCAACTGGCAATCAGGTTTTCAGGGCCACTTTCAACTGTGAATATATTTCATTGTCTTAGACAGGACCCTGAGCTCTGCTGTCACATATTATAATAAATTTTGACAATATCAGAATTGTAATAGTTGTACAGTTTTCACTACATTGCTACATGAGCACTGTAACAAGAGCAATATCTTTTCAATGTGCAAATCCACAGCCCAAAAAGGAATTTCTCAACTGAAGAGTTAAACAATTGAATGACTGGCTCATTAGTCTTAATATTTTCATCAAACATACTATCTCTCACATAAATGAATTTAATTCCTTCCAAAATCTTAGCAGATAATGTTCATAGTAGGGAAGAACTATTAGCCAATTGATAAAGTAGGGTTCATTTGGCACTTTCATTGGAAAGAGAAATTATTTTTTAGTTTATTTAAGAATCTACCAACTTTATATAGTGATCAACCTTAGGCATTTCATTCATCTTGGAGCCACGCTGCTGTAGCAATCATCTGCCCAGCACAATATCTCTTTCCTTTTCTTCCTGTAATCAAATAACACTATGGAAAATCCACTCTATGGAGTTCAAATGAAACCAAGTCACATTCCCTCAAGACCAATTTGGATGTGATGTCTCCTATCTGTATTCCATGACAGAAAAAAAACAGGGATCACTGTCAGAATGAAAGTGGAATCGCTTATGTCAACCATAACAAAGAATGTAGATAAAGTTGGAGGCTGAGATCTGAAGATCCTAGTTCAAAGCCAGCCTGGGCAAGAAAGTTAATGAGACTCTTACCTCCAATTAATAACCCCCAAACCAGAAGTAGAACTGCAGCTCAGAGGTAGAGTGCTAGTCTGAGCAAAAAAAGGTCAGGAAGAGCCCCCAGACCCCACAACTGACAAAATCAAACAACAAAAGTTGGAATGTTGTGAAGGTAGAGTTCTTATACCCCATTTTTCTTTTTCTTCTTCTTTTTTTTTATTGTGAAAATACCATACAGAGGAGTTACAATTACATGGGCAAAATAATGAGTACATTTCTTATCATGCATTGTTGCCTCCTCCTTTGTTTCCCCTTCCCATCCCTTCCTATCTCCCCCCTTCCCTCACCCCCCCCCACCAAAGTTGTAAAGTTCATTTTTCGACATGACTTATACATCTCAATGTTTCAATGGGTCCACCTGTATCCCTAAACGATTTGTTTTTTCCCTTCCCCTCCACAAATTATACCATCATCAAATACAGTGAAAGCATTTTTCCCTCCCCCCTCCTCCTCCTCCTCCTTCTCCTCCTCTTCCTCCTCCTCCTCCTCCTTTCCCTCCTCTTACAATTTCCCCTCTTCTTCCCTTTTCCTCTCCCTCCTCCTCTATTCTTTCCTCTATTTCTCTCCTTCCTCCTTCTCTCCTGCCTCACCCCCCTCCTCTCACTACTCCTACTTTCCACACTCCTTTCCCTCTCCTCCCCTTCCCCCACTCCCTCTCCTCCTCCTTCTACCTTGTTAGTACCAGTCTTTGTACTCCAGGATCTCGTTTGGAAATTCCTCTTCCTATTAAACTCGCTTATTTCATAATAAAGAGCTCTAGTACATGAGAGACCAACACAATGAAAGTTTTGAGACATAAGGAAACAGTGTTGTCACTTCATTCTGGATATGCTACATACTTTTCTCAGTGATCCTGTTCACTTTGCATAGTATCCATCTAGGACTAAAGGTCAGGCACCTGTTAACACCAACCCTGCAAGTGGATACAACATATAGCCCAATATTTCAAGGAAAAACAAAATTTAAAAGGTCCACAGTACAGAAATGATAGATAGAAACACTTAAAGTCATATATTAGAGACACATATTGGAGATTACTCAAGCTACAGAGAATGAACTGAAGTTTTAGATGGGACAACATTTTTATTGAACCATCTTCTGAAACCCAAAGGATGGAGAGGAAGCCCTATCCCAATATTCCTGGCATTTTGAGCTGCTTCTTGTGTTCAGTGCTCTTCAAAAGCATTTTCTCTGAACAACAGACTTCCCAAACTCATTGAAATCTGAAGAAGTGACCCACATCTTCTTGAAATTGCTCATACATGTCATGACAGATGCACCAATCCATGCAGAGAAACATCTGTCAGGAGAAGCTGTGATCTTAATAGGGGTCCCTTGGGAAGCCAGCAATTCCAGTTCCATCATGAGCCTTTCTTCCAAGCCAGGGAATAGAGTGTTGCCTCCTGACAGCACAATCTCAGCAAAGAGGTTCTTTTGGATGTCGATGTCACACTTCTCAATGCTGTTACACACCATTTTTGAGAGTCCTGGATCATGGATGCCTAGTTGGTCAGGTGTAAAAAGAACCTCAGGCAAGCGGCAGAGGCGGTCCCCAATGTGGATGACATTCCCATCTGGCAGTTTGTAGTGTCCCAGAACTTCTGGCTGTCTCTTGTGTGTTTCTTTCTCAGGCTCTACACTAACAAAACACACCTTCTCTTTCAATTCTTCCACCAAGGCCTTGTTGAATATGCAAGGGAAGGTATATCCTCCAGCAAGAAGGAGCCGAATGAGGTGCTCAGTTATATCCCTTCCTGCCATATAGAGCCTGGTGACAGCATGAGGCAGGAAGTGACCTTCAAAGACAGGGACAGTACAAGTGACCCCATCTCCACTCTCCACTACCAGGCCTGTGACACAGGCTGAGGCATAAAGTGCCCCCACTGCATGATTGAACAGGTACAATGCAGGAACATGGAATTTCTCAAACATGATTTCTGCAATCTTCTCTCTGGTGTCTCTTGGGTTCAAGGATGGCTCAATAATCAGCACTGGTTGTTCACTGGGTTTGACTCCTAGCTCCCACTCAAATAGATGGCTCCAGAGTTTCTCCATATCATCCCAAGTAGTTACTAAACCACGTTCAATGGGGTAATGTAAATATAAACTATCATACCTGTGCTGGGCTTCTTCTCCTACGAAGTACGTCTTGTGATTGGCTCTTGCTGAAGGTATGTTGAATTTAGGATGCCCTACAACAGAGCTGACGATATTACGAGGCCTAATCTCTCCTGAAAACCCTGCTTTACACAGCCCTGAACCATTATCAAAAATTACAGCTGGCATATCCAAAACATGTGGCTTAAACATGTTTGCCCCTGATCTTCCACACTTCAGCAAAACAAAGAACAATAGAACCAATTCGTGGGATAATAGGTACCTCTAGTAGTGTAAAAGCCACAGAATTCCAAAGTTCTTGTTGCCCAGATGAAGCTAGCAGGCTGTCCCCAATCTACCAGAATATCTCTGACTTTACCCCATGAATGCTGTCACCTCTCTGGTGGCTCAGAGGCTACAGAGGCAATTTCAAAGATGTTTGCCAGGTATGTAACAATGTAGTCATGGTAACAGTTGTCCTCATTGATTCCCAGAGGGGTGGGACCTTTGAGCCACCAGAAGTCACTACATGGTGCGACAGGAAGCAGGTGAAGGCAAACCATGCCTACTACATAACTTTAAATAGCCTAAGATCCCCAAGTAGAGACCTAATTTTAGAATCAACTGAAGATGCTTATCCCTGACAATAATCTCATTTCTTCCATTAAGGAATGTACAAATGAAATAATACCTGCTTTACACATAAACTTTCTGAATATTCATGTACACTTGTAATAACATGTGTGTTATATGCAAATGTATAAAAATTAGTTTACTTCTCAGTATAATTAGAAGGGAAAAATAATTGACAAAATATACGAAGAAGGGAATTATGAAAAATGAAAATATCTATAAGGTACATGGAGACAGAACAATCTCAGCCCCATAACTGACATATAAAATACATAGGTGGTACAAGAGTGGTGTATAATCTCAGATTACATAATCAGCATAGCAATTAGTAGTCTAAGAACAAAAACAGAGCTTAGTTTTAGAACAAACTGAAGCTTCTTGTTCCAAAGAACTGCTATCTTTTCTTGTTGAGCTGTCTGGGAGAAATGAAAATACTCTTCTCTTCACTAAGGGAAAGAAATAGCATCAAACCTAGGTTTGGGTTTAGCAGGGATATCCATAATCCACTCAAAACATTCTTTCTTTGGTTTTCCTTTAAATTTATTTTCTTGTTTTTAACATTTTAATTAGATAAATTTCATATAACATAAAAAGTCACCTATTTATTTATTTCCACGGTTTTAGCATGTTTTAATATACATTTTCATAATAAATGTCAATGTGAATATTTCTTCTTATATCACTGAACCCTTTTAATTAACACTGATTAACCAATCCTGTAAGCAGCAGAAGATATTTTGTTTCTTTAAATGTTAACTTTTCTCCATTTTTCATATATATAAAATAATAGAATATTCAGCCTTCTATCTCTGATATCACTTACTCTGAAAAATGCCTTTAAAATCCAAACATTGTTTGGTTATAATGTATTTGATTATCTGTATTTGATTGTTTTTAATGCATTTGATTATCTGTTATTTGATTATCAGTTGCTAAACATTTAATGTTTTTGCCTCTTGTTTAGCATCAAATGTGTTTCTAGAGACAATCTAGTGTATGCTTTGTGTATTAGCTATAGATTGTAGGCACTCACATTGCCCTGTGGCAGTGGGATAGGATTTAAGCATTTTTAAGGTCCAAGACTGGAACTCAGATTGGGTACCTGCCACTTTGCATGCATTGGCTAGCACTCTACCACCTGAGCCATACCTCCAACCCCAATTAAACATTTTTGAGCACTGTAAAGTACTACTGAAGAATTTCTAATGCTAACTATGATCCTTTATTATGTGCATCCCCTTGAGTATTTATTTCCTTTTAAGTGTACTGACATGGTAGGGTGTGGGGAAATTTGACTCCTCTAATCTCTTGGGGCCCTAGTTGTCCTGACTGAAAGGATATCATCCACCTTGCCAGCTAGGATGCCCTCATGCCAGCACCAGTAATTTCAGCACTCCATGGACATACTCAGGAACCAACACTCTGAAGCATAGCTCTGTCTTCTGAAGGTATTGTCTCAGCAAATAGCTTGTACTGGATGTTTTGCCATTAAAAAATCTCAATGAACCCCAAATGATGCTGTGATGGAGTACTTTCTCTAGTGACCCAACAAATACCTATAACTGGTATAAAACACAGAACTTTATTTGTATAAAGGACTGCTGTGATTGGTCCTTCATTTTTATAAAGGATTCTGTGGTTGTTACACTTGTTAATCTTCCCCATTTGGGCTATTTAAGCACACTGCATCAGTCATTTGGTAAACTGCTGGAAGACACTCTCCTGTGTCATCCCCTGGTATGGCAATATGAGATCCCAATAAAGACTTTCTCTGGAGTTATCATATTTTCCTTTGCTGAGATGGTAGCTCAAAGAAAAAAAGAGAAGTAGTGATGGCAAGAGAAGCAGTCAGAAAAGAGTTATGACACTTTAGGCCTCAACCTGAATCCAAGGCCTGAACCACATATTTCTTCCTGAGCTGTTAACAGTCCCAGTCTGGAACTGGAGGCACAAACTCTGGACCTCTACCCTTTCAAGGGTCTCAGCAAAACCCTCAGACCTACACCCAAGGTTGCCACTTTGTCTGTTAGAAGTTGAAAACAGCAGATTGCTAATAGGCACTTTTCTGTGTCTCCCTTGAAGCAACAGGAGGTACAGAGCTTAAGGATGGAAAGCTCAGGATGATGTAGGCATGGCTCAGTTAGTAGAGCACTAGCTAATAAATAAAAGTGTCAGTACCAAGTTTGAGTTCTGGTCTTAGTACTAAATCTTAAACCTGTAAAAGGAGAAAAAAAACATATCCTTACACAAATAGAATATACGGGAGAAATCACCCACTGTGGTGGCAACCAGTGCCATAGCCATAGCAATAAGCAAAAGTCTCAGATCCTTTGTGAGTTGTTTTTTGTTGTAATTTTTTTAAACTTGGCATTACCCATGCACCTGACACCATGGCAGAATAGTTCAACTATACAGAGAATTCCAAGTCCAGCTTGGGGAAGAGTAGATCTATAGCTGTGTCCTTTGTTTCAGTGCATAACAGGGCAACAACTAGCACCTGAGGGTGCCATGCCAGCTCAACACAAAACTAGTAATGACAGAATATGCAACTCCACTAGAGGAAAGCAGTGAAGTGAAGCTTGAGAAAATAACTAGTGACTAACTCCACAGTAGGTGAGTGCTTAGAGGAGCCATCATGAATAATCTCACCCTGCTACTGGAGCAGGGAAAAGCAAATGCTGCTGCTAGTTTCTGTCATCTACCTCACCCATGGAATGCCTGCCCAAATTGATACAGTAAGTCTGAGTGGGTGAGGCACTAGTAAACTTTTCTGTAACCCATGTTGTTCACAGGATGCCTACCTACACTGATCCAGTGAGCATGAGTGTGTGAGATCAGAAGAGAAATGCAGCGGTGGCCGAGAGTGCTACAGCACATCCCTAAGAAGCTAATCATTGGGACCCTCGTGGCTGGAGACAGTTGGAAACAAAGCAGCAGGAGTTATTATTCTTATCCTCCATCAGCAGTGTTAAAGATCTCCCCAAACTACCTTATTCTAGGATGCTGCCAGGAAATAAACAACACAATCTGAGCAAGACAAAAAATAAGTTTTAAGAAAAAAACAGAGTGCTCTCTGTCCCACTAAAGGATATATCCTCATCCAGATCCTGGAGTGGGATATGAGATAGGAAGTGCAGATCCATTTAGATGATAGTGACCCCTAAAAAGCCCGCTCTCCAAGGATGTAAAACTTACTGGGTTTGGGAGTGTTGTTATTTGTTTTTTAGGCGATTTTCCCCTTATTTTTTGTTTCTCTTTTTTTCTTTATTCTCTCACTAATAGCCTTCCTTAGCTTCCCATTGTCTTACCCTATTACTCATCTTTTCTACCCATTTTCAACTCCTGAGATTACTTCTCACCAAAACAACCTAACTATAGATCTACAGCCAGTATATTAAGTACCTGCACCCATCACATTCCATTCATCTTTTCACCATATTCTTTACTCCTTATCTTTTCCATCACAGTTAAGGGAAGAGGTGGGTTGGGAGGGGTAGGTGAGAATGTTGAAAGGACTGACACCAATCAAAATGTACTGCTTCCTAAATGGCAACTCCTTTGTACAGCTACTTAAAAATATCAAAAATACCCCAACAATTACAAACAAGGCCACATTAAATCTACCAGCACAACTATGTTCATTGTAGCATTATTCACTATTGCTAAGGTATGAGACCAACCCAGATACCCCTCAGTAGATGAATGGACCAAGAAGATGTGGTATATATACACAATGGAATTCTATGCTTCATCAGAATGAATGACATTGCCCCATTCATAAGGAAATGGAAAGACTTGGAAAACATTACATTAAGCCAAGTGAGCCAGACCCAAAGAAACATTGGTTCCAAGGCTTCTCTCATTTGTATTAATTAGTATATGTCTAGGATAGTCCAAGCAGAGGATCACAATAGCTCAATATGTACATATGACCATATAAAATGATGCTAATCAAAATAAACTCCAAGATATGGAAGCAAGAGTTTTTTGTTGATGTTGGTGGTGATTGTGCTGTGGGGTTATTTCTTTTTTTTTTTGTTGTTTATTTGTTTTCCTTTTGGTTTATCACTTGTGATCACTGTTTTTAATCCTGGTTCCCTGTGTCTTGTATATACCTTTATCTAATTTGGGGGAAAAAGGGGGGGATACCTGCCACGCCACGTACACTTGGTTGAAACTTTTGGAATGAAAGGTTCTGGACAGGAGTGGAGCCTGACATAGACTCAAGCCCCAGGCATCCCCCAGGAGTTGGTGGAGAACTGGATTCCCTAAAAAAGACAATCTGGTCAGAATTAACCCGTTGTTCTCTGAGAAAGAGAAGTTCCAGTGTGACTGCTGCTCACCACAGTGACCCAGGGCCCAGTGGCAGGATGCCTGCCCTGTGCCCTGACAAGTCCCACCTGGGAGAGCGTCTGTCCTGCCTCCAGGCCAATTTAGGCCTGCCATTGTGTACAACTCTTGTTTCCTCCTCTAACAAGCAGCTCAGTATCCAACCACTATGGGAACCCAGTCCGAGAGGCACAATGGAGAGGAAGCTGCGTTTGGAAAGGAGCAGAGATCACAGCAGGCAAAGCAGCCATGAAGATGTGTCTGCAAGGAGTCCTTAGCTGGGTTCAGCAAAGAGAAGCCAGCGCAGGTGGGCGGAGCGCTTCCATAAAGCTGCCTGTGGTGGACAGATGGCTTCTGATTTGACCTCGACAACAAAATAAGGGACTGCAAGTTCAATGAATAGTCTCTGGCCAGAGAAACAAGGTCAAACACTTAAGTTTCTTCACTTCCAGTGGTTCCTGGTATTTCCAGCTGAGTGGACATCTTTCTGTGACCAGTGGGTGCCACCCCACCTTCTGCGGAGTCTGCGTGAGAGATTGTGTTGGACAAAGAGCTTCAAGGAAGCATGCCCCCAGGAAGGGGGTGTTGGTTCAAGGCTTCCAATACACTTGGCTGCAGCTTTATAGCCTCTACCTTTATTCTTACTATATTCTTCTTGGCTGTACATTCGTTGCCTTTATTCTCATTTTGGCTATTTTTCCATTGATCCGTGAACAGAGCATGTTGTATTTTTCCAGTCCAATAGAGATGGCTTCTCTAAGTAATAAAGACTAAGGCCAAAGATTAAATGTGGGCAATCCCCCAATCAATCTATCATCTGATGTGACATTGCCTCCAGAAACTCCTACAACTTCACAAGCGGTTTTGCAGCTCATGAATAGTAAATATAAAGACTTAAAATTTCTAGATATGTCTAATAGACAAAATCAATGAACTAAACTAAGTTAGAAAGAGTTATCCCAGTAGTTTAGAGAGTTCTAAAAAGAAGGGACCTCTGATTATAAAAGAAAAAGAAAGATTCTCCCAACAGTTATGATTAAGTTTAGTCCAACTTACATTATAGGGAATAGATGGTGTTTTCACACAAAATATAAAGTTAGTGACATATTTCCTGAACCAACCAAGAACCATTTCCTTATACAGGAGCTTATAAAGATGAAATTAGTTGGATAAAATTAAAAAGAGTATAATTTAAGTACAGCCCTGTCTTAGGTTTGTTAATTATTAAACATAAAAAAGGCTGAATAGATGACGTATTCTATTAAACAATATGCTAGACTTGTTTCGCACCACTTAGCTTAAACAGTTGGTGGGATAGTCATTAATTTTCATGTAATTCATCAATGCTTTGCCTTTAAAAAATTGATTACGTGCTTAAATAAACAAAGAATCTATGTCACAATCACACACTGTATAAAAATGTTAATTCTCCTCAATAAAGATACACTCAGATGCAACTCTTTTGAGTCTGTGTCTGTTTGTCACTTCGCCGACTCCTTTGCCCACCTATCCCGAGATCCCTGTCCTGTCGGTCCCAGTGCTCCGGCCGAGCTGGTCCGTCGCAGATACCAAAATGGTGAAACAAAGGACAATGGGTGACCCAATTTAACAGTAATACTCACAAGCCACTATGTTAGAAATGAACTTTACAATTTGTGAGGGAGAATGGGAGGAGAGAAAGTGGGAGAAAAACGAAGGAGAGGGTCACAATGTTCAACAATAAATGTACTCATTACCTTACTTATGTAACTGTAACCCCTCTGTACTCCACCTGTACAACAAAATAAAATAATAATAAAAAAAATTTAAGATTCTCTTGTATACCTAATAAAAATATAGGAGAAAACCAATATTTGTGCATTGTTATCACTACCAACATTCTTCCCCTCAGTTTTACTGTAATTCTGAAATTACTCTAAAATAGTATATTAAAACATTTCTCTTTAAAAAGTAAATGTCAACCAGGCACCAGTGGCTCATGTCTATAATCCTAGCTACTCAAGAAACTGAGATCTGCGATCACATTTCAAAGCCAGCCCACGCAGGAAAGTCTGAGACTCAAATCTCCAATTATCCACAAGAAAACCCAAATTGGAGCTATGACTTAAGTGGTAGACCATTAGCTTTGGCCAGAAGAAGTTCAGAGACAGCACCCAGGCCCAGAGATCAAGCCCCAGGACCAGCAAAAAATAAAAACAAAACTGAAAAGGAAATGTCCTTCATAAAAATATGTGAACAATTTATCAAAAAAAGGTTTTGAAATAAATCAGACTGGGGGAAATTACAGGGAATGGGAGAAGACTCTTCAGTGGGTATTACAACTAGATAAGAGCAAAATCTTATGGTATTCTGTTCCACAATAGAGTTAGTACAGTAATATACTGAACATTTCAAATTGCTAGAAGTTAGGATTTGACATTTTCACTATAAAGTATTGTCTAATATTTCAGCAAATATATTCAACCCAATGTAATCACTATATAACATATATATGTAAAAAAGCATTAAATGGTAAACATTATTTACCATAGCTAACATATGGAACCAACCCAGATGCCCCTCAGTAGATGAATGGATCATTATATGGATCACTTTATATGTATATATATATATATATATATATATATATATATATATATATATATATAATGGAATTCTATGCCTCCATCAGAAAGAATGACACCACCCCAATAGTTAGGAAATGGGAAGACTTGGAAAAAATTACATTAAGTGAAGTAAGCCAGGCCCAAAGAAATATAGGTCCCATGGTTTCCCTTATTTGCAATAACTAGTATAAGTCTAGGACAAACATAAAAGGTCAAAAGCTATGTACATATGACCATATAAGATGATGTTAAAAAAAAAAAAAAAGGATGATGGGGCTGGGAAGGTGGCTCAGTGGTAGAGCGCTTGCCTTGCATGCCTGAGGCCCTGGGTTCGAGTCCTCAGCACCACATATGCAGGAAAAAGCCAGAAGTGGTGTTGCGGCTCAAGTGGTAGAGCGCTAGCCTTGAGCTAAAGAGCTGAGGGACAGTGCCCAGGCCCAGAGTTCAGGCACCACGACTGACCAAAAAATAAATAAATAAAAATAAAAAAGGATGATGTTAGGTGAAATGAACCCCAAGATAGGGACACAACTTGTTTTTTTCTTTCTTGCTATTGTTTTTAATGTATCTAAATGATATTTTTGTTTCTCTTGTATGTTCTTCCCCCATGGTATAACCCCTGTTTTCACTGTATTTGGTGTTGTTGCTTTGTATCTTGTATATACATTTTTCTAATTTGGGGAGGGGAAGGGTAATAATAAAATGCTGAGACAAGAATACAGGATGACCCACTATAACAATGAGATGTACAATACACTATGTAGAAAATGAACTTTACAACTTGGGGGGGGGAGGGAGGAGTTGGAGAGGTGGGAAAATAAAGGATGGCAGGGGAAAACAAAGGAGGAGATAACAATGCTGGATAGGAAATGTACTCATTACCTTACTCATGTAACTGTAACTCCTCTGTACACTATTTTTACATGGAACTCAATATATGTAATTTAATAGTTATGTGTATGAGAAAGAATTAATTTTAAAAAATAATTAAATCAAAAGTCACCATCCTTTCATGCGATTGTTTCTAATATATTTATAAGATGATTTCTTTGTTGCTTTGTATGTCCCTCCCCCACAGTATAACCCCTGCTTATACTGTATTTGATGTTGGTATAATTTGTGGAGGGGAAGGGAAAAAAAACAAATCGTTTAAATAGGGATACAGGTGGGACCCATTGCAACAATGAGATGTACAAGACATTATATCAAAAAACGAACTTTACAACTTTGAGGGGGGTATGGGAAGGGAAGGGGAAACAAAGGGGGAAGCAACAATGCTTGATAAGAAATGTATTCATTATCCTGTCCATGTAATTGTAACCTCTCTATACAGTATTTTCACAGTTAAAAAAAAAGTCACCTAGCTGAAATCTGAGTTCTGAAGGCAAGAATTTTAGAGAGTCAGTATGGGCAATGATATAGAGTACAAAAATGATCTAAAGTACAAAAATTATCTGGAGCACAAAGCAAAAGATCTCAAATATGGCCACCCTAAGTATCATCAAGTGTAAGTTGCCTGTGTGTTTAAACAAATTCTCTGATGCAGTAGCATCAGAGTTTCCAACATAGTATATCATCTAAAAAATACCACATAAATGAGGGACAAAGCAGGTATGAAGCCACTGTCAAAGGGCATTTTGTAAAAACAGGAGATAGTAGTACCATGCATTCAGGGGAAATAGTGAAGATTCTGAGTCTACACTGTCCACAAAGAGAGAGAATACTTTTCATGGAACCCAAAGACAAATTATGCACATGAACTTTTACTGAACTCAGACCAAACTGACGATGAAAGTGAATGAAAATACTAGCATTATATTTTTGTGCTCATTCCTTATGTAACCAATTTCAACCCAACAAATACTTATTCAGCATGCACTATTTATACAGTCTGAAATGGATATTATAATAAATATGAAGAGAAAAAACAGTATCTGCCTTCCAGGGACTCACAATCCACTAAGAGAGACTGACATTAACTTATGTAAACCAAAGGAGAGTATGGTAAGTGCAACCCATGTGCTATGAAAAAAAATAAAGTTAAGAAATTATTTGAAACTGAGGGAAATGGGCTTTTCTTGGCAAAACGTATTATCAGGTCTGCTTTGAAGAGACACTAAGGTGTAACAAAGTCAACTGGATATAAGAAAGGCAGAGGGCCAGGTGTGATTATTTAGAAGGTGGAAGCAGAAAGAGTATGAGTTCAAGGCCAACCTAGGCTACATAGTCCTGTCTGGGAAAAAGAGGGGAGGGGAGGGAATGAGAGGGGAGGGAAAGAGAAGGGAAGGGAAGGGATTGTTTTTCTCACTTAGTTTGTGTTTAAAGTATCTTACAATATTGCCAATTGTGTATTATAACCCTATCAATGGTAAAGACACCATAATACAAAATAAAGTGAGAAATGTCAGAAAATGGACTATGGACACAAAGGTAGCTGGACATTATTCCATACTCAGAGGGAACCATTTGAAGGGAAAAGATGACATACTCAGGTTTGTTTTGTTTAGAAGTTACCATGATCTTGATGTGAAGAATAGAAACAGGAAGAGCAGCTTGGGAGTAAATAAAAATCCAGACCAAAAGAAATAAAGGTCTCTGCCCAAAGGACTGCACTGAAAGATTGTTAGAATGTCCACTCAAAATTCTCTTAAAGACAATTCAAAATTGCACAAATTTATGTCATAGGAAAAGAATAAATTGTTTATATACTACCATACCTTTCACTGGGGGGAGAAGAGGATGTCAAGAATTAGCCAGATTTGCTGCCAACCCCTTTCTTTGAACTATTTCCACATATTGAATCTACTTTTACAAGACAGTCAACTTCCACTACAGTGTGAGTGGAGTAACAGACAGCAGATTATATTCTCACCAAAAGCAACATACAAGTTAAAACACAATAAGAAGCCAGATACTGGTGCCTCATGCCTTCAATTTTAGTTACTCAGGAGATTGAAATCTGAGGATTGTAATTCAAAGCCAGACCTGGCAGAAGTCTGTGAGACTCATGTCCAATTAACCATCCCACAGCCAGAAGCAGAGTGTGGCTTAAGTGGTAGAGCCCTAGCTTTGACCAAAAATAAAAAGCTCAGTGATGGTGTCTAGGCCCTGAGTTCAAGTTCCAGGCCCAGCACAAATGCACACATAAAACGAAACAACTTTTCAAAAAACACAACATCAAGCAACAAAGAACAGTTATGTTTGAATCAAATCAATTTGTTACCTGGAAAGAGTTTCTAGGATACAGTGTAGTGAATGAAAAAAAAAGCTTACTGAACACTTAGATATACATATTAAATTGTAGCCCTCTTGTACAACCTTTGGAAGATCAGAAAAATTAAAATAAAATGTAAAAAATAATAAAGAAAAGAGGCTGATAAAAATTGTGAGTAGAAGCCAGGTGCCCATGGCTCACAACTTGTAATCCTAGCTACTCAGGAAGCTGAGATCTGAGGATCTTGGTTCAAGTCCAACCCAGGCAGGAAAGTCTGTGAGACACTTATCTCCAATTGACCACCAGAAAATTGGAAGTGGCACTGTGGTTCAAGTGGTAGAGCACTAGCCTTGAGCTGAAGAGCTGAGTGACAGCACCCAGGCCCAGAGTTCAAGCCCCACGACTGACAAAAAAAATTAGTAGAAAGGGAGTTGCTGACAGAACAGGAGCAAGAAGTTGACTAAAGTTTACAGGGAAGTATCCTGGAGAGGAGAGGGCAGCACAGAGAACTCTGAAGGTTTGCAGCGGAGGGAGGGGCCCATCTACAATCACCAGAATCACATGGATCTGAAAATGGGGCTAATTCTGTCAACTAGACTAAAAAACCTTAAGTATAATTTCTATGAGGAACTAAAAGAAAGGTCTGTGATTTTATTCTACTTATATCCTAAAATTTTAGGATGGATTCTGATAGAAGACAGGACTCCTAGGTCAGCAGAGGAAGCAGCCTGGGCATGTATATATTTGTATCCGTTTGCTTTGTCTACAATTCCCATGGACATATATTGTGGGTTTCCATCAAACCAAAGAACAAAAAGCTTGGTTGGGTAAGTACCCCTATTTATAGTGGGGAGTAAGTCTGTGTGTTATCAAGCCAGAAGAAAATAATTAGCCCCATCAAGCATGTATGAATAAAACAAGATAATTCAATCAACTATAATGTGGGTTTAGAAGTTTTAGTGAAGATAGCGAAAAGAGAGGCAGAACCTGGCTCAAGGGTAAATATGTTAGAGCTAAAGTTGATGAATACGTAGAAGAATCAGCATAACTTAATGAGAAATCATATCATCTGTATTTATACAACAGAGCTATTATGAGTATTCATCAAATGTTCAACAAATAACTATGAGAGAGAAAAAACACAGAAATAGAGCTAATATATAGTACCAAAAGAGACAAGAATCTTTGAAAAGGCATTAAGGCACAGTGAAGAGATAATTTTGCATTCAGAGAGTCCTGAACCTTACCATTTGCTACATAATATGGGACAACTCAACGGTATACTCTGTATCTCAGTTTCTTCTTGTACAGAGTGGAGATAATATCATTATTGCAAGATTTAACAATAATATATAAAATGTAATTGTCAGCTAGTATGTCTTGATAGCTAGTAGCTGTATTTTATTATTAATAATATAATAGTTTGATTGCCTTAAACTAGCCTCAAAGTGCCACAATATGAAAGACTGCTTTATAAACATCTCTGCTCTTTGAATGATTGTCTTAGAAAACAGCACTAATGCAGACAGTCATTTATTTTCCATATATAGCAGCAATAATAAGAGGTCCTGAAGCTCCATCCAGAGTTACAAGGCATTCAAATGAATTATAAGAAAAAAGGGTCACAAGCCAAATAATAACTAAAGTATTTTCCTCCACTCCCAGCCTCTTGAGTAGCTATAATTACAGGCATGAGCCACCAGTCCTCAGCAATTATTTTAAGTGCTTCCCCTGACTTTGCTATTACTCTATACCTTTGTGTAATTTGGCTCATACCCAGATAAAATGCAGTCACTTTGTGAGACACTTATGATTTTTTTTTGTTCATTATAATTAACCAAGTATTTACTGCAATAAGAACATATAGTAGTGTAGACATTAGTGAAAATGATGCAATACATAACTTCAATGGCTTATCTACAAAAGGTGAGTCAGCCAGGTCTATGTAGTAGAATCCTGTTTTGTTTTTAAAAAAGAAAAACCTCAGACATATACTAGTTATTGCAAATAAGGGAAACCATGGGACCTATGTTTCTTTGGGCCTGGCTTACTTCACTCAATATAATTTTCTCCAAGTCTTTCCATTTCCTAACAAATGGGGCAATGTCATTCTTTCTGATGGAGGCATAGAATTCCATTGTGTATATATACCACATTTTAAGTTGCTGTCAGGTGAAATGAACCCCAAGATAAGTATTCAAATGTTTTTTCTTTCATGTGATTGTTTCTAACATATTTATAAGATGATTTCTTTTTTGCTTTGTATGTCCCTCCCCCACGGTATAACCCCTGCTTTCACTGTATTTGATGTTGGTATAATTTGTGGAGGGGAAGGGAAAAAAATCGTTTAAATAGGGATACAGGTGGACCCATTGCAACAATGAGATGTACAAGTCCTTATGTTGAAAAACGAACTTTACAACTTTGGTGGGGGGGGCGAAGAAAGGGAGGAGATGGGAAGGAATGGGAAGGGGGAACAAAGGAGGAGGCAACAATGCATGATAAGAAATGTACTCATTATCTTGCCCATGTAATTGTAACGCCTCTGTATGGTATTTTCACAATAAAAACATGTAAAACAAAACACAAAAATAACCTCTAGGGTGCGTATGGGAGTGAAAAACTGGGAGAGACTAAGGGAAGGGTGACATTGTCCAAAAAGAAATGTAGCCATTATCTGAATTATGTAACTGAACCCCTCTGTATATCACCTTTATAATAACAATTTTAAAGAATTAAGCCCTCCAGAAAACACTCCAAATAAAAAAGTAGGAGTGAAAATAGCTTTTAAAACGTTTTAATATCTTTAAATAGATATACAGAGGGGTCTCAATTCAACATATCAATTTATGTGTATACTGCATCTTGATTGGTATCAACTTTTTCCATGGTTCTCCCCCTACTCCATCTATCTCAACTGTACCCATGCCCTCAAGTTTTAGCTCCATTTTCACATATGTTCATTGAGTCTTATGACTACATTCACCCATCATTCCTGGTTCATCTGCCCCCTCCCCTTAATCTCCACTATCTGCAGATAAGACATTCTTCAGATTCCTAGTACTCATTATGTTAATCTGTCTTAATTGTTCAAAGGGGCTACACTATGGAAATCCACCCCTTCATATACCATACTTTAGCCTGTTACATAGTGTTTACATAGTCTGTTACATATGTGTTTTCACATATGTTTATATATTAGTTCTAACTTCCACATATAAAAGAAAACATGCACCCTTTTTTTCTGAGCCTGACTTACTTCATTCAACATAATTTTTCCAGGTCTTTCCATTTCCCTGAAAAATATGTAATATTATTCTTCCTGATTGACATCTTAACTACCCCATTCCTGACTCAGGAACCTATTGGGGATGTTGAAGATATCCTCCCACATTCCTACTTTGGGTTCCTGGTGCCAGAGAAACCAGAGTGAGCCTGTCTGAAGGGCTCATACAGCTTGCCTTTGTTTGCCTAACCAAGAAATCTCTAAGAACTAGACAGTTGGTACATGGAGGATGAGCATTTGTTAAAAACATTTAAAAGGGAGGTGGGGCAAGATGGCAAACTAGAAGCATCTGCCATTTTCACTCTGTGAATAAGAACAATCTGGTGTCATAGAACAGGCTAGATTCAGAAGTGAGAAAGAAAAGATGGCCAAAATGAACAAAAGAAATTACAAGAAGCAAAAAATGGTGGAGAAACTTGCCCAGTTGGAGGAAAACAGAAAAAAAAATCTCAAAAGCCCGCATCTGGCTTCCCCAAGTGGGAAAAATGAGCTCTGAAATACAAGGCAAATTCACATGGTCCTGTCAACTTCCAACTTCTATGTATAAGAAAAGTCCACAGAAACAGCAAACCTTAATTACACTGCAGAGATTTGTGAGGCAACAATTACTCCAGCATGAGAGATTATCATTGGTAATGCGCATGAGCCATATCCTAGAGAGGGGCAGGGAGTCGATCATCTTGGGTGCAAGCCAGCCTCCCCCACCCCGAGGATAAGGAATAATCACGGTTTAACAACTCACTGGACATTTGTCCATAAAAATCAGGCATAAGTCAATCATAAGAGGTACCTGATGACAGGGAACTTCCTAACAAGACCCTGCAAATAATCTGAAACATTAGTGAGCAACACTGCCCGTTTAGAGGCCAGAAGTTCAAAAGCCTGACTGAACTAGTGACAGAGGCGTCAGATTTCCCACTGCTCATGACAGCAGCACAGATATGGCAGTTAGTGTGTTTTTGCCTGTGTTGATCAGCAGTGGGGAATTATAATGAAACTTCTATTCGAGGCAACTGAGACACTAAAAGGCAACTGCTCCAGACATCTGGCAGTGAAAGAGCACAGGAATACCTAGAACCTTTTTAATTATTCTAATATTTTAATCATGTAGCTATTATTTTCCCTGTGTATATCTTATATAATCATTTACTTCTTGCTTTTTAATTTTTAGTATAGGCCATTTAACCCCTCCCATTTACTTAGTAGTTCTGCTTCTCTTCCCCCTCTTTTCTCAGAACTCATAATAACTGTACCACAACACCTGACATTCAGTATTTAATTTAAAAATCACATATTCATTCATCCCCTTTCTGTAACCCTTCCCACTTACATGTTTCTTCTATATACAGATAGAACTGTTTGTTCTCTTGCTCACATTTCATTATATCCTTGTTTCTTGTTCCTTCATACCTAATCTTTCCTAAGTATCTACCTGCTTGCCTAGTAACTAAATTGACCAAATATCACTCAATTTAACTATTGGTTTATTTCCTGCATTTTTTTTCTGCTTCCAGTTCCACCTTTGTGTCCAGATTTATTGAAAAGTATTAGAACAATAGTGGTGAGTAGTGATTGACACTATTACAAAGTTGTGGTTTATCACCTGTAAAAGCAGAGTCCTAAACAGTGAAATTATTTGACAACTGAGCCACATCCTTCCAAAGCAGCAACAGAGAAATATACCACAACCCAGATATTATCCAATCTTAAGTAATCTGCAAGAAATAACCAACTAAAAAACACAAGGGTCTGAAATCTCTACCAAATCTTGGTCCCAGGTCCATAAATTAAAATGAAAAATCACTAAACTTATTCTCCTTATCTCAATGAAGAACTCAGAATTGCTCTGGAAACCCAAAGAGAATTATCTTTGGATAATAGGACTCTATTCATAAACACTAACAGTTTTTTTTTCTTTTTTATCGGTTGTGGGGCTTGAACTCTGGGCCTGGGCACTGTCCCTCACTCTTCACCTAGTGCTCTACCACTTCGAGCTACAGTGCCACTTCCAATTTTCTGGTGGTTAACTGGAGATAAGAGTATCACAGACTTTCCTGCCTGGGCTGGCTTTGAACTGCAACTCTCAGATCTTAGCCACCTGAGTAACTAGAATTATAGGCACAAGCCACTGACCCCTGGCAGATACTAACATTTTTTAAAGATAACACAAATAAAAGCTATCGTGAGCCTCTGATAAACGGTTTCAAAGGTAGTATCTCTTAGCTGGTCTTAAGGGGATAAATGACTAAGAGAAAAAATATGCCAAGTAAAATGTGATGACTATAGTGAACAATAGGTTTCTGAACACACTCCATACTTGCAGAAACGCCAGGATATGTGGAGAAGGGAGTGGCTGCTGTTTCAATTTAATTATGAAATGTTCCCAAAATAACAGCCTCATGTGTTGAAGAAATGATCCCCACATACTAACACTATTGTTATATGATTGCATCATGGAGTAATAACCTCTTCAATGGATGAACTATAACTATATTAGGTTATCAGAAGTAGGAACTAGTTAGAGAACATAAGTCACTGAAGATATGCCTTAGATGGGTATATCTTGTCTCCAATCTTTGGTCCTACTGTCTATCTTGTCTACCATGTGTTGACCCAATTTGCCTCACTACATGATCCCCAACAGGATACCTTGCATAAACGTGCCTGAGTCCAAAGGCAAAAGAGCCATGTGATAAAAGACTTAACCGCTAAAATCATGGATCAAAATAAATCTAACCCATTTTAAATATCTTCTCTCAGTTGCTCTGATACAGTGATGGGAAGGTGGCTGTGTAGTGTAAAATCAAGTTATCAGGCCAATGAATATTCAGTTTATGAAGATTTGAGTACTAAATGATAATGAATCAGGGATATACTTCTTTTGTAACACTTCAAAAGGACAAACTGAGGCCGAGTGCCAGTGGTTCACACCTGTAATCCTGCCTACTCAGAAGGTTGAGATCTGAATAGCGTGGTTCAAAGCCTGCCTGGGAAGGAAAGTTGCAGAAACTCTTATCTCCAGTTATCACCAGAAAACCGGAAGTGGCATTGTGGCTCAAGTGGTAGAGCACTTGTCTTGAGCTGAAGAGCTGAGACAGAACCAAGGCACAGATTTCAAGCTCCATCACCAAAAAAAAAAAAGACTATAAAATAATATTGATGAATATCAACATGTTAAATCAAGAAATTCTGATAATCAAAAGTCACTGTCAGTAAAAAGTACAAGTGACAAATTGAAGATGTATGTAACACATGTAACGGGTAAAATATTAGTAACAATATATTAGTAACACCAAGAAATAGATTTTAAATAACATCCTAGAGAAAAAGGGACAAAAAAATCAACACAAATTTCACAGAAAAGGTAATCAGAATGATCAGTAAAATATGAAAATATATAAAATCCAGTAATAAACAAAAAATGAAAAGTAAAATCACAATGTTATGAGACATAAAAAATGAAAGGAATAAAAATTCTATACTATTCTTATATTTTGTAATATTACTTATATACTATACAATAAATATAATATATTATGTAATATATACATTATATAATGTTCTAATGTATATATTATATGATATATTATTATATTTACTATATAATTGTATTGTATTTATATAAATGTATTTATATATGTTTATATAGTGTATATTAACATATAACATTCATATTAATAAATAATATCTTATATTATATCATATATTTCATATCTAGCATATATAGTACATATAATATATACATATATTAAATTATATATGACACTTTTTAAATTTTATTGTCAAGGTGATGTACAGAGGGGTGACAGTTACATAAGTAAGGTAGTGAGTACATTTCTTGTTGAACTTGTTACCCCCTCCCTCATTTTTCTCCCTCTTTCCCTCCCTCCCAACCCTCTCCAAGAAGTACAGATCATTTCCAACATATTCTCTTGTGACTATTGCTGTTGCTTTAGATTCCACTTTGTCCTTTGTCTCACCATTTTGTTGTCCCATTCCCTTCCTTAATTCATATAAATGTATGTACAATACCCAAGGTAACAAAATCAAATACAGTGACAACAGCAGATAAAACATAGGGGGGGGAAACACAAAATAAAAAAAAATGACTTAGTACATTAAAAAACAACAACAAAGAAAAACCTCTTGAGTTCATATATTGGAGTTCATTTTGCTTAGCATCAATTTATATGGTCATACATAGGTATTGAGCTATTCTGTTCATCTGCTGGAATTTTTGTAGACGTATGCTAATTATTAAAAATGAGGGAAACAAGTTTGGGCCTGGATTACTTCACTTAATATGATTTTTTCCCAAGTCTTTACATTTCCTTACAAATAGGGACATACCACACATTCTGATGGAAGCATAGAATTCCTGTGTGTGTGTGTGCGTGTGTGTGTGTGTGTGTGTGTGTGTGTGTGTGTGTGTGTGTGTGTGTATCATACTTTCTTGGTCCATTAAGATATGATAAATATTACACATATATTTTATATTTTCTTTTCTATTATTTTTTAACATTTTATTGTTATATTGAAACTACCGTACAGAGGGGTTACAATTACATGGGAAAGGTAATGAGCACATTTCTTATCAAGCATTGTTGCCTCCTCCTTTGTTTCCCTTTACCATCCCTTCCCATCTCCCCTCCCCTTGACCCCCTTACACCCCCTCACCCTCCCATGGCCCCCCACCCTTGCAAAAGTTGTAAAGTTCGTTTTTCGACATAATGTCTTGTACATCTCATTGTTGCAGTGGGTCCACCTGTATCCCTATATAAACAATTTGTTTTTTCCCTTCCCCTCCACAAATGATAACAACACCAAATAGAGTGAAAACAGGGGTTATACAGTGGGAGAGGGACATACAAAGCAACAAAGAAATCATCTTATAAATATGTTAGAAACCATCACAAGAAAGAAAAAACATTTGAATCCATATCTTGGGATTCATTTCGCCTAACATCAACTTATCTGACCTTTTCTGCGTGTCTCAGACATATACAAGTTATTGCAAATAAGGGAAACCATGGGACCTATGTTTCTTTGGGCCTGGCTTACTTCACTTAATAAAATTTTTTCCAAGTCTTTCCATTTCCTAACAAATGGGGCAATGGCATTCTTTCTGATGGAGGCATAGAATTCCATTCTGTATATATAACACATTTTCTTGATCCATTCATGTACTGAGGGGCATTTGGGTTGGTTCCATATCTTAGCTATGGTAAATAATGCTGTGATAAACATAGTTGTGCTGGAAGCTTTAGTATGTTCTTGTTTGTGATCATTTGGGTAAATGCCCAAAAGTGGGATTGCTGGGTCATAGGGGAGCTCTATGTGGAGTCTTTTAAGGAATCTCCATACTACTTTCCAAAGTGGTTAAACAAGTTTACATGCTCACCAACAAAGCAGTAAGGTTCCCTTCTGTCCAAATCTCCTCTAGCATCTGTTGTTACTAGAGTTTCTGATTATAGCCAATCTAACTGGGGTGAGCATTTAGATGTTGAGCATTTAAATGTTGAGCATTTCTTCATGTGTCTATTGGCAATCATTCTTTCCTCTTCAGAGAAGTTTCTCTTTAAGTCTTTAGCCATTTATTTATTGGGCAGTTGTTTCTTTGAGGATTTGTTGTTGGGTGATTTAATTTTTTGAGTTCCAGGTATATTTTATATACGAGACCCTTGTCCATTGTATGGCAAGTGAAGATCTTCTCCCAATCCTTGCGCTTTCTATTTATCTTGCTAGCTATGCAGAAGCTCTGCAATTTCATGCAATCCCATTTGTCTAACTTTTCTTTGATTTGTTGTTTCTGGGTCTCTATTAAGAAAATTTTGGCCTGTGCCAAGGAGACCTAGAATTTCTCCTATTCCATCCTGTAATGTTTTCAGAGTGTCTCCTTTGTCTCCCAGGTCTTTGATCCATTTGGAGTTGATTCTGGTGCAGGGTGATATATAAGGATCTAGCTTTAGTTTTCTGCAAGTGATTAACCAATTTTGCCAGCACCATTTACTGAAGAGGAGGTCTTTCTTCCATTCTATTGTTTTAGCCCCCCTTATCAAAGATTAGATGGATATAGGTCTGTCGGTTCATTTCTGGGTTTTCAATTCTATTTCATTGGTCCTGAGGTCTGTTCTTGTGCCAGTATTAAGTTGTTTTGATTACTATGACTTTTTAGTATAGTTTGAAATTTGGTATTGATGTTCCTGCAGCCCTGTCCTTTCTGTTAAGGATCATTTTGGCTATTGGGGGTCTTTTATTGTTCCACATGAATTTTTGGATTGCCTCTTCTATTTCCTTGAAGAATGATGTTGCAATATTGATAGTTGTCCAATGAGAAAAGTGTGGCTGAAATTAGGAAAGCAACTCCATTTGTAATAGCCCCACAAAAAATAAAATACATAGGAATTAACTTAACCAAAGAAGTGAAGGACCTCTATGATGAAAACTTTAAAATCTTGAAAAAGGAAATCAACACAGAACTTAAAAAATGGCAAAACCTCCCATGCTCCTGGATTGGCAAGATTAACATCGTGAAAATGGCAATACTTCCCAAGGCTATCTACAAATTCAACGCGATACCTATCAAAATTCCACCCTCATTCTTCAAGGAAATAGAAGAGGCAATCCAAAAATTCATATGGAACAATAAAAGACCCCGAATAGCAAAAACGCTCCTCAACGGAAAGAACACTGCTGGAGGAATATCAATACCAAATTTCAAACTCTACTATAAAGCCATAGTAATCAAAACAGCTTGGTATTGGCATAAGAACAGACCTCAGGACCAATGGAATAGAATTGAAAACCCAGAAATGAACCTACAGACCTATAGCCATCTAATCTTCGATAAGGAAGCTAAAACAATAGAATGGAAGAAAGACAGCCTCTTCAGTAAATGGTGCTGGCAAAATTGGTTAACTACATGTAGAAAACTTAAGCTAGATCCTTATATATCACCCTGCACCAGAATCAACTCCAAATGGATCAAAGACCTTGAACTCAAAGCAGACACTCTGAAAACATTACAGGATGGAATAGGAGAAACCCTAGGTCTCCTTGGCTCAGGTCGAAATTTTCTGAATAGAGACCCGGAAGCACAACAAATCAAAGAAAGGTTGGACAAATGGGATTGCATAAGATTGCAGAGCTTATGCAGGGCAAATGACATAGCTGGCAAGATCAATAGAAAGCCCACCGATTGGGAGAAGATCTTTACTAGCCATACAACGGACAAGGGTCTCATATCTAAAATATACTTGGAACTCAAAAAATTAAACCACCCAACAACAAATCCTCAAAGAAACAACTGCCCAAAAATAAGTGGGCGAAAGACTTAAAGAGAAGCTTCTCTGAAGAAGAAAGAAGGATGGCCAATAGACACATGAAGAAATGTTCAACATCCCTAGCCATAAAAGAAATGCAAATCAAAACAACATTGAGATATCACCTCACTCCAGTTAGAACAGCAAAAATCAAGAACTCTAACAACAACAGATGCTGGAGGGGATGTGGACAGAAAGGAACCTTACTTCATTGTTGGTGGGAATGTAAACTTGTTCAACCACTTTGGAAAGCAGTATGGAGGTTCCTCAAAAGACTTCACATAGAGCTCCCCTATGATCCAGCAATCCCACTTTTGGGCATTTACGCAAATGTTTACAAACAAGACCACACTAAAGCTACCAGCACAACTATGTTTATTGCAGCATTATTTACCATAGCTAAGATATGGAACCAACCCAGATGCCCCTCAGTAGATGAATGGATCAAGAAAATGTGGTATATATACACAATGGAATTCTATGCCTCCATCAGAAAGAATGACATTTCCCCATTTGTTAGGAAATGGAAAGGTTTGGAAAAAATTATATTAAGTGAAGTAAGCCAGGCCCAAAGAAACATAGGTCCCATGGTTTCCCTTATTTGCAATATCTAGTATAGGTATGAGTCAAGCAGAAAAGGTCAGATAATGTGATGTTAGGAAAATGAACCCTTAAATATGTATTTTAATGTTTTCCTTTCTTTCATGCATGTGTTTCTAACGCATTTATAAGATTATTTCTTTGTTGCTTTGTATGTCCCTCCCCCGCAGTGTAACCCCCGCTTTCACTATATTTGATGTCAGTATAACATGTGGAGGAGATGGGGACAAACAAGTCGTTTAAGGATTCAGGTGGACCTGTTGCAACAATGAGAAGTACAAAATGTCATGTCAAAACCAGCTTTACAATGTCGGTGTGGGGGGGGAGGGGGGTATAATTGGGTGGGGGGAGGGGGGAGGCTGGGAAGGGAAGTGAAGGGTAAAAAAAGGAGGAGGCTGCAATGCTTGGTAAGAAATGTATGCATTATCCTGCCCATGTAATTGTAGCCCCTCTGTACAGTATGTTCTCAAATAAAATAAAATACAATTAAAAAAAATATTGATAGTTGTCACACTGAATTTGTAGATAGCCTTGGGAAGTATTGTCATTTTCACGATGTTGATCCTTCCAATACAGGAACATGGGAGGTTTTTCCACTTTCTAAGTTCTGTTTTAATTTCCTTTTTCAAGTTTTTATCGTAGATGTCCTTCACTTCTTTGGTTAAGTTAATTCCTAGGTATTTTATATTTTGTGGGGCTATTACAAATGGACTTGCTTTCCTGATTTCAGCCAAACTTTTCTCATTGTTGGCATACAGAAAAGCCATTGATTTTTAATTTTATACCCTACTACATTACCAAAGTTTTGATTCAGCTTCAGTAATTCGGGTGTACAGTCTGTGGGATTGTTTAAGTACAAGATCATGTCATCTGCAAAGAGGGAGAGTTTTACTTTATCTTTCCCAAATACATCTGGTCCTGGGCTTTTCTTAGATAGGAGGTCTCGTATTGTTGCTTCTATTTCAATGCTTGATATGGGCCTGTTAAGATGGTTTAACTCATCTTGGTTTAGTTTCGGCATGTCGATGTTTGCCAGAAAAATGGCCATTTCTGCCAAGGTCTAAAACTTATTAGCATAAAGTTTTGAGAAGTATTCCCTTATAATGTTCTGAATCTTGGTTGTTTCTGTGGTAATGTTTCCATTCTCATCTTTGAGTTTATTTATTTGAGTGCATTCTCTTCTTTTTCTGATAAGATTTGCTAAGGGTCTGTCAATTTTATTATTTTTTTTTGAAGAACCATCTCATTGTTTTGTTGACTCTTTCTATAGTTTTTGCAGTCTAATTCGTTTAATTCTGATTTAATTTTAATTATTTCTTTCTGTCTACTGGATTGGGGTTTACCTTGCTGCTCTTTTTCAAGGAAGGAGGTTCAGATGTCTCATTAAATTGTTGGTTTCAGATCTCTCCAATTTGTTGATGTAAGAACTCACAGCTATAAACTTGCCTCTGAGTACTGCCTTTGCTGTGTCCCAGAGGATCTCGTAATTTGTGTGCTCATTTTTGTTGAATATCATGAACATTTGAATTTCCTTTCTAATTTCTTCCATGACCTACTGATGATTCAACAGTGTGTTGTTCAGCCTCCATGTGTTACAGGACTTTCTTTGGTGGCTTTTGGTGCTGAATTCTAATTTTATTACCATGTGGTCTGAGAGAATGCAAGGTATAACTTCAATGTTTCTGAATTTGGACAAGTTTGTTTGTGACCTAAAATGTGGTCTATTTTGGAAAATGTTCTGTGTGCTGCTGAGAAAAAACGTGTATTCTGATGCTGCTAGGTGAAATAATCGTTAGATGTGTGTTAAATCTAGTTGATCTATGCAGTTTTTAAGATCTGTGGTTTTTCTCTTGGGTTTTTACCAGGTTGATCTATCTAGTGGGGGTAGTAGTGTGTTAAAGTCCCCAACAATTAATGGCTTTGTATCTATGCGAGCTTTGAGGGAAAGTAGTGTTTCTTGGATAAATTTGGGTGGCCGATTGTTTGGCAAATTAATATTTAGAATTGTAATATCCTCCTGAAGGAGACATCCCTTAATTAGTATGTAGTGACCTCCTTTATCTCTTCACACTAATTTTAATTTGAAGTCTATTTTATCTGATATTAGGATTGCAACTCCTGCCTGTTTATGGAGGCTATTTGCTTGGTAAATTTGTTCCAGCCTTTCACATTGAAAATGTGTTTGTTCAAGACCACACTAAAGCTACCAGCACAACTATGTTTATTGCAGCATTATTTACCATAGCTAAGATATGGAACCAACCC
The DNA here is from genome assembly GCF_024711535.1 of Dipodomys merriami. Lineage (NCBI taxonomy): Eukaryota > Metazoa > Chordata > Mammalia > Rodentia > Heteromyidae > Dipodomys > Dipodomys merriami. The sequence goes on from NW_027204492.1 coordinate 26,816,517, forward strand.
AGATGCCCCTCAGTAGATGAATGGATCAAGAAAATGTGGTATATATACACAATGGAATTCTATGCCTCCATCAGAAAGAATGACATTGCCCCATTTGTTAGGAAATGGAAAAACTTGGAAAAAATTATATTAAGTGAAGTAAGCCAGGCCCAAAGAAACATAGGTCCCATGGTTTCCCTTATTTGCAATATCTAGTATATGTATGAGTCAAGCGGAAAAGGTCAGATAATGTGATGTTAGGAAAATGAAACCTTAGATATGTATTTTAATGTTTTTTTCTTTCATGCATGTGTTTCTAACGCATTTATAAGATTATTTCTTTGTTGCTTTGTATGTCACTCCCCCACAGTATAACCCCTGCTTTCACTATATTTGATGTCAGTAGAACTTGTGGAGGAGATGGGGAAAAACAAGTCGTTTAAGGATACAGATGGACCTGTTGCAACAATGAGAAGTACAAGTTGTCATGTCGAAAACGAGCTTTACAAAGTTGGTGCCGGGGAGTGGGGGGAGCGGAAGGATTGGGTGGGGGGAAGGGGGAAGGCTGGGAAGGGAAGTGAAGGGTAAACAAAGGAGGAGGCTGCAATGCTTGGTAAGAAATGTATGCATTATCCTGCCCATGTAATTGGAACCCCTCTGTACATTATGTTTACAAATAAAATAAAATAAAGAAAAAAAAAGAAAATGTGTTTGTTTTAATGGGCAAGGTGTGACTCCTGAAAGCAGCAGATAGAAGGGTCTTGCTTTTCATCCAACTAGACAGTCTATGTCGATTCATTTGAGAGTTAAGTCCATTAATGTTGAGTTAGGACTGAGAGGTATTTGGAAGTTCCTGCCATTTTATCCACCTTCTTAGGGGCTACAATAACTGGGTTCTTCCTATGGTTCTTGGATTCGCAGTTTGGGTGTGGTTTCTTGGCCTTTATTGTGGTCTTGTTGGTTTTCTATGTGTAGGACATCTTTAAGTATCTTTTGGTGGACTGGTTTGGTGGAGATATATTGTTTCAGTTTTTTTTGCTATGGAAGGTTTTTATTTGACCTTCAGTTATGAAGGAGAGTTTAGCTGGGTACAGTATTCTTGGTTGATAGTTGTTTGTCTTTAGGGCATGGCATACTTCATTGCAGGCTCTTCTATGATTTATTTGTCTCTGCTGAGAAATCTGAGGTCATTCTAATTGGTTTCACTTTATAGTTGATTGATCTTTTCTCCTTGACAGCTTTAAGGATCTTTTCCTTGGTCTGAATTGATCTTTTGCATATTATAATGTGACGGTGGGATGTTCTGTTCTGGTTTGGTCTATTTGGGGTTCTAAAAGTGCCTTTTATCTGAATAGGCATATCTTTTTGCATGGTTGGGACATTCTCTGCTAGGATCCTGTTAAACAAATTTCCCAGACCATTAACTTCTGTCTCTAGGTGCTCCTCTACACCCATTATCCTCAGATTCTGCCTTCTGATGGTGTCTTGCAAATGTTGAATAGATCTATCAGATTTCTTGGATTTGTCTTGGATGGTTGTATGTTCTTTCTCTATAATATCTAGGCTGTTTTCAATCCCTGAGATTCATTCTTCTGCATGGTCTAACCTACTTTCAAGACTTTCTACTTTGTTTTTTATTTCTTTTCCTTCTAATTGGTCAGCTTTGATGGCTTCCAAATCTTCACTGGAGCTTTGTTTTAGATCTTGTATGAGCTTCTTTACTTCCTTAATTTGGTGTTCAGTGTTTATTCAGTGTTAATTGGTTATGGTTTCCTTGGACTCCCATTCCTTTTGTTGGGCTTCATTCAGCATTCCCTTTGTGGCCTCCCTGAAGTCTTTCAGCTGTCTGTTTATGGATTCCATGAATGCCTCTATTGATCTTTGTCTATTCTCATCTACTCTCGCAATTCCTGTATTCCTCTTTGATTAGCTTCCTCACATTCACCCAATTCCTGTAGTTCTCTTTGACTGTTCTCTGGTTGCTCATGCAATTCCCTTATTTCTCTTTGACCATTCTCAGCCTGCTCATGCAATTCCTGTATCAATCTTTGAGTAGTTTCCTCACACTCATGAGATTCCTGTATTAATCTTTGGTTTGCCTCCTCTCTCTCCCTATCACACTCATACTGGGTCTTTTGCAGGTTTTCAATCTTTTCATTCACCATGTTTACCAGTCATGTTTGTAGAGCTTTTGGGGAACTCTGCTCTGGATTATTCATTAACTGGTCTGTCACCTGATTGTCACGAGTGGGATTTGAGATACTCGGACTTGCCATTATTCTTGTGTTTTTCCGGCTTGTTCTGCCCATTTGGTATGAAAGTAACACCAATGGTTAATTTTTTTGAAGAACCAACTCTTTGTTTTGTTGATTCATTCAATGGTGGTCTTGGACTCTAATTCATTTAATTCTAATTTAATTTTATTTGTTCCCATCTACTGGATTGGGGAGCTTCAGGTGAATTATTAAAGTGTTGGTTTGAGATCTCTCCAATTTTTTGATGCAGGAACTGAGAGCTATATTTCCTCTGAGTACTGGATTTGCTGTATCCCAGAGAAATTGGTAATTTTTATGTTCATTTTTGTTAAATATCATGAACATTTGAATTTTCTTCCTACTCTCTACCATGACCCACTGGAGGTTCAACATGTATTGTTCAGTCTCCCTGTGTTACAGGATATTTTTTGGTTGGTTGAATTCTAATTTTATTTCTTTTTGATCTGAGAGAATGCGGGCATAATATCAATGTTTCTGTATTTGGGAAAATTTCTTTGTGATCAAAAAGGTGGTCTATTTTGGACAATGTTTTGTGTGCTGCTGAGAAGAACGTGTATTCTGATGCTATTGAGAGAAATATTCTGTAGATATCTGTTAAGTCTAGTTGGTCTATGCAGTTGTTCAGATCCAAGGTTTCTCTCTTGAGATTTTGCTGGGTTGATCTATCCAGCAGGGAGAGTGGTGTGTTAAAGTCCCCAATAATTAATGTCAAGCAAGAGGTATTTTATTTTACTGTTTTTAGGGGTTTTTTTCCTTTCCCTTTTTTCTTTGGTTTATTCCTTTCGTTGCTTTTTTTTATTCCTCTACCCTTTGTCTTGTATATGTTTATCTGATTTGGGGAGGAGAAGAGGAAGCACAGAAATGGTGGGGAAAATTGTGGTCCAATTCAGCACTTAAACTCACTAGACACTATGTTGGAAATGAACTATACAACTTGTGGAAGGAAGTCAGGAGGGAAAAACCGGGAGAGAATGAGGGAGGGGGTAACATTGTTCAAAAGGAAATGTATTCATTATTACTTTTGTAACTGTAACCCCTCTGAACATCACATTTTAATTTTAAAAATTAAAAAAAGAACTTATGACATTTGTAACAATATTCATAGCAATATTTTAAATATTGAAATAAATTTTGACATTATATAATGAAATATGAACTCAAAATTAATCAACTATATATACATGAATTGATTAATACAGATTTACCTTAGATCAAAAAGCAGGAAAGCATGTCCCAGAAAAATGTACATAACCTGATACAATTTTTATCAATTTTTTTGGGGGGGGTCCGGTCGTGGGGCCTGAACTCTGGGCCTGGGTGCTGTCCCTCAGTTCTTCAGCTCAAGGCTACTGCTCTACCACTTGAGGCACACCGCCACTTCCGGATTTTTTTCTTTTTGCTTATGTGGTCCTGGGGAATCGAACCGAGGGCCTCATGCATGCAAGGCAAGCACTCTACCACTGAGCCACCTTCCCAGCCCCAATTTTTATCAATTTTGAAAATGCATAAATTAGAAGAAAAAGGTTTAGAAATATCTATATATGGAGTACTGCTTTAAAAAATTCAGAGAAATGCTAAATTTAGAATTGAGGATACTATATCTTTAAGACACAGTGCAGGCAAAAATAAGTTTTAACAGTAATGATAATTATCTAGTGTATTTCTTTAAAATTGTTCTATTGCCATATAGATCAAATATTTCATGAAAAAGTGGGGAAAGTTAATATGATTACATTTTATTATAGGCTTATGATGACTTCATCAGAAACATATCCTGAGCAGACAAAGCTTGGACTGTTAAAAGCCCTATCAGCTTATAAAGATAAAGTCGCTCATTCTCAGCCTCATAGCAAGTTATTAGAGGAAAAATCCTGCATTCTGACTTCCACAATTTTTCACAGGAAAGTGCTCATTACTTCAGTGAATTTATCATGGTCTTGAATTTGGCTTTATGCCTCACAACCTCTGAAACCAGATATTATCTACTCACTGATAGCAAATCTACCTCTCAGTAATACATGCACACTAATTAACTCTCCAGACTAAGACAGACACTAAAATGAAAATTCATTCAATGACAAAGCAAAATACAACCCTCATTACAAACTAAAATAAAACAAGTCACTATAAGAGAATTCTCTCCCCATAGTCATTACACGTGGGGGCAAAATCATAATAGAAAACTATTTTATTAAATTTCCACTGAGAGTTACCTGTCATAGGCACCACATGGTTTTAAGTTCACATGAACAGTATGTTTTTCTGATATGTAGCAAACCATATAACTGTCAAGAAGATTTATCTGATGAGCTTGGATTTTAACAAAGGACATCAAATTAATCAACTTTCCAATGACATTAATGTAGTCTTACATATCTATCTTATTAGGATGCTCTCAATAACAGGTCAAAGTGCTAGAAGCACAGTGTCTTTGCTCTCTATTCCCTTTAGCAGGCTTGAATAGACACAGCTAATATGTAGCTTCCCAGATCTTTATTCCCTATGCTTACTTAATTAACCACACCCTCTTCCTATTGACAGAGCCTTTAGATATATTAATATAACAGTAGTTCTTGTCTTGTACTATTTTCTTTCAAATTGTTTTACAGATCTAACAGACTCATCTTAATTTCAGAGGGGAATTTATCCCCTTATTTTTTTTTGTTTCTTTTTTTAGGGGTATCCCATTAACATCTTGCCCAAGTACTTATGAGAGTTTTGCTGTAAGAAAAACCACAACCAGAAAAGTTTTAAAGCCAAGCCATAAGAAACCTGAAAATTTAGTGATGAAACAAATAAGCATCCTTCAGGGAGCATACATCTTTGTACACATTTCCTTCCACTTTAAACACTATTACCAAAAAAATCTAAAGTAATTGCAATGAGATTTACATACCTAAAAAATTCAATTATGACTAAAGAAAAGTAAATATCTTCGATGACAAAGAGAGGTTTAGTTGTTCCATATACTAAAAATAAGGTCATTATTATGTTTGAGCTTTTAAATCCAGCAATGTATATTCTGACAGCAAAGACAGAAAAGACGGGTAGCATTAAATTCCAACTCTTGAAAGAGTATGAAAGTATTTCTTGGAAAAAATTTGTATATACTCTGTCTGGTATATTTTTTGAACTGTCTCTTTGTTCACATTATATACAACATCACTTCTCTTCAGAGTCAAAGGGAATACTACTGTCCCAAGATCAGAAGACCAAAGCATTTTACTGCTTGATCTTGGCCAGCTATGTTGCCCTAAAAGAGTCTCAAGAATACTTATTTGTGAACAAGAATGAAGACACTATGAGGGACTTTTGAAGATATAACATTATCTATCTGGAGAAAAACAATGACATGGCTCTCCTAATCTCAAGATGAGTCTAACATTGGGTTATCTGACCACTAAGCTATAAGCAACCCAAGAAGATTTGGTCATTCTTAAGAGCCCATAGACAGAAAAGTTCATTTGGATAAATTCCCAGAATGTTTGTGGGATTTCTGGGTCCTAGGGTAGCTCTATGTGTAGTCTTTTGAGGAACCTCCACATGCTTTCCAGAGTGGATGAACAAGTTTGCATTCTTACCAACAGTATAGTAGCATTCCCCTAAGGTCACATCCCCACTAGCATTCATTGTTGTTAGATTTCTTGATTATGGACATTCTAACTGGTGTAAGGTACAATCTCAATGAAGTTTTGATTTGCATTTATTTTATCAGCAGAGATGTTGAGCAATTCTTCATGTGTCTTACAACTTATGGAAACAAGAAGTTCTCATTAGAAGATGGCAGAGGAGAAGCTGGAATCTGAACAAGCTCACGCATAGAAAGCAGTTTTAGAGTTCCAGTGAACAGTCCTAGGCCAGAGAATCACACCAAGTGTGCCATCACGGGACAGAGAGTTAGACAAGAGAGGGGAAGCCAAGAAAAGGAGACACATCTGAGCGCCTGCCAGCAGTCGCCGCGGCGGCGGCAGGGTCACAGCGGCAACCCCAGCTGCGGCCATACCTGAGCGCTCACACAGAGAGTCCGGGACGAAGGAGCCAGATGCAGCGGGTGAGAGGATTCTACTCAACACCAGCAAGAACTGACAAGGAGCGGACATCTTCATCCTGCAGTTTGCAGACCAGAGACGACCCAGGATCCAAGACTCGGCGTGAGTACAAGCCCGATGCCCTCACTCCTTCTCAGGGAGCAGAGGAGGGAATGCCACCCCTCCACCCCCAGCACCTGTGATCTCCATCTTGGATACCGACAAAGCTCGGAGGAGCTGCCAGCTCCAACTCAGGCCTTGGAATAAAATGAGTCATTTAGCAGGTCACAAGAACTTAACGGCGAAGTGACCTGCCAGACTCAGCTCCATCCAGGGAAAAGTCACCCAGCTCAGGCACCAGCCATTGGAGTGTCTTTCCTCACTGGGTAACCAGAGCCAGAGGCTGCTCCTCCCTCTAGCAGGCTCCACAATCAATTGAAAAACAGAAACCCTGAGAATGGCTCCAGGCTGGGCTCTGTGAGTTTTTCACAAAATAGCCCCAGGGAAAAGCTACTGTTTGTTGAAAGGCCTCAACTCTACCAGAACCTAGCCTCATCACCCCTCTTTTGTGATTCTCAAAGCAGATCACCCTCCCATTAAACTAACCTGGGAGGGGGATCTCCAAATCTTGGGTAAAGCAGAGCATTTTTCTGCCTGTTCGAAAAAACTGACTTAAGAAACCAATCAAGCCACAGGACCTCAAGCTGACCAGAGACTCCAACAAGAGGCTGGTTACAGACAAAAGGGAGATACAGGATTCTTCTCACCCCTCCCAAAAAAGGCAAAAAAAAAATCAAAGAACTTTTTTTCTTCTTCTTCTTTTCTTTTTTCTTTTTTTTTTTTTTAGTACCTTATATATATAAAATTTTTTTCCTTTTCTAAAACTTTTATTAATCTTTAATTTTTGCCTTTTTTGAAAAAATAATTGTTTTCCAGTAATTTTTTTTCCCTCTTATAATTTTTATTTTTGGAATACGTGAAAGTGCATTTTCCTTTCTATTCTTGTCTTCTTTCTCTTTTTCTTTCTTTCTTAACTATCTTTTTGTTTTTTGTCTAGCACTACTGAACTTCTGATCTTTTTTTTCTCCCTTTCTCATCCTTTTCACCTTTTCCTCTGTTTTGTTCTTCTGTATGTGACTTAACCCTTGTCCTGCACATCCTCAGATAAACCCATAGATAAATACAAGACCCTATCCCCCATTGTGTACACACTTAATCCACAAATTTATTACTCAATCCAAAACCTCTGAGACATAAATTCCTTAATAGCAGTACTACTCTTTATACCTATATAATATTTTAAGCATTTTTTTAAGTTTTTCACATCTCCTCTAATTCCCTCCTGTTTTCTCAATATATTCACATTCCTCTCTAAATAGATGGTCTTTCAATCTCCATAACTATATTAATTTTTATGTTTCTATTTTTTTCTGGTCCTTTTCATTTCCCTTTCCCTTTCTTCTTTCTCTCTCTCTCTCTACTTGCATCCTACCCAACCTATTTCCTGCATTGAGATTAGGACATAGTTAACTCTCCCTGTGCCTCCCCACACCAATCTATTCCTATTTTTTACCCACATCTCTCCCTAACCCTAAAAATCTCTGGTTTTCCAAATTCTTCTCTGCGGTTCAAAGCCCATTAACATATAGTTGTTTGAGGTTGAATAGATGTATCTGTTGAACTAGATTGTATCTGTAGACTATTGACTGTATAAATGCAAAAGTTGGTTGATGGTTGCCTTAAGATAGTGTTCTAGCACAAAACTGGTGCTATTTTCATCTCAAATGGGCAGAGTAAGCCAGAAAAACACAAGAAAAATGGCAAATCCGGGTATCTCAATTCCCAACCTTGATAATCAGGGGTCAGATCAGATAATGAACAATCCACAGGAGAGTTCCCAAAGAGCTCTACAAACACTGGTGGCAAACATGATAAATGAGAAGTTTGACAACTTACAAAGGACTCTGTATGAGCGTGATAGGGAGAGAGAGGAGGCATCCCAAAAGTTTATACAGGAATATCATAAGCGAGAGGAAACTACTCAAAAACTGATAAAGGATTTGCCTGAACAACTTGAGAATACTCAAAGAGAAAGGGAGGAATGCCGTGAGCAGGATGAGAACACTCAAAGAGAACTGCAGGAATCCCACGAACGGGAGGAAAGAGAAATGCAGGAATCCCACAAACGCGAGGAAGCTAATCAAAGAGTAATTCAGGAATTGAGAGACCAGGTAGAGAATACACAAAGATCACTAAAGGCATTCATGGAATCCATTAACAAAGAGCTGAAGGAAGTCAGGGAGACCACAAAGGGAATGCTGAATGGAACCCAACAGAAGGAACGGAGTCCAAAGAAACCATAACCAATCAACTAAGTGATTTGAGAACAAACACTGAACACCAAATTAAGGAAGTAAAGAAATTCATACAAGACCTAAAACAGAGCTTCAACAAAGAACTTGAAGGCATCAAAGCTGACCAATTAGAAGGAAAAGAGATAAAAAAACAAAGTAGAGAGTCTTGACAGTATGTTAGACCATGAAGAAGATCGAATCTCAGGGACTGAAGACAGCCTAGATATTATAGAGAAAGAACATACAACCATCCAAGACAAGTCCAAGAAATATGATAGATCTATCCAACACCTGGAAGACACCATCAGAAGGCCTAAGCTAAGGATAATGGGTGTCGAGGAGCACATAGAAACAGAAGTTAATGGTCTCGGAAATTTGTTTAACCGGATCCTAGCAGAAAACTTCCCAAACATACAAAAAGATAGGCCTATTCAGATACAAGAAGCTTTTAGAACCCCAAATAGACCAGACCAGAATAGGACATCCCACCGTCACATTATAATCCACACAGGATCAACTCAGACCAAGGAAAAGATCCTTAAAGCTGTAAGGAGAAAAGGTTAATCACCTATAAAGGGAAACCAATTAGAATCACCTCAGATTTCTCAGCAGAGACAATCAAAGCAAGAAGAGCCTGGAATGATGTATGCCATGCCCTAAAAACAAACAATTATCAACCAAGAATACTGTACCCAGCTAAACTCTCCTTCATAACTGAAGGCCAAATAAAAACCTTCCATAGCAAAGAAAAATTGAAACAATACATCTCCACCAAACCAGCCCTACAAAAGATTCTTAAAGATGTCCTACACATAGAAAACCAACAAGAACGCAACAAAGGCCAAGAAACTGCACCCAAACTGAGAATCCAAGAACCATAGGAAGAACCCAGTTTTCGCAGCCCCCAAGAAGGTGGATAACATGCCAGGAACTCCCAAATACCTGTCAGTCCTATCTGTTAACATTAACGGACTGAACTCTCCAATTAAGCGACATAGACTGTCTAGTTGGATTAAAAAACAAGACCCTTCTATCTGCTGCCTGCAGGAGTCACATCTTGCCCTTAAAAACAAACACATTTTCAATGTTAAAGGCTGGAACAAAATCTACCAAGAAAACGGCCCCCATAAACAGGCGGGAGTCGCAATCCTAATATCAGATAAAATAGACTTCAAATTAAAATTCCTGAGAAGAGATAAAGAAGGTCGCTACATACTAATTAAAGGATCTCTCCTTCAGGGGGATATTTCAATTCTTAATATCTATTCGCCAAACAATGGAGCACCCAAATTTATCAAAGAAACACTACTTTCCCTCAAATCCCATATAGATCCAAAGACATTAATTGTTGGAGATTTTAACACACCACTCTCCCCACTAGATAGATCAACACAGCAAAAACTCAACAGAGAAACCGCAGATCTAAACAGCTGCATAGATCAACTAGACTTAACAGACATCTACCGAACATTTCACCCAGCAGCATCAGAATACACGTTTTTCTCAGCAGCACATGGAACGTTTTCTAAAATAGACCACATTTTAGGCCACAAAGCAAACTTGTCTAAATTCAGAAACATTGAAGTTATACTTTGCATTCTCTCTGACCACAAGGGAATAAAATTAGAACTCAACACCAAAAGCCACCAAAGAAAGTCCGGAATCACATGGAGGCTGAACAACACACTGCTGAATCAAGAGTGGGTTATGGAAGAGATTAGAAGGGAAATTCAAATGTTCATGCTATTCAACAAAAATGAACACACAAATTACCAGCTCCTCTGGGACACAGCAAAGGCAGTACTCAGAGGCAAGTTTATAGCTCTGAGCTCCGACATTAACAAATTGGAGAGATCTGAAACTAGCAATTTAATGACACATCTAAACCTCCTTGAAAAAGAGCAGCAAGATAAACCCCAATCCAGTAGACGGAAATAAATAATCAAAATTAAATCAGAATTAAATGAATTAGAATCCAAAAAAACTATAGAAAGAATCAACAAAACAAAGAGTTGGTTCTTCGAAAAACTTAAGAAAATTGACAGACCCTTAGCAAATCTTATCAGAAAAAGAAGAGAACACACCCAAATTAATAAACTCAGAGATGAGAATGGAAACATCACCACGGAAACAACCAAGATTCAGAACATTACAAGGTAATACTTCTCAAAACTTTATGCTAATAAGTTTGAGAACTTGACAGAAATGGACCTTTTCCTAGCAAATATTGAAATGCCAAAACTAAACCAAGATGAGTTAAACCAGCTTAACAGGCCCATATCAAGCATTGAAATAGAAACAGCAATAAGAGACCTCCCAGCTAAGAAAAGTCCAGGACCAGATGGTTTTACAGCGGAATTTTACAAGGCCTTCAAAGCAGAGCTCACACCAATACTCCTCCAACTCTTCAATGAAATTGAAAGAGAAAGCTCACTACCGAACACATTCTATGAAGCCATCATAACCCTCATCCCAAAACCAGGCAGGGACTCATCAAAGAAAGAGAACTATAGACCCATTTCTTTGATGAACATTGATGCAAAACTTCTCAACAAAATTTTGGCCAATCGACTTCAACAATTCATCCAAAAAATCATACACCATGATCAAACAGGATTCATTTCAGGGATGCAAAGCTAGTTCAATATACGCAAATCAATTAATATTATTCATCACATCAACAGGAGCAAGAATAAGAACCACATGGTTATCTCAATAGATGCAGAAAAAGCATTTGACAGGATCCAACACCCCTTTATGATGAAGGTTTTGGAAAAATTAGGAATCCATGGAATATTCCTCAATAAAATAAAGGCTGTATATGACAAACCTACAGCCAACATTATACTCAATGGTGAAAAACTAAAGCCATTTCCTCTTAACTTAGGAACAAGACAAGGATGCCCACTCTCTCCACTTCTCTTCAATCTAGTATTAGAATGCCTAGTTACAGCAATAAACAAGATGCACACATAAAGGGGATCCAAATAGGGAAAGAAGAAATAAAACTCTCCCTCTTTGCAAATGACATGATCTTGTATTTAAAGAATCCCATAGACTCCACTCCCAAATTACTCAAGCTGATTCAAAACTTTGGCAAAGTAGCAGGTTATAAAATTAACCCCCCAAAATCAATGGCTTTTCTGTATGCCAACAATGAGAAAAGTGTGGATGAAATTAGGAAAGCAACTCCATTTGTAATAGCCCCACAAAAAATAAAATACCTAGGAATTAACTTAACTAAAGAAGTGAAGGACCTCTATTATGAAAACTTTAAAATCTTAAAAAAAGGAAATCAACACAGAACTTAAAAAATAGCAAAACCTCCCATGCTCCTGGATTGGAAAGATTAACATCGTGAAAATGGCAATACTTCCCAAGGCTATCTACAAATTCAATGCAATACCTATCAAAATTCCAACCTCATTCTTCAAGGAAATAGAAGAGGCAATCCAAAAATTCATATGGAACAATAAAAGACCCCGAATAGCAAAAATTCTCCTCTATGGAAAGAACACTTCTGGAGGAATATCAATACCAAACTTCAAACTCTACTATAAAGCCATAGTAATCAAAACAGCTTGGTATTGGCATAAGAACAGACCTCAGGACCAATGGAATAGAATTGAAAACCCAGAAATGAACCTACAGACCTATAGCCATCTAATCTTCGATAAGGGAGCTAAAACAATAGAATGGAAGAAAGACAACCTCTCCAGTAAATGGTGCTGGCAAAATTGGTTAACTACATGTAGAAAACTTAAGCTAGATCCTTATATATCACCCTGCACCAGAATCAACTCCAAATGGATCAATGACCTTGAGCTCAAAGCAGACACTATGAAAACATTACAGGATGGATAGGAGAAACCCTAGGTCTCCTTGGCTCAGGCCGAAATTTTCTGAATAGAGACCCGGAAACACAACAAATCAAAGAAAGGTTGGATAAATGGTATTGCATAAAGTTGCAGAGCTTATGCAGGGCAAATGACATAGCTAGCAAGATCAGTAGAAAGCCCACGGATTGGGAGAAGATATTTACTAGTCATGCAACGGACAAGGGTCTCATATCTAAAATATACTTGGAACTCAAAAAATTAAATCCCCCAACAACAAATCCTCAAAGAAACAACTGCCCAATAAATAAGTGGGCGAAAGACTTAAAGACAAACTTCTCTGAAGAAGAAAGAAGGATGGCCAATAGACACATGAAGAAATGCTCAACATCCCTAGCCATAACAGAAATGCAAATCAAAACAACATTGAGATATCACCTCATTCCAGTTAGAACGGCAAAAATCAAGAACTCTAACAACAACAGATGCTGGAGGGGATGTGGACAGAAAGGAACCTTACTTCATTGTTGGTGGGAATGTAAACTTGTTCAACCACTTTGGAAAGCAGTATGGAGGTTCCTCAAAAGACTTCACATACAACTCCCCTATGACCCAGCAATTCCACTTTTGGGCATTTACCCAAATGTTTACAAACAAGACCACACCAAAGCTACCAGCACAACTATGTTTATTGCAGCATTATTTACCATAGCTAAGATATGGAACCAACCCAGATGCCCCTCAGTAGATGAATGGATCAAGAAAATGTGGTATATATACACAATGGAATTCTATGCCTCCATCAGAAAGAATGACATTGCCCCATTTGTTAGGAAATGGAAAAACTTGAAAAAAATTATATTAAGTGAAGTAAGCCAGGCCCAAAGAAACATAGGTCCCATGGTTTCCCTTATTTGTAATATCTAGTAGATGTATGAGTCAAGTGGAAAAGGTCAGATAATGTGATGTCAGGAAAATGAACCCTTAGATATGTATTTTAATGTTTTTGTCTTTTATGCATGTGTTTCTAACGCATTGATAAGATTATCTCTTTGTTGCTTTGTATGTCCCTCCCCCACAGTATAACCCCTGCTTTCACTATATTTGATGTCAGTATAACTTGTGGAGGAGATCGGGAAAAACCAGTTGTTTAAGGATACAGGTGGACCTGTTGCAACAATGAGAAGTACAAGTTGTCATGTCCAAAACGAGCTTTACAACGTCGGTGCGGGGGGGGAGGGGGGGGAAGGAGAAGGATTGGGATTGGAATTGGGGGGGAGGGGGGAGGCTGGGAAGGGATGTGAAGGGTAAACAAAGGAGGAGGCTGCAATGTTTGGTAAGAAATGTACGCATTATCCTGCCGATGTAATTGTAACTCCTCTCTACATTATGTTCACAAATAAAATTAAATTAAATTTAAAAAAAAAAAAAGAAAAAGAAAATAAACCACTCAGAAAGCCGGAAAAAAAAATAAAGAAGTTCTCATTAGACCCTGTATATAGTTTCTTCTTATTTCTCTATTGTTTTTGCTCTTTCTTCATTTCTCTTAGTTTTTTGTACTTCGTGTTTTGCATAATAGACAATACAATATGTGAAAGAGAAAGGGAATCACAGAAACAGCAGAACAATGGATGAACCACAGCAACATTCATACTTGACAGTATGTTGGATATGAACATTACAACTTGGGGGAGGAGAAGTTGGGGTAGGTGGGAGCTAAAGAGGGATGGGGTAACAATGATAAAAAATGCATTTTTTGCCTTACCTATGTAACTCATCACCTTTACAATAAAAAAAGAAAAGTCCAGAGTCAGAGTCACGATAGTTGAATACCAATTCCAGTCTCATCCAAATGTCTGGAAGAAAACAATACATCCATCCCTCTTCTGCGGAAGATTTTTGTGTCAGTCATGTGGCTTGAACTCAGGGCCTGGACACTAGGCTATAGTGCTACCATTTTGAGTTACAATGCCACTTCTGGTTTTCTGGTGGTTGATTGGAGATAAGAGTTCATGAACCTTCCTTCCCAGGCTGGCTTTGAACCACGATCCCCAGATATTAGCCTCCTGAATAGCTAGGATTACAGATATGAGCCACTTGTACACAGTGGGAAAATTGTTTTAAAGATGTAAACATGTTATAATAATGAGTTACACTGAAAGACAAAGAACATTCAGGAGGAAATTTTACTAAATGAGGTCTTTATAAGATGAGAAAAACTTAGATACCAGCAGACAGACCAAGAACCTTTCATACTACCCTTACCTAAGGAATAGGAAAGAAAGGAGTTACCAAACCAACTTTAGAGTTATCAGACTGAACTGAAGCCTCCAGTGGAGGAACAAAGACAATTTCAAACTATATCAGACAGTCTAGAATAAATATTTCAATTTTTTCTCACACTTTCCAGGTTCCTGTCAGTATCTCCCACTTACTTATAAAACCACTCAAAAGCCAAAGGAAAAGAGAACTAATTGATACAGCCCATAAAGACTAGCCTTCTATGGAAAGAAGTAGAATTCTGGAAAGATCTGTAGCAATAAAGAAAATATCTGACATTTACATCTAAAATCCTTTGGTTTTTACTACATTAAATATAAATTTAATGAGCCAGTGCCAGTGGTTCATGCCTTTAATCCTAGCTACTAAGGAGGCTGAGATCTGAGGATTCCAGTTCAAAGCCATCCTGGGCAGGAAAGTCAATGAGACTCATCTCCAATTAACCACCAGAAAACCAGAAGTGGTGCTGTCGCTCAAGTGGTAGAGCACGTGCCTTGAGCTGAAGAGCTAAGGGACAGCACCCAGGCCCAGAGTTCAAGCCACACAACTGACTGTATATATATAAGAATAGTCTATAATACACACTTCACTTATTAACAACATAAACTTATAACTTGATTAAAAGACTCAATCTTTGATTAGCAACAATTATAGATATTAGATATTTATTACAACTTGCTTTATATACTTTATATACTTTTATATAGCCATGCTGTAATCAAAAGGATTTCGAACTTCTGAGAAAAGCATTAGTTTTAAGTGCTATATAAATGAAGAAATGAAGACACAGGTATATCCCTAAGGCTTATGCTTTCACTCATGATGTATCAGCAAAGGACTATGGATTCCATCTTCAGGACTTATACATCCACCAAATCATCCAAAAAGGGAATTTTTTTAAATTATTTTTTAATATTTTATTTTATTTGAGAACATACTGTACAGAGGGGTTACAATTACATGGGCAGTATAATGCATACATTTCTTTTTTTTTTCAAATTTTAAATTTTATTTTATTTTATTTGAGAACATACTGTACAGAGGGGTTACAATGACATGGGCAGGATAATGCATACATTTCTTACCAAGCATTGAAGCCTCCTCCTTTGTTTACCCTTCACCTCCCTTCCCAGCATCCCCCCTCCCCCCCCCACCCAATCATACCCCCCTCCCCCCCCACACCGACATTGTAAAGCTGGTTTTGACATGACATTTTGTACTTCTCATTGTTGCAAAAGGTCCACCTGAATCCTTAAATGACTTGTTTGTCCCCATGTCCTCCAAATGTTATACTGACATCAAATATAGTGAAAGCGGAGGTTACACTGTGGGGGAGGGACATACAAAGCAACAAAGAAATAATCTTATAAATGCGTTAGAAACACATGCATGAAAGAAAGGAAAACATTAAAATACATATTTAAGGGTTCATTTTCCTAACATCACATTATCTGACCTTTTCTGCTTGACTCATACCTATACTAGATATTGCAAATAAGGGAAACCATGGGACCTATGTTTCTTTGGGCCTGGCTTACTTCACTTAATATAATTTTTTCCAAACCTTTCCATTTCCTAACAAATGGGGCAATGTCATTCTTTCTGATGGAGGCATAGAATTCCATTGTGTATATATACCACATTTTCTTGATCCATTCATCTACTGAGGGGCATATGGGTTGGTTCCATATCTTAGCTATGGTAACTAATGCTGCAAAAAACATAGTTGTGCTGGTAGCTTTAGTGTGGTCTTGTTTGTAAACATTTGGGTAAATGCCCAAAAGTGGGATTGCTGGATCATAAGGGAGATTTATGTGAAGTCTTTTGAGGAAGCTCCATATTATTTTCCAAAGTGGTTGAACAAGTTTACATTCCCACCAACAATGAAGTAAGGTTCCTTTCTGTCCCTCCAGCATCTGTTGTTGTTAGAGTTCTTGGTTTTTGCCGTTCTAACTGGAGTGAGGTGATATCTCAATGTTGGTTTGATTTGCATTTCTTTTATGGCTAGGGATGTTGAACATTTCTTCATGTGTCTATTGGCCATCCTTCTTTCTTCTTCAGAGAAGCTTCTCTTTAAATCTTTCGCCCACTTATTTATTGGGCAGTTGTTTCTTTGAGGATTTGTTGTTGGGGGGTTTAATTTTTTGAGTTCCAAGTATATTTTAGATATGAGACCCTTGTCCGTTGCATGGCTAGTAAATATCTTCTCCCAATCCGTGGGCTTTCTATTGATCTTGCTAGCTATGTCCTTTGCCCTGCAGAAGCTCTGCAGCCGTATGCAATCCCATTTGTCCAACCTTTCTTTGATTTGTTGTGTTTCTGGGTCTCTATTCAGAAAATTTCGGCCTGAGCCAAGGAGACCTAGGGTTTCTCCTATTCTATCCTGTAATGTTTTCAGAGTGTCTTCTTTGAGTTCAAGGTCTTTGATCCATTTGGAGTTGATTCTGGTGCAGGGTGATATATAAGGATCTAGCTTAAGTTTTCTACATGTAGTTAACCAATTTTGCCAGCACCATTTACTGAAGAGGCTGTCTTTCTTCCATTCTATTGTTTTAGCTCCCTTATCGAAGATTAGATGGCTATAGGTCTGTAGGTTCATTTCTGGGTTTTCAATTCTATTCCATTGGTCCTGAGGTCTGTTCTTATGCCAATACCAAGCTGTTTGATTACTATGGCTTTATAGTAGAGTTTGAAATTTGGTATTGATATTCCTCCAGAAGTGTTCTTTCCATTGAGGAGCGTTTTTGCTATTCGGGGTCTTTTATTGTTCCATATGAATTTTTGGATTGCCTCTTCTATTTCCTTGAAGAATGAGGTTGGAATTTTGATAGGTATCGCGTTGAATTTGTAGATACCCTTGGGAAGTATTGCCATTTTCACGATGTTAATCTTTCCACTCCAGGAGCATGGGAGGTTTGGCCATTTTTTAAGTTCTGTGTTGAATTCCTTTTTCAAGATTTTAAAGTTTTCATCATAGAGGTCCTTCATTTCTTTAGTTAATTCCTAGGTATTTTATTTTTTGTGGGGCTATTACAAATGGAGCTGCTTTCCTAATTTCAGCCCCTCTACACCCATTATCCTTAGATTAGGCCTTCTGATGGTGTCTTCCAGGTGTTGAATAGATGTATCATATTTCTTGGACTTGTCTTGGATGGTTGTATGTTCTTTCTCTATAATATCTAGGCTGTCTTCAATCCCTGAGATTCGATCTTCTGCATGGTCTAACCTGCTGTCAAGACTCTCTACTTTGTTTTTTATCTCTTTTACTTCTAATTGGTCAGCTTTGATGGCTTCAAGTTCTTTGTTGAAACTCTGTTTTAGGTCTTGTATGAATTTCTGTACTTCCTTAATTTGGTGTTCAGTGTTTGTCCTCAAATCACTTAGTTGATTGGTTCTGGTTTCTTTGGACGCCCATTCCTTCTGTTGGGTTCCATTCAGCTTTCCCTTTGTGGTCTCCCTGACTTCCTTCAGCTCTTTGTTAATGGATTCTATGGATGCCTTTAGTGATCTTTTTGTGTTCTATACCTGGTCTCTCAATTCCTGAATTACTCTTTGATTAGCTTCTTCGCGTTCGTGGGATTCCTGCAGTTCTCTTTGAGTGTTCTCAGCCTGCTCACGCCATTCCTCCCTTTCTCTTTGAGTATTCTCAAGTTGTTCACGCAAATCCTGTATCAGTTTTTGAGTAGCTTCCTCACGCTTATGATATTCCTGTATAAACTTCTGGGATGCCTCCTCTCTCTCCCTATCACGCTCATACAGAGTCCTTTGTACATTGTCAAACTTCTCATTTATCATGTTTACCAGTAGTGTTTGTAGAGCTATTTGGGAACTCTCCTCTGGGTTATTCATTATCTGTTCTAATCCCTGATTATCAAGATTGGGAATTGAGATACCCGAATTTGCCATTTTTCTTGGGTTTTTCTGGCTTACTCTGCCCATTTGAGATGAAAATAGCACCAGTTTTGTGCTAGAACACTATCTTAAGGCAACCATCAACCAAAGTTTGCATTTGTACAGTCAATAGTCTACAGATACAATCTAGTTCAACATATACATCTATTCAACATCAAACAACTATATGTTAAAGGACTTCGAACCGCAGAGAAGAATTTGGAAAACCAGAAATTATTAGGATTAGGGAGAAATGTGGGTAAAAAATAGGAATAGATTGGTGTGAGGAGGCACAGGGAGTGTTAACTATGTCCTAATCACAATTCAGGAAATGGGTTGGGTAGGATGCAAGTAGAGAGAGAGAGAAAAAGAAGAAAGAGAAAGGGGAATGAAAAGAGACCAGAAAAAAATAGGAATGTAAAAATTAATGTTATTATAGAGATTAAAAGACCATCTATGTAGAGAGGAATGTGAATATGTTGAGAGAAATGAAGGGACATAGAGGAGATGTGAAAAACTTTAAAAAAATGCTTAAAATATTATATAGGTATAAAGATGTAGTACTGCTATTAATGAGGTTTTGAATTGAGTAATAAATTTGTGGATCAAGTGTGTTCACAATGGGGTATAGGGTCTACTAGTTAACTACGGGTTTATCTGAGGATGTGCAGGACAAGAGTTAAGTCACATAAAGAAGAACAAAGGAGAGGAAAAGGTGGAAGGGATGGGAAAGGGAGAAGAAAAGATCAGAAGTTCAGTAGAGCTAGACAAAAAACAAAAAGATAATTAAGAAAGAAAGAAAAAGAGAAAGAAGACAAGAAAAGAAAGGAAAACGCTCATTCACATATTCCTAAAATAAAAATTATAAGAGGAGAGAAAAAAAAAAGTTACTGGAAAACAATTATTTTTTCAGAAGAGGCAAAAATTAAAGATTTATAAAAGTTTCAGCAGAGAAAAATTTTATGTATATATATAAGGTAACAAAAAACAAAAAAAGAAACAAACAAAAAGAAAAGAAGAAGAAAAAAAAGAAAAAAAAAGTTCTTTGATTTTTTGGGGGGGAGGGGTGGGAAGAATCCTGTATCTCCCTTTTGTCTGTAACCAGCCTCTTGTTGGAGTCTCTGGCCAGCTTGAGGTCCTGTGGCTTGATTGGTTTCTTAAGTCGGTTTGTTGGAAGAGGCAGAAAAATGCTCTGCTTTACCCAAGATTTTGAGATCCCCCTCCCAGGTTAGTTTTCTGGGAGGGTGATCTGCTTTGAGAATCACAAAAGAGGGGGATGCAGTGATGAGGCTAGGTTCTGTGTAGAGTTGAGGCCTTTCAACAAAGAGTAGCTTTTCCCTGGGGCAATTTGTGATAAAGCTCACAGCGCCCAGCCTGGAGCCATTCTCAGGGTTTCTGTTTTTCAATTGATTGTGGTGGCTGCTAGAGGGAGGGGCAGCCTCTGGCTCTGGTTACCCAGTGAGGAAAGCCACTCCAATGGCTGGCGCCTCAGCTGGGTGACTTTTCCCTGGATGGAGCTGAGTCTGGCAGGTCACTGCGCTGTTAAGTTCTTGTGACCTGCTAAATGACTCGTTTTATTCCAAGGCCTGAGCTGGAGCTAGCAGCTCCTCCGAGCTTTGTCGGTATCCAAGATGGAGATTACTGGTGCTGAGGGGGAGGGGTGGCCTTCCCTCCTCTGCTCCCTGAGAAGGAGTGAGGACGTCGGGCTTGTACTCACGCCGAGTCTTGGATCCTGGGTCGTCTCTGGTCTGCAAACTGCAGGATGAAGATGTCCACTCCTTGTCGGTTCTTGTTGGTGTTGAGTAGAATCCGCTCATCCGCTGCGTCTGGCTCCTTCATCCCGGACTCTCTGTGTCTCAGGAATAACCCCACGACAGTGGTCGCCGCCACGACCCTGCCGCCGCAGTGGCAGCTGCTGGCAGGTGCTCAGATGTGTCTCCTTGTCTTGGCTTACCCTCTCTTGACTAACTCTCTGTCCTGTGATGGCACACTTGGTGTGATTCTCTGGCTTAGGACTGTTCACTGGAACTCTAAAACTGCTTTCTATGCGAGAGCTTGTTCAGATTCCAGCTTCTCCTCCGCCATCTTCCCAGAACTCCGGGAATTTTTTTCAGTCTCCATTTTTTAGCAGTTAATATTGTGGTCTTGCCTTATGGTGCCACAAGTTCAGAGAAGATAAATTATGTAATTTTCCATAGAAATAAAATTATTCAATAAAAATTAATTAGAAAATATCTTTTTAAGAGATGAACCTAAGGTGAAACCAGAATATCTGATCCAAAATAACCATCAGAAGACAAGATATTGATCTAAGTGGAAAATAGAGAACCAGGAAAGTGAAAAAATAAGGTTAAGTGAGTAGTCTGATCTTATTTCAGAGAAGATGCATAACCATGATAATTTGTTTTTTAAATGGTTTTGCATATACAGTCCAGAGATACTGGAAGACGTTTAGACAGGATGGATGTAAGTAAATGAGTGTCTGTCTCAAAGCTTTCAGCCTTCTTGGGATCATCTTCACATTGAAATATAAATTCTGTGGAAAGGTAACACTCTTAAATATTCCCAGGTTTTCTTAGGGTAAATATTTGCATATTCCTAGACAAGTCTTTCTTCTTCAGCTTCCTACCATACCATAACCATAAACCCAAAGCTTTGATTTCTGAGCCTAGGGTCATACTACAGGCTTAAACAGACTCGTTTTTCTTCACCAAAGTACCTCTGGTACAATGCTTTTATATATAAAAGGGCAATTTTTCTCATTTGTGTCAGACTTCTTATTTCAAATCTTGCCCTGAGAATCTTACTTTTCAAAAGCAATAGGCCCATTAAGGTGTTACATAAACAAAATGACTTCTTACACACTGAGCAACACAAAGAACTAGTAAAAGTTGTGCAATTGCAGTTTCTCTAATTTGCCAGATAGCAGCTTAACACAGGGATCAATGAGATTCCAAATGCTGTAAACAGAAAGTAGACAATTCAAATAATATATTCTCTCCCCTACCAAGAATATATAAGAATAAACTTGAGTACTTTTCATTTTTATGTTATATGGGAACAGGAATGCTTTGCCCTTCACAGCCTCCAAGTGTAAAAAGAAGTATCTCTCCTCCTAGTGCTTTGTCAGGGACAAAGAAGAGGCAAGGAAGAATGTGTCTGCTAAGATTCTTTAAGCTGCAAGTGGTTAATTAATTCAGTTCAAAATCAAACTTCATTGGTCCATGTAAATTGCAGAGTTCAGAAGTACACTTCAGTGATGACTGCATCTATAAATTCAAATTATGTCAGAACAGCTTTCTCAGTCCCCATCTCTGCTCACTGGGTATCTTCTTATTGGACTCACTCTGTCAGATAATAGATGGTCATTAAAAGCTATAGATTTACTCTATCTCATCTTTATTCCTACCAAAAACAGGATAGCTTTCTATCCAGTAACTCAATACAACTCAAAAAAAGTGAAACTACATATTTTAGCACAGCTTAGGGTTATACATCTGTCTTTAAACCAATTAATAATTAAGATCATGAGAATATGACAATGATTAATGTGGCCCAATTCATACTAGAAAGAGAACTATCACATATTCCATCATATGTGCAATCTAGAGCTAATACACACACACAAACACACACACACACACACACACACACACACACACACACACACACACACACACAGGACATAGTTGTAAAACGGAGCTTGTGTGTGGGAGAGCTAATGTGAGTATGAAGAGGAGGACACATTGATGGGTAATGAAAATAGCATAGAGAAGCCAGTTAAAATTATTTTTATTTGATGATTTCCAATGCCTAAAAAAAATAGCAGAGGAAGGAAAGGAGCATCACAATTCTTCTTTGGAGTGGCCTTGGATTAGACTTGGTGCAAGGATATCACTGTAAGGGTAAAATGATTTACACAAATTTCTACATCTAATCATCAAAACATAGAAGAAGTAGAAATTGTGTTAATGTCTTTTATACGTGAGAAACCTAAAATCCAGTAAATTTCAGGTAATCTTTCCCAGGTAAATATTAGGCATTAACTGGAACCCAAGCACTTTGTTCCCAAAGGCTGTGCTTTTTAGCCTGAAGAAAAAAATTATAGGGAAAGGTATTGCTTTCAATGAAATATATATATATATATATATATATATATATATATATATATATATATAGCCAGAGCATCATGCTAAATGAACATATAAATATTATATTATCACATGACATAAAAAGACATACATGAGGCTGGGAAGGTGGCTCAGTCGTAGAGTGCTTGCCTTGCATGCATGAGGCTCTGGGTTCGATTCCTCAGCACCACATAAGCAGAAAAAGTCAGAAGTGGCACTGTGTCTCAAGTGGTAGTGCACTAGCCTTAAGCTGAAGAGCTGAGGAACAGCACCCAGGCCCAGAGTTCAGGCCCCACAACCAACCAAAAAAAAAAAAAAGACATACATGCTTCAGTTCTGCTATATACATTGAGTAGTAAAGAAAAATCAGTAGCAATAGATGTTTCTGACATGTACCTGGAAATAGGTGTTGGATAATGGTCAAGGAGAGGTATAAATTTATTTGGTATAATGAGAATTTTTTTAGATCATTTACAATTTATTTTAAGTCAACTGGTCAACAATAGGTCAATAGGTCAACAAGAAAGCATATCATATAATAGAGCAAATCTCCATCATCCAGATAATATATCTATACCTAAATATATCTATATATATAAAACCTCCTTGCTTCCCATAGAGGTCATTCCCTTCTGCCCTGATTTTTGGTTCTATACCTGTGCATTTTAATGCTATTTAGAACATTGAACATGCATTCCAAAATGATTTTCAATGATTTTTAATGCTTAACTTTACATAAATATTACATATTATCCTAAAAATGTAAAACAGGAGAAGGAAGGACAAATAAGAAAGAGTAATAGAGGGAGTAAATGTGGTCAAAGTACATGTTATACATGTAGAAAGTATAATAAAGCACCTGTGCACAAGTAAAATAAACTAATAAAAATTATCATAGTTCACAAGAATTCCCTTGGGATTACTATAGTGCCATCATAGGAAGATAGATACTAAGTAACTATAAAATATTATTCTTATAGAATGAAATGAAATGGTGATTTAAAGGATCACAGACCTTTGAGGTCACCTAGTGCTAATTGTGCTCAATAAGGAATTTCTTATTCTGCAAACTAGAGCAGTGTATATACAACAGCCTCTCTAAATATCTAAAAACAAGTTTTGCTACCACTCCAAAAATGCTCCATTTTGACATTTTTTAAAAATCCTTTCTTTTATTGAGCTAAACTTTGCCTTCATGAAATGCACACATATTGTTTGTAGTTGTGTGCTTGGGAATAAATGAAAGTAAACTTAATTCTTCTAGATATCAGCTTCTCGAATACTAAGTCATAATTATCATGCATTCTCAAATCTCTGTTCCATAAGTACATCTACTTGTTTCACTTTTGGCCCATGTTACTTAGTTTCTAGATTCACTAGTATACTGAAAACTATATAGCACTTTAGAGTTGATATACTTATTACTGCCAGGTGTTGGTGGCTCTTGCCTGTAATCCTATCTACTCAGGAGGTTGAGATATGAGGATCATGGTTCAAAGCCAACAGTCAAGAAAGTCCATGAGACTCTTATCTCCAATAACCTACTCAGAAAGAGCTGGAAGTGGTGCAGTGGCTCAAGTAGTAGAGCACTAGCCTTGAGCACAAAGAGGATCAGGGACAGAGCCCAGGCCCTGAGTTCAAGCCCCAGAACCGGCAAAAAAGAAATCCTCAAAATCATATTAGATATTAGTTCTTCTGCTAAACAAATAAGAGAACTATGCCCTCAAAGATATTGTCTCTAAGATCACACAGTAGTAAGCAACAGGCCAATGCTGAATCAAAGTCCTCTGATGTCAAATTCCAGTTGCATTATGAAACACTGAAGCTTCACAAGTTACTACAGTATTCTAGACATGATTTAAATTTTCTAACACTGTTACTGAAGAGCAATCTACTTCTGAGTTAATATTATTGCATTTCAAAGGAGTTTTGAGTGCTTTCGCCTAGATGTTTTCAAATTGTGTCTCATAGAGATGTTTCAACCAGAGTTTTCTTCTACTTTCATTTGCTTTCTACACTAGGTTTCCAGGTTAGATTTAATTTCACAAATCAAACAGTCACTCTGATTGAAAATAAACTTCCGAATCACTACCTAGACCAAAGGAATGTGAAACAATTGATATTTCATATACTAGGGCAAACCCATTGAGCAAATATTTAAAAGTATTTCTGTGCCTGTTACATCCCAGTTTGCTTTCCTTATTGGTGTGTAACTCAGAACCCGAACTGGGGGTATCACTACAATCCAGACTAAACAATTCAACAAAAATGGATTTTGTTTTCACCTATAAATTTCTCAGAGAATTTGGGCGTGTTAAAATCTCAATGAATAAATCAGTGGGATAAATGATGTCTATAGACTTGCACACTGCCTTTTGGGTTTACCAACTCTTTCTATAGGACAAGTGTCTATGCTTTAGCAGTTATGGGTATTTGTGTTACTTTCTTCCTTTGTCCCTCTAACTGCTTTTTTATTTTAGTGTCTCAGTTTAAAAAAAATTCACTCATTTTTCCACTCCACTGCACATGGCTGATGTGTCTTGATCTTAAAACTCTGGCCAAAAGCTGGGAGCCAGTGGCTCAGCCAGTAATCCTAGCTACTCAGGAGGCTGAGATCTGAGGATCATGGTTCAAAGCCAGCCTGGACAGGAAAGTCTGTGAGAATTTATCTACAATAAACCACTAGAAATCCAGAAGTGGCACTGTGGCTCAAGTGTAGCGCACTCTCTTTGAGCTGAAGAGCTGAGGGATATCGCCCAAGCCCAGAGTTCAAGCCCCACAACAGACAAAAAAAAAAACCCTCTCACCAAGATGTAAATCAAATGGTAGTCGTAAGTAGAAGTGGAAATTAGGACGGGTATAGAAAATATAAACTTCTTGACACACCTCTGACAGTGTTCTGAGACCCTTCAGTGCTTTGTCCTGAAAGTAAATGAGCAAAAGTAGGAGAAATTAAGCAAAAAAAAAGCACCACAAAAGAGAAGTATTAGAGTTCTTAGTGATAATAAACATGCAATCCCATGCTCAAACTAACTTATAATGCAAAATATTTTTATATTGACAGAGCATTAAAACTAACGGTTTACACACATGAATGAGCATATGTAATGTATTGGGACATTTTCTCAATTATGCCAAGATTTATGAAGTCTGGCAACCATCCCTATGCTTTTTCTCATAACAACAGCTGCTAATTCCTTTCATAGCTTCTAACTTCACAATTTTCTGCAAGTTAGATCTGTGTAATATAGAAGGAACTCTATTCAAAGAAATAAAACTCTTTAAAAGGGAGGTCCAGAAGATGACAGAGGAGAAGCTGGGGGCTAAACAAGCTCTCACACAGAAACAAGTTTTAGTGTTCCTGTAAAAAGTCCAAGGCTACAGAGTCACACCAAGTATGCCATCATAGTACAGAGAGTTTGGCCAGAGAGGGAAAATTCAGGCAGCTTGGTTAAGGACACAGATTAGAACACTTGCTGGTATCCATGGTGGTGACAGTGACAGCTGCATATCAACAGAGAGAGCTGGAAACAAAGGCGCTAGGGGGAGTGTGCAAGCAGATTCTACTCACTACCAGCAAGAACTGACAAGGAGCAGAAATCTTCATCCTGCTGAACAGAGACAGTTGCAGACCAAGGACGGCCCAGAAACCAAGGGAAAGGGATGGGTACCACACAAGACATCCTCACTCCTTCTCACTGAGCAGAAGTGGGAAGGTAGTCCCTCCCCCACCACCGGAGAAGAACTCTATCATAAGACCAGCCCAGAGCATCTAGCACACAACTCAAGCCTTATAAGAAGACAATAGGAGCAATTCAACAGGTCAAAAGAACCTGACCTGTGGGGCTAAGCTCCACCCCAGGAGATAGTTGTCCTTCCCAGGCAGTGAAAGCTCCACCCATGGTGGAGTGACTTTCTTCACTGTGTAAACAGAGCCAGAAGCTGCCCCACCCCACTCTAGCAGAGGCAATAGTCCCAGCTGAAGGAGGGTAAAAGAAAAACAATTGCAAACAGTAAACATAACTCCTGAGAATGGCTCCAGGTGGGCTGTGTGAGTGTCTCAGGGAAAAGCTGACTTTTTCCTCAGGGAAAATACAGACTACTGACAGGCTTCAACCCTACCCACAACCTAGCCCCATCACAGCAACTCCAAACTAGAGGAAACAGCCATCACCCTCTTTTGTGATATGAAAAGATCACCCTCCCACTGAACTAGCCTGGGAGGAGGGTCATAAAGTCCTTGGTAATGCAGAGCTTCGTTCTGCCTGCTCAAACAAACTGATTTAAGAAACCAATCAAGCCACAGGCAAACCAAACACAACAAACCAGAGATTCCATCAAGAGACTGGATACAGACAGGGGGGAGAAACAAGATTCACCACCACCAAAATAAATAAATAAATAAATAAAGGAAGAATTTTTTTCTACCTAATTTTTTAAAAAATATTTTTTAAAAATTGTATTTTATTCATCAATTTTATTTTAGGGATTTTTAATTCTTTTTTTACATTTTTCTCTTTTGGTCCTTTTTTTTTTTTTTTTTGCTTTACTTAATTGCTGTTCTGTTCATCCCCAGATATACACCTGTCTTCAATTATTAGACCTTATCTTTCATTGTGAACATACTTAATTCATATATTGATTACTTAATTCACAAGCTCTCAGAATTAACACCCTTAATTATAGTATTATTTCTTTATAATTGATAATTTTTAAGTGTTTCATTTTTAAAGTTTTTATTTTTCAATTTTTGTTATCTGTCCTCTTTTCCTTCTATCCTTTTCCTCTCCCTGAATTTAGGTCTTGGTATTGTTCCCTCTCTCCCTTGCCCTCCCCACATTCTGTAATCTTATTTTATCCTCACAATTCTCCCTAAACCCATTAATTTTGGGTCTTGCGACTCCTTTGATTTTCTTAGTCCATTGATCTCTACTTGTTTGTTGTTGAACTATATCATATCTGTTGAACTAGATTGTACATGTAATCATTTTGACTGCATCATGCAATCTATGTAACTACAAAGCTCTGGTTGATGATTGCATTAAAATAGTGTTTAGCACAGAATTGGTTTTGCTTTCATACCCGAATGTCCAGAACAAGCTAGAAAAAAACAAAAAAAAATGGCAAGTCAAGATATCTCAACTCCCTTTCCTGATAAACAGGCAACATAGCAATTAATGAATAATCCAGAGGAGAGTTCCAAAAATGCTCTACAAACACTACTGGTAAACATGCCTCCAAAGTACTCTATGTGAGCATGGCAGGAAAATTTGTGAGCATGTTAAGGCTAACCAAAGATTAATAAAGGGATTTCATGAGCGTGAGTCTAATCAAAGATTAATAGAGGAATTGCAGGAGCAGTCATATAAGGCTTTTATAGTTTTAAGGAATGTTCCATCTATTCCTATTTTTTCCAGAGTTGTTAACATGAATGAGTGCTGTATTTTATCAAAAGCCTTTTCCACATCAATGGAGATAATCATGTGGTTCTTGACCTTGGATCTGTTGGTGTTATTGGTTACATTTATTGACACATATGTTAAACCATCCATGAATACCTGGGATGAAGCCTACTTGGTCATAATGTATGATTTTTTTGATGTTTCTGGATTCTGATGGCTAGAATGTTATTGAGAAGCTTTGCATCTGTGTTCATGAAAAAGATTGTTCTGTAGTTCTCTATTTTTGTTGAGTCTTTTCCTGGTTTAGGGATGAGTGTGATATTGACTTCACAGAATGAGTTTGGGATTACTCCCTCTGTTTCTATTTCTCTGAAGAGCTTGAGGAATATGAGTATTAGTTCCTATTTAAAGGTCTTATAGAATTCCATAGTGAATCCATCTCATCCTGGGCTTTTCCTTGTTGGAAGGCTTCTGATTGCTTCCTCTATCTCATTGTAGGTTACTGGTATATTTAATTGATTTATTTATTCTTGGTTCAGTATGGGCAATTAGTATTTCTCTATAAATTCATCCATTTCTGCTAGATTTTCCTTCCTTTGTGAGTATAGAGTCTGGAGGTATTTCTTTATAATTGGATGTCTTGGATGTTTGTTGTAATGTTTCCTGTGGCATCTCTGATCTGTGGTGATGTTTCCATTCTCATTTCTGAGTTCATTTATTTGGGTGTGTTCTCTTTTTCTGATAAAATTTTCTGAGGGTCTGACAATTTTGTTAATTTTTTCGAAGAACCAACTCTTTGTTTTGTTGATTCTTTCTATGGTTTTTTTGGATTCTAATTCATTTAATTCTGATATAATTTTAATTCTTTCTGTCTACTGGATTGAGGTTTCTCTTGCTGCTCTTTTTCAAGGAGGCTCAGATGTCTCATTAAATTGTTGGTTTCAGATTTCTCCAATTTGTTGATGTAAGAACTCACAGCTATAAACTTGCCTCTGAGTACTGCCTTGGCTATGTCCCAGAGGAGCTGGTAATTTGTGTGTTCATTTTTGTTGAGTATCATCAACATTTGAATTTCCTTTCAAATCTCTTTCATGACCCACTGGTGATTCAACAGTGTGCTGTTCAGCCTCCATGTGTTACAGGACTTTCTTTGGCGGCTTTTGGTGTTGAGTTCTAATTTTATTCCCTTGTGGTCTGAGAGAATGTAAGGTATAACTTCAATGTTTCTGAATTTGGACAAGTTTGCTTTGTGACCTAAAATGTGGTTGATTTTGGAAAATGTTCCATGTGCTGCTGAGAAAAATGTGTATTCTAATGCTACTGGATGAAATATTTGGTAGATGTCTGTTAAATCTAGTTGATCTATGCAGTTGTTTAGATCTGCGGTTTCTCTGTTGAGTTTTTGCCGAGTTGATCTATCTAGTGGGGAAAGTGGTGTGTTAAATTGCACAACAATTACTGTCTTTGGATCTGTGAGATTTGAGGGAAAGTAGTGTTTCTTGGATAAATTTGGGTGGCCCGTTGTTTGGCAAATTGATATTTAGAATTGGAATATCCTCCTGAAGGAGAGATCACTTAATTAGTATGTAGCAACCTTCTTTATCTCTTCTCACCAATTTTAATTTGAAGTCTTTTTATCTGATATTAGGATTGCAACTCCCTCCTGTTTATGGGGCCCTTTGCTTGGTAGATTTTGTTCCAGCCTCCAACATTGAAAATGTGTTTGTTTTTATGGGCAAGATGTGACTCCTGAAGGCAGCATATAGAAGGACCTGGCTTTTTCATCCAACTAGACAGTCTATGTCGATTCATTGAAGAGTTAAGTCCATTAATGTTGAGAGATAGGACTGAGAGGTACTTGGGAGTTCCTGACATGTTATCCACCTTCTTAGGGGGCTATGGCAACTGGGTTTTTCCTATGGTTTTTGGATTCTCAGTTTTGGTCTGTTTTCTTGGCGTTTATTGTGGTCTTGTTGGTTTTCTATGTGTAGGACATCTTTAAGTATCTTTGGTAGGGCTGGTATGGTGGAGATATATTGTTTCAGTTTTTCTTTGTTATGGAAGGTTTTTATTTGGCCTTCGGTTATGACGGAGAATTTATCTGGGTACCGTATTCTTGGTTGATAGTTGTTTGTCTTTAGGGCATGGCATACATATTCCAGGCTCTTCTTGCTTTAATTATCTCTGCTGAGAAAGCTGAGGTCATTCTAATTGGTTTCCCTTCATAGTTTTATTGATCTTTTCTCCTTGACAGCTTTATGGATCTTTTCCTTGGTCTGAATTGATTCTGTGCAGATTATAATGGGACAGTAGGATGTCCTGTTTGGTCTGGTCTATTTGGGGTTCTAAAAGCTTCTTGTATCTGAATAGGTCCATCTTTTTGCATGTTTGGGACATTCTCTGCTAAGATCATGTTATATAAATTTCCTAGCCCATTAACTTCTGTCTCTAGGTGCTCCTCTATACCCATTATCCTCAGATTAGGCCTTCTGATGGTGTCTTGCAAATGTTGAATCGATCTATCAGATTTCTTGGATTTGTCTTGGATGGTTGTATGTTCTTTCTCTATAATATCTAGGCTGTTTTCAATCCCTGAGATTCATTCTCCTGCATGATCTAACCTACTGTCAAGACTTTCTACTTTGTTTTGTATTTCTTTTCCTTCTAATTGGTCAGCTTTGATGGCTTCCAATTCTTTGTTGGAGCTTTGTTTTAGATCTTGTATGAATTTCTTTTCTTCCTTAATTTGGTGTTCAGTGTTTATTCTCAAATCACTTAGTTGATTATGGTTTCCTTGGACTCCCATTCCTTCTGTCGGGCTCTATTCAGCATTGCCTTTGTGATCTCCTTGAATTCTTTCAGCTGTCTGTTTATGGATTCCATGAATGCCTCTATTGATCTTTGTCTATTCTCATCCCATTCTTGCAATTTCTGTATTCCTCTTTGATTTGTTTTGTCACGTTCACGCAATTCCCGTAATTCTCTTTGTCTGTTCTCAGCCTGCTCAAGCAATTCCTTTCTTTCTCTTTGACTGTTCTCAGCCTGTTCATGCAATTCCTTTATTTGTCTTTGACTGTTCTCACCCTGCTCATGCAGTTCCTGTGTTTCTCTTTGACTGTTCTCAACCTCCTCATGCACTTCCTATATTAATCTTTGAGTAGCTTCCTCACTATCACGAGATTCCTGTATTAATCTTTGGTTTGCCTCCTCTCGCTCCCTATCACGCTCACAGTGAGTCCTTTGCAGGTTTTCATTCTTTTCATTCACCATGTTTACCAGTAGTGTTGGTAGAGCTTTTGGGGAATTCTCCTTTGGATTATCCATTAACTGGTCTGTCACCTGATAATCATTAGTGGGAGTTGAGATACCTGGACTTGCCATTTTTCTTGTGTTTGTTGGCTTGTTCTGCCCATTTGGCATGAAAGTAACACTAATTTTGTGCTAGAACACTATTTTAAGACAAGCACCAACCAGAGTCCTGTAGTTGCACAGTCAAAATGGCTGCAGATACAATCTAGCCCAACAGATACAGTTTATTCTATATCAAACAACTATGGATTAATGAGCTAAGAACAGGAAAGGAGAATTTGGCAAACCAGAAATTATTAGGTTTAAGGAGAAACGTGGGGGAAAATAGGATTAGAGGGATGTGGACAGGTAAAAGGAGTGTGAATTTAACCAAGTCCTAATCTCAGAGAGTGAAATGGATTGGACATAATGATAGGAGAGTGAGTTAAAAAAAATGAAAAAATGGAAAAACAAAAATTTAATTTTAAAAAGTGAAACACTTAAAAATTATGTAAGTTTAATGAAATGATATTGAGAGAAGAAAAAGTTAGGCTGAGAGGAGGGGAGGGATAGAAAGAAGACATGAAAAAATAAAAAATAAAAAATCTTAAAATTAATTACTTGAAAATTATAGAGTTATAAAAAGATAATACTGCTATTAAAGAAGCTAAGCCTAAGAGGTTGTGAATTGAGTAGTAAATTTCTGGATTAAGTATGTACACAATGAGGTTTAAGGTCTAATATTCGACAATGGGTATATATCTGGGGATGAGGCAAACAGGAATTAAGTCACACAAAAATGAAAGAAAGAGAAAAAATGAAAAGAATAAAAAAGGACCAAAATGTCAAAAGAGTTTTTTTTTAAAAGCACATACACTCACATGTACACCTAAAATAAAAATTATGAGAGGAAAAACATGAATAGAAAATAATAAAAGGTACAAAAGAGATTTTTTTGGAGGGGGGGTAATGGGAAGATCCTGTATCTCCCCTGTGTCCATCACCAGTCTCTTGGTGGCGTGTCTGGTCTGCTTGTGGTGTTTGATTTTCCTGTGGCTTGATTGGTTAGTTTGTTTGAGAGGCAGAAAAATGCTCTGCTTTACCCAGGATTTTGTGTTCCTCCTCCCAGACTAGTTCAATGGAAGGGAGATCTGCTTTGAGTATCACAAAAGAGGGAGATGGCTGTTTCCTCTAGTTTGGAGATACTGTGATGAGGCTAGGTTCTGGGTAGAGTTGAGGCCTTTCAGCAAATAGTAGCTTTTCCCTGTGGGGCTAGATCCTGAGACACTCACAGAGCCTTGCCTGGAGCCATTCTCAGGGTTTATATTTACTGAATTTCAATTGATTTTCTAGGCTGCTGTAGGGAGGGGCAGCCTCTGGCTCTGTTTACCAGTGAAGAAAGACACTCCTCTGGGGGTGGAGCTTTCTCTGCCTGGGCTGGGTGACTTTCCCTGGAGCTGAACCTAGCAGGTCAGGTCAGGTTCCTGTGACCTGCTAAATGACTCTTTTGTTTTCTTCCAAGGCCTGAGTTGGAGCTAGCTACTCAGCCAGGCCTTTGTCAGTATCAAAGATGAAGATCTCTGTTTGTTGGGGAGGGGCAGCCTTCCCTCCTCTGCTCCCTGAGAAGGAGTGAGGATGTCAGGGTTCTACTCATGGCAGAGTCTTGGTTCCTAGGCCATCTCTGGTCTGCAATCTGCAGGATGTAGGTATTTGCTCCTTGTCAGTTTTTGCTGGTGTTGAGTAGAATCTGCTCGCCTGCTGAGTCTGGTGCCTTTGTCCAGACTCTCTCTGCCACAGCTGCCGCAGCCACACCTACTGGCAAGTGCTCAGATCTGTCTCCTTGCCTCTCTGGCCAAACTCTCTGTACTATGATGGCACCCTTGGTGTGATTCTCTAGCCTAGGACTGTTCACTGGAACACTAAAACTGCTTTCTATGCAAGAGCTTGTTTAGTGTCCAGCTTCTCCCCCACCATCTTCCTCCGAACTCTTTTCTCTTTTGTGTAGGCTGTCTCTTTACTAGTAACAGTTTCATTTGTTATACAGAAGCTTTTAAATTTGATGCAATCTCATCTGTCAATTATTGCTTTTATGTCTGGATCCACTGGAGTCCTATTAACGAACTCACTGCCTAAGCCTAGATCTAGAAACATTTTACTTATGTTTCCTCTAGTAATTTCAAGGGTTTGGAGACCGCCTCTTTGACAACAAGTGAAAAACTGCAAAAACAAACCAAAGGCTCTTTAGGGTCTCTTTATAAGAGCTTTATCCCAGTCACTAGGTTCCCTTAATCACCTTCCAAATGACCCATCTTTTAATATCATCATATTGGTGACTAGGTTCTATATATGAAGTTTGGGGAAACACAAACCATACCACAAGGCTTCATAAACTTTAATGCTGTATACCTGCTACTATGATTCTGGTCTGAAGCATAGTTTTAGTCCTACTATGACAATATTTACTATAGCAAATACTTTTTTTCTAAGCAATATGTACCATTGTTCCTGAAAGAAAATAGAAAATAAACTTTCCTTGAAGGTGACCTGAAAATTTGAATCACCTAAACTTCTGTTTATAGAGTATAGATAGCTAATGTTGGACCCTGACCTACTTACACCCATTTAGCTTAGGGTGAGCCCTATGAAATACGTAGATTTTCTATTCATCTTCATATCATTCGGTTTTATATTGCTAGGATGTGAAGACAGTTAAACACAAGAGCAATTTTATAGGTTTATCAGAACACTGATATCATCTGGGGATATTGTACTTCACTTTCACATCATGTGTGAAAAACAGAATCAGACACAAATCATAGAGAAATGTAGTTAATGTTTTATGAGTTCATAAATCTTGAGCTGTGACTAACACTGGGACTCCAGTGGAAGCTTGTAGTCTTATAATTCAGCAGCTCCAAGGATTAATTTTACCATATAGAGTTTGGGCTAGAAGCTAAAATATATCCACATGCAAATCCAGACCATGGAGAATAACTAAATACATTTCTGCCTGAGATTTGTGAATATGCCATCACAAAAATAACTGCATAAGGGACCATTGAATTGCCACTTGCTAGTTGCAAACATAATGCTTCGTATTGAGTCTAGTAAACCTATTCAATCAATCCTCAGTGCTTAGTGATAACTAGCATTGTAAAATTTAACTGTGGTTGATAGCTATTATCTCGTGATTGCATAAACTTGTGTACCCATTCTGAGGCTAATCCCTAATAAATAAATTGCTGAAAGTCATGAAGCCACAGTCATAGAACTCATGGCTAATTCTCCTCCTATATGACCACATCTAGCAAAAATACAGAAAAGAGGAATCTATCTCCTTGCTCCTGAAAGCAGATAGGCTTTCTAGATGATGACAGATACAGATACAGATATAGATACAGAAGTGAGGATGATAGTTGGAGGAAGTCATGTAGCATGTGTCATGTTGGCTAGGAAGGAAATTGATTGAGATTTGAACTTCCTGTCAACTATGCATCATTCCTAAGAGAAAAAAGTCATATTCCTGTACTATATCTAATTGAACCACTTTTTTAACCATTAGAGTGGATTTCTGGGAGTCACAGATGAACCTTACATAGAAGCCAAGTTATTGACCATTTCTGAGGTACGATTTAAAGGAACTGTGAAGCTGGTTCTCCCTAAACATCAATATAAGGCTATATTTTAGTTTATTTATTTATACTTGATCTCTATGAGAGAATAACTTCTTAACATTTTATTTTGAAATAATTATAGATTTATATGAAGTTATGAAAATAGTACAGAGTCTCATGTACTATCATTCAATATCATGTAATATTAGTTACTGACATAAAGTATGGTACAATATTAAAGCCAGGAAATCGACATTGGCATAATACCATTAACTACAATTCTTCATATTTTAATAAATTTTATACATATTTACTTATACATATGAGAATTTTTACTTTTATGTCTGTTCTTTTAGTTATGTCTCTCATCATTATTGTACTGCAACCTTTTCCCCCAACTTGATATGTAGTTTGGAGACAGAACACAGGTTTTAGAACCTGACAAAGTTAAGTATTAATCCTAGTTCTGCTGCTTACTTTATGACTGATTTTCAGCAATGTCCTTCATATCCATGGGCTTCATTGTTCCTTTCTGTGAAATGAGGGTATTAACATAACTTTGCGGAAGTTTAAGTGGTTTAATTTATTCAAAAGAATCTGGCCCAACAGGAGACATTTCCTCTTGTTATTTCTCCTTCCTTTAGAGGAGTAGCATTTTAAGTCTTTTCAGTTCTTTCTGCCTCTTGATTTTTTTCTGAGAAGAAGTTTTAATGGAAAGATGTAAGAAATACATGAAAGTATTGGTCATCTGAGATGGAATGGAGGAAATAAAGCAAATTTTCAGATTAGGAAGGTTAACTGCCCAATAAATAAGTGGGCTAAAGACTTGAAGGTGATCTGAAAATTCGAAACACCTAAACTTCTGTTTATACAGTATAGAGAGAAACTTAAAGAGAAACTTCTCTGAAGAGGAAAGAAGGATGGCCAATAGACACATGAAGAAACGCTCAACCTCCTTAGCCATAAAAGAAATGCAAATCAAAACAACATTGAGATACTACCTCACCCCAGTTAGAATGGCTATAATCAAGAACTCTAATAACAACAGATGCAGGAAGGGATGTGGACAGAAGGAAA
Organism: Dipodomys merriami; assembly: GCF_024711535.1. Classification (NCBI taxonomy): domain Eukaryota; kingdom Metazoa; phylum Chordata; class Mammalia; order Rodentia; family Heteromyidae; genus Dipodomys; species Dipodomys merriami. The sequence goes on from NW_027204492.1 coordinate 26,852,672, forward strand.
CCCTACTGCATTGCTGGTGGGAGTGTAAACTTGTTCAACCACTTTGGAAAATAATATGGAGCTTCCTCAAAAGACTCCACATAGAGCTCCCCTATGACCCAGCAATCCCACTTTTGGGCATTTACCCAAATGATCACAAACAAGACCATACTAAAGCTACCAGCACAACTATGTTTATTGCAGCATTATTTGCCATAGCTAAGATATGGAACCAACCCAGATGCCCCTCAGTAGATGAATGGATCAAGAAAATGTGGTATAGATACACAATGGAATTCTATACCTCCATCAGAAAGAATTACATTGTCCCATTTGTTAGGAAATGGAAAGACTTGGAAAAATTATACTAAGTGAAGTAAGCCAGGCCCAAAGAAACATAGGCCCCATGGTTTCCCTTATTTGCAATAACTAGTATATGTCTGAGACAAGTAGAAATGGTCAGATAAGTTGATGTTAGGCAAAATGAACCCCAAGATAAGAACTCAAATGTTTTTTCTTTGTTGCGATTGTTTCTAACATATTTATAAGATATGTCTTTGTTGCTTTGTATGTCCCTCCCCATGGTATAACTGCTGTTTTCACTGTATTTGATGTTGGTATAATTTGTGGAGGGAAAGGGAACAAACAACTTGTTTAAATAGGAATACAGGTGGACCCACTGCAACAATGAGATGTACAAGTCGTTTTGTCAAAAAATGAACTTTACAACTTTGGTGTGGGGTAAGGGGGAGATGGGAAGGGATGGTAAGGGGAAACAAAGGAGGAGGCAACAATGCTTGATAAGAAATGTACTCATTACCTAGCCCATGTAATTGTAACCCCTCTGTATGGTATTTTTACAATAAAAAATAGAAAAAAAAAGAAAGAGAAATTTTTGCTAGCTATTCAGCACAAAGGAAGGTTAATGTCCAAAATATATGAACTCAAATATGACAGCCATAATACTCAATGTACACAAATGGAAATGGAACATGAGTAAATTGGTGGGGTTAGGATACATAGGGAGAGGTTAAAGGAGTACTACCAATCAAGATACAATGTACACGTACATTGACATGTGGAATTGAAACTCCTCTGTACAACTGTTTAAAGATAAAAAATAATGATTTAAAAAGTTACACACCAAATAAAGCAAATAACTCCATCAACAGATGGGCAAGTGAACCAGTTTTCAAACAGAAATATAAATGGCCAATAAGTACATGAAAAAAGTCTTTGACATACTTAGCAACAAAATCAAAACTACAGTGAGATTTTATCTCACCCAATCAGAATGTGTATCATCAAGAAAACAAACAAAAATGTTTGCAGGAATGCCAACTGAGAGGAAGTTTACACGCTATTGGTTGGAATGTAAGTTAGTGCAGCCACTCTGGAAATCAATATAGAGGTTCCAAAAAAACCTAAATCTCCATATATGATCTAGCTATACAACTTTTTGTTGTATACCAGAAAAGAAGTCAGCTTACTATACACATAGAAATACCCACATACCCATGTTTAATGTGACACTGTGCATAATAGGCACAGTGGAATTAGCCTAAGCATCCATCAGTAAGTGAATGGATATGAAAATGTCTCACACACACACACACACACACACACACACACACACACACACACACACACACATTATTTAGCCATAGATAAGGATGACATTCTGTCATTTGTAGAAAAAGATAAAAGTAGTTGTCATGTTAGGTGAGTTATCAACATGTTAAGTGAAATAACAGAACCATAATGACAAATATCACATTTATTCTCATATATTGAATGTAGGGGAAACATCCTGAAAGTAAAAGGGGAATGACTACAGATGTGAAGAGAAAAATGTGGCTGGGGAAAATGTCAAAGAAACACATGAGGAAATGTTCACCATCCCTGGTTGTGAAGGAAATGCAAATAAAGACAACCCTGAGATACCACCTTACCCCAGTCAGAATGTCCCACATCCACAAGTCAGCCAACGACAAATGCTGGAGGGGATGCGGAGAAAGAGGAACCCTATTACACTGCTGGTGGAAATGTACACTTATACAACCACTTTGGAAAGCAGTCTGGAGGGTCCTTAGAAAGCTAAAGATTGACCTCCCTTATGACCCAGTCATACCACTTCTAGGCATCTACCCTGAACAACAGGAACTAATATACAAGGACACATGCGCACCTCCATGTTTATTGCAGCACTGTTCACAATAGCTAGGATATGGAAACAACCCAGATGCCCCACCACAGATGAATGGATCCAAAAATTGTGGTATCTATACACAATGGAATATTATGCAGCCATTAGAAATGACAAAATAATGGCATTTCCAGGGAAATGGATGGAGCTAGAAGAAATCATGTTGAGTGAGGTAAGCCAAGAGCAAAGAGACAAACGTTACATGGTCTCCCTGATAAGTGGATATTAAATCCAAAATGTTAGGTGATATAACAAAATTAACAGGACTTAAGAAACAAAGGACTCTAGTGGCACTATAGCTCAAGTGGTAGAGCACTCGCTTTGAGCTGAAGAGCTGAGGGACAACACCAAGGCCCAGAGTTCAAGCCTCACGACTGACAAAAAAGAAAGAAAGAAAGAAAGAAAGAAACAAAGGACTCCCACTTATCTGGTCAAACCACTACTAAATAACCACTTGCTGCTGATCACATGTATGGTGTATATGTGTATACCGTTATATGTTATAGACCGTGATAGACAATTTGCTCCAGGAAAGTTAGAATGAGTTTGTGACTTTAAATGAGCATCACTATCCCACAATTCTGTGAAATTTTGGAAATTATGTAATCACTTAATCACAATTTAAAAAAAAAAAACACCAGAAAACTAGAAGTGGCACTATGGCTCAAGTGGTAGAGCATGAGCCTTGAGCTGAATTGCTCAGGGACAGCTCCCAGGCCTAGAGCTCAAGCCCCACAACTGACAAAAAGAGAGAGAGAGATTATGTCTTTGTTGCTTTGTATGTCCCTCCCCCATGGTATAACCCCTGATTTCACTGTATTTGATGTTGGTATATGTGGAGGGGAAGGGAAAAAACAAATCGTTAAAACAGGGATACAGGAGGACCCATTGCAGCAATGAGATGTACAAGTCGTTATGTCGAAAAACAAACTTTACAACTTTGGTGGGGGGGACAGGGGGAGGATGCAAAGGGATGGGAAGGGGAAACAAAGGAGGAGGCTACAATGCTTGATAAGAAATGTACTCATTATCTTGCCCATGTAATTTTAACCCCTCTGTACAGTATTTTCACAATAAAAAAATACATTTATAAAAAAATGTGGCTGAGGAGACTAGATAGGATATATGATATTACAGTATACTTTATGCACATAGGGAAATGTAATGAAATTCTTCACTTCAACTTTAAATTAAAAGAAACCATTAAAAACTGTCTCACTCTTGGTCAGGCTGTCCAACTAGTCTGCCTGCCTGCCTCAACCTCCGGAGTAACTAGGACTATAAGCATGCACTACCAAGAAAAGCCTTAAACTTTAGACCACCCAAACAAGTTAAACAATCACTAAATCTATCTCAGTAAACAAGGTGATTCCAAAGTGGTAGAGGGGAAGAAATTATTGCTTGTCTCAGGCATTCTTCAATCTAATCTGCAAAGCAAGTGAATTTAAAGTGACCTTATCTTGGTGCTCAACTGCAAAGCCATTCCATAATTTACATTTTACACACACACACACACACACACACACACACACACACACACACACACACACACACACCCCTTTCACATATCATGGTCATTCAAGATAAATTCCATTTCAAATATCTCTTAAATAATACCCCATTATTGAGACTAAATAATGTGATAGGCACAGAGCAGTGCCTATCCTTTATAAATGTTCATTTTCAATATTCTGTCTCTCCTTAAAAATAATCAAATTGTCAACAAGGAAAAGTTACTTGAATCCTCAGGTTAAAACTCTTCTTTTCCACATGGGTATGGTAGCTTAGATATTTAGGAACTGAAAATCAGGAAGATCATATTTCCAGGCCAGCCCAGGTAAAAGCACACAAGAAAATAATAGACAGGAATGATGTTTCATGTCTATCATTCCAGCTATGAAGGAAGCATCAAAAGTAGGATTGAGGTCCAGGCTACCCCAGGCATAAACATAAAACCTTATTCCCAAAAATAATGACAGCAAGAATGATTTTGAATATGGCTCGAGTGATAGAATACTTGATTAGCAAGTGGAAGGCACTGTGTTCAAGCCACAGTACCACAAAAAAGTCATCTTTTCTTCTTTAGTCTTAATGTCATATACCCACACCATCACTACCACAAACATAGAAATATACAGGTTTGTAACACCAATTTAAAAGTCTACTGTTTAGTTTTTGTTGCTAGTAGCAGTTTAGATGTAAAACTCTTGCCTCTCATCTTCCAGTAGCTTCTTTGGGCCACAGGCAATTCTCATTCTGTAATTCCATCATTATGCATGTTATAGATGAAAAGGGACAATGCAAACAGTTCTATCCAAACACACATTATCAAACCATATACGTGCCTTGGGAAAGTGATACCCAACCCTGGATGTGACATCAGTATTTAATGTGAAAACTCCCATAAAATATAGAATGAAAGCAAGAAGACAAAGAACTGTACCTAACAGAGAACTGTACCTGTTATCTCACTTAACTGCTGGTCTACCTTGCTAGTTGTTAAAGTTTGACCAAAAGATAAGATTCTTTCAAATATATTTTTTATTTCAAACTTACTTAACACCAATATGACTTTACCTTACCTTTTCTATGACTTTAAATTCTTTCTAATCCATGATTATAGCACAAGTTTTTCTCATCATATAGTCACATGATGAAGAATATCAATAATTCTTCCTACTGTTCAGGTTTTCTGTGTGTTCAGGTAAAATTAGAGTAATAGTACAAAAATAAAAACTAAATGTCAGCCACTGACTCTTCCTCACCCCATGTTAACTATTTCCTGTTTTATTAATGTCACAACTGGGTAGATAACACCCCCAAGTATTATACTCATTCCTAACTCTCTGTCTTTACACATTCTGGTTCATAAGTCTCCTTTTCAAAAGTATGCCATGGTCTGGTATTCAGTATGTTAATTCTTCTCTATGCAGTTTTTCACTATCCTTCAATAAACATTAATCTCTCATTTCCAAATTTCCAAAACAGTCCTATCTGAACTTTAATATGTATCAGAATCTCCTGGAAAAAATGTTTATACAAAGATACTTAATCCTTTCACCACCAGCCCCTCCTCAGTTTTTAATTGATTCATTCTAGAGTAAAGCCATATAGTCTGCGTTTCCAGCAAATCTCCACTTCATAAACCAATAATTACAAATTTTTTCTTTAGCATAACTATCAGTTGATTATAATTACTATGAATCATTCTTCAGTTGAGTTCTAAACATATAAGACAAGCAAGACTTCATGCTGTAAGGAAAAGAAAACCCAGTGCCAATTGGATTTGATTTTTCTCACAACTAGAACCTGAAGATATTGGCTGATCTAGTTACTCAATGACATCTTGGAGAACTCAATATCCTTATGCCTATCTGTTCTGCCACATTTAGTATCAGCTTTATTCTAAGACTGGAACCTCTCTGGGCAATTAACAGAGCTGCCAGCTACAATCAAGACTACATGTGTTATTAACATCCACAGGGACACAAAGAAATTCTTACTGACATTTTAAGCAATATCACTAAAATTCCTCCTGACTGGGTGGTCTGATGTAAGTGGCCATTAAGAAGAGGTGAAAATACTGAAAAGGAAGCTGAAAATCAATTGAGAGAATGGATTCTGGAAGCCTACACTATAAAAACCTATCAACCCAATCCAACAAATGTATGAAATTAAGTTAGGTATAGATCATATCATCTGTATCTTTATATAACACAAGGAGTGCTCAATAAATACCAAATGTTTCTCTAATTTTAATTTTTTCCCTCAATTGATTTAGATCTAGCCTTACAAGGTAGACTAGAAATAATAATTAGAGCTTTCTGTATTGTCTACATACATTCAAATAACCAAGTACCCATTCAGACTTTTCTTTTTGATACTATGTGCATGATTCTTGTTCCTGAATTACTGCTAGAAATTTTCTTTAAAATGAGTTTTGGGGTGAGAATGTTGAAAGGGGAACATTGATCTAGATACACTATATTCATAAACTGCTTTGTTAAATGGTAACCCCTTTATACAACTATTTAATGATAATAAAAATATAAAGAGTTTATGTAAAGTATTTATGAAAAGCTAGTTCTACTGCCTCAATCAAAGGTCTGAGGAATACTCCCCAAACATCTTCCCATATACCAATCATAATTGTTAAAAGCCATTGTTTAATATTTAGAGTAAAAATATCCATTACCTAGTAACTTTTACTTATACATCTTAATTCTATTATTATGAGCTATAGCACATAAAGCTTTCTTAGGGTACTCACCACATCCTGGGGAATATATTTGAGGTTTTTTTCATCTACTAGAAACTAAGAAGAAATATAATATTTCAAGGGATAAACATTTGAGAAAATTTGGTATGTTGTTATATTGGTTTCCTAGTCTTTGTAACAAAAATACTACAAGCCTGGTAGCTTAGAACAACAGAGATGTATTCTCTCACAGTCCCAAATGCCTGAAGTTTGAAAGGACCACACTCCTTCTAGAGACTCTAGAGAAGAATATTTCTTTGTCTCTTCCTAGGTTCTGATCTTTGCCAGAAATACTTGACAAGCCTTTTCATGTACCTACATCATTCCACGTTGTCACCATTATAATGTAGTCTTTAGCTCATGTTTCCTCTCTGTGCCACATATTTAAATCATCCTTCCCTTTCTCTTATATAGAGTTCAATCTCTGTGGGCAAGGGGTTGAGTTCAGTGGTGGAATATTTGTTGAGCATACACAAGAACCTGGTATCTATCTTCAGCACAGTAAGAGCAATTTTTAAATATATCAGTTATTGGACTGAAGTCAATAATAATAAACTATTACATCATCTTGAATTTATTTACATGTATAAAAACTATGTTCCAAAATATTCTATCATTAATAGGTACTACGGCTTAGGACATAAACATCTCTGCTAAGGGAGCACAAACCAACATAGTATAGCTATATAGGGGTATCAGTCTTTACAAACTATGCCTGTTGTGTTTAAAATGTTTCCCAGATTAAAAGGAAAAGCCAAAATTGTATGAGTAGAGGTTAACATTACCTCACATAACTATACCATAAAAGCAAAAGAAATTCTTCACATTTTGTCAGTAATAAGTAATTGAAATTTTAATGTATATTTATTGCATATATACTACATTGCCATGTGCAGGTGTGATTAAAGTTATAGAACCATCTTGGTATATATCCACAGGAAACAAAACCACCATAAAATACAATTAAAAATACAATTAAAAAAAAAAAGAAAATACAAAAAAAACAAAACAAAACAAAACCACCATATCAAAGAGATGCCTATCCTCCCATGTTTATAACACCAAGATACAGAATCAAAAGAGTTCATCAATGTATAAACAGGTACATTATGATATACAAACTTTTTATCGTACATCTGGGGAAATGTATGTTAGGATATAATAGAATCACTAAAACACCCATGTTTATGAGTATAACTCACAATAAATAAGCTATGGAAACAGCCCAGATGCCCTACAACTGAGTAATTAAGAAAATTTGGTACACACATACCAATGGACTATTATTCTGTCATAAATAAGAATAGAATTATGTTGTTTTGAGGTAAATGGGTAGAACCAGACAGCATTATGTTGAGCAAGATAAGCCAAGCACAATGCACCAAATAGTACACATTTTCATTCATTCACAAAAACTAGACCTAAAAGATAAGCATGCATAAACACAGACAGGTCAGACAAATAGACAGAAATGATTTTGAGTGTAATTATAATTGTAGGAGTGTCTGAAAGGATTAGAGAGAATCAAAGAAAAGAGGATATTAGAGGATAAATGCTGTAAATGAAGATGGTAAAGCTGTTGAATAACAGAGGGATTAGGAAAATGAGAGTAAATGAGAGGGTCAATCTGATTAAATACTATATTTGCATGTGGCAAATACCACAGTAATACTCAGTTTAATATTAATCATAACCACCCAAAAATAATGGTAGTAATATAAAACAAGTCCTGTTCAATGTGGGGATCAAAGAGAGAGGGCAAAGAAGGATGAATGATGAATGTGATCAGAATATTTTATGTACATGTATAAAATGAAACGATGAAGCCTGTTGAGATTTTCTGGGAAGTGAAGAAAGAGTGAGTATAATAGAAAGTGGATAGAAAAAGCCTGATCCAAGAACATTGTATGTATATATGGACACACCAAAATGAAATCTTGTATAAAAGAATGTAGAAATTGAAGGACAGTGAAAGGATGACATTGTCCAAAAGGATATGTACTCCTTACCTGACTTACGTAACTGTAAACCCTCTGTACATCACCTTTATAATAAAAATAAATAAAAATAAAAATTTTAAAAACATGTAGAAATTGTCTGGCACCAGTGGCTCATACCTATAATCTTAGCTACTCAGGCAACAATGAGATGTACAAAGCAATATATGATATCGCTACATATTTTGCAACATGTTTCACATGAGCTATTCTATTAGTTTCATAAGCTCCTTAACCAAAATGGTCCATGGATTCACCTCTACATCTTTCAGTGAGTCAATGAATCTTTGTATTTGAACTGAACAGCTAACAATCACAAAACTGCCCCTCTTGAAGATGATTCAAATCCAGGTGCTTCAAATCCACTGCCTCTTTGCTCTACACCTTCTCACCCTCATCCTGAGTACTACTAATTGCATTGAACTTCCATAGCAACATTCTGCATTATACTACATCTTCCACCACGAATAAGCCATGTAATGGTACATCCTCTCCAGAATGCTAGTATTTCTCACTAGCTTCATCGCCAAGCTTCAAATTGACCAATGGCTCTGTACTCTCCATAAACATGTTATTGCCCAGATGTCACATCATATAAATACCTGTCTCTAGGATCTGCTTCACTCAACATGTTGTCCATCTGTGAGTCCATGTTTCTCACTGTTAATGATCCTGTTTAACCCAGTTCACTGAAAACCAAAAGACTCAGAATGCTCCATTTATAAAGCTACAGATAGTGATTAGTGGTATATATATTGTACTCATGAATGCAGAGTCTACCTTCTCAAATCTACTTCTTGGATCACATCATCTAGAATACGCATGATATAGACATAATACTTTGGTCATAAGATGTGATGAAGTGAGGAAAATAAGTATTGTTAACTTTCTAATTAACCTTTAAACTACTTGAGAAAGAAAATCCAACTCTGTAAGAAATGACGATTATCTATTAAAATTATTTTTAAACCTTAAGTTTAGAAATATTTTTTTAATATTATTTTATTTTATTTGAGAACATACTGTACAGAGGGGCTACAATTACATGGGCAGGATAATGCATACATTCTTACCAAGCATTGCAGCCTCCTCCTTTGTTTACCCTTCACCTCCCTTCCCAGCCTCCCCCCTCCCCCCACCCAATTATACCCCCCTCCCCCCACCCCACACCGACATTGTAAAGCAAAAATCAAGAACTCTAACAACAACAGATGCTGGAGGGGATGTGGACAGAAAGGAACCTTACTTCATTGTTGGTGGGAATGTAAACTTGTTCAACCACTTTGGAAAGCAGTATGGAGGTTCCTCAAAAGACTTCACATAGATCTCCCCTATGATCCAGCAATCCCACTTTTGGGCATTTACCCAAATGTTTACAAACAAGATCACACTAAAGCTACCAGCACAACTATGTTTATTGCAGCATTATTTATCATAGCTAAGATATGGAACCAACCCAGATGCCCCTCAGTAGATGAATGGATCAAGAAAATGTGGTATATATACACAATGGAATTCTATGCCTCCACCAGAAAGAATGACATTTCCCCATTTGTTAGGAAATGGAAAGGTTTGGAAAAAATTATATTAAGTGAAGTAAACCTTAAGTTTAGAAATAATTTTAAATACTTTACAGAGAAGTGGCTCAGTGTAATATAACTATAGTTTAACAGCTTTCTTCTCAAGTGTGGTAATTAAGATATAAAGTGATTATTAGCAATATTTCTTCCAGAAAAATATTTCCTATTCTGTTTTCAGAAATATTGTTTTGTAGGTGCCAGTGGCTCATGACTATAATCCTAGCTACTCAGGAGGAGAAATCCGAAGATCCTAGATCAAAGGTGGTACAGGTAGATCAAAGAGAGCACTTACTTCCAACTTAACACCAAAAGAACAGAAGTGGATTTATGGCTCAAATGGTAGAATGCTAGCCTTGAGAACAGAAGCCGAGGGACAGTACCTAGGCCCTGAGTTCAATCCCCAGCATGGACACACAAACCACCACCACCACCACCACCACCACCACCACCACCACACCACAGGTCTTTGTATACAGATGTCTCCATGTAACTGAAAAAATCTTTGTTTCTAAGTCTAAACTGTGTTTTCTTACTGTGGCTAAAGCTTCATCTGAGTCCTGCTAGAATCCATATAAATTATAACTACCTACCTCTGGGCCAAATCTATCAAAACCAATAGCAAGTCCCTCTTGCTACTGTAATTCTGACATTTTGCCCATTTTATAATATCATAACACTACCTCCTTCCCTTAGAGTTTTCATCTCATATTCAAGATCCACTTACCAAGGTCATTTTTAGTGATGCATGAATCCCTATCTGGACAATTCATTGGCTAATGTCATATACAATTTCTACAAATCTATATGTAAATACATTGGATCATTAAAAAAATATATACTGGGACCCAGTAAATTATGCCTGTCTCTAGACAATCACACAGTGAGACCAAAAGAGCGACTCATAATGGCTCAATAGCTATGTGCATATTATCATATAAATTAATATTTTTAATGAACTCCAATAAATGGAAACAAGATTTTTGTTGCAATTGCTGTTTGTTGTCTTTTCCTTTTGTCTTGTTTGTTAATTTGTTTTGGGGAGAGTAAAGGGGACACAGATACAGTAGTGGTATTCACTAGACACTATGTGGAAAATGAACTACACAACTTGTGGGTGGGGACAGGAGGGAAACACTGGGAGAGAGGGAGGGAAGGAGTATCATGGTTCAAAAAGAAATGTACTCATTATCTGACTTATGTAACTGTAATAACACCTTTGTACAATATCTCTAAAATAACAATAAAATATATTTTTAAAAACCTTCCTGGTGCAGGGACAACTGGTTTCCAAGTTCCATGATCACTCTCCTCAATGCCCTTTATCTCTGTTAAGTAAACTACTCACAATTGTGAAAAAGTTTTCCTGGTTCAGTCAGGCATTGGTGACTCATGGCTGTAATCTTAACTAGTCAAGAGGCTAAGACACCATCTCCAAAGTAATCAGAAAAAAAGTGGGATGGGGAACACGATTCAAGTGGTAGTATCATCTGAACAAGCTCTTAATTCAAACCTAGGTACCGGAAAAACATCCAAGTGCTAAAAAGTAGAGCTTTACTCCCTGAATGAAACTATTACAGAAAAAAGTAGGGGAAACACTGGTGCTCCTGAGCACAGGTAGAAACTTTGTCTTTATTTATTTATTTATTTATTTATTTTGTCCGTCATGGGCTTGAATTCTAGGCCCGGGCTTGGTTATATGTTATAAATAAAATTGCTCTATCAGATGTGTATAGTACAAATATTCTCCCTTTGTAGGACTGACCTTTCAGTTTTCAAATGAGAAAATTTCCTCTCTTTTATTTATATTTAGCATAAGGCAGGAAAGAGTCCCCCCTCCCTCGGTTGATTCTTTTAAGAACTTGTAGCTTTAGTTTTGTTTACTTGTACAATAATTTGAAGTAAGTTTATAATTTGGTGTGATGTCATAGCCAATGTTCATTTTGTCCATGTAGTTATACAATTATTCCATTCACATTTGTTATAAAGGCTGCCCTTTCCCCAGTGAATTACTGTGGTAGTTTAGTCAAATATCAAACACATATTTATAGGCATATTTTTAATGTTCTATTATCTTTAAGTAATTACACAAAGTAAGTGCCATTTATTATAGGTCTATCTCCATGTTATATTTTATTATATTTCTCCAGTCAATATATACCAAAATATGAAGGATATTACCAGTGTCATCCTAGTAGATGTTTACCAACAGGCTCTGGTGGCACAAGTATAAACAAACAAAGAAACAACTTTGATTTATAGCATTTGCTGATTATCAAGGTATAAATTCTCTAACTATCATCAATTTCAAGGTATTTGCCACTGCAAATTTCAGCCGCTTGGACTTCTTGGATTACAATTTCATACTCTCCAAATTAAGTACCTCCAGGTAAAAAGTTGATGTAATCATAGGGAGCACCTCATTTGTTTTTTGACTCTGAGGTATCAGTTAAAATATAAGAAGCAATAATTTGTTATGACCAGTCATCTGTAGTTTATAGCATGAGGACAAGTCTGTATCAATTATTCCATCACATCAAAAGTCTTCCTAGACTGGGAGTGTAGCTCAGTGACAGGATGCTTTCAGTGCTTCAGGTCCTGGGTTCAACCCCTGGCAGTCCCTTTCCCATATTCAAAACAACACAAAAAATTGTGGTTATAATCAATTGCTTGGTCTGGGGCCATAGTTCCGTGGTAGAGTACTTACTTGTCACACACAAAGGCATGAATTTGATCCCCCCCCACTTTAATAAAGAAAAAATTCCCAATTATTAAATGCTTCACTGTAAAATATGAACATATTTAAATATCAGTATATATTTGAAATGTCACACAAAGGCTTATGTGTTGAAACCTGCTTCCCAGATGGTAGAAGTATTGAGAAAATGGTAGAAACTCTAGTTCAAGGAAGTAGGTCATTCTATGTGTATGCCCTTGATTACCCATCAATATACCCTATTGGGATACAAGTTTTTCTCTCTTTTTTTTTTTGCTTAACCATGTACTTCCTGCTCTGATGCTTTTCCTTGCCACGGGCCCAATAATAAGAGAGCCTCTGAAATCATGAACAACAAAAAAAATTAAAAAGACATTTTAAGTTCATTGTCTCAGCTGAGCAACATCGCTGACCATTATGATGCCATATATTAGAGAGTAGATTCTAGCATGAAACTCAGAAGTTAAAACAAATAATTTGCAAAGCCAAGGATGGTAACACATATCTGTAATCTCAGTCACTTGGGAAGTAAAAGTAGAGCAATCATGGTTCAAAGAAGCCTGGGAAACCAGACTATATCTCAGAACCATTAGGGGCCCAGTGCCAGGGGCTCAGGCCTGTAATCCTAGCTACTCTGGAGGCTGAGATATGAGGATTTCAGTTCAAAGCCAACCCAGGTAGGAAAGTCCATGAGACTCTTTTTTTTCCCTCTTCCCCCAACCATCCCCCACCGAGTTGTTCAGATTATTTCCAACATATTGTCTTGTGAATATCACTGTTGTATTTGTTCCCCCCTTGTCCTTTGCATGAGACTCTTAATTAACCACCAGAAAATTGGAAGTGGTGCTGTAGCTCAAAGTGGCCCTCAGTTCAAGCCCCACAACTGACAAAACTCTGAGCATGGACTACACTTGTAGTCCCAGCTACTTGGAAGTACAAGGTTTGATATCTAAAGGCCACCTGTATGAAAAGTAGGAAACTCTCTCTGAAACAAATTAAAATTAAAGCAAAAGGATTGAAAGTATGGCCTAAGTAGTAAAGTACTTCTCTAGCAAGCACAAGACCCCTGAGTTCAATGTCTCGTACCACCAAAAAGCAATTTATAGGAAAGAAAATACAAAACAAAAGAAAATATTTTAAACTATTAATAGTATCTTTACAAAGTATTGTCCTACTCATGAAATAAGAAAACTACTGTAAGACAAGGAAAATCAGAGAATAAGAAAGAGGTCTTACAAATTAAATATATATGCATATACAAATATGTTTACATAAAATAGGGAACTAGAAATCACAGCAGTAGGAAAGATTAGGGCAATCAACAATCAACTAACAGTGCAGGGAATAATGGAAACTAAATGAATTATTAAGAGAATGTAGAAAAAATTCAAATAGAGAACATATGAGACCATCTAGATTGTGAAAGAGAATAAGAGAGCTTCTTGACAGTGACCCTAGAAGGTAAAAGAAGAAAACTGCCTTCAAAATTCTGAAGGGAAATCACTTTTGAACTAGAACTCTATGCTTCATGTCAAACATGAAAATAGACTAAAGATATTTCCAGAAAATTCAAGGTCTCAAAAAATGATTGATTCCACCAGAAATACAGAATAAACCAATAAACATGATAACACAGGACACTGAAAATAAAATCAGTATAGAAGAAAAAACAAGCTTCTTGATGATAGTAAAGAACAACTTCAAAATGTTAACTGCTCAGTAGACAGTCCAGATTGAACTAAGTTGATAAGGAGCTTCAAAAGTATTCTCGAGAAAAAAAATTACAACTTATATATTACTTTCTTGCCTTCTATATTGAGAGCTTACAGCTCTAATAAATTCTAATAGGTACATAGTAAACAACTAAATATAAGCCCAATTTTAATTCCAAAGAACAATTTGTAAGGAAGAAAACCTAATGATATACACCATAGTTCACAAGATTTGTATAGCCATAATATGAAATACTAAATATTGGTTAGCCATGTATTGGGGAAAAGGATAAGTTGTGCCAGTGTGAGGGGAAGGAGACTTTGATAACTAATTTTATACAAATAATATGAAAGTAGGTAATGTCTAAAAGTTAGGAAAAGTAATAAAACATGTTTTGAAGTATAAAGATAATATAAGATTAAATGAAGTGACTGGGAAGGTGGCTCAGTGGTAGAGTGCTTGCCTTGCATACATGAGGCCCTGGGTTCAATTCCTCAGCACAACATACACAGAAAAAGCCGGAAGTGGGTGCTTTGGCACAAGTGGTATAGCACTAGCCTTAAGCTGAAGAGCTCAGGGACAGTGCCCAGGGTCCATGACCAGCAAAGAAAGAAAGAAAGAAAGAAAGAAAGAAAGAAAGAAAGAAAGAAAGAAAGAAAGAAAGAAAGAAAGAAAGAAAGAAAGGAAGGAAGGAAGGAAGGAAGGAAGGAAGGAAGGAAGGAAGGAAGGAAGGAAGGAAGGAAGGAAGGAAGGAAGGAAGGAAGGAAGGAAGGAAAGAAAGAAAGAAAGAAAAGGAAGGAAGGAAGGAAGGAAGGAAGGAAGGAAGGAAGGAAGGAAGGAAGGAAGGAAGGAAGGAAGGAAGGAAGGAAAAAGATTAAGTAAGCCAGACCCAAAGAAACATAGGCTCCACGGTTTCCCTAATTTGTAGCAATTAGTGTATGTCTAGGATAGTCCTAGCAGATGAGCAGAATAACTCAATAGCTATGTACATTTGATCATATAAGATGATACTATGTGAAATGAACTCCAAGGCATGGAAACAAGAGGTTTTTCTTTATTGTTGTCATTTTTAATGTACTATGTGATTTTCTTTTTTCTTTTGTGTTTTATTCCTATGGTTTACCCCCTGTTGTCACTATATTTGATTTTGGTACCCCAGGTATTATAATCTACATTTATCTAAATTAGGGAAGAGAAGGGAGCAACAAAATGGTGATACAGAGGACAAAAGGTGAACCAATGCAACAGTGATACTCACAAGACAATATGTTGGAAATGAACTGTACAACTTGGAGGGGAGACAGAGGGGAAGGTAAGTGGGAGGAAATGAGGGAGGGGGTAACAAGTTCAAGAAGAAATGTACTCACTACCTTAGTTATATAACTCTAACCCCCTCTGTATATCACCTTAATGATAAAATTAAGTTAAAATTAAAAATTAACAAAAATAAAGATACTATAAGAGAAACTATGAGGAATAGAAATCAGAGATCAAAAGGGCAAGTGACAGGGACAGATAGAATGCTTTTACATAAATCTCTCATAATATAAGTGCACCTTCTAAATTTTCATATTGCTTTGATAAAGTATTAAAGAATATGTCCCTGGAAGTATTTCAAACTTTACAATGATTGCAATACTTTAAAAGGAAAACTCAAGGTGATAAAATTTATTTTACCTAGATTAAGTTCTTTTCTAGTGTTCCACCCTCAACATTTATGCTTATTCAAATCCTTCTGGTGCTAGACCTCTGATCTGAGTTCTTGAGTAAAAAAAAAAACATGGCATTTCAATTCAGTATCATGAGAAATCAAATGTCATTTTCCAAAGAAGAGAGGAGACTAAATCCTTATGACTATTGTATTTAAGAAGATAGGCCAAGGTCACAAAGTTTCATTAAGGAAAAATGAGTGTCATTTTGTGGTTCCCTGACTAAGGCACTTAATTTGGAAACCCTACTTAATCACATGTTTACTTGTTTGGGAGGGAGCGGTACAAATAAATTAGGGTGTGATCTATCTCTTTGCATTTCAAAAAAGCAAATTAATTTGTAACTAGATTTCTCCATAGACACTATTTTCTACCTGAGAAAAGTTACAAAAAGCAGTCATAAAACTTTACGAAACTACAGCACCCAGGCCCAGAGTTCAAGCCCCACGACCGACAAAAAAAAAAAAAACAACTTTACGAAACTAGAATTATCACGTAAGACTCCCTACAAAAGTTTGGCTCTGAACTGCAAACAAAAGGATTTTTTTCATCCCTAATCATCACATGCATAATTCCAGCTTTAGAATTTAGGACTACTGGGACAATTGAAAACTCAAACCTTCACACAAAAGCAATAGTGTGGCTGGTATCAGGATATTTTGGAGTATTACAGTTGATAGACAATAAATAGTATGTAAAACATGTAAATGTTTTGAATTAAAATTAGATATTTACCCCATCAATATATACAATTGTTAATTTTGAATTAAAGAGAAAATCAAGCTTATAAATAGACATTTACATATGTATCTTCAGGACTCTCTAATTGATTTTTGACTCGTTAACTCTACTTCCATACTCAGGGCCTTCATTACATTGTTTATTCTTGAATTTATCATTACAATTGCCTCACCCATCTCATAAATACACACAAATACACAGCTATTTCCATACTTTGGAGTGAACTGTTTTGCATAGTACACTGTGAACATGCCCCTGTGCCCACCTTAACTCAATTATGTCAGCTTCTTTGTAGATCTCTTTCCCAAGTCTACCTCTTAGCTGGGCATGGTGACGCATGCCTGCAATCTTAGCAGTCAGGAGGCTGAGCCAGGAGGAGTGTGAGTTTGATGCAAGCCTAAGCTACATAGTGAGACATTGTCTTAAAACAATAATAAAACTCCAAGATTGTCTCTTCTTGTTCTTATATATGACCTCAATAGTGATCTCTAAAGTAACACAGAATATGTCTACCAGTACTTCAAACTCTCAAAAAGAGTAAATTCCCTATCACTTTTTCATGTGTAAATTCACTAGAGAAGTGTGATATTTAGTTTGGCCTTCCTCCAGGAATGTACATAGGTATTTGATCCAATTTAGACAAATGCAATTATAGCACTAATACTATCATGGGATTTGTCCTTCAAATATAGTGATTTTTCCAACTTTAGTATACATAAAAATTCTCAAGGTGGTATCTAAAAATGCATATACTTGAGATCCATGCCCCCAAGACATTCTGAATCCATATGTGGAGTCTAAAAATCTTTATTTTATATAAACATTAAGGTGATTCTAATCTTGGAGATGCACTATGCCACACTTTGAAGTACCATTCTGGCTAGTCTGTAAATAAAGCCCACTTAAGAAATAGGAAAACTTTCAGTCCTTTGAAGAATATGTGTCTAAGAGCCTGCTTTTCTCTTCTGATAGCATTAAATGTAAAAAAAAAAAAAAAAGAAATCAAGAGCCAAGATGCTGGCACTATCTCTTTAAAAAGCATCATTATTCTGAAAATGAAATGTTTGCTTGCTTCCTTCACAAAGAAAATTTCTGCTTGCTGTGGGAGTAAAAGGTGTTATGATTGCAAATTTTTTGTTCACCAGGCAAATTCTAGTCTTTTCATATGGCTTTAGACAATACACTCTCTTAGCTGTGTATACAGCACTTCAAAATCCTGAGGAGGTGGTTTCAGTGTGGGCTAAAGCCAGTGCTATTTAGAGAACATAAAAACAGAATTGAAACTTAGAGCTGCTTCAGATGGATGAAGAGTGGCCTCTCCAGCAATAAGACTTAGACTTTCTGCAGCCACTGAGTTACCCTAGGGAAGATTAACCACCTTTCACTGAGGTATGGGAAATGAATTATTTCTCAGATTCAAAGACTGGAATTGTATAGACCATGATAATGAAAATTTGCCTTGTGAAGGTTAAAACATGTATGTGACTTTAACGAAGTATCACTATCCCACAATAGTGTGAAATTTGTGAAATTTATGTAATCACTTAATATCAATAAAAATTATTTTAAAAAAGAAAATAAAAATCACACAAAAAAAGTTTGGAATTGATTCAGACAGCCCATCAGATATGCTCTCTATTTGTAGTTCCAGGGTCCTATAAGACCTTAATAATGGGAGAAATATGAGGATTCTTTTCATTTCTGACACTTTACTAAGACCTTTGGAAAGTCATACCATGGCTCTGAGCTGTCATGAAACTATGCTGTCATGAAACATAGCAGAGCATTTACACATAAACCACTATAGTATTCACTCTTTCACTCTTACCTCATGATTTGTTCTGGAGTCATTGTCACACCAATCCCTCAATAGCAATGAGAAAGGCTCTGGCCATCATTTAGCTCAGGGTAGTAGTACTTCCAAATGAACACTGTATTTTATTTAAAATGGTTGGTTTTGTAGGCTAGTAGTAAAAAATACATTGGTACAGCTATTAGTTACCAATATGATAGCGTGGCAAGTGACTTACAGGTTTTAATGTCAACTGAGAATATTTCTTTTCCTTAAAATGCTACCTAAACTTTCTTTTCATTGTATTTTTATGAAGTTTACAAAGTATATACAGCAAAATTCATAATCTACTATTTAACTGATCTATACATAATGGGTCAATTAAGATCAAGAGCAAAGCTACGGAGGTGGGGGTTGGGAAGGTGGAGAGGGAAGGGATCGCAGAGGAAAAACAAAAGAGGTAACTGCTTGATAGGAAATGTACTCATTACCTTATTCATGTAACTGTAAACACTTTGTACAGTATTTTTACAATAAAAAAATATAAAAAGAGCAAAACTACAAGAGAGGCAAAGCAATTATGTGAAAAACTAATTAAAGGTATCATCTCTTCCTGTCCCAATCTTAAAAAATATACTTATCATTAGCCCCTGTCTCTTACCTGTATGAAAAAAAAAGAAAGAAATCAACTCAAAATTGATCAAAGATCTTAATGCAAAACCCGAAACTTGGAAACTACTAAAGGGAAGCAAAGGGGAAGATAAAGGTGTAAATTATTATTTTGTGAATAGAACTTCAACTGCTCAAGAAATCAAAAAGAATAATTGAGAAATGAGATTGTATCAAACTATCAAACTGGCTCAGAATTCTGTCATCTGGTTTAGACACATGGAAGGAAACACAGATGGAGAGATGCAGTGGAGACACGGGACAATTGGAGCAATTTAAGACAACAAGTACTTTCTAAATAGAGGTAATAAGAAGAGGGATGGATGCAGAAAGTGACTAGAACATTCCAAAGACAAATGCTGTCAACTTTGTGGTGGAGCTTCAAAGAAAATATGCCTTATGATTATGGTTGAGTTCCTGAGTTTGCTATTTGCACTTCAGCTGGGCTGGTCCTCCTCCCCCTTCCAGAAGCAAACTTGCTGAGCTCTTGTGGCTGTTGTCTCAGCATTTGTCACATGTTTAAATTCTCCTACTTAGCAATGATTAAAAATCCTAAGGCAGGGATACCATTTTTAAAACTCGGTATCCTCTCATGCTTTAAGTAAGCTTCTGTACAAAAAAAATGAAAATAATGAGCAGACTGAAGACACAACTTATGTGGAGAGACACATTTTCCAACTATTCACCTGCCACAGAGTAAATATCCATAAAATTATATAGGTAAATAATATATGATACTCAAAAAAATGACCAAAAAGGAAAACAATTCATACAATCAAAAAATGGGCAGATGACCTGAACAGTCATGTCTCAAAAGAAGAAATAAAAATGGCCACCAGTATGTGAGAGGAATAAATGCTCAATACTGTTAGCCATCAAGAAAATGAAAACCAAAACCACAGTGATATGTCACCTCCCATCAGAGTGATAATGATTGAACTGATTTTTAAAGATAACAAACTGGAAGCCGTGCTGTGGCTCAAAGTGGTAGAGTTCTGGCCTTGAGTGAAAATGCTCAGGGACAGTGCCTAAGCCCTGAGTTCAGGCCCCATGACCAACAATAAATAAATAAATAAACAAATAACAAATTCTGGCAAGGATGTGGATAAAAATGAGCTCACAAATTATTAGTAGTAATGTAAATTAATGAAGAACAATATGGAAGATTCTCAAAAACTAAAAACAAAAAAGACCTGCCTGTATAAATCTTGTTTTTGAGAAAATTAATAATATTTGACAAAATATAAAATGTAAGTGATATGTTCAATATTTGTATCAGGGTTAAGTGGTTTTGATGGTAGAACGAATAGAGAGAATCTGGTTAGCAATTGTAAAACTATCCATCTTGAATGCTATTCCAGA
Source organism: Dipodomys merriami (assembly GCF_024711535.1). Taxonomy (NCBI): domain Eukaryota; kingdom Metazoa; phylum Chordata; class Mammalia; order Rodentia; family Heteromyidae; genus Dipodomys; species Dipodomys merriami. Next base: position 26,873,391 of record NW_027204492.1, read on the forward strand.
TTAAGATTAAAATCACAAGAATAAATAATGATGTATGATATGATCAAAAAACCTACCATGCATTCTAGCTTTCCCACCTCAGTATATAACCAAAAGAAATCAAATCAGAATACCAAACAGAGGCCTACATACCAATGTTTATTGCAACACTATTCACAATAGTTAAGATGTGGAATCAGCTAGTTGCCCATCGACAGATAAATAGGAAAAATGTGGTATACGCTGCGATATTATTAAGCCATAAAAGATGAACTAAATCTTACTATTTAGCCAAAATGGATGGAACTACAGGATATAATGTTAAGTGAAACAAGTCAAACATAAAAATATAAGAACTGCACCTCCTTTTTAAATGAATTTGTCTATAATATTCTTAGCAGGGGATCATAATAGCCCAATTACTAAGAGCATAGGACCATATCTAATGAAGTATCTCAAAAGGAACCCCAAGAATTGGAAACAAAAGGTTCTTATTATGTCCTCTGGCAGTTATTTTATTTTTTCCTTCTGTTTTAATTTTTTATACCCTTTGTATTCTATATAAGCTTATAACTGTTTAAAAAGAAAGTAAGATTTGTTGTTGGGGGATTTAATTTTTTGAGTTCCAGGTATATTTTAGATATGAGACCCTTGTCTGTTGTATGGCTAGTGAAGATTTTCTCCCAATCCGTGGGCTTTCTATTGAGCTTGCTAGCTATGTGCTTTGCCATGCAGAAGTTCTGCAATTTCATGCAATCCCATTTGTCCAACCTTTTTGATTTGTTGTGTTTCTGGGTAAGGATTAGTTATGTAACTGTAACTCCCCTGTTCATTACCTTTACAATAATTTTTCTAAAAAGAAAAAAAAGAATTTTTGTTACCAAACAATAGTTGTATGAAAGCAAAAGGTTCATGTAACTGTAACCCTCTTGTTCAGCACCTTCACAAGAAATAAGAACAAAGGAAGAAGTATATACTGACCAAACTCATCCCTTCTATGAGTCTCCCTTAACCTGTCTCTCCTAGTAAAATAATTTCAAGAGGTTTTAATGTTCCATTTTCGTGTATGCAAATGAATACTTTGATCATATTCATTCTAACTCACCTTCTGGTTTACTTGTTTTACTTTCTTGTAATTCACTGTTTTTAGTTTATATTGATTGTACCAAGGAGTTTCACTATGATCATTTCAGGCAATCATATATTATATTTTAATCAGAATGATCCTTTCTATTTCCTTTTCTTTCTCTGTCTCCCTAGCCCTCACTGATCAACAGCTTTCACTGAAATTCCTTATTTCATTTTCATACATAGTTTGTAATACATTTCTACAGTATTCATGGTCCATCAGTTTTTTTTCCCTCTCTCCCTCCTCCTCATCCACCTAAATAGTTCCATAGTTAGAATCATGTTCTATTTATGTATGTTTATACATATATTACATATATGTGTGTATACATGCATATCTATGAATATACTTGTCTTTTAGAGCTAGCTTTCAAAAAAGAACAAAAATATGTGATATTTAACTTTTTGAGCTCAGCTTATCACACTCAACATGATGACCTCCAGTTCCATTCATTTTCCTACAAATGAAATGATTCGATTTTTATTTATTTATTGCTGTGTAATATTCCATGATATTATAATGTCTGCAGTTTCCTTTACCCATTCACCTGTTATTGGGAACCTCAGTTGATCCCACAGTTTTGGGTACTGTGAACAGCAGTACAATAAACATGGATATGCACATTTCTTTCTTGTATATTGATTTATACTGCTTCAGATACATGTCTACTAGTGGTATAGTGGTGCCTAATAGTAAGTCTACTTTAAGTTTTTTGCAAGACCTCCATACTGATTTCCACTGTGGTTGTACTAGTTAACATTCTCACCAATTGTGTACTGGTGTTTCTTTTCCCTAAAATCTCAACAGTATTTTTCATTGTTTTCCTGACATGTTAATGAGGAGAAATGAAATCTTAATGTACTTTTTTTCTTAATGTGCTTTTGATTTGCATTTCCATTATGGATAACAATTTGAAATTTTCTTCATGTATCTATTAGCCCTTTATTCTTCTGAAAACTATTCAGACCATTTGTCTATTTATAAATTGGATAATATACTCTTAGGTTATTTAACTTTTTGGAGGCATTTGTATATTATAGAGCTTAATCTTTTATCTGTTGAATAGCTAATGAAGAAATTTTCCCATCTGTGAGTTGTCTCATAGTTGTAGTTATTGCTTCTTGTGTTGTACAGAAACTTTAAAACTTGAGGTAGTCTCATTTCCTCTTAACTCAGGAACAAGACAAGGATGTCCACTCTCTCCACTTCTCTTCAATCTAGTATTAGAATGCCTAGCTATAGCAATAAGACAAGATGCAAACATAAAGAGGATCCAAATAGGGAAAGAAGAAATAAAACTCTCCCTCTTTGCAAATGATATGATCTTCTATTAAAAGAATCCCATAGACTCCACTCCCAAATTACTCAAGCTGATTCAAAACCTTGACAAAGTAGCAGGGTATAAAATTAACCCCCCCAAATTAATGGCTTTTCTGTATGCCAACAATGAGAAAAGTGTGGCTGAAATTAGGAAAGCAACTCCATTTGTAATAGCCCCACAAAAAATAAAATACCTAGGAATTAACTTAACCAAAGAAGTGAAGGACCTCTATGATGAAAACATTAAAATCTTGAAAAAGGAAATCAAAACAGAACTTAGAAAATGGCAAAACCTCCCATGCTCTTGGATTAGAAAGATTAACATCGTGAAAATGGCAATACTTCCCAAGGCTATCTACAAATTCAATGTGATACCCATCAAAATTCCAACCTCATTCTTCAAGGAAATAGAAGACGCAATCCAAAAATTCATATGGAACAATAAAAGACCCCGAATAGCAAAAACGCTCCTCAACAGAAAGAACACTGCTGGAGGAATATCAATACCAAATTTCAAACTCTACTATAAAGCCATAGTAATCAAAACAGCTTGGTCCTGGCATAAGAACAGACCTCAGGACCAATGGAATACAATTGAAAACCCAGAAATGAGCCTACAGACCTATAGCCATCTAATCTTCGATAAGGGAGCTAAAACAATAGAATGGAAGAAAGACAGCCTCTTCAGTAAATGGTGCTGGAAAAATTGGTTAACTACTTGTAGAAAACTAAAGCTAGATCCTTATATATCACCCTGCACCAGAATCAACTCCAAATGGATCAAAGACCTCGAAGTCAAAGCAGACACTCTGAAAACATTACAGGATGGAATAGGAGAAACCCTAGGATTCCTCAGCTCAGGCCGAAATTTTCTGAACAGAGACCCGGAAGCACAACAAATCAAAGAAAGGTTGGACAAATGGGATTGCATGAAGTTGCCACGCTTATGCATGGCAAAGGACATAGCTAGCAAGCTCAATAGAAAGCCCACGGATTGGGAGAAGATCTTCACTAACCATACAACAGACAAGGGTCTCATATCTAAAATATACTTGGAACTCAAAAAATTAAATCCCCCAACAACAAATCCTCAAAGAAACAACTGCCCAATAAATAAGTGGGATAAAGACTTAAAGAGAAACTTCTCTGAAGAAGAAAGAAGGATGGCCAATAGACACATGAAGAAATGCTCAACCTCCTTAGCCATAAAAGAAATGCAAATCAAAACAACATTGAGATACCACCTCACTCTAGTTAGAATGGCAAAAATCAAGAACTCTAACAACAACAGATGCTGGAGGGGATGTGGACAGAAGGGAATCTTACTTCATTGTTGGTGGGAATGTAAACTTGTTCAACCACTTTGGAAAGCAGTATGGAGGTTCCTCAAAAGACTTCACATAGAGCTCCCCTATGACCCAGCAATCCCACTTTTGGGCATTTACCCAAATGTTTACAAACAAGACCACACTAAAGCTACCAGCACAACTATGTTTATTGCAGCATTATTTACCATAGCTAAGATATGGAACCAACCCAGATGCCCCTCAGTAGATGAATGGATCAAGAAAATGTGGTATATATACACAATGGAATTCTATGCCTCCATCAGAAAGAATGACATTGCCCCATCTGTTAGGAAATGGAAAAACTTGGAAAAAATCATATTAAGTGAAGTAAGTCAGGCGCAAAGAAACATAGTTCCCATGGTTTCCCTTATTTGCAATATCTGGTATATGTATGAGTCAAGCAGAAAAGGTCAGATAATGTGATGTTAGGAAAATGAACCCTTAGATATGTATTTTAATGTTTTTTTCTTTCATGCATTTGTTTCTAACGCATTTATAAGATTATTTCTTTGTTGCTTTGTATGTCCCTCCCCCACAGTATAACCCCTGATTTCACTATATTTGATGTCAGTATAACTTGTGGAGGAGATGGGGAAAAACAAGTCGTTTAAGGATACAGGTGGACCTGTTGCAACAATGAGAAGTACAAGTTGTCATGTCGAAAACGAGCTTTACAACGTTGGTGCGATGGGGGGGGAGGATTGGGTGGGGGCTGGGGGGGAGGCTGGGAAGGGATGTGAAGGGTAAACAAAGGAGGAGGTTGCAATGCTTGATAAGAAATGTATGCATTATCCTGCCCATGTAATTGTAACCTCTCTGTACAGTATGTTCACAAAAATAAATAAAAATATATATATAAGTAAAAAAAAAAAAAGAAATGTACTCATTACCTTACTCATGTAACTGTATCCCCTCCGTATGGCATCTTTACAATAAAAAAAGAAAGAAAAAAAACTTGAGGTAGTCTCATTTGTCAATTTCTGCAATTATTTTGTAAAAAAAAAAAAATGGAGTCCTAGGAAGAAAATATTGACCTGTACTTATAACATCCGGAGTTTCTCTATGTTTTCCTATAGTAGATATGAAAATTCAGGTCTTAAGTTGAGTCCTTCTATTTGGAGTTGCTTTTCATGCAGGGTGACAGATGGAGACCAAGCTTCAGTCTCTTTCATGTAGATAACCAGTTTCCCCAGCAGCATTTGATGAAGAGGCTTTCTTTTCTCCACTGTAGGTTTTTGGTTCTTTTGCCAAAGATGACTGTATGGTGTGGGGGGTATATATGAAGCTTTATTAGTCTTTTGTCACATATGTGGAAGCTGAAAAAAATCTAGACCTGAAAGAAGAATAATAGCCAGTAGACAAGGGGAAGGAATTGGAGGAAAAGGTCTGATTTGCAAAATCAATATTATATGTATGTATGGAAATAGCATACTGAATCACATTAGTGTGTACAATTAATATGTGTTAGCAAATGATGTTTGAAACTCATCAAGAAGCAGGCAAATAAAATTCAATTCAAATGCAAAAAATCATTAAGTATTCCCCTAGAAACTTAAGATGCAAAAACTGGAAGGGGAAGGGGTGACACTGTCACAAAAATGTACCCTTTACATGACTTATGTAACTGTAACCCCTTGGTACATCACCTTTATAATAACAATAAAAATGTAAAAAAAAGATGTAGTGTCTCATAAAATAATGTCACAAATTCCCAAGATATAAAACAATCTCTTATGATATCAAGAGTCAATGAAATATACATATAAATAACAAAAGAAAAAACATGCCAACACAATGAAGCAATATGAGAATGATCTACCAGTAATTTAAAGGAATTACCATTATGCTTCAGTAAACAATGATAAAAAAAAAGCTAACAAAAAAGAAACAGAAAGTCCAGGCAAAGATATATAAGACAAAAAGTAAAATCCAATTCTATAACTAAAAGATATCATGACTAAAATGAAAAGTCCAATAACGGAACAGAGATGACATAAGAAAGAATCTGTAAACTTAAAGATAAGACAATAGAAACTGACCAACATGAGCAACACAGAGAAAATGGATGGAAAGTTGGGGGAAAGACTTAGGAATTTATGGGACTATCACAGGATCTAATAGTTGTGTCATCAATGTCCCATAAGAGGCAGAGAAATATCAGGACCTAAATAGCATTCAAAGACACAAGGGCTGAAAATCTCCTATATATGGTAAAATCCTAATCCATGTAGTTGAGTAAACTGCAGGCAGAATGCATCCAAGGTAATTCATGCCAAGAGAAATTATAATCAAATTTCTGAAAATTAGAGATAAATATTCTATAAAGAGCAGAAAGAGGCCAGGTGCCCATCTGTAATGGTAGCTATGCAGGAGGCTGAGATCTGAGGATCATGGTTTTTTGTACATTTTTTGCTGTTATTATATAGGTGATGTACCAAGGGGTTACATTTACATAAGTCAGATAAACGGTACATTTCTTTTTGGATAATGTCACCCTTCCACCCTCCAGTTTTTGCATCAAGTTTCTAGGGGAATATATAGAGGGGGGAGGGAGGGAGAGAGAGAGAGACTTCTACTTAGGAGGCTGAGATCTGAGAACCGCACTTCAAAAGCACACTGGGATAGGAAAGTTCATGAGACTCATCTTTAATAAACTACCAAAAACCTATGGAGCTGTGGCTCAAGAGGTAGATTGCTAGCTTTCAGAAGAAAAGAAAAAGCTCAAGGATAGTGCTGAGATCCTGAGTTTAAGCCCCTGGGCTGGCATGTACACACACACATACACACAAACACAAACACACACACACACACACACACACACACACACACACACACACATGCATACATGTATGCACCCTACCAAACAAGGGCTAGATGTATAGTTCAGTGGTAGATTACTTATTCAATATAAATGAGGTCCTGAGTCCAGTCCTCAGATCACTCACTCGCTCACACACACACACACACACACACACACACACACACACACACACACACACACACACACACACACACACAGCCAGGCATGGTGGCCCATATTTATAATCCCTATACTCAAGAGCCAAAGATTAGTAGATCACAAGTTCAAGGCCAGCATGAGTAATATAACAGGACCCTGTCAAGAAAGGAATGAAGGAAGGAAATGGGACAACCAAAGAAATTGTCTTTGAAAAAATGAATGTGAACTAAAACCGTTCTTTGATAAACACACTAAAAGTGAATTTGTTCCTTACAGACCAATCTTATAAGAAGAAGCATAATGTGATGGTACACATCTATAACCCCTGCACTCAGGAGGCTGAGGCAAAAGATCAGCCTGCTACATAATAAGGACTGTCTTAATAAATAAAGAAGATTAGCCAGGCCCCGGTGGCTCACGCCTGTAATCCTAGCTACTCAGGAGGCTGAGATCTGAGGATCACGGTTCAAAGCCATCCCGGGCAGGAAAGTCTGTGATACTCTTAGCTCCAATAAATCCCTAGAAAAACGGAAGTGGCATTGTAGCTCAAGCGGTAGAATGCTCGCCTTGAGCTGAAGAGCTGAGGGACAGTGCCCAGGCCCAGAGTTCAAGCCCCATGACCGACAAGAAAGAAAGAAAGAAAGGAAGGAAGGAAGGAAGAGAGAGTATATGTGTGCATTCAATTATTATCTTTTCTTAAGCAATGTTAATGAATTATATAAAACAAATTCTGCTCTTGGCTCTATTACATAAAAATGTAATATATTTGCTAATGATAGCATAAGAAGGTAATGAGAAGCAAATCTGTATTGGATTTAAAAAATAATTCCAGATGGTAACATGAATCAACCAAACTAAATGAATAAGCTCAAAAGTAAAATTATGAAGACCAAAAAAAACCAAAAATTATGAATTTGTATGTTATCCTAATTCTCCTCAGTTTTTTCAAAACACATAAAACTGGGAACTGGGGTGTAGCTCAGTAGTAGAGTGCTTGCCCAGAATTCATAGACCCTGCTGAGTTTGATCCTCAGCTCTGGGGAAAAAAATCATATACAGTAGTAATTATGACAAATGGTACAATATCAGATATACAGTAGTAATTATGATATTGTACCATTTGTCAGGAAATGGAAAGAATTGGAAAAAATTATATTAGGCAGAGTAAGCCAGATACAAGAAACATAGCTTGTATGGTTTCCCTCATTTGTGGTAGCTAGAATGTACCTATAAATATACAAGTAAACACACTGCATGTTTCATACACACACAAACACATACACACAGGGGCATGATAAATTACATAGGTCTGTAGACATTCACACATGTAGACAAAAAGAAGATATGGATAAAAGCGGATGACAAAGACTCAATAGCTACGTGCATATGATCATATAAAATAATATTTTGGGCTGGGAAGGTGGCTCAGTGGTAGAGCACGTGCCTTGAGCTGAAGGGCTGAGGGACAGCGCCCACTCCCAGAGTTCAGGCCCCATGACCGGACCCAAAAGTAATAATAATAATAATAATAATAATAATAATAATAATAATAATAATAATAATAATAATAATATGTTATGAAATGGAATCCAAGAAGGAAACAAGACAGGTTTTTTGCTGTTTATTCCTTTTTTTAGTTTTTTTAAAATTTTATTTTATTGTAAAGATGCTGTACAGAGGGATTAAAGTTACATGAGTAAGGCAATGAGTACAATTTTTGCAGAGCATTGTTACCCTTCTCTTAAGAGAAGTTTTACTTTAGTTGCTTCTGTTTTTGTTTTCTTTCCATTTCGTTTTTTAAATTTGCATTCGGGAGGGTAGGGGGAGGCACAGAAAACATAGAACAAAGGGTGAACAAATACAACAGTGTTACTCACTAGACACTATGTGGAAAATGAGCTGTACTTCTTGTGGGAAGGGACAAGAGAGGAAAAGTGGGAGAGAGCAAAGGATCCAAAAGAGCATGGTTGCAAAAGAATGGTACTCATTTAGGGAGGGTAAGAGGAAGGACAGAAATGGTGAACTAATTCAGCAGTGATACTGTCTACATACTATGTTAAAAATGAACTATACAACTTGTGGAGGAGGTGGTTGGGATGGAAAAAAACTGGGAGAGAATGAAGAAAGAAGTGACACTGTTAAAAAAGAAATATACTCATCACTTGACTTATGAAACTATAACCCATCTACATGTCACCTTTACAATAAAAATAAATAAATGAATAAAAGTAAAAAGAGAATTGTACTCATTACCTGACTCATGTAACTAAAACCCCTCTGTATATCACCTCTAGAATAACAATTTAGAAAATGTGTTGCCACTTGCATACCATCCAACATGCTTACTTATAGATTTATAAATACATTCTATCTACCACAAATAAGTTAAACCATTCAACCTTTGTTTCTTTGTGTCTGGTTTACTTCACTTAATATAATTTTTCCCAAGACTTTTTATTTCCTTACAAATGGTACCATATTCTTTCTAATTGATAAGTAGAATTCCATTGTATACATGCAAGAGGATAGACTGGGTCAAGGGGAGAGGGTTTGACAAATGAGGGGGGAAGAATGCAGGGGGAAGAATGCAGTTAAGAGTTCATTGTACATACTACAAAATTTAAAAAGGAAAGGAGTGGGTCAAGGGGGTGATAACTTTGAAGGTGGTGACATTGATCAAGATGCACTATATTCATAAACTGCTTTGTTAAATGGCACCTCTTTGTGCAACTACTTAATGATAATAAAAAATTAAGCTGATACAAAAAATGTGTTGCATATTTCACATATGTAGATAATAATAACACAAAAAAGAAAAAGGAACAGAGCTACATAAAAGTAACATTTCAGTATCTCATTGGAGTTAAATGAGTACATATGAAGCATATTCTGTTAAGTACATGGTAATCTCCACAGCAATTACTAAGAAAATTACTCAAAATTGTAAGAGAAAAAACAGAGATTATATAATAAGAAAAATTGCCTATCCAAGAAGATAAAATCTAATCCCAAATGTTTATCTAACAGCTAATAGCTGAACATAGGAAAAAAGTCAGCAGGAATACAAAACAATTTGACATGCTTAACTCCTTGACATTTGTAGCACTCTGAAGTTAACAGCAGACCAAGTAATCCTTTTGCATATACATGGGACATATACAAAGATAGAGCACACCCTGTGCCTAAATCAAACCTCGACAAAAAATTTAATTGATATCACACAAGCATGTCACACAACCACTCTGGAATCAAATGAAAAATCAATAATAGATAACAAGAAACAGGTTGGGTTGAAGGGAAGTGAAGACATTGAAGTAATAACACAGATCAAGACACGTTGTACACATAAACTGCTTTGTTAAATGAAAAAAAATAACTAAAAAATGCTAGTGATTCATGCCTCTAGTATAGCTGAGACTGAGACATAGAAAATCAGCTTTAAAGCCAATCCAGACAGAAATGTCTTTGAGACTTGATGTCCAATTAACCACAAAAATGTCAGTATGGAAGAATGGCTCAAGAGATATACAAGTTCTGAGAAAACAATATGAGCAAGCATGAAGCCCCTAAGTTCAAGCCCCAGTAATGGAGAAAAAAGATAAGAAACAATTCAAATTTTGGAAACAAATCTACATAATTTTAAATGATCCATAAGCAATCAAAAGAAATAAAATGTATTGAACTAAATAAAAATAAACTAAAATTTGAGGGATATAGATAAAGCAGCACAGAGAAAAAGTTATAGCATTAAAATGTCAGATGAGAAAAGAAAAACTTTCAAATTAATAAAGTTATAACTTCTAAGACACAGAAACAAAATAGCTAAAAGAAAGTACAGAAACTGGCCTTCAAAGGAGAACTCATTCCCAAACTCCTAAAACTCTTCAACAAAAAATAAAGAGAAAGATCACTACCAAACTCTTTCTCATTCTATGAAGCCAGCATAATGCTCATCTCAAAAACAAATAGCAACCCATCAAAACAAAAGAACTACAGACTCATCTCTTCTATGAACATTGATGCAAAACTTCTCAATAAAATTCTGGACAACTGAATTCAACAACTAACAAAAAAAATCATACATTATGATCAAACCAGATTCATTCCAGAGTTGCAAAGCTGGTTCAAGATAGGCAAGTCAATTGATGTAATTCAAAACATCAACAGAAGCATGGACATGAATTACATGATCATCTCAATAGATATAGAAAAAGCATTTGACAAGATCCAAAATCTCTTTATGATAAAAGCTCTGGAAAAGGGGCTGGGAAGGTGGCTCAACAGTAGAGCACTTGCCTAGCATGCATGAGGCCCTGGGTTTGATTCCTCAGTACCACATAAGCAGAAAAAGCTGGAAGTGGCGCTGTGGCTCATGTGGTAGGGCCCTATCCTTGAGCTGAAGAGCTGAGGGACAGTGCCCAGGCCCAGAGTTCAGGCCTCACAACTGACAAAAAAAAGAAAGAAAGAAAGCTCTGGAGTAGCTAGGAATCCATGGAACATTCCTCAATATAAGATGGCTGTATATTACAAAACTACAGCTAACATTTACTTAATGGTGAAAAGTTAAAACAATTTCCTCTAAAATTAGAACTAGACCAGGATATCCGCTCTCTCCACTACTCTTCAATATAGTGCTAGAATTTCTAGCAAGAGAAATGAGGCAAGAGAAACACATAAAGGAGATCCAAATAGGGAAAGAAGAAATAAAGGTATCCCTCTTTGTGGATGACATGATCCTGTATTTAAAGAGCCCTATAGATTCCTCACCCAAGCTACTTGAGTTGATCTGAAACTTTGACAAAATAATGGGGTAGAAAATCAACCCACAAAAATAAGTAGCTTTGGGCTAGGAAGGTGGCTCAGGGGTAGAGCACTTGCCTTGCATGCATGAGGCCCTGGGTTCAATTCCTCAGCACCACATAAGCAAAAAGAAAAAAGCTGGAAGTGGCACTGTGGCTCAAGTGGTAGAATGGTAGAGTGCTAGCCTTGAGCTGAAGAGCTGAGGGACAGTGCCCAGGCCCAGAGGTCTGGTCATGGGGCCTGAACTCTGGGCCTGGGCACTGTCCCTCAGCTCTTCAGCTCTTCCCCCCAAAAAATATAATAAGTAGCTTTGCTATATGCCAACAATGAGAAGATCGAGACTGAAATCGGGAAAGCATTTCCATTTGTAATAACCTTAAAAGAAATAAAATGAAATATCTAGAAATTAACTTAACCAAAGATCTGAGGGACCTCTATTGTGAAAACTTCAAAACTCTAAAAAATAGAAATTGAAGCTGACTTAAGGAAATGGAAAAACCTCCCATGCTCCTTGTTGGGGGAAATTAACATAGTAAAAATGGCAATTCTGCCCAGAGCAATATACAATTTCAATGCAATACCCATTAAAATCCCAACAACTTTCTTCAAAGAAATACAGAACTCAATCCAAAAATTCACGTGGAATAATAAAAGACCCAGAATAGCAAAAAACAATCCTTAGCAGTACGAACCGTGCTAGAGGAATATCAATACCAAACTTCAAACTTTATTACAAAGTCATAGTAATAAAAAAAAACAGTTTGGTACTGGCACAAAAGTAGGCCTGAGAACCAGTGGAACAGAATATAAAACCCAGGTTGGAAGAAAGACAGCCTCTTCAACAAATGGTGTGGGCAAAATTGGCTATCTATGTGCAGAAAACTGAAACTAGATACTCATATCACCTTGTACCAGCATCAACTCTAATTGGAGCAAAGACCTCAATGTTCGACCAGATACTGTGAAAACATTACAGGAAGGGATGGGGGGAACCCTAAGCCTTCTAGACATGGTGTGAAACTTCTTAAAGATACAGAATCACAACAAACCAAAGAAAGACTACATAAATGGGATTGTATCAAACTAAACAGCTTCCACATAGCAAAGAACATAGCTAGATAATTAGAAAGCCCACAAAGTGGGAAAATCTTCACTAGCTATACATCAGACAAGGGTCTCACATCTAAAATATACTTAGAGCTCAAAAAATTAACCCCCAAAACAATGTTTAAAAAGAAATATACTCATTACCTCACTTATGTAACTGTAACCCCCCCTGTTCATCACCTTAACAATAAAGATATAAAAATAAAAATAAAATACTAAAAAATTAACTCCCCAAAAAACAAATCCTCAAAGAAACAACAACCCCATTAATAAGTGGGCTGACGACTTAGAGATTTTCTGAAGAAATAAGTATGGCCAATAGATAAATGAAGAAATGTTCAATATCTCTGGCCATAAAAGAAATGCAAATCAAAACAACAGTGAGATTCAACCTCACCTCAGTTAGAATAGCTATTATCAAGAAAAATAACAATAACAGATGCTGGCAAAAGAGAACTCTATTATACTATTATGGGAATGTAAACCTGTTCAACCACTCTAGAAAGCAGTATGGACATTCCTTAAAAGACTAAACATAAAACTTCCTTATGACACAGCAATCCCATTCCTGGGCATTTATCCAATGGACTACAAACAAGGCCACACTAAATACACTAGTGCAACCATGTTCACTGCAACATTGTTTACCATAGCCAAGACATGGAATCAGCCTAGATGTCCCTCAGTGATTGAATGGCTCAAGAAAATGTGGTATATATACACAAAGAATTCTTCTCATCCATCAGAAAGAATGATACTGACAATTCATAAGAAAATGGAAAGACTTGGAAATATTTATACTGAGGTAAGACAGGGCCAAAGAAATATAGGCTGCATAATTTCTCTCATTTGTACTAACTAGAATGTGCCTATAAATCTACAAGTAAACACAGTGATGATTAAAATAAATATACATATATATGCACACACATGGGGACATGATAAAATATATAGCACTCTAAACATTCACGCACTAAGGAGGATATATATAGGAGTGGTTGACGAAGGCTCAATAGCTATGTGAAGATGATCATATAAAATAATATTCTGTGAAATTAACTCCAAGACTAGGAAACAAAAGACATTTTAGTTGCTATTGTTGCTATTTTTCTTTTCTCTCCCTTTTGTCCTGTTTGTTAGTTTGTATTTGAGAGGGGAAAAGAGGGGATATAAAAGGTGGAACAAGGGTGAACAAACACAACAGTGATACTCACTAGACACTATGTGGGAAATGAACTGAATATTTTGGATGGGAGGGAAAATCCAGGAGGGAGTTGATAGGAGACATAGTTTAAAAAGAATTGTATTAATTGCGTGATTCACGTAACTACAACCCCTCTCTATATCAACTCTACGATAACAATTTAAGAAAAAGAAAGTAAATAAAATTGAAAAAAACAAAAACAGAAAAAAGAAGTTGATTCTTTAAAATTATTAATAAAATTCTCTACACTCTAGAAAAACTGACAAGGATAAAAGGGGAAATAGTTCATCAAATAGGAAAAATGGAAAACTAGTATATAAAAAGACATGCCAAAGGAGGAGGCAACAATGCTTGATCAAAGGAGGAGGCAACAATGTTTGATAAGAAATGTATTCATTTCCTTGCTCATGTAATTGTAACCCCTCTGTATGGTATTTTCACAATAAAAAACTTATTAATTAAAAAGAAGACATGCAACATAACAATTTATGAAATATAAATTAAGGCCAAATTTCACTACACACCTCTATCTATATTAAAAGCCTTGAGTTTTACACTTTAAGTGTATGAATTTTATACTGTGTGAATTATGTCTTAACAAAAGCAATTAAAATTCAAAATAAAATAAGCCAATATCTCTTCCAAATTTGTGACAAATCCTGGAAAGACTGTGTTGATACTGGATCTCTCATACATTTCTGTTGGAAATGTAAAGTGTATAGCTACTGTGAAAAGAAAGCTTCCAAGTTTCTCTTTTATAATAAAACGTGTGTTTGCCCTCACTTGTACTCCTCAGAATTATTCCCAAAATTTGAAAATTCCTCTCTATGCAAAAACCTATATTCCATTATTCATGAGGACTGTCCCTCAATAGGTAAATGGTGACAGAAACTGTGACACATCCATATCCTACTACTGATTAATAAAAAGGTATAAACTACAAATATATGTAACAACTTAGATGGATGTCAAATAACCAAAATAACTAATCTTATATGGTCACATATTGCATATTCCAAATTATAATTTACAAATATATACACAAATGAACAGGTTCATAGTTGCCACACGTTAGCAAAACTTTATAGGGGAAGAAAAGGGAGTGGGTATAATTATAGAGACAATACAACAGAGATTTATGAGTTGTTACATGATTGAATCAACCATGAAGCAGAATATATCTATATTGTTTTTTTCCTGTCGTGGGGCCTAAACTCTGGGCCTGGGCGCTGTCCCTCAGCTATTCAGCTCTTCAGCTCAAGGCTAGCATTCTACCACTTGAGCCACAGTGCCACTTCCGGCTTTTTCTGCTTATGTGGTGCTGAGGAATCCAACCCAGAGCCTCATGCATTCAAGGCAAGCACTGTACCACTGAGCCACCTTCCTAGCCCCTGAAGCAGTATATTTTTTGAGGAGACATTTTAGGAATTTTTTTCTTCTTTTATTGTGAAAATAGGTACAGAGGGGTTACAATTACATGGACAAGGGAATTATTTTTTGGTTTAAATTTGGAATAATTACAAGTTGACAAGAAATTTCAAAATTAGTATAGAGAAATTCCAGGAGCTTTTACCTACATTTTTCCAATGGTTACATTTTATGTAACTATATTATTTACACAAGGAAATTTATATTGCTGTAATGTGCATTTGTAGTTATATCATTTTTGTCATGTGTATATTTGTTTGATAAAAACCACAATCAAGGTACAGTACTGGGGCTAGGGCTGTAGCTCATTGTACAGCACTTGCTTAGCAGGTGTGCAGCACCGGGTTTACTCTCCAACAACACACACACACACACACACACACACACACACACACACACACACACACACACACACACACATATTGAGAATTAAGTGAGTTAATGCTCAGTGTAACATCCTATGAAAAAGGAACTATGTTCATCCCTATTTTACAGATTAGAAAACAGAATCATGAGTAGATTCTCCTTTATAAAGGTCACACCTAACACTGGAAGAGTTGGGATTCAAACCCAACTTTTAAGGCTGTGATCTGAAAACCACAGAAATCTTTAATACTAATTTAAGTTCCAAGGGTACAAAAATATGCACTATGAAAAGGATAATCTATTCAATGAGTGGTATCAGCAAAATTGGATGTTTGTGTACAAAATTAGGAAAACACACTATCTCCTCACATCATATATAAAAATCAACTCAAAATGATTTGAGTTAATCGTTAAGAACTTAAACTCAAAAATTCTTAAAAGAAAACATAGTGGAAATTTTTTACTTTGAGTTTGGCAATAATTTATTGGATATGATGCAAAAAAAGCCCCAGGGAATAAAAGCAAAAATAGACAAGTAGGTTTACATCAAGCTACAAAGCGTTTTGCACAGTAAAAGGAACCAATTAACAAAATGAAACATAACTGGGAGAAAATATTTGCAAGCCAAATATCTATTCAGGAGTTAATATCAAAAATATACAAAGAACCTTTACAACAGAAGGAGGAGGAGGAGGAAAAGGAGGAGGGGCGGGGGAAGCTATCTGTTAAGGAGTTAATATCCAAAATATATTGGGAACTCTTACAATAGAAGCAGGAGGAGGAGAGGGGGAAGGGGAAAGAAAAAGAGGAGAGGGAAGATAGGAAGAAACAGTCAAAATTAATAAATGTACAATGGCAGTCTCTGACCTGGAAAATGAATGGTACCAGTACAAAGGACAGCAGAATGTGAGTTGGTGGAGACCTGGAAGAAAAAAGATGCCACAAGTTAAGTGGGAAGTGAGTAGGACTGAGGGGTTGAAAGCCCAGACTTCACAAGCCTTCATTGGAAACTGAAATCAGATCTCCAAATTCCCCATCCCTATTCTGGGAAATAAGCCCAAGGTTTAGAGTAGATATTATCCCAGAATTAAACCTCCAACTAAGGTTCCATCTACTAGATTAAACAATACAGACATTAGGATGAGCAAGTGAAAAAATTGACTCTTTTGTTTACTCTTGCTGTTTTTTCAAAAAAAAAATGTAGCTTGGTTTTGGCACTTTTGTGTTCTTTCTCATTTTCTTTTTTAGTCCTGCTTTATTCCCACTTCACTTCTTTGTTGCTATTATATTTGTTCCATGACATTCGCCTTTCAATATTCAATCTTAAATCATGTATTTTTCTTTCCATGATAATTAGAATAGCTTTCTCACTTATGTTTTCTTCTATTTCTATTCCCCCATCTACCACCCTTCCGATTCTTATTCCTTTTTCAGATAATTAGATTATCAGATAATTTTGTTTGTTTACTTTTCTTCCTTTTACTTTATTCTTTCTTCCTCAGTATCTCATTAACTTTTCTATGTGCATCATTCTGGTTTCATATTATTTCCTTCTGCTAATCTGAACTGCCCTCCCTTCCAGCCTAATAACACCACATTCCTTGTACTATTCACCAGCATTATCAACTTTATTTCCTTCCTATTACCACCCTTATTAAATCACAAAGTATCATATTTGCACTTTTGTTCCTGTAGAGATACTGGAGCATGGTGGTAGTTTTTTTATTATTAGGGATTGTGGAAATCTTATGATGGATATATATCAACTGTGATAGTTTCTTCACCTCAACTTCTCCTTTAGTGGAGTAAGGGGCTGAGCCTAGACTTGAGCAATGTGGCTGAATATTTGATTACCAAGACACACTCCCTATTCTAGTGTTGAGAAATTACACCACAACTCAGTCACTTCTCAGCATTATCAAAACATTATAAAAATTTCCAACTGAAAGGACACAGAAGAATAAAACCTCCAACCCAAACCTTTACTTCTGATGTATAAATTACAATGTATTACACACATTGAAAATGAAGGCAAAATACCCCCTCCAAAGGCCAACACATTCACAATAAAGGATTTCAACAATACTGAAGCAGATGAAATTCCAATGAACATAAAAGCAAATGAAAAAAAATCATCAATGAAATTATAGACATGTAACCATCTAAATGAATTCAAAGAGGATACAAATAAACAGCTGGTTGAATTCAAAGAGAATTCACACAAATGGCTAAATAAGAAAAAATGTAGGATATGAAAGAGAAATTCAATATAAACGTGGAGAGATCTATGACCTGAAGGCCATGGTTCAAAGCCAGCCAAGGCAGTAAAGTGTATGAGACTCTTATCTAAAAGCTAGAAGTATAGATGTAGCTCAAGTGGCAGAGTCACCAGCCTTGAGCACAAAGCTAAGGGGCAACATCCAGGCCAAGTTCAAGCCCTCCCCACCCCACCCCCCCACACATACAAAAGAATAACTACATGGCCCTGGTTTCACTTTCCAAATAAAAGATCCTAGGTGCCATTCAATAGATAAATTGGTAAAGAAAATGTAAGGTATATACACAATTTAGCATTGCCCAGCCTTAAAGAACTAAATCATGTCAATTGCAATAAAATTGATGGACCTGGAGATCATCATATTAAGAAAAGATAAGTATCTCATGTTTTCTCTCATAGTGGAAGCCTGGTGGGAAAAAAAAACTCATTTGAAAATAGAAGAGAAACTTTTAGGAAAGAGGACTGGGACCAGGTGAAGAGGAAAGGGTGGAAAAGAGAGGGTAATTTGGGGAGTTAATATGATCAAAGTATGTTGTACACATGCATAAAATTGTCAGAATGAAATCTTTTGTATAGTCAATATGCACTAATGCATTTTGAAATTCTACTGTAAAAGTAATTGAAACAATATCAGTCTTTAATAATGACAATTTCAATTTATAACTATTAATTCTGAATTAAGAATTGTTTTGGCAGTACTAGGACTGGAGCTCAAGTTCTGGTAGATGCTAGGAAAGCACTGTACCACTTGAGCCATATCTCTAGCCCTTGAACTGAAAACTGAAAGGTAGTCAAGCCATATGTAGAAATGGTAGAAGTAGGTTTCCCTCACTTGCAATAATTAGTATACATCTAGGATAATTTTATCAGATGAGCAGAAAAGCTCAAAAGCTATGTACATATGACTATATAAGATGATGCCAAGTAAAATGAACCCCAAGATATGGACACAAGAAGTCTTTCCTTGATCTTATTTTTAATGTACTATGTGATTTTTTCCTTTGTATGTTCTTCCCCCTATGGTTATCACTGTACTTGATTTTGGTAACTTACATCTTGTATATACATTATCTAATTTGGGGAGAGGAAGGGGAATAACAAAATGCTGAAACAAGGACACAGGATGACCCATTGCAACAATGATACTCACAAGACACTATTTTGGAAATGGACTTTACAATTTTGGGGGAGATGAGTGAGGGAGGTGGGGAAAGGAAGGGATAATGTGAGAACAACAAAGGAGGGGGTAACAAAGCTCAACAAGAAATGTACCCATTACCTTACTCATGTAACTGTAACCCCCTGTACAGCATCTTTACAGTAAAATAAAATTTAAAAAAAAAAGAAATTCCAGGTAGGCATAACTAAGAACAAATCACGGTCAACTCTGGAAAAGTTACAGTGTGTACCTCTTACACTACAAGAGTTTTGTGAGGATATCTCTTGGTGCTTATAAAATCTTCTCACTGATTCAGTAATGGAACTGTGCTCTGAGACATAAGGTGATACATCTATCCTACACTGGCAAAAACAGACTGCACTTGTTATCTAAGCACAGTGTTTAGGGAAGTGAGCCTAGTTTCACCTATTGATGGGCCTGAATGAATATATCTATATTCTAAAGGAAGAATAAATTATGAGTAAGATAATCACAGA
Source organism: Dipodomys merriami (assembly GCF_024711535.1). Classification (NCBI taxonomy): domain Eukaryota; kingdom Metazoa; phylum Chordata; class Mammalia; order Rodentia; family Heteromyidae; genus Dipodomys; species Dipodomys merriami. The sequence continues at coordinate 26,892,966 of NW_027204492.1, forward strand.
AGACATGAATTTAGTTTTATCAGTTGTAAAAATGCTATCATTTTTCACATGATAAAAACTGCACAAATCAATCTAAGCTAGAAACACAGCATGAAATTGTGAGCATCAGTTTGTAGACAGACTAACCACTACAATACTACATTGTGTCCTGTATTTTCCAAGCCACCTCCAGGCATCTGCCTGTCAATATCTATTGATATGAACAGTAAAAGAGAATGATAAACATACTACCAAAGTGAATGACAACAAAATTTCTTGTCATTTCTCCTTAACTGATCAAAAATTCTTCAGAGGATAGAAATAAGCCAGATTATCTATCTATATAACCTTTACTTATACTTCTTTAGTAGTAGGATCAGAAATGACTATGCAAAGTAAGTATTCTAAATTTTAATTTTAAGAATATTTTTATTTTTAACCTTGTAAAAACTAGGTCCAACAAAGGGGGACCAAGATGGGAACGGGACAGTAGGGAAATGCCACAGCTCTCTCCGACCAAAAAGAGAACTTGAGTTCCAATGCTTAATTTCCCCGAGAGACCAACAACAACAAAAAGACGAACACCCAGAGAAAAACAGGAGGTGGAAAAAAAAAAGTAAAAAAGAAAAAGAAGAATTTCAGAACAGAGAAGCGTGAAGACCCCTCCCCCAACCTTTACTGGCTGCATTGCAAAGTGCCAAGCCGCAGCCAGCCCAGCCCGGCAGGGGCTGCTAGAGTACCGAGAGACACAGGGGATCATCTGCAGAACATCCATGCAGAAGACACCTGAGGTACCAGTGTCGGACTCGCTGATCGCGACAGACAGAGAAACCTCCGAGCCGGGAGTCTGCACAAAGATCCCACCCCCACCCCTCACTCTCTGAGCAGAGGGGCTCCATTCTGCCAAAGCCACTTGGCCCCACATCAGGAACCCCAGAACTACACGGGTCTCCCACAGAACGGCAGAGCAGAAGACCTGAAAGGTACTGGTGCTGATCCAGAGAGCACAAACAGAAACAAACCCCAGTGCTCAGAACCTGCACGGAGACCCCTCCCTCACCCCTCAGCTGGAGGCTGGAGGCCCATCCCTCCACGCTGACCCAAACAGCATCAACAAAGGCAGAGACAGAGGAGAAACACGCAGACTCACCACTCCCCAGCCCAGCCACAAGCATCTCAACTGAACTCTGATTTCAGCGGCAACCAGCAACCTACATCACACAGAAATAACAACTAGCTCCAGGGTGAGTACCCCACAGGGGACAGTGCATCCCTCCTCAAGGGAGACCAGAGCTGGTGGGAACCCCCAGACCTTGACCCAAACTCCTACCCCAACACCTGGACTACAGGACCCACTAAAACTCGGAACTATTCAAGAGCTCCACCAGCTCGTGGAGCACATCCAGCCAGCCAGGCTAGATCAAGAGCAACCCTGGAAGGGAGCTTAAACACCCAAGCCAGAAATAGTGCCCGTGGGTCACAACAGCCAATGAACTGTGTACTCCAGGCTATGTAACCCAGGCAGGATACACAGCAGCACAGGTCCAACTGGCATGCTGCAGGCTGGGGACTGGGAGCCAGGACCAGGCCTGGGGATCCAGTGCTTGAGCAACACAACCAACTCCTCCCGATTGAAGTCGGAAGCTGAGCATATGCCTCAGCAGATGGGAGAAAACAGGGAACTGCACCCCTTGGGAATCACACCCATGACAGCAAAAGACCTGGGTGTCCAGAGCAAGAGAACCAGAAGCCCAAACCCCAACAGAACCCAACCCATATATCCCAGGCCAGGAATTGGACAGCTCAGGCTGCCAGCACCTGATAATAGTCAGGAGCTCAGGCTGGTAAGGTGGCTCAGCAGTAGAGTGCTTGCCTTGTGTTCATGAGGCCCTGGATCTGATTCCTCAGCAACACATGAGCAGAAAGGGCCAGAAGTGGCGCTGTGGCTCAAATGGTAGGGACCAGCCTTGAGTTGAAGAGCTGAGGGACAGCATCCAGGCCCAGAGTTCAGGCCCAGAGTTCAGGCCCACAACCGGCAAAAAAAAAAAAAAAAAAAAAAAAAATCAAGAGCCCATAGCAGACTCCAGCACCTGGGAGAGTACATCCAGGACACCCGATCTTGCCAAGAGCACATGTAGGAGTAACAGGAACAGTCTAGGCTGCTCAGTCCTTCTAAAGGTGGGAACTGCCAGTGATCTACAGCAGAGAGACAAGAGCCCTATGTGAGTCAGACCAGCAGCTGGAGATCAGACCCGAACAGTAACAAGACCAGGTACAGACTCTCTCCACCAGCCCAGAAACAGGAGCCAAGCAGAGACAGACACCTATTGACCAAAACAAAATTTCAGATTAGTCTCCAATAATCCCTGATGCGAAAATTACATAGAAAAATTACAAGGTTTATCAACATCTGGATAGCAAGCTACCCCCAAAAGCCAGCAGCCACCCAGGGGAGATCCCCAGTTGGAGCAAAGCAGGAATGGAAGACAAAAGCTACATCCAAGAGATGCTGTAGGCAATGACTCAAGAATTAAAGCGAGAAATAGACCAGAAATTTAAAGAACACAGGGACAAACTATCGAAAGAGATGCAGGGTCTCAAACAGGAGGCACACACAAAAATAATCTCACCTCACTAAGAGGTGAGATTAGTACTTTGAGAACCAACATTGAATCCATAAATGAGTCCATTTCCTCCATGCAAACCACAATGGAAGCCATAGTTAATAGAGTAAATGAAATGGAATTTGAGTGTCAGATACAGAAGACAGAATACACCAACTGGACCAAAAAGTCACAGATATGGAAAAATCACTTAAATTATACCAAAGGGAAATCCAAGAGGAAGCAGATACTGCCAAGAAATTTAACCTTCATATAATTGGAGTGGACAAAGGCAAGTAGTATCAAAGCAAGGGAATGCAACACCTATTCAACAAGATTATCAATGAAAATTTCCACCATCTTAAAAAAGAACATCTTACCTACATAAAAGAAGCATATAGAACACCTAACAAGCAGGATCCCAGGAGAAACACTTCTAGGCACATTATAGCAAAAATGAAAGATATGAATAATAAGGAAACAATCTTACATGCAGCAAAAACGAAGAAGGAGCTATACTACAATGGGAAAAAAAATTAGAATCACTGCAGATCTCTCCACACAGACACTGAATGCAAGAAAGGCCTGAGAAAGTACCATCCAAGCCCTGAGAACCAATAACTGCCAGCCCACACTGATATACCCAGCAAAGCTAGAATTCACATTCAATGGAGAAATGAAAATTTTTAATAGTAAAGAAAAACTAAATGAATTCATAAACAATAATCCAGCATTACAAAGAATACTAAGAGGGAGAACACAACCTGAAGACAGCAACCAGGAACGGGGACCCAAACCAGACAGGCATTAATAGAAGTCTAACTTAGTAAGCACAGGAGGAAAAGAAAGAAGAAAAACTTAGGAAAACAGAGAATAACAGGGACCACAATGAATCTCTCTATAATAACCTTAAATATTAATGGACAATTCACCAATTTAAAGAAAAAGAACTGCAGACTGAATCAGAAAACATGACCCATCGGTCTGTTGCCTTCAGGAGACCCACCTCTCAGCCAAACATACAGACAAACTCTGAGTGAAGGGTTGGAAAAGGATCTACCAATCAAATGCCCCCAGTAAGAAAGCAGGTGTAGCAATCCTGATATCTGACAAAATAAACTTTTCATTAAAATCAATACAAAATGAAAAGGAAGGACACTACATCTTAATACAGGGAACAATCCAAAAGGAGGATATTACCATTATCAACTTATACTCCCCAAACATTGGAGCACCCAAATATGTTAAGCAAATACTCTCAAACTTGCAGAATAAAATAGATCCAAATATGATAATACTAGGAGACTTTAATACCCCACTCTCACCAAAGGACAAGTCTACCAACCAGAGGACTGGCAAAGAAGCTACTGAATTAAGTGAGGCCATACCTCAAGCAGAACTAACTGACATCTACTGAGTATTTCACCCTAAAACAACACAGTACAGCTTCTTCCCAGCAGCTCATGGAACTTTCTCCAAAATAGGCCATATCATAGTTCATGCAAGGAACTTAAGCAAATACAAGGGGATTGACATAATCCCGTTATCCTATCCGACCACAGTGGAATCAAGATAGTTCTCAAAAACAAAGAATATCACAGAAATTACTCAGATACATGGAACTTGAACAGCACACTTCTGAGCAACACCTGGGTAACAGAAGAAATTAGAGAAGAAATTAAAATTTTCCTACAATTCAATGAAAATGAAGACACATCACAAAGAAACTTATGGGACACAGCAAAAGCAGTCCTGGGGGGCAAATTTATCACCCTCAGTGCCCATATCAAAAAAGAGAGACAGACCAAGTAAATAATCTCATGTTGCAATGAAAACAGCTAGAAAAACATGAAAAAATGAAACCTAAAGTTACTAGACAAAGCCAGATAATCATATTAAGAGCAGAAATTAATGAGATGGAGAATAGGAAAATTATAAATAAAATTAATTGAGGCTGCAATGCTTGGTAAGAAATGTATGCATTATCCTGCCCATGTAATTGTAGCCCCTCTGTACAGTATGTTGTCAAATAAAATAAAATACAATTTAAAAAAAAAAAATTAATTGAACAAAAAGCTGGTTCTTTGAAAAACTAAATAAAATTGATAGACCTTTGGCAATATTAAGTAAGAAAAGAAGAGAGGAAACCCAAATTAACAAGATCAGGGATGCCACAGAAAAAATAACAACAAATACTCAAGATATCCAAACAATTATAAAGAACTATTTTCAAAAATTATACTCTCTAAAGAAAGAAAACCTAGCAGAAATGGATTCATTTTTAGAGAAATACAAGTTGCCCAAACTGAGCAAAAAAGAAGTAAATCAATTAAATAAGCCAATATCGTACAACGAGATACAGGAAGCAATCAGAAGTCTTCCAATAAAGAAAAGGCCAGGACCAGATGGAGTCACAACGGAATTCTGTAAGACCTTTAAAGAAGAACTAATACCCATACTCCTCAAGCTCTTCAGAGAAATAGAAAAGGAGGGAGCTATCCCAAACTCATTCTACAATGCCAATATCACACTCATTCCCAAACCAGACAAAAACCTAACAAAAAAAAGATAACTACAGACCAATCTCCTTGATGAAAACACAGATGCAAAGATCCTTAACGAAATTCTAGCTAACAGAATCCAGAAACACATTTTAAAAAATCATACATTATGACCAGGTAGGCTTCATCCCAGAGATGCAGGGATGGTTTAACATATGTAAATCAATAATGTAATCCAACACACCAACAGATACAAGGTCAAGAACCACATGATTATCTCCACTGATGCAAAAAAGGCTTTTGAAAAGATACAACATTCATTCATGCTAAAAGCTCTGGAGAAAATAGGAATAGAAGGAATATTCCTTAAAACAATAAAAGCCATATACAACAGACCAATAGCCAATATTATACTTAGTGGGGAAAAACTACAACCAATATTCCTAAAATAAGGATGCCCACTGTCTCCACTCCTCTTCAATATAGTCCTTGAATCCTTAACCAGGGCAATAAGGCAAGAAAAAGACATTAAAGAGATTCACATAGGGAAAGAAGAAGTTAAAACTATCCCTTTTTGCAGATGACATGATACTATACCTTCATGATCCCAAAAACTCCATCCCCAAACTCTTAGAAATTATAGATCACTTCGGCAAAGTAGCAGGATACAAAATCAACCCACCAAAATCAGTTGCCTTCCTGTACACTGACAATGTACAAGCACAGAGGGAAAAAAGAAGCAACCCCATTCACAATAACCCCTCTCCCTCAAAATAAAATATTTAGGAATTAACCTAAACAAAGATGTAAAAGAACTATTTAATGAAAACTATAAAAACTTAAAGAAATTACAGAAGACACCAGGAAATGGAAAGACCTTCCATGCTCTTGGATAGGCAGACTTATTATAGTAAAAATGGCAATACTGTAAAAATTAATACACAAATTCAATGCAATTTCTATTAAAATCCCAATGATGTACATTTCTGAAATACAGAAAACAGTACAAAAATTCATATGGAACAACAAAAGACCTAGAATAGCCCAAACAAAGACAAACAAGGCAACAAAAGACAACAAGGGAGGGATCTCGATGCTGGACTTCAAACTCTACTATAGAGCCATAATTACAAAGACAGCATGGTACTGGCACAAAAACAGACCCGAAGACCAATGGAACAGAATAGAAGATCCAGAAATAAAATCACATGCCTACAGTCAGCTGATAATTGACAGAGGAGCCAAAGACTTACAGTGGAAGAAACACAGCCTCTTCAACTACTGGTGCTGGAAAACTGGGAGGCCACATGCAGAAAACTAAAAGTGGACCCCAGCCTATCACCATGCACCAACATCAACTCAAAATGGATTAAAGACCTTAACATCAAACCTGAATCTCTGAAACTACTGCAGGACAGAGTAGGAGAGACACTTGAACTTATAGGCACAGGCAGGGACTTCCTGAACAGAGTCCCAGGGTTACAACAAATTGGAGAGAGACTGGACAAATGGGACTACCTTAATATAAACAGTTTCTGCACAGATAAAGAAATAGCAACCAAGCTAGAAAGACAGCCAACTAACTGGGAAAAAATATTTACCAGCAATATATCAGACAAGGGGTTAATATCCAATATATACAGGGAACTCAAGAAACTAATCTCTTCCAAACCTAACAAACCAATTAGTAAATGGGCAAGGGAAATAAAGAGAGACTTCTCAGAAGAAGAGATAAAAATGGCAAAGAAACATATCCCTGGTTGTGGAGGAAATGCAAATAAAGACAACCCTGAGATACCACCTTACCCCAGTCAAAATGGCCCACATCCTAAAGTCAGCCAACCACAAATGCTGGAGGGATGCGGAGAAGGAGGAATCCTATTACACTGCTGGTAGGAATGTACACTTATACAACCACTTTGGAAAGCAGTCTGGAGGGTCTTCAGAAAGTTAAATATTGACCTCCCTTATGACCCAGACATACCATTTCTGGGCATCTATCCTGAACAACAGGATACATGCACCTCCATGTTTATTGCAGCACTGTTCACAACAGCCAGGATATGGAAACAACCCAGATGTCCCACCACACATGAATGGATCCAAAAATTGTGGTATCTATACATAATGGAACATTATGCAGCCATTAGAAAGGACAAAATAATGGCATTTGCAGGGAAATGGATGGAGCTAGAAGAAATCATGCTGAGTGAGGTAAGCCAAGAACAAAGAGACAAACGGCACATGGTCTCCCTGATAAGTGGATGTTAATCCAAATTGTAAGGTGATACGACAAAACTAACAAGATTTAAGAAACAAAGGACTTCCACTCATCTGGTCGAATCACTACTAAATAAGCCCATGCTGCTGATCACATATAAGGTATACATGTGCACACCGGAGGGAAACCAGGAGGACAACACAAAACTAGAGTGAATCAGGGAAAAACATACAACAGCGGGACCCATCAGCTGCACTGGACATTGATCAAAATGAACTAAGCAACTCAATGGCAGCGATGGGAGGGAGGGAACAAGTGGGAAAGAGGGAACAGCTGATGCTATGCAAAACAGAAGAAATGTACATATGACCCAATGTGGAAGAAATAACTGTATTGCAAAGCTCATAGAACTCATAAATGTTATAGACCACGATAGACAATTTGCCCCATGAAAGTTAGAATGTGTTTGTGACTTTAACTAAGCATCACTATCCTACAATACTGTGAAATTTGGGAAATTATGTCATCACTTAATCACAATAAAGAATTTGAAAAAAAATAGGTTCAAGAAAACAAATTGTAGTATACAAGATGTTACGTCGAAAAACAAACTTGACAACTTTGGCGCGGGGTGGGGGGGTGTGAAGAGGGGGAGGAGAGGAGATGGAAAGGGATGGGAAGGGGAAACAAAGGAGGCAACAATTCTTGATTTTAAAAATGTACTCATTACCTTGCTCATCTAATTGTAACCCCTCTGTACAGTATTTTCACAATAAAAAAAAAAGAAAACAAATTGTAGTGTAATAATTTATTGTTTAAACCTAAGTCAAACTACCTTGTTATTACCTACAGGCAGCAGTATCCCTTTTTTGCATCTTTTCAATTAGTTGGTAGGTAAGACACATCCTTGATGTAATGATATTCCTGGCAATATGTCACCTTGATGCACAGCAAACCTCTTCACTGATGCAGAGAGGGAACTGTGATGTGAGATTAGGGAAACTGCAGCAGCTTGTATGTATTCGATCATATTATATGTTTATGACTGGAGTTACATTTCTTTCAAACCTCTTTTGCTTTTCTCTCTGGCTTTGCTAACTGAATGAATGAGAGATTCAATGTCCCATGCTAGAGTCTCTCCTAAGGGAAAGAGATGGCACACTTCCATTTGTAAATAAATAGGATGATTTTCTGTTTTACTAAGCCTCCATTTTGTGCAATGAGATAAACATTAAAAAGATACCATTGATTAGGTCAGTTCCACCCTCCAATCTAAGTACAGGGCCAAAGATACATCATGTGTGACTGTTTTTGTATTTGTCATGCTTATTTGGCAAGCATTCATTAGGTTTTACTTTCATAACAGTCATATTTTACATTTCATTTATTCCTTGTAATAATTCCATGAATTAGGTACTATTTTCATTTTATAAAAATGAAGAAACATCCTCTGAAATTTGAAGTGACTTGCTTAAGGCACAGTATCAATATTGGAGTTGGAATTTTAGGATAAACACCTAACTACAGATTTCATGTTCTTAACCAGAAATTGTCAATATTTTTTCTTTAAAGGGTCAGATGGTAAATATTTTAGGCTTTACGGGCCATATTGTCTTTGTTGCACCTGCTTAATTTTTGCTGTTCTAATATAAAAGCACTTATAAACAAGAAAATAATAAATGAATATGGCTATATCCCAATAGACTTTATTAACAAAAACAGATGAAGACTGTGATCTTGCTCTTAACAACTGTGAAATACAGTCACATTGTTAAAAATTAATGACTCACAAGTAGCCAAAGTGCTTTCCTGATGTTCATCAAGAGATACATGTTGCTTTTAGTGTTATATTATGCAAGATCGAAAAGTTTAGAAAATATTTGTATTAGTTACTTTCATATCAGTGTGAAAACAAAACTACCTGGAAAAAAACTTAAAGCAGGAAAGATTCATTTTCACAGGGTTCAGTCCATTATGGTGGGAAGGGAAGGACAGAGTAGAACAGTCCATACTAAGGTGACAAAGCAGCATAGAAAATAAATATAATAAGGGTCAGAACAAAATACGGTCCCCAAGGACCTTCTCCCAGAGAGCACTTTTCTGTTACCTTTTACAACTTCCCCCAAATTCTTTCTTATTATGAATCTTACATTTTTTTAAAAAATTGGGGTCTGGTCGTGGGGCCTGAACTCTGGGCCTGGGTGCTGTCCCTCAGCTCTTCAGCTCAAGGCTAGCGCTCTACCACTTGAGCCACAGTGCCACTTCTGGCTTTTTTCTTTTTGCTTATGTAGTGCTGAGGAGTCGAACCCAGGGCTTCATGCATGCAAGGCAGGTGCTCTATCACTGAGCCACCTTCCCAGCCCTGAATCTTACATTTTTATAAAATGGCTCCCTACATTTGTGGAGCCCTCATGAATTAATATCTGGGATATCCCTAACAGACATACATGGAAGTTTAATTTATTAATCTCCTAGGCATTTCTTAATGCATTTCAGTTGACAATCAAATTTAAATATCACAGTATTTTTCCCATTTTTAAATAAAAATATTTCCATCATTATCTATAATATATCTATATAAGTCCTTGGGCACTAATAAGGCTTCCCATAGGCAAAGGAATATTCATGTGCACATAGTCGTGTGTATACTTAGATGTACGATTATATACCAGCAGTATGTGAAAGCAAATGTTTCATAAATATGTTATATAAAAAGGTATGTGTTTCAGACATATACTAGTTATTGCAAATAAGGGAAACCATGGGACCTATGTTTCTTTGGGCCTGGCTTACATCACTTAATATAATTTTTTCCAAGTCTTTCCATTTCCTAACAAATGGAGCAATGTCATTCTTTCTGATGGAGGCATAGAATTCCATTGTGTATATATACCACATTTTCTTGATCCATTCATCTACTGAGGGGCATCTGGGTTGGTTCCATATCTTAGCTATGGTAAATAATGCTGCAATAAACATAGTTGTGCTGGTAGCTTTAGTATGGTCTTGTTTGTGATCATTTGGGTAAATGCCCAAAAGTGGGATTGCTGGGTCATAGGGGAGCTCTTCAATGTTTTTTTTTTCTTTCTTGAGATTGTTTCCAACTTATTTATAAGATGATTTCTTTGTTGCTTTGTATGTACCTCCCCCAGAGTATAAGCCCTGCTTTCACTGTATTTGATGTTGATATAATTTGTGGAGGGGAAGGGAAAAAACAAACTGTTTAAATAGGGTTACAGGTGGACCCATTACAACAATGAGATGTACAAGACATTATGTCGAAAAATGAACTTTACAGCTTTGGGAGGGAAGGGGGGAAAGGGGAAGGGATGGTATGAGGAAACAAAGGAGGAGGCAACAATGCTTGATAAGTAATGTACTATCTTGCCCATGTAATCGTAACCTCTCTGTATGGTATTTTCACAATAATTTTTAAAAATGGTATGTGTTTTCCTCTATATAAGAATATACATTAAAACATTAAGTGTAGTTATTTCTCAGGTAAAATTTTGCTTTGTTAATTTTTTTTGGTCAGTCGTGGGGTTTGAACTCTGGGCTTGGGCGCTGTCTTTGTGCTCTTCAGCTCAAGGAGAGCATTCTACTGCTTGAGCCACAGTGCCACTTCCAGTTTTCTGGTGGTATATTGGAGATAAGAGTCTCACAGACTTTCCTGCCTGGGCTGGCTTTGAACTGTGATCCTCAGATTTCAGCCTCCTGAGTAGCTAAGATTACAGGAGTGAGCCACAGGCGCCCAACTTCTCAGGTAGATTTAAGGGATGTTTTAACTTTATCCTCCAAAAATGATGTTTTCCAGATTTCTTTAATAAGTAACCACTATTACCTGGTATCGGCAGAAACTGAAATTAGAGCAATCAATTTATCAGATTTTGTTTGCACGAGAGGTATGAACATAGGACCAGGAGAAACAGGCTGCTTGGGAACCTACCAAACCTTAATAAATTTGACTATTAGCGATTTTAGCCTTTTACTTCCTTATCTGTGAAAATTAATCTGAGTCTTCCAAATGGTTTTTCTCTTGTAACCATTATGTTAGTACATTCTGTCAGTGTGCTAAGGAAATATTCAAAGGAAAGAATTTTGCCTCCTGATTCTAGTGTACTTTGAAAGATAAGTAGCTCCCCCTGTAAAGAGTTTGGATCCTGTAGCACATGGAGTCCACCATCTCCCAGCTAAAGGCTTCCCCTGGCCACTCCATGCCTAGTTGGTTTTGTCGCAGAATGCCTGAGTTACAACACTGCTCATGAAGTCCAACAAAAATCTATTTCTGTTCATAGATTTTGGGGACACGTGTTTCTTTTTTCTTTCTTGCTATTGTTTTTAATGTAGTTATAATGCACTATGTGACTCTTTTGTTTCTTTTGTATGTTCTTCCCCCAAGGTATAACCTTTGTTTTCACTGTATTTGCTTCCAGTGTCCTGCATCTTGTATATACATTTTTATAATTTGGGGAGGAGAAGGGAAAAAACAAAATGCAAAATGCTTAAATAGGGATACAAGTTGACCCATTGTAACAATGACATGCACAAGACACTATGTTGAAAATAAACTTTACAATTTTTTGCGGGGGGAGTCGTTGGGGAGGTGGGGAGGGAAGGGATGGTAGAGGGAAAACAAAGGAGCGGGCAACAATGCTTGATAGGAATTGTACTCATTACCTTGGTCATGTGAATGTAACCCCTCTGTACAGTATTTTTACAATACAAAAATACCCACACTTGGGGCCGGGAAGGTGGCTCAGTGGTAGAGCACTTGCCTTGCATTCATGAGGCCCTGGGTTTGATTCCTCAGCACCACATAAGCAAAATGAAAAAAGCCGGAAGTGGCACTGTGGCTCAAGTGGTAGAGCGCTAGCCTTGAGCTGAAGAGCTGAGGGACAGCACCCAGGCCCAGAGTTCAGGCTCCACGAACAGACCCAAAACACACACACACACACACACACACACACACACACACACACACACACACACACACACACACACACACACACACAAAATATATATGAAAAACAATCAATTTCTGGCAAGTTTCTAAGAGTAGATTACCAGCAAGTTTTACTAGTGTGGCCCTACAGCAATTAAATATGGCTATGTCCCTTCTACCAATCTGGATCTCAGCCCTGGTGCTGAGGTATTTGGATGAGGAAATAGAGATGGGAGAACATTTTCCTTGGGTACTGTATTTTAGCCTGAGGTTGAATGCTTGCATACATAGATATATGTTGTGTACACACACATGTGTGTGTATATATATAGATAGATAAGGCATTTTTGTTACTTTAATCACCTCTTAAAATTATTTTAAATAACTGTTAAAATTATATGTCATTATATACCATTTTTTTCCTGATTGGACCCAGGCTTATGGTACTAAACCTAGATGCTTTGGCCTAGGACTACCAGACATAGTTTTTAAGAGCAGATGGCACCATGACAGTGTGAAAAAAACTCAATAAGTCCCACAGCTGCAGGCTATAATAGGGCAAAGATGAGTCAGAATAGAATCCTGGAATAACCAAATGGATCAAAGACCTCGAAGTCAAAGCACACACCTTGAAAACATTACAGAAAGGAATAGGAGAAACTCTAGGGCTCCTTGGCACAGGCTGAAATTTTCTTCATAAAGACCCAGAAACACAGTAAATCAAAGAAAGGTTGGACAACTGGGATTGCATGAAACTGCAGAGCTTCTGCATGGGCAAAGGACATAGCTAGCAAGATCAATAGAAAGCCCATGAATTGGGAGAAAATCGTCAAGAGCCATACAATAGACAAGGGTCTCGCTCATATCTAAAATATACTTAGAACTCAAAAAACTAAATCCTCCTACAACAAATCCTCAAAGAAACAACTGCCCAATTAATAAGTGGGCTAAAGACTTACAGAGAAATTTCTCTCAAGAGGAAATAAGAATGGCCAATATATGCATGAAGAAATACTCAACTTCTCTAGCCATAAAGGAAATGCAAATCAAGACAATATTGAGATTCCACCTCACCCTAGATAGAATGGCTATAATTGAGAAATCTAATAACAACAAATGCTGGAGGGGATGAGGCCAAAAGGGAACCCTACTGCATTGTTGGTGGGAGTGTAAACTTGTTCAACCACTCTGGAAAGCAGTATGGACGTTCCTCAAAAGACTCCACATACAGCTCCCCTATGACACAGCAATCTCACTTTGGGGTATTTATCCAAACGATTACAAACAAGGCCATACTAAAGCTACCAGCACAATTATGATTATCACAACATTATTCACCATAGCTAAGATATGGAACTAACCTAGATGCTCCTCAGTAGATGAATGGACCCAGAAAAAAATGTGGGGTGTGTGTGTGTGTGTGTGTGTGTGTGTGTGTGTGTGTGTGTGTGTGTGTGTGTGTGTGTGTGTGTGTAATGTAAACCTATGCCTCCATTAGAAGGAATGACACCACCCCATTTGTTAGGAAATGGAAAGACTTGGAAAATTTATATTAAGTAAAGTAAGCCAGGCCCAAAGAAACATAGGTCCCATGGTTTCCTTTATTTGCAAGAACTAGTATATGTCTAGGAAAAGCAGAAAAATTCAAAAGATATGTACATACGACCATATAAGATGATGCTAAGCAAAATGAACCCCAAGATAGGTACAAAAGTGGTTTTATCTTTCTTTCTGTTGTTTTTAATGTATTTTTAATGTAGTATGAGTTTTTTTGTTTCATTTGTATGTTCTTCTCCCATGGTATAACCCCTGTTTTCACTGTATTTGATTCCAGTGCCCTGAAACTTGTATATACATTTTTCTAATTTGGGGATGTGAAGGGCAATAACAAAAAGCTGAGATAAGGATACAGTTTGACCCATTGTAACAATGAGATGTACAAGACACTATGTTGAAAATGAACATTGCAACTTTCAGGGCGGGGGAGGTGGGAAAGTGGGGAGGGAAGCAATGGTAGGGGAAAAACAAAGGAGGTACCAATGCTCCATAGGAAATGCACTCATTACCTTACTCAAGTAACTGTAACCCCTCTCTTCAGTATCTTTACAATAAAAATATATACAAAAAAAGAATCCTGGAGTAGGTATTGAAAGCAGCATCGGTGCTGTTAGGTGATTGAGCTCACAGAGCTGATAGGTAGTGACAACTAGATCTCCTTTAAATCTTGATAGTTGCCCAATTGATAGTTCAAAATTGGGTAATGGTCACATGATGTCAATGGTTATGACACTGCTGGCCTGTATGAGAAGATTCATTGTAATTCAGATGCCCATCACTCTGCAAGAATAAAGTAAGGATTCAGCTGGTATGCACACTAGTATGTGTGTATGCGGTGGGAGAGAGGCTGGTTGTCTTTTAGTTTTGTTCAATTGTGATTTGCTCCTCAAAAATAGAATAAATTGTGAATGTTATTTGGCTCCCTTCTCTTGTCTGTGACAAAAGACAGATCGCAACTCTTGCCTGGGATCATGTCCTGGCTAAATTTCTGGCATATCTCTGAGTATATGCCTACCTACCTCTGTACTTGTAAGCTTTATTCAGTAGAGGAAGGAATTGAATTAAAGGCAGTTTCAACAGGTCTAGCAAAGTAGGTTATGTCTGAATGAGGTGGTCTTATATGGACATAAAATACATGTTGTTCTTTCAAGTTCCCTTAGTTTTAATTTTGTGAAAACATGCCTCCCCCAAAAAAGCAAATGGTGCTCCAAAAGCAAATGATGCCCAAAATGTAAGGTAAAAGTTATGGTAATTCTCCAAAGTACACATCTTGTTCTTAATTTAAGTGATAAAGTGGAGATTTTAGAATTGTGGAAAGGTGGTATGTCTTTACCAGAAACTTGCTGATATTGTAGGAAAAAATGAATGTAGTATTTGAAGTACAATCCTGAATTCCAAGCACCCTGAAAATTCATGATTTTTCTCTCCAATGCCAATTCCTTTGAACTATATATCCATGATACTAATGGCCTACTAAATTGACTACTTGATCTATGTAAGATTCTGTGGTAAATGAATATAAATTACCTTGTTTAATCCTCAGAAGGCCAGGAGGTAGAGTAAGCTCTATTATTTGGTTTTGTAAGCAAGAAAAATGAGGTTCTTTTTTATATGACGTACCCAAGGTTATACAGCTAATAACTCAGAAAAGGCTAGTCTTCACTGACATTTTGTGGGTTTCTGCTCAAATTTCAAATATGGCCATTTATTCCTACATATTCCCAACATAAAATGTGGCCAGTTACTACCCTCACCAGAGGACAATACAATCCCTCCTCAAACACAATCTTAGATTTTAACCATAGCAAACTGTGAGCTAAAGAAAACTTTCTCTTCATAATTTACCTGCCTTGGATATTTCATTGTAGTAACATAAAGCTTATAAATATAGAAATTAAGAAGTATAGTTTCTTAACAACTTGGAAAAAATGAAACTGAAATATGGAACAACTAGCCCAATGATTATGTTTGTATAGTGAGACTAAGAGTGATATTTATTTGCTTCATTTAGGCTGTGCCCATTACTGGTGTGTAAACTTAGAATAGTTATTAAACCTCCTTATTTTGTTTTCCTCCTTTGTAAAAGATAAATAACATAAATGTTCCTTAATTTTAAGATAAGGGTGTGCTCCGATGAACGTATAAGTTGAAAATGTAATAAGACAAAAGTGTGTTTAAAATGTACTCATTACCTGACTTATGCAACTGTGACCCCCTCTATACATTATCTTTACAATAAAAGTTTTCTAAAAAGTGTTTAATATACTTAGATTACTAAATGTCAAAACTTAGAGTACACTATAGAGTATCAGATTTCCTTTCATGAATACATGGTTAGTTGACTGGAAGATATGGCTGTCACTATCCAGCATTCAGAACATATCGTACTGCACATCAACAATTTCTACTGAATATATATTACCTTTTCCATTGTAAAGCTGAGAGGCCCTAAGTAAAATCACAGTAAGTTAGGGACATACTGTATGGTGTCAACATGAGAGATTTGTTCAACTAATGAAAATACAATTACTTAGGTCCAAAAATAGCAGTTCATGACATCTCTTCTCAACACAAAAGGCTGGACATAGTGTGTCATATCTATCATCCCAGAGGGAGATATCTCTATACTAAAAATAACTAAGCATAGCCTGGAAAACACCAAACCCTGAGTTCAAACACTAATACTACCAAAAAAAACTTTTCCCAATCTATAGTAAACACTTAATAAATATGGATGATTCTCATTATCTCAATATATTTAAGCGTTTGAGCATCTATCCATATGTTTAAAAGCCATTTCTCTACATATTTAAAAACCTTTTGTATTTACAGCTTATATATTCGTGTCCTTTGCTCACTTTTCTTTTGTCTATTAATCTTGATTATTTGTATGATTAAGACATGTAATCTCTCTCTTACTTTCCATTTGTTTTTCAGATCAGTTCTTCCAATGATACGTATTTAAAAGAATAAATACAGAAGAAACTTGTTGAAAAAGACTTTGGAGACCTAAGTAGATCTTCTCTTTACCTTGTTTGTTCTTTTTTGTATTTATAGTACTGGGGATGGGGCCTTGCTAGGCAAGTGCTCTACAAACAGGCTACAGTCTCAGATGACCATACTAACTCCAGCTTTCCATATGCTATTCTCACTCTGCCACTGTATCAGTGGTTGCTTGAGGGGGGCGCAGAATATCTATTTTTCAAGACAAGAGAAAGCTCCTCAACTAAGCAGCCACAGCCTCATTAACCTTAAAGTCTCATCGGCCACTGTGCCCAAAGCTCAAGCCATTCACTTACCCTGAATAAGTACGTACACATGTATGCACATAGCATTGTCGTAGGTGTCCTCAAGGTGCAAGACATGGGTGCTTGGTTTCAAATAAATGGTGTCAGAAAGTAAGGGAAATTCTGATTGGTATTTTAGTTATTTCAACTTCCTCAAAGCCCCTAGGTTTACTTTCTGGCCTAAAGCAACTTTGCTTTCTTCCCCTAACCCCTCAGATTATTTGTTTGTATAGGTATTTGTTTTTAGGATATAAGCACAGTTAACAGGTCTGTGTCCTGCCCTGTCCTTTCCTCCTAAGTCAGTACATATTGCCCATTTTTGGAGGCCAAGTCCTCCCTCCTCTGAGCAGCTCATCCTTAGAAAACTCCACCAATTATGATGCATCTGGACTTATTTGGCTGTATCACTATGTTACAATTAAAGACATATGTTTTATAATGTAAGTGTCTTACACTGGAAGACCACCAGGAGTATATCTATAGTTGAACAAGTTGGGTTTATTACTCACAGGATTATGGGTGAACAAATAGTCCATAGAACCATGAGATGCCTCAGTGAAATGTTGAATAATTTATGGACATTTTGAAAGAAAAAAGTTCTTACTTCAGACTAAAAAATATTAGAAAGTAAGGGCAATTCTTATTGGTATTTCAACAATCATATCTATAGCGAAGAAACCATAACCAAAATAAAACTAGAATTGGTAAAGAAATGGTACTACACACTCAATTTATACAAGATAGGAATATGTTTAGTATTTTGTGGCCTCACTTTTTATTCCTGTGAAATTAAAAAGTGGTTTTGATTTGTTTTGTTTCATTAGAAGCTACATGTTAGGATCAAGTCTAGATTTTGAATTAGTTTTGCTTCCATTTTGCTGTCTTTAAAGTGGATTTTGCATTTGAGATTTTGGGCAATGCCTTCCGGGTTTAAACTAGTGATTTATGACAATACTATGCTCTGGTCTCAAGGTGGAGCCGGGGGGGGGGGGGGGGGGAATAAATTGAAATTTGGTGAGTTGATTAAAGAGAAAAGAAAATCCCTGCTCATTGATAAACTTTAATGGTATTATCTTCCTTAATATAATGCACAAATGAATATAATATACAAGTTCATTTCTCTATAATTCTCAGAGTTAGTTACATGAAGTTTTTTATCTTCATATGTTGATCAGAAACATCCCAGGAAGCCTGACCTTTTGCGTTTTACATTCTTTGAAGGCATGAAATAAACTTAGTAGGAATTCATGTAACAACTTTTACTTCATTTACCATTTCTTCAACAGAGTTCTGTCTACATCCATTTCAACTCTGCCTATTCCCTCCTAAGTAACTTCAAACCTGTTAAATCATTAAAATTCTTACTCTTTTCGTGTGACATTTTTACTATTGCTGAGATTTGAGATGCACATTTTTATGACTATCCCCACTTACATGAGTCATTACTATGTGGAAATTGGTGAATTACTCACTGTACGTATACTTCAGGGTTACCTCTACATTGGACTACTATACTTTTTGAGGATAGTAAAAAAAAAAAAAAAAGCAAAAGGTTAGGATGTGTGTAATAGCTAAAGTGTGACACTGGCCACTATGGCCTCAAACAAATGGCAGGTGATTCTGGGGACCTTGATCATTCATTGGATGTAAGGCATATGCATTTCCACTTTTCAGCAAATTTTCCTATAATTTAGTACTCACTAAATAAGCATGCAGCCATTTATTGACCCTTCTTTACCCTTCCCTACTCCCTCCATCACTATATAGAATACCCCCCTTTTATCTTCTAAGGCAAGGTTTGTTGGCTGATCCTGAGATTGGGCTCCTGGTCTTCCGATAGGGCATCACTAGAGGCAGTTGTCCCTTCAGCAGTTGGCTGTTCCAAATCCTCTCCCCTCCCCTCCAATTCCTCATTGCCAATGGGCTCACATCCACAGAAGCCAGCTCAGCAGCCACCAATTGGTGTCATGTCTCCCACCACAAATTGAGAGCCTACACAAAACATGCCAGTGCTTTGTACATAGACTTCCTAGCCTCCAGATGTATGAAAAATTCATTTCTATTGTTCAGAAGTCACCCTGGCTAGGGTATTTACTTTAATCACAGTATATTTAAAACAAATAATTAATAAGCTAAAGAGTAACATTAGAATTCAGTGGAATAGAAGTAATTAGACTTTACTTCTTCTGTATTGAAGAATTAGATAGCAGTTATCCATAGACAAAGACTCAAAATGTACCATTATACCACAGAGGAGGATATCAAGAGCAGAAAAAACTGAAATATCTTTAACATTTCTGTTGTCTCTTATGGATGTTTTGTTTTGGGTTACCATGGGACTAATATAGGGCATCTTACACATAATAGTCTGTTTCAATTTGATAATGGAAAAAATTTGATCACATGTAGCCACTGTACACTTTTAATGTCCTCTCACTTGATTTTAATGTGTGAATTTACATCATTTTGTAACATGTACTCCTTTGACAATTTATTTTATATTTAAGTTTTTCTCACTTAATTTTTTATTATCTTTAAGTAGTTGTACAAAGAAGGTGCCATTTAACAAAGCAGTTTATGAACACATTATATCTTTTAGGTCCAAGATGTTTTTTAACTGATGCTATTTTTTTGTTCATTGGCTAGCACTCTACCAAGTGAGCCAAAGCTCCAGCCCTTCATAAAATATATCTTGATCAATGTCATTCCTCTCAACATTTTCATCCTTACTCCCCTACCTTTAATCCTTATACTAGGAATAAAAGTGCTTTAAAGACTGTAATATGTCCTAGAATATCATGAAAATTACTCAATTTTACCAATACTGTCGTGCCAATAAATTTTTCATTATTAACTAGCAATATTTTATTTCAACTCAAGGAATTTCTGTAATTCTTTGAATCTCTTCAATTTCTGTAATTGACTTATGATTTCCTTTAATTAATTAATTAACTGGAATTTCTTGATCAGTGTCTGTAGGTGGCACTAGTGATTATAAACTCCTTTACATTTTATCTGGGAAAGTTCTTGTTTACCCTTTATTTCTGAAAGACAGTTTTATAGAGTGTTCTTGATGGGAGTTTATTTCTTTTGGTTTGTGCGATTTCTCTCAATACATTCACTGTCACCTACTTGGGAATTCTTTTTATGTAACACATCTCTTATCTTGTTGCTCTCAGAAGTTTTCTACTTTAATTTTATACTTTTATTATGTTTTGATATGTTAGCTTTCCATTGTTATTATTTTAAAATGTCTGAAATAATCAATGTAAAATGAGGAAAGATTTAATTTGGCCATGTTTTTGAGTTTTCAGCCCATGGTCACTTGGTAATGCTGCCTTTGGGACTATATTGGCACAATATTTCATGGTAGCAACACACTGTGGAGAAGCTGTTTATGTCCTGACAGACAGAAAGCAAAGGGAGTGATAGGAAGAGGCCAGGGTCCTAATATCCCCTTTAAGTGTACATACTCAGAGACCTAACTTCCGTCAACCTCTTAAAGGTGCTATTATCAAAATGAAGCAGACTATGCATGCCAGTTGCCCTACGTTAGTCCCATGGTAACCAAAAACAAAACATCTATAAGAGACAACAAATACTATTGTAACCCCTCTGTACAGTGTGTTCACAAAAAATAAATAAATAAAGAAATAAATAAAAAATACTTATCTAAAGGAATTACAGGAAATGGGGGAAAAAAACAAATACTTTAAAGATTCATTACACCATAAAGAAGACCTATAAAGATCTATAAAAACACTCCCAGAGAAACATAGGTCCCATGGTTTCCCTTATTTGCAATAACCAGTGTATGTCTGAGTCAAACAGTAAAGGTCAGATAAGTTGATGTTAGGGAAATGAACCCCACGATAAGTATTCAAATGTGTTTTCTTTCATGCAATTGTTTCTAACATATTTATAAGATGATTTATTTGTTGCTTTGTATGTCCCTCTCCCATGGTATAACCCCTCCTTTCATTGTATTTGATGTTGGTATAATTTGTGGAGGGGAAGGGAAAAAACAAATCGTTTAAATAGGGATTCAGGTGGACCCATTGCAACAACGAGATGTACAAGTCCTTATGTCGAAAAACTTTACAACTTTGGTTGGGGGGGGGGGATCTGGTGGGGGGGGGTATGGGAAGGGATGGGAAGGGAAAACAAAGGAGGAGGAAACAATGCTTGATAAGAAATGTACTCGTTATCTTGCCCATGTAATTGTAACTCCTCTGTACAGTATTTTCACAATTTTAAAAAATGCCACCAACAAAAACACTCCCCCCTCAAAAAAACACTCCCAGAAAACAAACAACATTGCAGTATTATCTTTACCTATCTATGATTACCTTGAATGAAAATGAATTCATTCTCCAATAAAAAGATAATGAAGAATGAATGTGCAAAAAAAGCAACATGCAACCATATGCTGCCTAGAAAGACTTGCCTTATTTTAACACACATAAAAATGAAGTAGAAAAGGATAGTCTAGGGCTGGGAAGTTGGCTCAGTGGTAGAGTGCTTGTCTCCCATGCATGAGTCCCTGGGTTTGATTCCTCAGCACCACATGAGCAGAAAAAATCCAGAAGTGGCTCCATGGCTCAAGTGGTAGGGCCTTGAGCTGAAGAACTGAGCAACAGCACCCAGGCGCAGAGTTCAGGACCCACTACCAACAACAAAAAAAAAAAAGGATAGTCTACACAAGTAGAAATCAACCAAGCAGGGGTAGTGATGTGTCTATCAAACAAAACATAGATTTTAAGTCAAAAAGATGCAAAGAAAGATATTACATAACAATAGAAAGATCAATTTACATAAAACAAATACTAAAAGACCTGGAAGGAAGGATAAATTGTAACTCCAAAATAGGAAGACTTCAATAATACTACTCTTAATGACTTAATAATTAGAAGATCACATACAAGACAATAAATAAATAACATTGGACTTTAACAGTACTGCTACTAAGTGGACTTAACAGTCCATACTATCCAAGAATCCTACTTTGGGGTACATATCCAGAGAAAATTAAATCAGTATATGGAAGAAACATCTGCACTCCTGTGTTCACTGCAGCAATATTCGCAATAGACAAGTAAGGAATTAACTTAAGTGTCATCAAGTGATAAACAGAGATAAAATACATAATAGAATACTATTCAGTCTTAAAATGGAAAAACATCTTTTACCTACAACATGGATGGAACTGGAGAAGATAATGCTAAGTGGTATAAGCCAGACACAGAAAGACAAATCTGCATTTTCTGCCTCTGGAGTATAAAAAAATTGAACTCAAAATTAGAGAGAAGACGGGCTGGGAAGGTGGCTCAGTGGTAGAATGCTTGCTTTCCATGCATGAGGTCCTGGATTTGATTTCTTAGCACCACATAAGTAGAAAAAGCTGCAAGTGGCACTGTGGCTCAATGGTAGAGCACTAGCCTTGAGCTGAAGAGCTGAGGAACAGTGCCAGGCCCAGAGTTCAGGCCCCACAACTGACAAAAAAAATCAGAGATGGGTGGGCGGGCAGGGGGAGGCTGGGAAGGGATGTGAAGGGTAAACAAAGGAGGAGGCTGCAATGCTTGATAAGAAATGTACTCATTATCTTGCCCATGTAATTGTAACCCCTCTGTACAGTATGTTCACAATAAAAAAAATCAGAGAGAAGATTTTTATGCACTGAGGCTGAGGGAGAAGGGGAAATGATATGTAGGATAAATAGTTTGATTTTTAGATTCCTTGAACAGCATAGTGACTGGATGTACCAAATGGGTATTGAACACTTCAGTCAGTAAGAGAGTAAGTTTCAAATGTTATCACAAAAATGATAACATGTTCCAGCATCAGTGACTCATGCCTGTAATCCTAGCTACTCAGGAGGCTGAGATCTGAGGATTACGGTTCAAAGCCAGCCTGGGCAGAAAAATCCGTGAGACTCTTATCTCCAATAAACCACTCTGAAAACTGGAGTGGCACTGTGGATCAAGGGGTAGAGTGCTAGCCTCGAGCTGAAGAACTGAGGGACAGCGCCCAAGCCCAGAGTTCAAGCCTCACAACCAACAACAACAAAAAAAGATAAAATGTTTAAAATGATGGATCGCAGATATTGCTAAAAATTCTGCCTTGCTTTCTTCAATATTTTTCTAAAAATTACCTTTACACAAAAGGAAAGTATATTCTTTCCTCTATGATCGTAGTAACAATTGGTGGCTTTCATATTCCCTCACAATCTCCATGAATCCTCCTAAACAAACAGAAAATGTAGACATTGTGTGTTCCTTACAAATACAGCCACAACAAGCTATGACAAAGCCACCCTTCCTAAGCTGCTTCAATAAGGAAATTCTGAAGTAATTCTATTCCTTCTTTTTTGAGACTTTCAATTCTTTTTATTTGAAGCTAAAATAATAAGAAGATGCTTTTCAAGTAAAAATAAAGTTGATTATTTCAAGGAAGAATCAAAAGCCTACTGAATCCTACTCTAGGTGTTAATTTAATAAATAACATCAGGTCCTCAAAGGCTTCCTTGCTATTTATGCTTTAATAGAGGCTTCAGGGAAAGATGATAATTTCTATATAAGTAAGTTAAACAAGTAGTTTCCAAGTTTTGCTGCAAATTGTAATCATCTAGGGAATTTTTTAATGCCTGGATCCCACTCAAAGACATTCTGATTTAATTGGTATATAGTCCATGTGAAGTGTTGGAATTTAAAAACCTCCCCAGTGTTTCTAATATACAACAAAGTATGGGAAATCCCAATTTAAATCCTAAAACTGATCTATCGTCATATACTCTGTGTGTGTGTGTTCATGCATGTGCGTGTGTGTGTGAGAGAGAGAGACAGACAGACAGACAGAGACAGAGACAGAGATAGAGAGAGAGACTTGATTTCACTTTTTCTAATTTTAGAAGAGGTATAGTTTTCATTTTTGGAATTATACTTAGCTTTATATTTCTGTTCCTTAGCATTTATTTTCATTACCAACTTTAATGACTATTCTTGTCCCTGTCAATAAAAAAATACTAGATACATCCATGAGCATATTATCTGTCCCCAAACAGATATTTACAAGCCACAAATGTTATATTATCTGGGATGAACAATTTGAATTTTCTTTCCAGTGTTGCTCCTCCTTAAGAATGTAAATATTAGGGAAACCACTGAGATTGGAAAGCTGCAATGAAGTCCTCTTTTTACTAAGTAATCTTAAGAAGCCACGCTTATAGTTCTTCACTGCAAGAGCATACTATTTTCTTCAGATAAAAGCCAGGCAGCTACTTATACTTTCATTTCCATATTAATTTAGCCATATTTCTGAATAATAGAAGGACCAATATTTGGTGAGAGGAGTATGGTACATGAACGTGTCTGTGTAATATAATTACTGTACTAATTTGTATAAAATCTTGGAATTAGGAGGTGAGATTTCAGAACTCATTTAGGTAACTCCCTTTCCTCTTTTATAGATGAGAAAATCAAGGCTTATGTAGATCAATGGGCTTGATCATTGAAGCATTTGGTAAGTTTTGGAAGATGTCTGGACTAGAATCTGTTCAGTTATTCTTGTTCTGAAATATTATAAAAGCTACTGTTTTCAAGCATTGATCAGGAGGTAAACAAGTGTTCAAGGTTAGTCTGGAAAAAAGTTCATAAGACTTCATCTCAATGAAAAAGCTGGATATGGTTGTACATGCTTATCATCCCAGCCATGTAGGAGGTATAAAACAAGAGGATCCAGATGAGAAGCAAGACCCTATATGCAAACTAATGAAAGCAAAGAAGGACGTGGCACAAATGGTAGAACACCTGCCTAGAGAGTATAATGTTCTAAGTTCAAACTCCATTGCCACCACAAAACAACTTAAGACTATTTTTTGTAGTGAACAGAGTTTACCCATGCCCCTGGGAAACCAAAATGGATACCAGTGATTCAAATATCTCAAGGAAGAGGAGACAATCACAATGGGATTGTTCATAGTGTTGGCTAAGACATACCTGTATCAAAATCACCTACAGATTAATAGTAAACTTCCATATTCTGGTTTCAATTCCAAAACTGATGAATCATAATCTGTGGGTCAGAGCTCAGGGACCTGCTTGTTATTAAGCTACTGGAACTGATTCTGATATTCACCAACATTTAATAATTGGTAGCTTGGTCTAAACTCATCCCTGGATCTAAAAATCTATTCTTTTTTTATTTTTTGAGTAGTTGATATACAGAGTGGTTAAAGTTACATGAATCAGGTACAATCAGTACAATTCTTTTTGAACCATTTTTCCCCTTCTGTCACTCTCTCCCAATCTTTTCCTCCAGTAACCACCCATAAGACATCCAGTTCATTTTCTACCTAGTGTATGGTGAATATCACTGTTGTATTTGTTCATCCTTGCTCCACCTTTTATGTGCCCTCCGTTACCCTCCCAAATATCAACAAAGTACCAATACAGAAGGTAAAGAGAAAGAAAACAGCAACAATGGCAACTAAATAGTGTCTCTTGTTTTCCTTTTTTGGAATTCATTTTATAGAATATTATTTTATATGATCATCTGTCCATAGCTATTAAGCCTTTGCCCACCACTCCTATGCATAGCCTCCTTTGGCCTCTATATAATAATGACTAGGTCCTATATAATTTATGATGTCCCCATGTTATTTATTTATTTTCGTCATTCAGTGTTTTTAGTTGTAGATTTATAGGCACATTCTAGTTACCACAAATGAGGGAAAACATGCAGCCTATGTTTCTTTAGTTCTAGCTTACTTTGTCTAATATCATATTTTCTATGTCTTTCCATTTCCTTACAAATGGTATAATATCATTCTTTTCTTTCTGGACCATGCACAATTATTGCATGTACAATTAACTTCCCCTGAACATATTAGACACATGGAGAACTGTGCAAAATCTCTGGCCATAAAAGAAAGGCAAATCTAAACAACATTGAGATTCCACCTCACCCCAGTTAGAATGGCCATCATCAGGAAAATTAACAATAACAAATTCTGGGAGTTCCGGGAAGATGGCGGAGGAGAAGCTGGAATCTGAACAAGCTCTCGCATAGAAGGCAATTTAGAGTTCTACTGAACAGTCCTAAGCCAGAGAATCACACCAAGTGTGCCATCACAGGACAGAGAGTTAGACAAGAGAGGGGAAGCCAAGGAAACATACCAGCTGCCGCTACGGCGGCAGGGTCGCGGCGGCGACCACCGCCGCGGGGTCATACTTGAGACACAGAGAGTCCGGGACGAAGGAGCCAGACGCAGCAGACGAGCGGATTCTACTCAACACCAACAAGAACCGACAAGGAGCGGAAATCTTCATCCTACTGTTTGCAGACCAGAGACGACCCAGGATCCAAGACTTGGCGTGAGTACAAGCCCGACGTCCTCACTCCTTCTCAGGAAGCAGAGGAGGGAAGGCTACCCCTCCCCCCCCAGCACCGGTGATCTCCATCTTGGATACCGACAAAGCTTGGAGGAGCTGCTAGCTCCAGCTCAGGCCTTGGAATAAAACGAGTCATTTAGCAGGTCACAAGAACTTAACAGCGAAGTGACCTGCCAGACTCAGCTCCATCCAGGGAAAAGTCACCCAGCTCAGTAGCCAGCCATCGGAGTGGCTTGCCTCACTGGATAACCAGAGCCAGAGGCTGCCCCTCCCTCTAGCAGCCACCACAATCAATTGAAAAACAGAAACCCTGAGAATGGCTCCAGGCTGGGCACTGTGAGCTTTATCACAAAACAGCCCCAGGGAAAAGCTACTGTTTGTTGAAAGGCCTCAGCTCTACCCAGAACCTAGCCCCATCACCACATCCCCCTCTTTTGTGACTCTCAAAGCAGATCACCCTCCCAGAAAACGAACCTGGGAGGGGGATCTCAAAATCTTGGGTAAAGCAGAGCATTTTTCAGCCTCTTCCAACCAACCGACTTAAGAAACCAATCAAGCCACAGGACCTCAAGCTGACCAGAGACTCCAACAAGAGACTGGTTAGAGACAAAAGGGAGATACAGGATTCTTCCCACTCCTCCCCCCCCCAAAAAAAAAAAATCAAAAGACTGTTTTTTTTTGTTTTTTTTTCTTCTTCTTCTTCTTTTCTTTTTTTGCTTGTTTTTTGTTTTTTGCTACCTTATATATATATATTTTTCCCTTCTAAAACTTTTATTAATCTTTAATTTTTGCCTCTTCTGAAAAAATAGTTGTTTTCCAGTAACTTTTTTTTTTCTCATCTTATAATTTTTATTTTAGGAATATGTGAATGAGCGTTTTCCTTTCTTTTCTTATCTTCTTTCTCTTTTTCTTTCTTTCTTAATTATCTTTTTGTTTTTTGTCTAGCTCTACTGAACTTCTGATCTTTTCTTCTCCCTTTCCCATCCTTAAAGCTTTTCACATCTCCTCTATGTCCCTCCCCTTCTCAGAACATATTCACATTCCTCTCTAAATAGACGGTCTTTTAACTTCTATAATAACATTAATTTTTACGTTTCTATTTTTTTTCTGATCTCTCTCTCTCTCTACTTGCATCCTACCCAACCCATTTCCTGCATGGTGATTAGGACATAGTTAACTCTCCCTGTGCCTCCCCACACCAATCTATTCCTATTTTTTACCCACATCTCTCCCTAATCCTAATAATTTCTGGTTTTCCAAATTCTTTTCTGCGGTTCGAAGTACTTTAACATATAGTTGTTTGATGTTAAATAGATGTATCTGTTGAGCTAGATTGTATCTGTAGACTATTGACTATACAAACGCAAACTTTGGTTGATGGTTGCCTTAAGATAGTGTTCTAGCATAAAACTGGTGCAATCTTCATCTCAAATGGGCCGAGTAAGCCGGAAAAACACAAGAAAAATGGCAAATTCGGGTATCTCAATTCCCAATCTTGATAATCAGGGATTAGAACAGATAAAGAATAATCCAGAGGAGAGTTCCCAAATAGCTCTACAAACACTAATAGCAAACATGATAAATGAGAAGTTTGACAATGTACAAAGGACTCTGTATGAGTGTGATAGGGAGAGAGAGGAGGCATCCCAGAAGTTTATACAGGAATATCATAAGCGTGAGGAAGCTACTCAAAAACTGATACAGGATTTGCGCAAACAACTTGAGAATGCTCAAAGAGAAAGGGAGGAATGGCATGAGCAGGCAGAGAACACTCAAAGAGAACTGCAGGATTCCCACGAACGGGAAGAAAGAGAACTGCAAGAATCCCACAGACGGGAAGAAGCTAATCAAAGAGTAATTCAGGAATTGAGAGACCAGGTAGAGAATACACAAAGATCACTAAAGGCATTCATGGAATCCATTAACAAAGAGCTGAAGGAAGTCAGGGAGACCACAAAGGGAATGCTGAATGGAACCCAACAGAAGGAATGGGAGTCCAAAGAAACCATAACCAATCAACTAAGTGATTTGAGAACAAACACTGAACACCAAATTAAGGAAGTAAAGAAATTCATACAAGACCTAAAACAGAGCTTCAACAAAGAACTTGAAGCCATCAAAGCTGACCAATTAGAAGGAAAAGAGATAAAAAACAAAGTAGAGAGTCTTGACAGCAGGTTAGACCATGCAGAAGATCGAATCTCAGGGATTGAAGACAGCCTAGATATTATAGAGAAAGAACATACAACCATCCAAGACAAGTCCAAGAAATATGATAGGTCTATCCAACACCTGGAAGACACCATCAGAAGGCCCAATCTAAGGATAATGGGTGTAGAGGAGCACCTAGAAACAGAAGTTAATGGTCTAGGACATTTGTTTAACAGGATCCTAGCAGAGAACTTCCCAAACATACAAAAACATAGGCCTATTCAGATACAAGAAGCTTTTAGAACCCCAAATAGACCAGACCAGAATAGGACATCCCACTGTCACATTATAATCCACACAGGATCAACCCAGACCAAGGAAAAGATCCTTAAAGCTGTCAGGGAGAAAAGGGTAATCACCTACAAAGGGAAACCAATTAGAATTACCTCAGATTTCTCAGCAGAGACAATCAAAGCAAGAAGAGCCTGGAATGACGTATGCCATGGCCTAAAAACAAATAATTATCAACCAAGAATACTGTACCCAGCTAAACTCTCCTTCATAACTGAAGGCCAAATAAAAACCTTCCATAGCAAAGAAAAATTGAAACAATACATCTCCACCAAACCAGCCCTACAAAAGATTCTTAAAGATGTCCTACACATAGAAAACCAACAAGAACGCAACAAAGGCCAAGAAACTGCACCCAAACTGAGAATCCAAGAACCTTAGGAAGAACCCAGTTTCCGCAGCCCCCAAGAAAGTGGATAACATGGCAGGAACTCCCAAATACCTCTCAGTACTATCTCTTAACGTTAACGGACTGAACTCTCAAATTAAGCGACATAGACTGTCTAGTTGGATTAAAAAACAAGACCCTTCTATCTGCTGCCTGCAGGAGTCACATCTTGCCCTTAAAAACAAACACATTTTCAATGTTAAAGGCTCGAACAAAATCTACCAAGCAAACGGCCCTCATAAACAGGCGGGAGTTGCAATCCTAATATCAGATAAAATAGACTTCAAACTAAAATTCGTGAGAAGAGATAAAGAAGGTCGCTACATACTAATTAAAGGATCTCTCCTTCAGGAGGATATTACAATTCTAAATATCTATTTGCCAAACAATGGAGCACCCAAATTTATCAAATAAACACTACTTTCCCTCAAATCCCATATAGATACAAAGACATTAATTGTTGGGGATTTTAACACACCACTCTCCCCACTAGATAGATCAACTCGGCAAAAACTCAACAGAGAAACCGCAGATCTAAACAGCTGCATAGATCAACTAGACTTAACAGACATTTACCGAACATTTCACCCAGCAGCATCAGAATACACGTTCTTATCAGCAGCACATGGAACGTTTTCTAAAATAGACCACATTTTAGGCCACAAAGCAAACTTGTCTAAATTCAGAAACATTGAAGTTATACCTTGCATTCTCTCTGACCACAAGGGAATAAAATTAGAACTCAACACCAAAAGCCACCAAAGAAAGTCCGGTATCACATGGAGGCTGAACAACACACTGCTGAATCATGAGTGGGTCATGGAAGAGATTAGAAAGGAAATTCAAATGTTCATGCTATTCAACAAAAATGAACACACAAATTACCAGCTCCTCTGGGACACAGCAAAGGCAGTACTCAGAGGCAAGTTTATAGCTCTGAGCTCCTACATCAACAAATTGGAGAGATCGGAAACTAACAATTTAATGACACATCTAAACCTCCTTGAAAAAGAGCAGCAAGATAAACCCGAATCCAGTAGACTGAAAGAAATAATCAAAATTAAATCAGAATTAAATGAATTAGAATCCAAAAAAACTATAGAAAGAATCAACAAAACAAAGAGTTGATTCTTCGAAAAACTTAACAAAATTGACAGACCCTTAGCAAATCTAATCAGAAAAGGAGAGAACACACCCAAATTAATAAACTCAGAGATGAGAATGGAAACATCACCACAGAAACAACCAAGATTCAGTACATTATAAGGGAATACTTCTCAAAACTTTATGCTAATATGTTTGAGAACTTGACAGAAATGGACCTTTTCCTAGCAAATATTGACATGCCAAAACTAAACCAAGATGAGTTAAACCAGCTTAACAGGACCATATCAAGCATTGAAATAGAAACAGCAATAAGAGACCTCCCAGCTAAGAAAAGTCCAGGACCAGATGGGTTTACAGTGGAATTTTACAAGGCCTTCAAAGCAGAGCTCACACCAATACTCCTCCAACTCTTCAACGAAATTGAAAGAGAAAGCTCACTACCGAACAGATTCTATGAAGCCATCATAACCCTCATCCCAAAACCAGGCAAGGACTCATCAAAGAAAGAGAACTATAGACCCATTTCTTTGATGAACATTGATGCAAAACTTCTCAACAAAATTTTGGCCAATCGACTTCAACAATTCATCCAAAAAATCATACACCATGATCAAACAGGATTCATTTCAGGGATGCAAAGCTGGTTCAATATACGCAAATCAATTAATATTATTCATCACATCAACAGGAGCAAGAATAAGAACCACATGGTTATCTCAATAGATGCAGAAAAAGCATTTGACAAGATCCAACACCCGTTTATGATGAAGGTTCTGGAAAAATTAGGAATACATGGAACATTCCTCAATACAATAAAGGCTGTATATGACAAACCTACAGCCAGCATTATACTCAATGGTGAAAAACTAAAGCCATTTCCTCTTAACTCAGGAACGAGACAAGGATGCCCAATCTCTCCACTTCTCTTCAATCTAGTATTAGAATGCCTAGCTACAGCAATAAGACAAGATGCAGACATAAAGGGGATCCAAATAGGGAAAGAAGAAATAAAACTCTCCCTCTTTGCAGATGACATGATCTTGTATTTAAAGAATCCCATGGACTCCACTCCCAAATTACTCAAGCTGATTCAAAACTTTGGCAAAGTAGCAGGTTATAAAATTAACCCCCAAAAATCAATGGCTTTTCTATATGCCAACAATGAGAAAAGTGTGGCTGAAATTAGGAAAGCAACTCCATTTGTAATAGCCCCACAAAAAATAAAATACCTAGGAATTAACTTAACCAAAGAAGTGAAGGACCTCTATGATGAAAACTTTAAAATCTTGAAAAAGGAAATCAACACAGAACTTAAAAAATGGCAAAACCTCCCATGCTCCTGGATTGGAAAGATTAACATCGTGAAAATGGCAATACTTCCCAAGGCTATCTACAAATTCAACGTGATACCTATCAAAATTCCACCCTCATTCTTCAAGGAAATAGAGGAGGCAATCCAAAAATTCATATGAAACAATAAAAGATCCCGAATAGCAAAAACGCGCCTCAACAGAAAGAACACTGCTGGAGGAATATCAATACCAAATTTCAAACTCTACTATAAAGCCATAGTAATCAAAACAGCTTGTTATTGGCATAAGAACAGACCTCAGGACCAATGGAATAGAATTGAAAACCCAGAAATGAACCTACAGACCTATAGCCATCTAATCTTCGATAAGGAAGCTAAAACAATAGAATGGAAGAAAGACAGCCTCTTCAGTAAATGGTGCTGGCAAAATTGGTTAACTACATGTAGAAAACTAAAGCTAGATCCTTATATATCACCCTGCACCAGAATCAACTCCAAATGGATCAAAGACCTTGAACTCAAAGCAGACACTCTGAAAACATTACAGGATGGAATAGGAGAAACCTTAGGTCTCCTTGGCTCAGGCCGAAATTTTCTGAATAGAGACCCGGAAGCACAACAAATCAAAGAAAGGTTGGACAAATGGGATTGCATACGGCTGCAGAGCTTCTGCAGGGCAAATGACATAGCTAGCAAGATCAATAGAAAGCCCACCGATTGGGAGAAGATCTTTACTAGCCATACAACGGACAAGGGTCTCATATCTAAAATATACTTGGAACTCAAAAAATTAAACCACCCAACAACAAATCCTCAAAGAAACAACTGCCCAATAAATAAGTGGGTGAAAGACTTAAAGAGAAGCTTCTCTGAAGAAGAAAGAAGGATGGCCAATAGACACATGAAGAAATGTTCAACATCCCTAGCCATAAAAGAAATGCAAATCAAAACAACATTGAGATATCACCTCACTCCAGTAAGAACAGCAAAAATCAAGAACTCTAACAACAACAGATGCTGGAGGGGATGTGGACAGAAAGGAACCTTACTTCATTGTTGGTGGGAATGTAAACTTGTTCAACCACTTTGGAAAGCAGTATGGAGGTTCCTCAAAAGACTTCACATAGAGCTCCCCTATGATCCAGCAATCCCACTTTTGGGCATTTACGCAAATGTTTACAAACAAGACCACACTAAAGCTACCAGCACAACTATGTTTATTGCAGCATTATTTAC
Source organism: Dipodomys merriami (assembly GCF_024711535.1). Lineage (NCBI taxonomy): Eukaryota > Metazoa > Chordata > Mammalia > Rodentia > Heteromyidae > Dipodomys > Dipodomys merriami. Next base: position 26,925,990 of record NW_027204492.1, read on the forward strand.
CATAGCTAAGATATGGAACCAACCCAGATGCCCCTCAGTAGATGAATGGATCAAGAAAATGTGGTATATATACACAATGGAATTCTATGCCTCCATCAGAAAGAATGACATTTCCCCATTTGTTAGGAAATGGAAAGGCTTGGAAAAAATTATATTAAGTGAAGTAAGCCAGGCCCAAAGAAACATAGGTCCCATGGTTTCCCTTATTTGCAATATCTAGTATAGGTATGAGTCAAGCAGAAAAGGTCAGATAATGTGATGTTAGGAAAATGAACCCTTAAATATGTATTTTAATGTTTTCGTTTCTTTCATGCATATGTTTCTAACGCATTTTTAAGATTATTTCTTTGTTGCTTTGTATGTCCCTCCCCCACAGTGTAACCCCCGCTTTCACTATATATGATGTCAGTATAACATGTGGAGGAGATGGGGGCAAACAAGTCGTTTAAGGATTCAGGTGGACCTGTTGCAACAATGAGAAGTACAAAATGTCATGTCAAAACCAGCTTTACAAAGTCAGTGGGGGGGGGAGGGGGGTATAATTGGGTGGGGGGAGGGGGGAGGCTGGGAAGGAAGGTGAAGGGTAAACAAAGGAGGAGGCTGCAATGCTTGGTAAGAAATGTATGCATTATCCTGCCCATGTAATTGTAGCCCCTCTGTACAGTATGTTCTCAAATAAAATAAAATAATATTAAAAAAAAAAACAAATTCTGGTGGGGATGTGGCCAAAGGTAACCCTATTACACTGGTGGTGGGAATGTAAACTTGTTCAACCACTCTGGAAAGCAATGTGGATGTTCTTTAAAAAAAAAAATTAAACATAGCCAAGAGCCAATGGCTCATGACTGTAATCCCAGATACTCAGGAGGCTGAGATCTGAGGATCACAATTCAAAGCCAGACCAGGCAGGAAAGTCCATGAGCCTCTTATCTCCAATTAACTACCAGAAAACTGGAAGTGGCACTGTGTCTCAAGTGGTAGAGCACTCGCCTTGAGCTAAAGAGCTAAGGGACTGCACCCAAGCCAGAGTTCAAGCCCCACAACTGACCAAAAAAAAAAAAAGTTTTCCCATGACCCAGTAATTCCACTCCTGGGAATTTATCCAGTGGACCACAAACCAGGGCAAACTAAAGCCACCAGTACAATCATGTTTATTACATCATTGTTTATCATTATTTACCATAGCCAAGATATGCAATCAGCCTAGATGTTGCTCAGAGGACAAATGGATCAAGAAAATGTCATACATACAAGCATACATATAAATATATATGTATATACAATGGAATATATATATATATATATATACAATTCTTCATTGTACTCATTATGTGATGGGATGTCAGTGGCACTTCCAAATCTTTATCACTTTTCCAAAGACACAAATAATTTAGCACTTACTATTTAAGAGAGTTCATATTCTTTGGAGAGAAGAGTTAGAAATTTCAATATGGCTGTTAGAATAAATCTTAGTCTCACAAGATTTGAAACATCAAGGATAAAGTATATGAAATATATCAACCAATGCAAATGCCATACAACGATTATTATGAAAACTTAACAAAAGATTCTAGGGTTAGAACAAGCATCATTCTTAGAAAAACAGTATCTCACCTGCTCTGGAGCATAGTCAAGTTAACAAAATGGAAAACATCACTGCAAGTCTCTCCTACAACTATCAGACATGAATTTATTTTGATAGTGAAGAGTCTTCAGAGACATGGAACATTGCAGTTTTCAGAAGAAAGGCCCCATTCAGTAGTAGAAGCAATGCTGAAGCTTCCAGAGTGAAAGCTGGAGACATAGGAGACAAGCCGATATATAGAAACAGCCAGCTCAACAATACGGTCCATGGAAGGAAAAAAATAGGAGAAAAATAAAATCTCTTATGTGTAACACTAAATTATATTATTTAGTAATTGAAGTTTCCATATTTAAATTTTAATCCCACTTTAAATTCTGGAAGTTCCTCACCTATAGAAACTTTCCTGACAAGGCAGGATATATCTGATTTATCTCTGCATAAAGACCATTCCTGAAGAATTGCTGAGGCCTTGTTGAGACATCTAAAATAATAGAAATGAAAATTTAGCAAAACACAAAGGTGGTACTTTTCTAGAAGCTCCACAAAGCAGGAGAAAAGAGTTCCCATCTATCTATCTATCTATCTATCATCTATCTATCTATCTATCTATCTATATATATATATATATATATACATATAAAATACAAATATTTATTTTGTTCAAATACCAGGAAATAGGTATTAGAAAGGAGTAAAGTCAAGGGGAGAGGAGTGGATGAATGAAGAGGAGAGAGAATGCAATCAAGAATCCAGTGTATATCCTAAAAAAATGAGTAGGAGGGAGAATGCAGTCAAGAATCCAGTGTATATCCTACAAAATAAAGAAAATTGGGGGGTGATGTGGGTTGAAAGGGATGGGTGAGAATGTTGAAAATGGCAAAATTAATCAAGATGCATTGTATTCATGAGCTGCTTTGTTAATTCCTTTGTACAACTATTTAAAGATAAATTAAATTATAAATTAAAAAATAACTTATGGGCTAGGATGGGAAGGGGAAACTAAGGGAAAGCAAAAGGAAAGGGTGATATTTTCCTTAAAAAAAGAAATATACTCATTACTTATTACATGACTTATAAAACAGCAATTCTTCTGTATAATACCTTAATAATAACAAAATTATATTTTTTTAAATTTCAAAAATAAATTAGCCCTCAAAAGCTTTCCCCCTAACCAGGTTTGTAGTTAGGGGCCTGGAACAATTAGTTCTGCTTATTATATTTCACAGCTTATAAATAAAAAAAGCACAGAAGGACTCACTGTATACTTGGTAGAGAATATCAATTGAATGAGCCTCTGAGAGACTCAGTGATGCCCTCCCTTGGACGTGATAAGAAAACTCATGCATTTAAACAAGAAAGCTAGGCAGCCTTTGTCCCTGCACAAGAACAAAGGTCCAGTTCTGCAGTTGAATGTTTGATGTGATAAAGAAGCAAAATAAACCCCAAGATAAGGACACAAGTGGTTTTTCTTTCTTGCTATTGTCTCTAACGTATTTATAAGGTACCATGTGATTTTTTTTGTTTTTTTGTATGTTCCTCCCCTACAGTATCACCCTTGTTTTCACTGTATTTGATGTCAGTCTAATTTGGGTAGGGGAAGGGAAAAAACAAAATGTTTAAATAGGAATACAGGTTGACCCATTGTAACAATGAGACTACAAGACACTATGTTGAAAAATGAACTTTACAATTTGGCGGGGGGAGTAGGGGCAGTGTAGTTGTGGAGGGAAGGGATAGTAGGGGAAAAACAAAGGAGGAGCAACAATGCTTGATAGGAAATGTACTCATTACCTTGCTCATATAACTGTAAGCATAACCCCTCTGGACAGTATTTTTACAATAAAAAAAAATTTTTTAAAGAAGCCAGGCACCAGTGGCTCATGCCTGTAATCCTACCTACTCAGGAGGCTTAGATCTGAGGATCACGGTTCAAAGCCAGCTGGGGTAGCAAAGTCTGTGAGACTCATCTCCAATAAACCACTCAGAAAACCGGAAGTGGTGCTGTGGCTCAACTGGTAGAGTGCTCGCCTTGAGCTGAAGAGCTGAGGGATCGCACCCAGGTCCAGAGTTCAACCCCACAACTGAGGAAATAAAAAGCATAGAGACAAGATACCAAAGTTGATTCCATGTTTGAATAATCTACTGCATTTTTTATACAGATAGAAATCTTTACTCCAGCTCTGGATGAAAGGAGGGTGGTTTTTGTTGTTGTTGTTTCTCTTGAGAAAGGAAGCTGTTAACTTTTTTTTTTCAGAAGGCTTTGGATTTTGTTTTTTTATTTTTGGTTTTTATTCTTCTGAGGAAGTACTAGATTGCATAGCAGTTAACCTTGTGAATGCATGTTTGCATTTTGTTTAATAAATGTTAAAACAACAAAGGCTGGGCATGGTGGTACACACTTGTAATCCCAGCCTCAAGAGGTAGAGGCAGGAGAATATGAGTTCAAGGCAAGCCTGGAGAGACATAGGTAGATGCTGTGTCCATAAAACAATTTTAAATGAAACACTAAATTTACAAGAAAACACAGTATGGAATCCAGTGGTGGAAATATGTTTACTTCCTTAAGATGAGAGACTGCTGTATCACAAATTTCATCAACATTTTTGTGGGTTATATAGAACATGACCTTTGTTTATTGTGTGGCTAAGTCTGGAAGAAAAGTAGTATATATCACTTTTCAACTTAAGAAGATGTAATCGATTTATCTTGCCCTCAACTTTGGAATAGAGAAGGGGTGGGGGTAAATGAAGAAACTTTCCATGTAGATACATTTCTTTAAGAAAAAGAAGCAAAAATGTCTTATGACAACTTAGTTTCTGGCATTTTACATTTTATAATTCCTTTTTTTCTTTCTTTCTTTTTAATAAAAGTGTGACTTTCCCTTTCACCCAAAATGCATACTTGGACATTTGGCTCATTTTTCCAGGTGATGACTGAAAAGGCTGGGAGTCAGGTAACTTTCACAATTGGAACTGAACTTTCTCATCAGAAACTTGCCTCAAAAGAGATATTTCCTATCCTTGGTTGGCTTACTGTAAATTTAGTGGGAATTTAGAATCAGAAAAATGCCTCACTCAAGGAAAATACTTCCAGTAACAAGTGTAGATCTGGTTGGGTCATAAGATAAGAAGAAATTTAGGGCTAAAAAAACCTCAAAAATATAATTCCAATAAGAAAAAACAATGGATCCCTTTTTCTGCCTATAACAACTACACTCTATGATGAACAGACAATAAGTGGATGCCTGCCTTTATTCCAAATCAACAGGATTATTTCAAATCTTTATACTATGACTTTGTGAGTGGAGAAAGAATTTTAAACTCAGTAGGTAAAATTAAGAAGAGATGGTGTTATTCATGTCTGTCTTCTACAGCAGCTGCTCAGAGATATGGGTGCTGTGATGCTGAGACCATAGGATGGCTTTCTCAAAGTTTCAAGTGATAGAAATGGACAAAATAGCAAATGTTAACCATTCTAATGATAAGTCAGATTGGTCAATCACTATGAATTGGAATAAAAAAACCATTTCATGAAGAAACTTCTAGATTTCCTTAAATTTCTCCTTTATCTCCACCCACTTCATCTTCCTATTATAAACCACCAACAGGGCTGGGAAGTTAGCTCAGTGGTAGAGTGCTTGCCTTGCATGCCTGAGGCCCTGGGTTCAATTCCTCAGCACCACATAAACAAAAAGAAAAAAACCGGAAGTGGTGCTGTGGCTCAAGTGGTAGAGTACTAGCCTTGAGCTGAAGAGCTGAGAAACAGTGCCCAGGCCCAGAGTTCAGGCCCCACGACCAGACCCCAAAAAAAATAAAATATAATAAACCACCAACACCTCCAGCTTGGAGGAAAATAAAACAGTTACTGACTTGCTTTCTTTGGGAGTAATCCTTTTTATTTAAACTGAAACATAATGTGTAAAGTGTAAGATAGGTTCTAAAATTAAGAGAAGCAGCTCTAATTTTAGGAATATCCCAAACAGAGTACCCCATGGACCAACTAATCAAACATCAGAAAATGTACACTAATGCACCAATTTTTCTTTCTAGAAAATAAATTAACAGGTAGTGTCCTCCATCATCAACCTGCCCTCTCACTCTCTCCCCTCACTCTTTCTCTCCCTCTCCCTCTCTGTGTAAACCAGGCTGGTCTCAGACTCATGATCCTTCTGTACCAATCTTCTAATGTTAGGATTTCAAGTATATACCACCAGGCTCAGTTCCCTACCATCTCTCTTATTTCAGAGGGGCTAGTCTACAAAATAGGATGGATGGGCAGAGGCTGATTCACCCTGAACAGGGAGGAGAAGTGGAAAGCATTCATGGGAGACAGGCAACAATTAAAGAGAGTAAACAAAAAATTACAGGAATGACACATGACCTAATCCTCCTCCTATGACCCTCAACTGACTATTGGTGGCTGTCAGTAAATGGAGGGATAGGAAATGGAGGAGAATTTCAGATCTGAAAAATAAAAGTAGAGGACAATCGTTTACTAATATTTCTTCCCTGTCCATTTCAATTATGTGAAATAAGAAGTATCCAGGCATGGATTCTTAATACCTTTTTACAATACAGAACTTTTGCCACATTCAAATGATAAAGCCTCAAAAGAGATCAGAACAAATAGATTCTGTCAAACATGGCTTCAAACTGTTTCATAAAACCTTGTAAACATTCTGGTTGAGTTATTTCTCTTATCTCAAGATTTGCACATTCCAAGAAGAGAATTGCATGTCTCCTTTTGATCTCCTTCTCCTACTCCCAAATTCAGCTACAATCAAACAAGAGAAAAGATGAGAGGGTAGGAAGCAATGAAGGAATAATTTATCTCCACAAAACAAAGGTCTTATAGGACCTTTTAAGACCCAATTTACACAGACACTTTGGGATTCTTTTTCACCGAGATCAGAGAAAATGGTTTTGAAAGTGCTGAGCTTAATTGATTTGCATACACACTAACTCATACCACAGAGACTCCAGTTACATATCTCATCATATCCAGGACCTGTGAAAAACTGAGATTTGTTTCACAGTCAAGTGTTACAATCAACTCAAAATTCTTCCTTCAAGAGAAATGGAGGATATTATGTTTCTCTCAGATTTTAGGCAAGAAATGTGACAGTGATGCCTATAATAAGTGAAAGTAAGTGGAATTCTAGGAAAATCCAGTGAGTTAATAAATTACTTTGTTTTCCTCTTATTCCTGGCTACTTATGTATGCTAATGAAGCAAAAGATAGAAGATCACATTTTCTCTTATAGAGGCTAGACAGTAAATGCCTTTGAGGCACTAGAGATAGGATAGATCTTAGATAGACCAAGCACTTATGCTAAATGTGTATAAATTTTTAGGAGCTTGGAAAGCTTCAAGCACTTTCAAGTGGCTTCAAGCATTTTAGTCCTGGTTTACACAAAGCATAATAAGTCCAGTAGATGGTAGAAAAATAATAATGTTTTTAATCCAAGCAGCTTGGAAGTGAATCACCCACTCCAACAATCAAAATTGATTTAATGCCGTTTGGATAGTCTGACTCAGTTCTTTCCTGGAGGGCTAATGGATAATCGGCATTTTATTTAAGCCCCATTCACACTTCTCTTTGATTCTACACAAACGAAACAAGCCAATGGTTTCCTGTGATCCAGCCTGAAATATTAGCCTTAAGTGATAGTGTTTCCATGAGAAAAGCTTAGCTGTTATATAACACTCAGGGCTGCAAACACCTTCTTCCCTAAATGTATTTCTTTGGTAATTGATATTATCTAGAGAAGATAGTAAAGATAAAGTTAATGTAATCCAAATCATGAAATAACTTAGAAGAAACATGTGTTACTACTTTCAAATAAATACATCACACACTGGACTTAAAATTCTTTAAGAAAATATTATCCTAGAATGGCCCCAAGAGACATTGAAAAATTAAGATTTTTTTGTAATTAACAAATCACTTACAAATTTAAGGAGACTGACAAAGATAAAAGAGTTTAAAGATTTAGAAATAGTAAATAATCCTATAACCAATCAAAAGCCCAGCACAGGTGGCTCACACCACCTAGCTAGGCCACTCAGCATGCTGAGCACTGAGGATGGTGATTAAAAGCCAGCCCAGGCAGGCAAGTCCATGAGACTCTTATCTCCAATTAACCACTCGGAAAAAAAAAAAAATGAAAGTGGTGCTGTGGCTCAAAGTGGTAGAGCACTAACCTTGAGCAAAAAGTTCAGACACCGACATTAAAAAAATGAAAAAGAAAAAGAAATCAAGATTAGGGTGGGATCCATGGAAGGTAGACAAATAAAGAGAAGTGGAAAAGAATGCCTTCATAAAATTCAATGCAGGGCCAGGCGCCCATGGCTCAAGCCTGTAATCCTAGCTACTCAGGAGGCTGAGATTCTGAGGATCACAGTTCAAAGCCAGCTCAGGCAAGAAAGTCCATGAGACTCTTATCTCCAATTAATCACCAGAAAATTGGAAATGGTGCTGTGGCTCAAGCGGTAGATCGCTTGCCTTGAGCTGAAGAGTTCTGGTACAGCAGCCTGGTCCAGAGTTAAAGCCCCACAACTGACCCCAAAAACAATCAATGCAGGGAAGGAAAAACTGGGAGAGAGCAAGGGAAAAGGTGACATTGTCCAAAAAAGAAATGTACTCTTTACCTGACCTATTTAACTGTAACCCCTCTGTACATCACCTTTATAATAACAATTTAAAAATTAAAAAACTCAATGCATATCCTATAAAATTAAGAAAATTGATGGGGGGAAAAGAAAGTTGAGGTTAGGAGGGATGGGGGAGAATGATGAAAGTAGTGAACATTGATTAAGATACATTGTATCAACAACAGATGCTGGAGGGGATATGGACAGAAGGGAACCTTACTTCATTGTTGGTGGGAATGTGAACTTGTTCAACCACTTTGGAAAGAAGTATGGAGGTTCCTCAAAAGACTTCACATAGAGCTCCCCTATGACCCAGCAATCCCACTTTTGGGCATTCACCCAAACATTTACAAACAAGACCACACTAAAGCTACCAGCACAACTATGTTTATTGCAGCATTATTTACCATAGCTAAGATATGGAACCAACAAATTACTTTGTTGAAAGGCAACTCCTTTGTACAGCTACTGCAAAATAATAATAAAGAAACCAAGATTAAAATTTCAACAAATAGAAGCTTTGGTAATATGAAGAAATGATCATAAATGTTGAAGCAGAGTGGTGAGTACATGGGTATTCATTATACTATTTTAATTTTGAGTATGTTTAACTGTTTCCATAATAAAGTATTTTGAACACCTTGCTAAACAAAAGAAAATCTTAAGTTAGCCTTCTGAATTACTACTACTAATTTGAAGTTCCTAGGATTAATACTTGAGCTTTGACTTTATCAAAACTCTTTTTATAATAGCTCCCAGGTCCTTGAACTCCACTCTCCCAAACTCAGTCTGCATAGGCAGACAAGCTCTCAAGGCAGGGTAATTGGGATCCTACAGAGCCTAAACTTGTTCTGCTTCTAGTGAAAACATCAAGAGAAGTATGAGATAGGAAAAGAGAAGATATTGGACCAGAAGATGAAGGGCTAGCTTTGAAATCCAAAGCCTGTTTTGATGGCATCACCTGCTGTCATTTTTCGACATTCAAAACTATAGGCTGCCCTACATTCACTAAGTTCTATCAACCATCATCATAAGTAGGCCACGTTCTCCTGGCCAGAACAAGCTCAGCTAAATGGTAAACGTATGAGGGACTGTGGCTTCTGTCCATTTCTTTACTGTGATTTTTCTGGCTCTGGCATATCTTCCATAGTGGGACAATTCATAGTTGAGCACATTTCTCATCTGCTTTTGTTCTATAGAATGTCTTAGAGGAACTTTGCGGGGATGGACAGTGGAGTTAGGACATCTTTATCTTATTTTTTCAATTTTTTTTTAACTAGAAACTATTTCCAGGCAAGAAGCAATGACTCTTAGAAGAAAACTGTATTTTCCCATGATAAAGTAAAATAAATTCAAGAAAGAAGATAGTCTACAAAATGATTTCTATATAACTCATATGGCACAATAGAGGTTTTCAAGACTTATGAACTATAACAAAAAAATGAAGAGATGAAAAAAAGAAAATGAATAAACTTGCAACAACTGTATATTATTAGCACATTCAAAAAATAAACCCTTGGAGTCACGGATCTCCATGGAATCAACTAGGTCCAGAAAGTTTCTAAGAATTAAACTAGAAAGTATTACACATCCATGTCAGAAGATACAGGGGAAAGGCACAGTTATAAAGAAAAGTGTGTTCAATCACCTCAAATTAATCCTACCTCAACAGCATAGAAGGCTACCATCCTATCTTGTTTCATTTTATTCTTCTTCCCACTGGATGATCTTCCCACCATTTAAGCAAAGAGAAATCTAAAATGAGAGACCCTAGACGATTGAATTGACGCTAATGTTCACGACAGAAATTAAGGGAAGGGATGGGAAGGGGAAACAAAGAGGAAGAAGCAATGCTTGATAAGAAATATACTCGTGGGAGTTCCGGGAAGATGGCGGAGGAGAAGCTGGAATCTGAACAAGCTCTCGCATAGAAAGCAGTTTTAGAGTTCCAGTGAACAGTCCTGAGCCAGAGAATCACACCAAGTGTGCCATCACAGGACAGAGAGTTAGACAAGAGAGGGGAAGCCAAGGCAAAAAGACACATCTGAGCGCCTGCCAGCAGCCGCCGCGGCGGCGGCAGGGTCGCAGGGCAACCGCAGCTGGAGCCATACCTGAGCGCTCACACAGAGAGTCCGGGACGAAGGAGCCAGACACAGCGGGCAAGAGGATTCTACTCAACACCAGCAAGAACCGACAAGGAGCGGACATCTTCATCCTGCAGTTTGCAGACCAGAGACGACCCAGGATCCAAGACTCGGCGTGAGTACAAGCCCGACGTCCTCACTCCTTCTCAGGGAGCAGAGGAGGGAAGGCCACCCCTCCCCCCCCAGCACCGGTGATCTCCATCTTGGATACCGACAAAGCTTGGAGGAGCTGCTAGCTCCAACTCAGGCCTTGGAATAAAACGAGTCATTTAGCAGATCACAAGAACTTAACAGCGAAGTGACCTGCCAGACTCAGCTCCATCCAGGGAAAAGTCACCCAGCTCAGGCACCAGCCATTGGAGTGGCTTTCCTCACTGGGTAACCAGAGCCTGAGGCTGCCCCTCCCTCTAGCAGCCTCCACAATCAATTGAAAAACAGAAACCCTGAGAATGGCTCCAGGCTGGGCTCTGTGAGTTTTTCACAAAATAGCCCCAGGGAAAAGCTACTGTTTGTTGAAAGGCCTCAACTCTACCAGAACCTAGCCTCATCACCCCTCTTTTGTGATTCTCAAAGCAGATCACCCTCCCATTAAACTAACCTGGGAGGGGGATCTCAAAATCTTGGGTAAACAGAGCATTTTTCTGCCTGTTCGAACACCTGACTTAAACCAATCAAGCCACAGGACCTCAAGCTGACCAGAGACTCCAACAAGAGGCTGGTTACAGACAAAAGGGAGATACAGGATTCTTCCCACCCCTCCAAAAAAAAAATCAAGGAACTTTTTTTTTTCTTCTTTTCTTTTTTCTTTTTTTTTTTTTTTTTGGTACCTTATATATATAAAAAAAATTTTTTTCTTTTCTAAAACTTTTATTAATCTTTAATTTTTGCCTTTTTTGAAAAAATAATTGTTTTCCAGGAACTTTTTTTTCCCTCTTATAATTTTTATTTTAGGAATACGTGAATGTGCGTTTTCCTTTCTTTTCTTGTCTTCTTTCTCTTTTTCTTTCTTTCTTAATTACCTTTTTGTTTTTTGTCTAGCTCTACTGAACTTCTGATATTTTTTTCTCCCTTTCTTATCCTTTTAACCTTTTCCTCTCTTTTGTTCTTCTGTATGTGACTTAACTCTTGTCCTGCACATCCTCAGATAAACCCATAGTTAACTAGTAGACCCTATCCCCCATTGTGTACACACTTAATCCACAAATTTATTACTCAATCCAAAACCTCTGAGACTTAAATTCCTTAATAGCAGTACTACCTCTTTATACCTATATAATATTTTAAGCATTTTTTAAAGTTTTTCACATCTCCTCTATCTCCCTCCTGTTTTCTCAATACATTCACATTCCTCTCTAAATAGATGGTCTTTCAATCTCCATAAATATACTAATTTTTACGTTTCTATTTTTTTCTGGTCTCTTTTTTCCCTTTCCCTTTCTTCTTTTTCTCTCTCTCTCTACTTGCATCCTACCCAACCTAATTCCTGCATTGAGATTAGGACATAGTTAACTCTCCCTGTGCCTCCCCACACCAATCTATTCCTATTTTTTACCCACATCTCTCCCTAACCCTAAAAATTTCTGGTTTTCCAAATTCTTCTCTGCGGTTCAAAGCCCATTAACATATAGTTGTTTGATGTTGAATAGATATATCTGTTGAATTACATTGTATCTGTAGACTATTGACTGTATAAATGCAAACGTTGGTTGATGGTTGCCTAAAGATAGTGTTCTAGCACAAAACTGGTGCTATTTTCATCTCAAATGGGCAGAGTAAGCTGGAAAAAAAAAAGAAAAATGGCAAATCCGGGTATCTCAATTCCCAATCTTGATAATCAGGGGTCAGATCAGATAATGAACAATCCAGAGAAGAGTTCCCAAGGAGCTCTACAAACACTGGTGGCAAACATGATGAATGAGAAGTTTGAAAACTTACAAAGGACTCTGTATGAGCGTGATAGGGAGAGAGAGGAGGCATCCCAAAAGTTTATACAGGAATATCATAAGCGTGAGGAAGCTACTCAAAAGCTGATACAAGATTTGCGTGAACAACTTGAGAATACTCAAAGAGAAAGGGAGGAATGGCATGAGCAGGCTGAGAACACTCAAAGAGAACTGCAGGAATCCCACAAACGGGAGGAAAGAGAAATGCAGGAATCCCACAAACGCGAGGAAGCTAATCAAAGAGTAATTCAGGAATTGAGAGACCAGGTAGAGAATACACAAAGATCACTAAAGGCATTCATGGAATCCATTAACAAAGAGCTGAAGGAAGTCAGGGAGACCACAAAGGGAATGCTGAATGGAACCCAACAGAAGGAATGGGAGTCCAAAGAAACCATAACCAATCAACTAAGTGATTTGAGAACAAACACTGAACACCAAATTAAGGAAGTAAAGAAATTCATACAAGACCTAAAACAGAGCTTCAACAAAGAACTTGAAGCCATCAAAGCTGACCAATTAGAAGGAAAAGAGATAAAAAAAACAAAGGAGAAAGCCTCGACAGCAGGTTAGACCATGCAGAAGATCGAATCTCAGGGATTGAAGACAGCCTAGATATTATAGAGAAAGAACATACAACCATCCAAGACAAGTCCAAGAAATATGATAGATCTATCCAACACCTGGAAGACACCATCAGAAGGCCTAATCTAAGGATAATGGGTGTAGAGGAGCACCTAGAAACAGAAGTTAATGGTCTAGGACATTTGTTTAACAGGATCCTAGCAGAGAACTTCCCAAACATACAAAAAGATAGGCCTATTCAGATACAAGGCACTTTTAGAACCCCAAATACACCAGACCAGAATAGGACATCCCACTGTCACATTATAATCCACACAGGATCAACTCAGACCAAGGAAAAGATCCTTAAAGCTGTCAAGGAGAAAAGGGTAATCACCTATAAAGGGAAACCAATTAGAATTACTTCAGATTTCTCAGCAGAGACAATCAAAGCAAGAAGAGCCTGGAATGATGTATGCCATGGCCTAAAAACAAACAACTATCAACCAAGAATACTGTACCCAGCTAAACTCTCCTTCATAACTGAAGGCCAAATAAAAACCTTCCACAGCAAAGAAAAATTGAAACAATACATCTCCACCAAACCAGCCCTACAAAAGATTCTTAAAGATGTCCTACACATAGAAAACCAACAAGAACGCAACAAAGGCCAAGAAACTGCACCCAAACTGAGAATCCAAGAACCATAGGAAGAACACAGTTTTTGCAACCCCCAAGAAGGTGGATAACATGCCAGGAACTCCCAAATACCTCTCAGTCCTATCTGTTAACGTTAACGGACTGAACTCTCCAATTAAGCGACATAGACTGTCTAGTTGGATTAAAAAACAAGACCCTTCTATCTGCTGCCTGCAGGAGTCACATCTTGCCCTTAAAAACAAACACATTTTCAATGTTAAAGGCTCGAACAAAATCTACCAAGCAAACGGCCCCCATAAACAGGCGGGAGTCCCAATCCTAATATCAGATAAAATAGACTTCAAATTAAAATTCGTGAGAAGAGATAAAGAAGGTCGCTACATACTAATTAAAGGATCTCTCCTTCAGAAGGATATTACAATTCTAAATATCTATTCGCCAAACAATGGAGCACCCAAATTTATCAAAGAAACACTACTTTCCCTCAAATCCCATATAGATCCAAAGACATTAATTGTTGGGGATTTTAACACACCACTCTCCCCACTAGATAGATCAACTCGGCAAAAACTCAACAGAGAAACCGCAGATCTAAACAGCTGCATAGATCAACTAGACTTAACAGACATCTACCGAACATTTCACCCAGCAGCATCAGAATACACGTTCTTATCAGCAGCACATGGAACGTTTTCTAAAATAGACCACATTTTAGGCCACAAAGCAAACTTGTCTAAATTCAGAAACATTGAAGTTATACCTTGCATTCTCTCTGACCACAAGGGAATAAAATTAGAACTCAACACCAAAAGCCACCAAAGAAAGTCCGGTATCACATGGAGGCTGAACAACACACTGCTGAATCATGAGTGGGTCATGGAAGAGATTAGAAAGGAAATTCAAATGTTCATGCTATTCAACAAAAATGAACACACAAATTACCAGCTCCTCTGGGACACAGCAAAGGCAGTACTCAGAGGCAAGTTTATACCTCTGAGCTCCGACATCAACAAATTGGAGAGATCTGAAACTAGCAATTTAATGACACATCTAAACCTCCTTGAAAAAGAGCAGCAAGATAAACCCCAATCCAGTAGATGGAAAGAAATAATCAAAATTAAATCAAAATTAAATGAATTAGAATCCAAAAAAACTATAGAAAGAATCAACAAAACAAAGAGTTGATTCTTCGAAAAACTTAACAAAATTGACAGACCCTTAGCAAATCTTATCAGAAAAAGAAGAGAACACACCCAAATTAATAAACTCAGAGATGAGAATGGAAACATCACCACGGAAAAAACCAAGATTGAGAACATTATAAGGGAATACTTCTCAAAACTTTATGCTAATAAGTTTGAGAACTTGACAGAAATGGACCTTTTCCTAGCAAATATTGACATGCCAAAACTAAACCAAGATGAATTAAACCAGCTTAACAGGACCATATCAAGCATTGAAATAGAAACAGCAATAAGAGACCTCCCAGCTAAGAAAAGTCCAGGACCAGATGGTTTTACAGCGGAATTTTACAAGGCCTTCAAAGCAGAGCTCACACCAATACTCCTCCAACTCTTCAATGAAATTGAAAGAGAAAGCTCACTACCGAACACATTCTATGAAGCCATCATAACCCTCATCACAAAACCAGGCAGGGACTCATCAAAGAAAGAGAACTATAGACCCATTTCTTTGATGAACATTGATGCAAAACTTCTCAACAAAATTTTGGCCAATCGACTTCAACAATTCATCCAAAAAATCATACATCATGATCAAAGAGGATTCATTTCAGGGATGCAAAGCTGGTTCAATATATGCAAATCAATTAATATTATTCATCACATCAACAGGAGCAAGAATAAGAACCACATGGTTATTTCAATAGATGCAGAAAAAGCATTCGACAAGATCCAACACCCCTTTATGATGAAGGTTTTGGAAAAATTAGGAATCCATGGAACGTTCCTCAATACAATAAAGGCTGTATATGACAAACCTACAGCCAGCATTATACTCAATGGTGAAAAACTAAAGCCATTTCCTCCTAACTCAGGAACAAGACAAGGATGCCCACTCTCTCCACTTCTCTTCAATCTAGTATTAGAATGCCGAGCTACAGCAATAAGACAAGATGCAGACATAAAGGGGATCCAAATAGGGAAAGAAGAAATAAAACTCTCCCTCTTTGCAGATGACATGATCTTGTATTTAAAGAATCCCATAGACTCCACTCCCAAATTACTCAAGCTGATTCAAAACTTTGGCAAAGTAGCAGGTTATAAAATTAACCCCCAAAAATCAATGGCTTTTCTGTATGCCAACAATGAGAAAATTGTGGCTGAAATTAGGAAAGCAACTCCATTTGTAATAGCCCCACAAAAAATAAAATACCTAGGAATTAACTTAACTAAAGAAGTGAAGGACCTCTATGATGAAAACTTTAAAATCTCAAAAAAGGAAATCAACACAGAACTTTAAAAGTGGCAAAACCTCCCATGCTCTTGGATTGGAAAGATTAACATCGTGAAAATGGCAATACTTCCCAAGGTTATCTACAAATTCAACGCAATACCTATCAAAATTCCAACCTCATTCTTCAAGAAAATAGAAGAGGCAATCCAAAAATTCATATGGAAAAATAAAAGACCCCGAATAGCAAAAACGCTCCTCAACGGAAAGAACACTGCTGGAGGAATATCAATACCAAACTTCAAACTCTACTATAAAGCCATAGTAATCAAAACAGCTTGGTATTGGCATAAGGACAGACCTCAGGACCAATGGAATAGAATTGAAAACACAGAAATGAGCCTACAGGCCTATAGCCATCTAATCTTTCATAAGGAAGCTAAAACAATAGAATGGAAGAAAGACAACCTCTTCAGTAAATGGTGCTGGCAAAATTGGTTAACTACATGTAGAAAACTTAAGCTAGATCCTTATATATCACCCTGCACCAGAATCAACTCCAAATGGATCAAAGACCTTGAACTCAAAGCAGACACTCTGAAAACATTACAGGATGGAATAGGAGAAACCCAAGGTCTCCTTGGCTCAGGCCGAAATTTTCTGAATAGAGACTCGGAAACACAACAAATCAAAGAAAGGTTGGACAAATGGGATTGCATAAAGTTGCAGAGCTTCTGCAGGGCAAATGACATAGCTAGCAAGAATAATAGAAAGCCCACAGATTGGGAGAAGATCTTTACTTTACAATGGACAAGGGCCTCATATCTAAAATATACTTGGAACTCAAATAATTAAACCACCCAACAACAAATCCTCAAAGAAACAACTGCCCAATAAATAAGTGGGCTAAAGACTTAAAGAGAAACTTCTCTGAAGAAGAAAGAAGGATGGCCAATAGACACATGAAGAAATGCTCAACCTCCCTAGCCATAAAAGAAATGCAAATCAAAACAACATTGAGATACCACCTCACCCCAGTTAGAATGGCAAAAATCAAGAACTCTAACAACAACAGATGCTGGAGGGGATGTGGACAGAAGGGAACCTTACTTCATTGTTGGTGGGAGTGTAAACTTGTTCAACCACTTTGGAAAGCAGTACGGAGGTTCCTCAAAAGACTTCACATAGAGCTCCCCTATGACCCAGCAATCCCACTTTTGGGCATTTACCCAAATGTTTACAAACAAGACCACACTAAAGCTACCAGCACAACAATGTTTATTGCAGCATTATTTACCATAGCTAAGATATGGAACCAACCCAGATGCCCCTCAGTAGATGAATGGATCAAGAAAATGTAGTATATATACACAATGGAATTCTTTGCCTCCATCAGAGTGAATGACATTGCCCCATTTTTTAGGAAATGGAAAAATTTGGAAAAAAATTATATTAAGTGAAATAAGCCAGGCCCAAAGAAACTTAGGTCCCATGGTTTCCCTTATTTGCAATATCTAGTATATGTATGAGTCAAGCAGAAAAGGTCAGATAATGTGATGTTAGGAAAATGAACCCTTAGATATGTATTTAAATGTTTTTTTTCTTTCATGCATTTTTTTCTAACGCATTTACAAGATTATTTCTTTGTTGCTTTGTATGTCCCTCCCCCACAGTATAACTCCTGCTTTCACTATATTTGATGTCGGTATAATTTGTGAAGGAGATGGGGAAAAACAAGTCGTTTAAGGATACAGGTGGACCCATTGCAACAATGAGAAGTACAAGTTGTCATGTCGAAAACGAACTTTACAACTTTGGGAGGGGGGAAGATTGAGGGGGGTCAGGGGGAGGCTGGGAAGGGATGTGAAGGGTAAACAAAGGAGGAGGGGGCAATGCTTGATAAGAAATCTACTCATTATCTTGCTCATGTAATTGTAACCCCTCTGTACAGTATGTTCACAGAAAATAAAAATAAAATTAAAAATTAAAAAATAAATTTTCAAAGATGCTTTCACCACAAAGACTCCACTTGCCCATTTGGCATAGATAACATAGGAATTGTCATTGGTCACATTTTTTCAGATAAGAAAAATAAAACTGGGCTGGGAAGGTGGCTCAGTGGTAGAGCGCTTGCCTTGCATGCCTGAGGCCCTGGGTTCAATTCCTCAGCACCACATAAGCAAAAAATGAAAAAAGCCAGAAGTGGCACCGTGTGTCAAGGTGTAGAGCACTAACCTTGAGCTGAAGAGCTGAGCGACAACGCCCAGGCCCAGAGTTCAGGCCCCACGACCGGAACCCCCCCCCAAAAAAAATAAAAGAAAAAAGAAAAAGGAAAAAGAAAACTGAGAAATGGAAAGACTTGCCCAGGGCTACAAAACTACTTAGTAGTGGTAGATCCAGAATTTGAACTCTGCTCCCCTAAAGCCAAAACCAACTGTAGTTTCAAATAAATAGCACCCTAGCATTTGAAAGCTAGATATAGTGCTCCACAACATGGTACACATTAGAATAAATTAAATCATGTGACCTAAAATTCTTTGCCTTCAATTTGTGAAATTTTTATCTGTGTATTTACATTATGTCCAGTCCCCTATATGTTTTCATAATACACTTTAACAAAATTTAAAAGGAAACCCTTCTTATATCACTATTTTAAAAATATGCTTTTCTAAATAAAGTACCTTCTAGGCACCATACATATTGCCTTTATGCTTTGGAGTTAAAAAGCCATAATTATTTACCAGCAAATTCTCTTGGAGATCTTCCTAAACTACTACCTACTACCTTGATACACTTTTCCCGTCCCTCCCTTTCTCCTTCTCTTCCTCCTCTTTCTTTCTTTCTCTCTCTCTCTCATACACACACACACACACACACACACACACACATACATACACACACACACATGTGCACACATACACTATTGTTTGGTTTTACTCTGAGCCAAACAATCCAGGCTAGCTATTTCTCATAAGCCCTGACTCTGTGGAAAACACTGTACATTTACTTAACTAAACTGCAAATTGTGGAGCACAGTATAAGATGAACCAATGTAAACATTCTCTCCCTTTTAAGTGGCACAGAGGCCCCTTGGAAGTTCACTCGTGCCATGATCATCTCAATAACTTATCGTGCTACTGTTGGCTCAATTGTTTGCAACACTATGGACTGGTAGCTATTCTTTACAAGTGAACAATGCAAACTTATATTTTTAACCTAGCTTCAGAAAAGTAATACTAATCAATTTTGGTAGCATATGAATGGAGCCCATTTGCCATCCCTCTTTTAGACTTTTCTTTCACAAGTTTCTTTATCCATATTATCTCTTTCATATGAAAAATATATCTTGTCAGGGTAATAAAGAGAAAACATGTGCCATTGCCTCTTTCCTATAGATAGATAAACTAAGACCCAAGAATGAATCAACTTTTCTCAAAAGAAGACAGAATCTTAGTCCTGAGGAATTGGCGCATTTTGTTGTATTTGTAGGACTCTAAGAAATTCATAGCTACTGGAGCATTGTCCGCTTTGGAATGATGTGAAATGACATTGTATAAAAAGTCTATGTGATCCTAACAGAGATTAATTTTGTACATTACACACTAAGAGAGTTTGGGCTTCATCACGTAGGAAAGAGTTCCTGGAAGCATAGCATCACATAGCATAGTCAGGTTGTAGTGTTAAATATTACTGTGGTGACAATGTGGATGTTGGACTAGAATTGAGAGAGATTTGAAGTAGGAAGAGAGATAAGAAACTTGATGAAATAGTCTAAGCAAGTGTTAACCATTAATTAAATATTAGGGCTTATGGCCTTTAGTGTTATATTTATGGCTCCAGGTATTCAAAGATGCTAGAAAGCTATGTTACTATGGTATACAGTTTGCAATGTGTAAATGGAGAAACTGGGTCATACATTTGATGCTCACAAATTATGTGATCTATTCCCTCCACAAGTATGTCCCTTCTTCTTTCTTTTGAAATTCTTAATTATCTCTTAAGACTCAGGTCAGATAATACCTCTTCCATGAAATGTTTCCTATCCTTTCTGTGAAGAACCCCTCCTTTATACTCCCATAGAATCGTGGGCATACAATTATCACAGTACCTGTGTTATTTATAATGACCACACACTATCGTCAGTTTGTCTTTCTTCTGAGTTTCTTAAAGGTAAGGTTGTACATCTCTGTATTCTAAATATATATGTCACAGCTCCTGGCCCAAAGTATTGTTCAATATATGTTTATATATAGGTATAAGTAAATGAATGGCAATTTATGGTCAACACATAAAATAGTATATTCTTTGGTTCCCTTATCCTGTGCTAGAAGTTTTTATCTAGCAAGGCATTGGTGGCTCACCCCTGTAATCCTAGCTACCTTGGAGGCTAAAATACCAGGATCATGGTTCAACACCAAGCTAGACAGGAAAGTCCATGAGACTCTTATCTCCAATTAACCACAAGAAATCCAGAAGGGGGGCTGTGGCTCAAAGTGGTAGAGTGTTAGACTTGAGCAAAGAAGCTCAGGCCCTGAGTTCAAGCCCCACGATGACGACGATGACAAAGAAGAAGTTTTTATCTAAGGATTAGAAAATTCAAAATTGCCATGTGGAAGGATCCACTTGTGGATATAAAGGAAAGAGACTGACCATCAAAACCTATTTTTCAGTCTTTTAGCAGCAATGAATCTCTCATTGAATCACTTCACTTCTATTTTGATTTAAACTCCTTGACATTATATCAAATCTCCAAAAACTTAAGTCTATTTCCCTCGTTCCACCTTAACCCCTACTCCAACTTTATCCCCTCACCAAGGGCTGATTTTCATTGTCTATATTTAAATAAACTACCAACCATTATGTACTTAGAGAAAAATAGGTAGATAACTCAATCTGTCATGTGGATCTAAGGAGACTGTACAAATACCTCATTTCCATAACAACATTGTACTTGGTGTTCCAACATAACAAATGAATATGCTATGACTGAAGACTAAACAGAGGCTAATGGTAAATGCATTAATTAGCGACCTGTTTACACTTCTCCTGGGAAGGATAGCCATTTGTTACAACTGCTGTCATGCAAGAATACTGACTGCACTTGGATCCTCACTCTGGGAATGCATATAAATTTGTGAGAATCTCCCATATTATCATTTGCCGACAAGCATTAATGACACTAATGAAAGCAGAAGAGCATGGTTCAAACACACAAATTATTAGAGTTGATAAAAAGATATGTGAAAAGGGCCCTTATTAATGAATTTATTGATGGAAGTTAAAAAAGGGGTGTCTAGACATGTATTTATAGCACCTCCACCTCCTCCAATCAAAGATAATTCTTCTGTCTCTTTTATTTACACATTTTAGTTATATGCACAATAAAGCAGAATATTCATGCTCTGGTAAGAGAAATTCAGAAGAGAATAGATCCAATTCTATTAACTTAATGACCATTATGAATGATAATAGTGTCTGAAATCAAAAGATCACCAGCTCTTGTCATAGGAAATATGTGATGATGGATGCAAATTAGGTTTATGCAGAGCAGAAGGAGCATTTATTAATCATGTTTAAGCCTAGTTGGAGTCTTACACTTCAGAAAAATATGACTGTATTATTATCAATTTACTCTTATATCATTGATTACTTAAGTGGCCACACCCTTGACAACTTATCACATTTTACTAGGAGAAAGAATATGTTTTATTGTCTTTTTATTATGATCAAATGGGTAAATCTATTTCTAACCAAAAGTAAAACAGAATGGCATTATTTGTACCAGGCCATGACTTTTAATCATTCAACTGTTTGCACTTATTCTCTAAGCAACTGGTTTGAGCAACTTGTCAATGAGATTTATGGCAAACACAAATACAGAGAGCCAAACCTACTAGTATGAACAAACAAATAAAAGCAATTGTTTTGTTCAGTGTTGGTGGTCAATCACACAAGTAAAATAGTCTTTTAGTAGTTACTTAATCGAAGCAGCCCATTAATTTAACACAATTAAAGTTCTCAAATATGGGGTTATGAATAGGTATGATTATATTAAAGAGTAAATAACACATTTGTCTACCAAGAAACATTATCACAACAAGAATACAGGATGATTAGGTATGGATGTATCTATGTATCCTTGAGTCTAAGAAAAACAGGAGATAGCTGCCATCTTTTCAAAACTCTTCAGTAGTCTCTTAAATTTTTTTAAATTGTATAATGCTACTTAACTACAAAATGAAGGCAGAAATACTGACTTTTTAAAAGAGAATTAAAAAAGAGATAATGATTACCATTTAGGCTACTAGTTTTTGTTAGGGCTTGTATTAATAGGAATTTGGATTGAATTAAGAGTAAAATGAAGCTATAACACACATGAGGCCTTACACTAGCCATGAATTTGGCCTCATAACTAAGAGACAAATAGTTTCTAATTGCCTCTTAGAAGCTTCTGTTTTAAGATATGGATTATTTCATTCTACTAAGATGGCAGTTGCTCTGTAATCAGATGATCAGGTAGTCCTCCTTCCCCAGAGAACACACAAGGTATGGATAGTTTCCAGCTTCTTTGTGTTGTCTTTGTTCTACACATACTTTAAAACCAGAATTGGGAATCTATCTATTCAGGGTCTTCTTTGCTCTAGGTCCAAGAAGTCACAAATTATCAGAAAGCATCTAGGGTTCAACTCAATGGGGTCAGGCTCAAAGGCAAGATTTCCACTCTAGTAGATCACCAAGGCTGTAGAGGACAGCAGAAAATGTGAGGAAAGGGTAATTAAGCACAATTATAACTGCCCAAACTGTTTCCATCACATAGAAATAAACTGGTCATATTTGCAAGTGATTTTATTGTTACCAAAATTATACCTGGTAATGAGAGAGCTTGGTTCATACATCTCCAGAGGATACATACATAAACCAAATTTATTCATTATTTACTAATCAATATATTTATTATGGGATAACCATTATAGTTGATGTTAAGAACACAGCAGTGAACAAAATGGACATAACTCTTGTTTTCACAGGGTTTGTTTTAATTGAGTCCGAGGCAGAGGATGAGGATTCTACAGCCAAGTGACTGCCTAGAATATAATGCCATGACAAATCACTCTCTCAATACTTTAGTTTCCTCATCTGAAAAACTGAGGTAAAACCGATTCATTGTGTTGTAAAGAACTTAGAACAATGTATGTCACATAGTAAGCATGTGGGTTTCTTTTTAACTATGTTCTGTAGTGCCTGCTGATCATTCTAGAAACAACAGTCTATAATCAAGTTATAAAATGGCTTCTCTTAGTCACTCACAATTCTACCTATGAGGCCAGTATAATGTCAAGGCCAACTGCTATCTCTTGGTCTCAATTGTCTAATTCATAGATGAGATGAAGTATCTATGTAATCTGGTACTAGTGATTAAAAACACTGGCTTTGGTTGGAAATGTGACTTAGCAGTAGAGTGCTTGCCTAGCATACATGAAGCCCTGGGTTCAATTCCTCATTACCACATAAACAAAAAAGGCCAGAATTGGCACTGTGGCTCAAGTAGTAGAGTGCTAGCCTTGAGCAAAAGAATCTCAGGATTAGTGCCCAGACCCTGAGTTCAAGCCACAGGATTGGCAAAAAAAATCAGTTTGTTGGACATTGTGGCACATATCTGTAATCTTAACAATCATATTGCTGGGGCAAGAGAATCCTGAGTTCTAGACCAGCCTATACTACATACTGAAATCCAACCTAAAAAAAAGTTTGAGTATTGGCTTTACTACTTTGTAGATTTGCGATCTTACACAGGTAATCAAAACAATAATTTGGGGTTTTGGGGGCACTACAATTTCACCACTTTGTGTGTAGGGAAGATATATATTTTTAGTAAATCCACTCAGAATTCATGCTTCTTTTTTTGTGTGTGTGGGGGGGTCCAGTCATGGGCCTGAACTCTGGGCCTGGGCGCTGTCCCTCAGCTCTTCAGCTCAAGGCTAGCACTCTACCACTTGAGCCACAGCGCCACTTCTGGCTTTTTTCATTTTGCTTATGTGGTGCTGAGTAATCAAACCCAGGACCTCAGGCATGCAAGGCAAGTCCGCTACCACTGAGCCATCTTCCCAGCCCAGAATTCATGCTTCTTGAATCTAGACTTATGTCATTAATTAGTTTTGGAAAATTCAGTGATTATCTCTTTAAATTCACCTTTCCCTTATCTCCCTCTAGTTCCTCCTTTAGGAACTCATTTTAAACATATATGGACTATCCCCCTCCCTTCTTATCCTTAAATGTCTCTTACTCTCTCTTCAAGGGTCCCAAATAGTGGTTTAAAAGACAAGTTAAAATATCAATATTTGGGACCCCAGTAACTTTGATTACAAAACCCCTGTCAATTAACCTAGTCAAACAGACAATTCACACAAATAGTCTGGATATCCTTTTTAATTTTACTCATGAACTAAGTGGCATTATATTGTTTTTAATACCCTAAAGGAAACCACAAAAATAATATCCAGCCAAGCATTTCTGAAGTTATTCTCAGATCAAAAGCTACTCTTCATTTTAAGGAAAATCATGAGCTCTAGGTAAAATTGGCTGAGTTCAAATTCAGAAAACAACAAAAAAGAATTACTAGTTTCTCAAATTAAAAAATAGGGGCTGGGAAGGTGGCTCAGTGGTAGAGTGCTTGCCTTGCATGCATGAGGCCCTGGGTTCGATTCCTCAGCACCACAAAGCAGAAAAAGCTGGAAGTGGTGCTGTGACTCAAGTGGTAGAGCGCTAGCCTTGAGCTGAAGAGCTGAGGTTCAGGCACCATGACTGGCAAAAAAAAAAATTCGCTAATACATTTAGAAACACACTCATACTAATATTAGATAATACAAAAGAGGACTAGCATGGTATATTTTCAGTTAATTATCTGCTTCCAAAATAGAAAAAAAAAACCTCTCAAAATATTTTGCATTTGTCAAATTTAATACAAAATGTTTCCTTTAAGTCAGCACCAAAAGTTTTAATTATTAAAGTTTTAATAACATGTCTCTATGTATGACTCTAAGGCTATACAAGAAATCAAACACATGGTCTCTGTCTTTAATGCATTTATTGTCTCCTTGGAAAAACAAAAGCTAACCACATGAAAGAGGGAAGAACAAGGGAGAAAATACTTTTATTTAGTATTTGCTATTTTCTGGGCATGTTTATATCTAATTGTCACTGAATTCCCACAAGATGTGTTATCTGTTCATTCATTCATTCATTCACTTAAATGATCATACCAGTAGCCATAGAACAAGCTCAGACTCAGGTCTGACATCTAGAAATATGCTCAATATACTACATTGAAAATATTTAATTACAGCTAGGTGCCAGTGGCTCACACTTGTAATCCTATCTACTCAGGAAGCTGAGATCTGAAGATCATGGTTCAAAGCCAGCCTGGGCAAGAAAGTCCA
The DNA here is from genome assembly GCF_024711535.1 of Dipodomys merriami. NCBI lineage: Eukaryota > Metazoa > Chordata > Mammalia > Rodentia > Heteromyidae > Dipodomys > Dipodomys merriami. The sequence goes on from NW_027204492.1 coordinate 26,951,388, forward strand.
TGAGACTCTTATCTCCAATAAACTACTCAGAAAAGACCCAAAGTAGAGCTGTGGCTCAAGTGGTAGAGTGCTAGCCTTGAGCACAAACATGCTGAGAGACAGAGCCCAGGCCCTGAGTTCAAGCCCCACAACTGACAAAAAAAATGTTTATCACGTCACCCAGATTAAGAGTAAATAATTAGTGTAGACAAAAGAGGCAGTACAGCACATGGTTGAATTCATGGAATTCATAGCCAGACTGATCTGAGTTCAAACACCAACTGTATGACTATACAAACTACTTAAACTCCCTGAGCCTCCCTTATCTGCACAGTAAGTACAGTAATGAAATTTACTTAAGCTGCTTTATGTAGTGTTTCCACGGTGAACAATAAATAACAAGTATTAGTACAATGTTGATTTACAATTTATTTCTAACCTCAAAGTAATCTTTCCACTTCTGCTTGGGGGGGGGGGAGAATGGGTGGTGGTGGTGGTGGTGGTGGTGGTGGTGGTGGTGGTGGTGGTGGTGGTGGTGGTGGTGGTGGTGGTGTGTGTGTGTGTGTGTGTGTGTGTGTGTGTGTGTACACCAATTCTGGGACTGGAACTCAAGGCCTGGGCACTGTCCCTTAGCTTTTTTGCTTAAGGCTATTACTCTAACACTTGGTTCACAGCTATACTTGGGTCACAGCTCCACTTCTGGCTTTTTGTTGTTGTTGTGTTTAATTGGAGGTAAGAGTTTTATGGACTTTCCATTAGGTTTCATGGACAGCCATAAATGGCTTTAAAACATGTTCAGATTTACATCCATACTCTGTCTGTCCTCCTTATAGGTATATTCATCTGCTATACTGTAGAAACAAGAAAATTCATCTCTCAGTAAATTTTCAGATCTTCCTAGAAGTGCTTTCCTCTGAAGAAATTTTATCTTCAAACCTATTATATTTAACACATACATAGGAAGTTTCTGTGGCTTAAAAATAGAGGCTCCTCCTCGAATCTCTCTTGAGACCTCCTATAGAAGCTTTATAGGATCCCCTAGGGTTCTGCCAGAGCAACGATCCTAAAAAGTGAGATACAGCAGAAGGAATTGTACATATAAAGAAGACAGACATGGATATGCATAAGAAAAGTAGTATTATATTGAGGTAAATGCTTAGTTCTGAAAATTGTAACTCCCGGTCTGTATAAATACCATATTTGGGTAGGTATTTAACACCATTAGGTCTCTCAAACTGGAATGATAATCTCTTCCTCAAATACTTATTGGTAAGATCAGAGAGAACTTTTAAATATCTGTAAGAGCTGGGTATTATTTACCAAAACAATAGTTAGGGAATCATGATTATGTCTCAGGGTAAAGTTATATTCTTCAAGCTAGCCCCGGTGATAAAAGAACATTTCGTAATTACAACATTTACACACAAACTCTTTTTTTTTTTTTTTTTTGTCGGCCTTGGGGCTTGAACTCTGGGCCTGGGCGCTGTCCCTCAGCTCTTCAGCTCAAGGCGAGCACTCTACCACTTGAGCTACAGCGCCACTTCCGGTTTTCTGGTGGTTTATTGGAGATAGGAGTCTCACGGTCTCTCCTGCCCGGGCTGGCTTTGAACCGCGATCCTCAGATCTCAGCCTCCTGAGTAGCTAGGATTACAGGCATGAGCCACCGGCGCCCGGCTACACACAAACTCTACAAGGGGAAATCATCTGCTCAGCCACTGCCTCCTGATTTGTATGTCTAAAGTAAGTCTACGTTGATCTCAATAAACCTGTCTAGGTTAGTTGATCTTTTGGCACCATTTTTTCTTTTTGAAGAAACTGATCAGCTGGAGGCTAAATAAATTGGGAAAAAAACAGAAGACACAAACTTAAATAGATAACTTTATGATAGTACTTATGAGAACCTTCAGCTAAATAATTTCTAAAAGGGCTCTGCAGTATATAACATCAACTACTTAACAACAAAATACTCCTTTTCAGTAGAACATTTTGTGTAACACCTACAAAGCACAATTTGAGAAGTGCTGCTTCATAGAAATGCATAGTACAGAGCAGTTTTATTATTACCATATATTAGAATGCTTACCATTTCTACTCTACTTGTTCTTAATCTTAACAGAGCATGAGAGATCTCCAGAATGCTTCAGAGTGCCATTAGAGAGCTTTGCAGAGTATCATGTGGTCTTTCCTTAACTGAATTTTAATACCAGCTATAACTGTACTACAACAAAATTAAAGCTGAAGTATTTCAATTAAAATTAGAACACATAGACATCGTGGTGCATGCCCATAACTTAAACAGTAGGGAGACTGAGACAGGAGGATCACAAGTTCAAGGCAAGCTTAAATACATAGTGAAACCACGTCTCTAGCTGAACAAAAAAAAAAAAAAACAGAGCATAAAATCAGAAATTTGAAAATTATGAAGTAACTAAGAGATCCTTCAAAAGGATACCTTCTATAATAATGACCTTATGTTTCCTTTCAACTATAATACTTGAGCTTGGAATGGACCCAGTCATGGGCTTTTTAGTAACCAATGGCTTTGTCTGCTCTTGTCATCTAGCATTCTAAAAAATGCTTAATGTCAGCTAAGCAACCAGAGATTCTCAACCTGGCCATATTAGAAGTGTGGGGAACTGACGTTTTTTTCTTTGAGACAGTCTTTAATTCCTCAACAAAAAATCCCCATTTCAAAAATATCAACATTGCTGGATCAATGCCACCTCAAATGCCAAGTCTTAATCATCCTTAAAGCCCCTGAATCCTCTAGGAAGACTTTCCTTACCTTGCTGTCCCACATTACTTCTGCTTCCTCCTCCCCTCCAATTCCTATCATCTGAATCATTTGATTTAGTCCTATAATGTTTGGTGATAGTAGGATTTTGGACTCAGGGCCTTATATTTGCTAGGCAAGTGTTCTACCACATAAGCCATGCCTCCAGGCCTTTTGTCTTTTAGTTATTTTTCAGGTAGAGTCTCATGGGGTTTTTATGCCTGGGACTGACCTGAGGCCATGATACTTTTGCCTCTGTCTCCTGTATAGCTGGGATTACAGGTGTGTATCACCACTCCCACCTTATTCTTTGAGATAGTATCTAAATTTTTTGGTTTAGGTAGGACTCAAACCAAGATTCTCCTATTTCCTAGTCTCCTTCAAAGTAGCCAGAGTAGCACCCCATTTTATAATGCTCTACATTTTTGTCTATGTCGTGTTTTTTAAATTAGCATGTTAGCTGTATAAAGCCATTTCATTGTAATATTCTCATATATGCATGTAATATATTTCAATCATTTTCACCCTCTATTACTCTTTCCTTTCTTCCTCCCCAAGTATACTGGTTCTTCTTCCAAACAATTCACCTTTCACATTCATGTCACATGTGTAAATGTATGTGCACATTTGTGTGTTTCAATTCCTCATATGAGAGGGAAAACATGGTGTTTTTTCCAAATTTATTCTGATTAACATGATCTCCAGTTCTATACATTTTTCCTGAAAATGAAATATCATTTTTCCTTATACGTATATATAATAAATTTTCTTTATCCATCCATCTGCTGATGGGCACTAAGGCTGATTCTTTCATGAATAGAATGTACAGATATTTCTACTGTATGCTAACTTACATTCTTTTAGATATCAGTCTAACAGTGATAAAATATGATTTTTCATCTTTTGAGGAACTTCCATATTAATTTCCACAATTACTTCACTAATTTACTTTCTGACCAACAGTGTATAATAATTCCCTTTCCCCAACATCCTCACCAGAATTTAGTTATTGTTTTTCTTGATGATAGACATTCTGACTGGAGTAGCATGGAATCTCAATGTCATCAAAATTTTTATTTCCCTTATAGCTAAGAATCATGAACTTTTACTTATATCTTTATTATATGCTATGTTTTTCTAACTCTCCACCTGGCTCTTGATCTTAAGAGAAGCAGGAATATATTTCATATTGTTTTCAAATACCTCCTTATTCCACTAATACACAGGGTATTTGTTGTTTGAATGTGAATAGTACCTACATGGAACACAATAATCTAAGAGGCATATATCATAGAGCCTCATTAACACAAAACTATCAGTAATAAGAAAACTAAAGGACCCATGTTAAGAATGTAGTAGTTCAGCCAGAATCAGAAGAGGATTCAGTTCAAGACTGCTGCCCCAGGACAGACCCATGAATCTTGTGCAAGGTTACACTTTTTCTTTCCTTCAGCAAAGGAGAGAGAACAGAGAGGTCTGAGCCCTGGGAATGTTAAATAAATCCTTATATCCTGAGAGATCTGTCAACCAATTCTAGAATCCTTATTATTCTGGGATAATCACCTTAAGAAACAAGCTAGAAATAATCAAGAAAAATAAGCAAGGGAAATGTCTTTTTTCCTTTTCATCTGTCGGCATTGTTCTAAATGGCCAACTCAAGAGAACTACTCTGGTCCTCTGAAGACAGTTGCTTTTTCAGACCAAATGCAAGTCACCTTTCTTTCTAAAAGGCCATGTCTCATTGTAGGATTTTAAATATCAAGAGATTCTGAACAATCTAGCAACCAAGAATTTCCATAAATTATAGCATTTTGATGCAAGAAAATCTGACTCTATGCAATGTCATTTCCAAAATTGATGAAGGACCCATAAATCAGCAGTGCTATTTTGACACACCATTATGAGTCATAAAATTTCCATTCAACACCCACTCCCTGAGCCCAGGGTATTATTTATTCCAAGGATTTGGAAAGAGGTCTCAACTAAGTGCAGAATAATCTGCTTCTGAAAACTATAAGAAAAGGGCAAGTTTCTTGTCATCCTCAGAAACTGATATGCAAAAAATAAATCTGACTAAGAACATGTGGGTGGGAAGGTACACGGCAACGAGGATTTAAGAAAAACTTCTACCATGTTACCCACTCAGAAGTAATTGCTATGCTGTGCCTTTTTTTCTTGGTTTCCTGTTTTTGCTTACAGCAGATAAAGCCTTAGTGGCAATGATCTTAATCTTTTTAGTCAGTTTTCCAAGCTGATGGCCAGAAGAAGAGAGAAGGGACTGTTCGACTTCAGGCAGGAAACCAAAGTTCAAGAAAATAGGCTCTAGTAGCAGATGAAAATGCAGATGGTCCCTGGAGGCTGCTATGCACACATCTGGAACAATTCCAGATCTGAGATAGGAAAAGCATGTTAGTAAGGAATCTAGTTGGATTCCAAATGCTCCCTAACATGATGGATCTGGAAGATGGAGATTAAATACATTAATAGAATTAAAGGAGAATTTCCCTTCACCTAGCTAACCCAAGGTATGAAGTCAAAAGTTAAGAATTTAGTTGGGGGCTGGGAAGGTGGCTCAGTGGTAGAGTGCTTGTCTTGCATGCATGAGGCCCTGGGTTCGATTCCTCAGCACCACATAAGCAGAAAAAAAGGCCGGAAGTGGCACTGTGGCTCAAGTGGTAGAGCACTCGCCTTGAGCTGAAGAGCCGAGGGACAGTGCCCAGGCCCAGAGTTCAGGTCCCACAACCGGACCAAAAAAAAAAAAAGAATTTAGTTGGGCACCAGTGGCTCAGACCTATAATCCTAACTACCCAGGAGGCTGAGATCTGAGGATCGAAGTTCAAAGCTAGCCTAGGCAGAAAGTCTGTGAGACACTTATCGACAATAAACTATTCAGAGAAAGCTGGAAATGCTGCTGTGGTTCAAGTGGTAGAGCACTACCCTTGAGCACAAAGAGACTCAAGAACAGTGCTCAGGCCCTGAGTAAAATTTAGTCCCTTCATTTGTTTTGTCCCATATTTGCTGACTTTTACTTGGCGTGTTTTTAACTCTAATTCACACTAATATTTAGTGTGAATTAATCTGTCAAATTTCTACATTGAGTGAAGTAGCAGGGGAGGGAGGGGAAGGAGGAATGTAAAAAAAATCCTTTTCTATCTCTTAAAATGAAAGTACAATCATCTCTGCCAACTCATGAACACTAAAATGGGTGTCAAAGATTATGACCACCTTACTTTCTGATCAATAAACCTGACAGCTTTGAGTCCTTATATATTGGGGGAGGGGACACTTATGGAAGGAAATCCAATTAAAAAGCCTACACCTGACACATTCTCCTTCTACAAAAGCTATCACTACAGACTTATACAAGATTGTCTGAGTCACTATGTCTTTGTTTCTATTTCATTGCCTAGAATGTTGAATTCCAGTTCATTGCCTCATTACTATTCCCTGTATCAAGAACAGGATTCTTCCTGATTTTCATATAGCTCACACACTGTACCCATTTCTCAAACAGGCTTTCTTTTCTTTTTGGTTAACATTTAGTGAGAATCTGGTTCAACTGATCCTTTTTATTTATTCCTCCAAGTAAAATTTTTCAGGACATGAATCATATGTGTTTTGCTCACAGACAAGTCTAGAACAGTTTCTGGTTCATAAATATCACTCAATACATATTGGTTGAAAAAAATGAATGAGTGGATAGATGAATGATTGAGCCTACTCTCCACCCCAACCATAACTGGACACCCTATGATTATATTTTATTTTTTATTGTAGTTGTACAAAGGAGTTGCCATTTAACAAAGCAGTTTATTAATACAATGTATCTTAATCAATGTCACCCCTTTCAACATTCTCACTCACCCCTCCCCTACTCACTCCTTTCCTCACTGTTCTTAATTGTGTAGGATATACACTGAATTCTTGACTACATTCTCGCCCTCTTCTCTTCATTCATTTACCTCTTTCCCTTGATCCCACCCCATCCCTTTCAAGTGCCCACTTCCTGGTACTTATTTTATTTTTTTAATTTAATTTTATTTTTTGTGAACATACTGTACAGAGGGGTTACAATTACATGGGCAGGATAATGCGTACATTTCTTATCAAGCATTGCAGCCTCCTCCTTTGTTTACCCTTCACATCCCTTTACAGCCTCCCCCTGCCCCGCCCAATCTTCCCCTCTCCCAAAGTTGTAAAGTTCATTTTCGACATGACAACTTATACTTCTCATTGTTGCAATGGGTCCACCTGTATCCTTAAACGACTTGTTTTTCCCCATCTCCTCCACAAGTTATACTGACATCAAATATAGTGAAAGCAGGGGTTATACTGTGGGGGAGGGACATACAAAGCAACAAAGAAATAATCTTATAAATGTGTTAGAAAGAAAAAAACTTTAAAATACATATCTAAGGGTTCATTTTCCTAACATCACATTATCTGACCTTTTCTGCTTGACTCATACATATACTAGATATTGCAAATAAGGGAAACCATGGGACCTAAGTTTCTTTGGGCCTGGCTTACTTCACTTAATATAATTTTTTCCAAATTTTTCCATTTCCTAACAAATGGGGCAATGTCATTCTTTCTGATGGAGGCATAGAATTCCATTGTGTATATATACCACATTTTCTTGATCCATTCATCTACTGAGGGGCATATGGGTTGGTTCCATATCTTAGCTATGGTAAATAATGCTGCAATAAGCATAGTTGTGCTGGTAGCTTTAGTGTGGTCTTGTTTGTAAACATTTGGGTAAATGCCCAAAAGTGGGATTGCTGGATCATAGGGGAGCTCTATGTGAAGTCTTTTGAGGAACCTCCATACTGCTTTACAAAGTGGTTGAACAAGTTTACATTCCCACCAACAATGAAGTAAGGTTCCCTTCTGTCCACATCCCCTCCAGCATCTGTTGTTGTTAGAGTTCTTGATTTTTGCCATTCTAACTGGGGTGAGGTGGTATCTCAATGTTGTTTTGATTTGCATTTCTTTTATGGCTAGGGAGGTTGAGCATTTCTTCATGTGTCTATTGGCCATCCTTCTTTCTTCTTCAGAGAAGTTTCTCTTTAAGTCTTTAGCCCACTTATTTATTGGGCAGTTGTTTCTTTGAGGATTTGTTGTTGGGTGGTTTAATTTTTTGAGTTCCAAGTATATTTTAGATATGAGACCGTTGTCCATTGTATGGCTAGTGAAGATCTTCTCCTAATCCGTGGGCTTTCTAATGATCTTGCTAGCTATGTCCTTTGCCATGCAGAAGCCCTGCAACTTCATGCAATCCCATTTATCCAACCTCTTTGATTTGTTGTGTTTCTGGGTCTCTATTCAGAAAATTTCGGCCTGCGCCAAGGAGACCTAGGGTTTCTCCTATTCCATCCTGTAATGTTTTTAGAGTCTGCTTTGACTTCGAGGTCTTTGATCCATTTGGAGTTGATTCTGGTGCAGGGTGATATATAAGGATCTAGCTTTAGTTTTCTACAAGTAGTTAACCAATTTTGCCAGCACCATTTACTGAAGAAGCTGTCTTTCTTCCATTCTATTTTTTTAGCTCCCTTATTGAAGATTAGATGGCTATAGGTCTGTAGGTTCATTTCTGGGTTTTCAATTCTATTCCTGGTATTTATTTTAAAATATTGTTCAGTCAGCTGCCCAGTGGCTCATGTCTGTAATCCTAGCTACTCAGGAAGCTGAGATCTGACAATCACAGTTCAAAGCCAGCCTGGGAAGGCAAGTCCATGAGACTCTTATCTCCAATTAACCACCAATACAGCCAGACGTGGAGCTGTGGCTCAAGTGATAGAAAGATTGCATGAATACAAAAGCTTAGGGACAGTAGTCAGGCCCTGAGTTCAAGCACCAGGACCATCAACAACAACAACAACAACAATAATAATAATAATAATAATAAATAAAATATTGCTCAAGAGCAGAAGTGTAGCTCAATGGTAGAGCACCTGCCTAGCAAGCCCAAGTCCCTGGGTTCACTCACCAGAGCCACCAAAATAAATAAATATCAATATTAATTTAAAAATTTGTTCAAAATAGCCATTCTCAAGACTTATTTGTTCATTGACAGTAGAAAGAGCAAGTACCCTGATATCAAGCTCCTGAGTCATACATACTGCCGACTTGAGTATGATCTCCAAGGGAGCACAGATTAAAGTAAATTTTACTTGTTTTCAATGGCCTCAACTATATCTAACAGAAAAAGGAAGTAATTACATGACAATACTGAGTATTGAATTAGTATAACTACAGTAATGTTATTTCAGAACACTGGTTCTAGATGGAACTCATGTTCAGTTTTATAAATTCATGTGCTACATAACATTCCTTCAATATGCACTTTTCAAAATCTGGTAGTGTTAAGACTAAGGATACAAAGGCAAGACACAGAAACCAAGAATATGCCAAAATGAAGGCTCTAGACTAGGCAATGGGTTCATAACTATTCAGGGAAGTTACAAGAGATCAAATAGCACAGTGAGCCTAAAATCAAGGCAGAAAAAAACAGAACACAAGTGTGCAGGTTCTCCAAAAAAGCATTCAGGAACCACAAGGATGTGTGTGTGTGTGTGTGTGTGTGTGTGTGTGTGTGTGTGTGTGTGTGTGTGTGTGTGTGTGTGTGTGTGTGTGTGTGTGTGTGTGTGTGTGTGTGTGTGTGTGTGTGTTCTGACCCAGATGACCAAATGGTCAGAACAAAGCAAAAAAGAAAGTAAACTGAAAGTGCCAAGTTCAAAACACTCAGATTCATAGACTAATTCCTATCCAAACCAAGAAGTGTCTCAGATGTTCCTTGCAACAAAAGTACCTTTCTTGAGGAAAAAAGGAAATGAGTCAACCTAATTTGAGTAGGAAGTAAAATGGCCAGAGTGAAAAATAATAGGACTGATTCTGTAAATAGTATCATTTCACTCTATCTAAACTCTGAGCCTAGAGAAGTGGAGGAGTGCTCCTCAGAAGTATTTAGCATGTAGAAGCCATAGCTACTAACATTCAACCCATGACAGGGCATCAAAAGAAAAAGGCCCTCTATGGGGCCATCTCTCAGCCTTGATTACCTCACCTACATTTACATAGAGAGCACAGGATAAGGCTTAAAGCACAGGTTTGTCTTGGTAGAAGGTCAATGATCCTTCTGGATCATGAGAACACTGAAAGCCTGCAAGGAGCTTCTATAAGGTCATCTAGTCCCTGCCTCCATGTTATCTCGGGAGAATGTCATGAAAGTTTCTCCTTGCCATAAGGATTCTTATAAAGTATGGAGTTTTCTGCTATACTCTCTCAGAAAATAAAACTGTTTTCATGTACAATGTATAATATATGAATGTGAGTTTAAATTTGTATAATATGAATAAAATTTATAAATATAAACATACATAAATATATATATGCTAGGCAGAATATACAGCTACAGAGGATAAAACTGCTTATCAGCAGCCTAGGATAAACTTCTCAACAGCGGAGTATCCTACAAGACAGCTTCCTTCGTTTCCCTGTCATCCTTTTTAACGTATGGCCAAGAACTCCAGAGAGCTAGTACTTTAGCCTCATTCTTTTCTTCACTGTCGAAGTAATACACTGTCTAAATCTAGAAATGGCTCAATGTATCTTTCTCAGTTTAATCACTGGGGCCATGGCCTTGGCCTTGTCTTGTCCTGTATGAGTAAGATTGACAGGCCTCAGGCAGGAAGAAAGCACCATTCTAATTTGTACCACAATGCCTTATAAAGTATTTCCCAGATAGGCAATTTGAGTTAAAATGCTCCAATATTGTGGCTGGGGTATAGATCAATGATAGAGTGATGCCTAGCACTCATAAGTACCTGAGATCAAGTACCAATACTAGGAAAAAACATTTAGACACATGTTAATCCCATCTGACAAAACTATAGTAGAATCCAAACATATTACTGCAACCTAACCCAGGCAGCTCCTTGCTGACACATAGGTACTTTAAAACTATTGGCCATTTGCTACAGGGGAGCAGGATATACCAACAATTTGGTCTTATGAGACTCTTAGCTGTTATCTTTTTTTTTCTTTTTTTATTATTATTAATAAGATTTTTATTGTGAAAATACAGTACAGAGGGGCTACAATTACATGAGCAAGGTAATGAGTACAATTTCTTATCAAGCATTGTTGCCTCCTCCTTTGTTTCCCCTTACTATCCCTGCCCTCCCACCTCTCACCCCCTCAACCCATTCCCCCACCTCCCACCAAAATTGTAAAGTTCGTTTTTCAACATAACGTCTTGAACATCTCATTGTTACAATGAGTCAGACTGTATCCCTATTTAAACCATTTGTTTTTTCCTTCCCCTCCCCAAATTATACCAACATCAATACAGTGAAAACCGGGGTTATACCATGGGGGACAGACATACAAAGCAACAAAGAAATCATCTTATAAATATGTTTGAAACAATAGCAAGAAAGAAAAACCATTTAAGTCCTTATCTTGGGGCTCATTTCACCTAACATCAACTTATTTGACCATTTCTGCTTGTCTCAGACACATACTTCATTGTTGGTGGGAGTGTAAACTTGTTCAACCACTTTGGAAAGTAGTATGGAGGTTCCTCAAAAGACTCCACATAGAGCTACCCTATGACCCAGCAATCCCACTTTTGGGCATTTACCCAAATGATCACCAAACAAGACTATACTAAAGCTACCAGCACAACTATGTTTATTGCAGCATTATTTACCATAGCTAAGATATGGAACCAACCCAGATGTCCCTCAGTACATGAATGGATCAAGAAAATGTGGTATATATACACAATGGAATTCTATGCCTCCATCAGAAAGAATGGCATTGCCCCATTTGTTAGGTAATGGAAAGACTTGGAAAAAAATTATATTAAGTGAAGTAAGCCAGGCCCAAAGAAACATAGGTCCCATAGTTTCCCTTATTTGCAATAACTATATATGTCTGAGACAAGTTATCTTTATAAAATTATGAGAGTTCACTCTTACTATATTCTTACTTCAGGCAAGTCTCCACTTCATTTGTCACAGCCCAATGAGTACATAAGCTGTAAGGCAAAGATTTCCAGAAAGGGTATCCTCCATCCGTTATCAAGTATTCCATCAAGTACTACCATTTTTTTAATCTACTTAAGTCTTCTGATTCTCAGACTGTGGTAGTGATCAGCAAAGTCCCTCTGCCAAGATTTTATAAGTACTTCACTGAAGCACAAATCCCAAAACTGAACACTCAGATTATTTGTATAACAGAGTCTCTTATATCCTTTCTATTCCAAGGAGAAAGTCAAACATGTAGTGCTATATAATAAAAAGGTACTAACAAAGGGCTATAAGAGGAAGGAAGGAAGAAATGTTTGTTTCAAAATATGAGGATTAAGGATGAATTATGGAGAATGTGGCATTTGAACTGAGCCTAAGGGGAAAAATAGATTTAAAAATTCAGTAACCAGAGAAGAGAGCTTAATTGAGAAAATGGTAATAAAGAAATAAGAAAGAAAAAGAAAAGACTCTGGAACATAAATAGCTGTAGGAATAAGATCTCTTTAATTATAATTCATTGCTCTAAAATGACTTGAAATGACCATATCTATAAAATATGAACAAGGTGCTATAAGCAAAAATTAAAAAAAAAAAAACAAGAAAAACCTTTGGAATTTAAAATACAATTGCTAAAACTAAAAGGAATATAGAGTAGTACACATAAATTAGTAAATGTAAACATTACCCTAGAAATTGAACTCTACCTACTCAGAAGGCTGAGATTTGAGGATCCCAGTTTTAAGCCAGGCAGGGCAGAAAAGTCCATAAGACTTTTATCTCCAATTAACCAGCAAAAAGCCAGAAGTGGGGCTATGGCTTAAGTGGTAGAGAATGAGCCTTGAGCAGAAAGCTAATAGAGAGCTCCATAGCTCTGAGTTCAATTCTCAGTACCAGCATAGAAGATGCGTACAAGCTGGGGCAATCATTTAAAAAAGAGCTGGACATGGTAGCACGTATTTGTAATCCTAGCTACTTGAGAAGCAGAAGTAGGAGGATCATGGTCCAGAGCCAGACCTGGAGAAAATACAAGACTATCTGAATCATAACTAAAGTAAAAAGGGCTGGGAGCTTAGCTCAAGTGGTAGAACACCTGCCCCAGGACCACAAAAAAAGGAAATGGAGGCTCAGTGAAAAAAAAGAACTTGCCTCACGTCAGATTGGAAGCAAGTGGCAGAACAGAGTGGAAGCAACAAGGAGAAGTTAAAGGTGTCAGACCAAATGTTGATGCCTATAAAAATGGAGTCCTTCAGAAGTTGTGAAGGATAACTTGAAAAGTGACAAGATGACAGAAAATTAACCTCCAAGAGAGAAGGGTCTTTCTTTCCCAGAGACCAGGAACACTGCAAAGAAAAGGCACAGGGAGGTTAAAACACAGTGAAGTAGTGTCATGCATGCACCAGATCCAAGAGGACCTTGAAACTAATGCCAAGTCTGCCTCCAAGAGCAAGCTGCTAATGTCTGATGACTCATTCTCCAGGACAAGGCCAGCTCTTGGCCAACAGCCACTATGGATACTGCAGCAGGGCACTGTTCCACACCAGTATGTGCTATCACATCCCAACAACCTCCACCAGTCTCAAGGAAGTGTGGCCAAAGTCTAAAAACTGCCTTTAGCTGTTTATCATTAAGTCATTTTGTTCCTTTTGGGCTGGGGCAGACTGGATGCAAGCAAACAAAGAAGGGAATGTCATAATTCCAAATACAAATGCCCTCTTAATGCACTTGAGCTGGCTACTATAAAGGGCAACAGGGAAGTTGGGCATTGGTGGCTCACTCCTGTAATCCTAGCTACTCAGGAAGCTAAGATCTGAGGATTGTAGTTCGAAGCCAGCCTGGATAGAGTAGTCCCCAGGAGACTCTTATCTCAATTAACCACTCAAAAAGCTGAAAATGGAGCTGTGACTCAAAGCAATGCTAGCCTTGAGCAAAAGAGCTCAGAGACAGCACCCAGGCCCTGAGTTCAAGCCCCATGACCAAAAAGAAATTAAAGGAAACAATGACAAAACTAAACCCCCTGCCTACCCTACCTTGACCTTTGTTCTATTGTGGTAGTTCCACAGGTTTGAATTGAAAAGTCCTAATCAAGCCACTATTTCAGTCTGATTGATTTTATCCCCAGCCCTAGTCAGAATGTGCTACACACTCCTCCCTAATCCAGGGCAATGATAAGAAACCTCCAGAACAAGAATTCATCTTCCCTAGGAAAAGGTGAGCTTCTCTGAGTACAACAGACACAACTGGGACCTAATTGCTTGGCCTCTTGAAGCCTTTGGTAAAGTGTAAAATGAAAGAGGACTGAAAGAAATGGTTTAGTCCAGGCACAGTGTGACTGTTTTCCTTTTTTAAATGGCACATCAAGTAACTGCCATTTATGGAAAATGGCAATTTCATCTGAAATAAGAGTATCATCCTATAGCAAAAAATGAAATAAACACCTTGTTTCTAGAGCTTTGAAGAAACTTGGGCCCCAAAGAGCCCTTGTTCCTTGTTAGACCTGATTAATATTACAGAAATAGGAGGACAGGAAAGCTGGTCTGAAAAAAAGAAAAGCATCTTTGTGAAGAAAAACAAGTATGTGGCCTTTGGGGAGCAAAGCACATGTTTAATTTTATGTTTTAAACTTCTCAGCAGACTGCAGATCTATAAAGGGAATCACTGACAGTGAAGATAACGGCGACTGTACCCATAGCATCAGGCTGATTTTTGCAAGACGAGGCGAGAAGTGAGAAAGCAAAATCTTTGCTTCACTTACACAAACTCCCTCTCCTTTGCAGAGCAACTTCCTAGCTGAACCAGAGCCAGATGACAATGCAGCAGTCTAAGTGAACAACTCTGTGATTGTCAAATACTGACATCTACTGGCCAATTCTGAAATCTAGCTGCATTTCAGAAAGTAAATGATTTGCAGTACCAAATAAATTATGGAGGATTTTTCTCCTTCATCCCTTTGGAAAATAACAGAAAGTTAAATTTTGCTCATGTAAAATATACAGTTATTTAATTCATACACTTTTCTATTAAAAAGTTATAAAAATCAGGTGCTGGTGGCTCATGACTGTAATCTTAGCTACTTGGCTACTTGGGAGGCTGAGATCTCAGGATTGTGGTTGAAGCCAGCCTGGCCATGAAAGTCCATAAGGCTCTCATCTTCACTTAATCACCAAAAGCTGGAAGGTGAGCTGTGGCTCAAGTGGTAGAGTACTAGAATTGTGCAAAAAACTCAAGGACAGTACCCAGGCCCTGGGTTCAAGCCCCAGTACCAGCATAAATGTTATAGTTTGTTATCAGATAGGGTGGGGGGAGGAGGAGGACAAGATCTTGAGTGGGAATTTGTTGGGCAAAATATTCATCTCCTATATGGATAAAGTACTAACCAGTCCAAAACATGACCAGTTATATTATCCCAATATATCTTCAACAACTCTTTGAGATGTGAAGATCAGTACCATTCTATTTTACAGGAAAAAGATGTAAAGCCCTAGAAAAAATCAGGCTAAGAAATCCAAGCTTGTAGAGGAGTTAAAAGTAAAGCTGGTTAGAAAAGGAAGGTTTTCCAAATATAAGTCAGGAGTCTTATCATTGAGGCACATTTCCCTTTGTGGAAAGAAAGAAATTGCTATCGCTGGTGAATGCAGAGGAAAATGGCAAATAGGGACACATACACACACACACACACACACACACACACACACACACACACACACACACACACACACACACACACACACACACACACACACACACGTTCTTTTGCTCTGTATCATTAAAGTCCTGACATTAACTAATGAGTAAGGGGAGAAAGCTGCTGTGAGTGATGGCTGCATTTCATTTTAGTATGTCAAGACTTGGCTAAAGGTAATAAACCTACTGGGTATTATTAACATTCCCCTCCAGTATACCAAAACCACCCACCACAATGAAGTGCAGAAGTTGATCTTTTAAAGCACACTGAACTGTCATTTCCAGAGACTGAGGGCCAGTTACCTTCAACAAGAGCATAGCTTTGCCTTTTGATGATGCTGCCAAGCTCCTTAATTATCATCAAATTTAGAGGTACATTATGTAACTGTAACCCTTCTGTACACCAACTTTATAATAACAATTAAATTTTTTAATTAGAGGTACATAGGAAACTTTAGAACAGAAAGGCACCCCAGAGGGCAGAACAAATGGATTATAAACAATTTCTCCTATGAATAACTTACCAAAGGTGTCATAATTTTACATTTGGAGCTTTCAAGAATTGGCTGATATTCTAAAAGAGACATCGAACCATGGAGGTTGGAATGTAAGGTTGGAGGTTAGATCACAAATGAGTACTTCATATATGTTCTCTGAAACATTGCCAAGTGGAAGTGGTGCTGTGGCTCAAGCGGTACAGCACTAGCCTTGAACTGAAGAGCACAGGGACAGCTCCCAAGCCCAGAAGTTCAAGCCCCACAACTGACAAAAATAAATAAATAAATAAATAAATAAATAAATAAATAAATAAATAAAGGCACCCATAAACAGAAAAAATAGATAAAATTTAAAGATGCAATTCTGTAACAGCAGAATCATATATATGGAAATCAAAGTCATTGACATTATTAGAGAATTAAAGCACAAAATACCTCAACTGTTTAGTCTTTTCCTTCCTGTGAAAACGTAAGCATAAATAATTTGAGGCAGCAAGTGATTATCTCCATAAAAGGAGACAAAGTCTGACCCAGCACCAGTGGCTGTAATCCTAGCTACTCAGGAAGCTGAGATCTGAGGCTCATATCTCGAAGCCAGCCTGTGCAGAAAAGTCCCCATGAGACTCTTATTTCCAATAAACTACTCAAAAAGTACTGTTGCTCAAGTGGAAGAGGGCTACGCTGGAGCACAAAGAGGTTCAGGAACAGCACATAGGCTCTGAGTTCAAGGCCCAGGACTGAAAAAAAATAGACAAAGTCTGGAAATGAAGGAAAGAAACAATGTTTGATTGGGCTCTGTAGTTGTTTTTCAACCTAGGTGTCATTTGACCTTTATTTTCATTCTTTCTCTATACCATTTTTTTTTGGGGGGGGGTTCCGGTCGTGGGTCCTGAACTCTGGGCCTGGGCGCTGTCCCTCAGCTCTTCAGCTCAAGGTTAGCACTCTACCACTTGAGCCACAGCGCCACTTCCAGCTTTTTTCTTTTGCTTATGTGGTGCTGAGGAATCGAACCCAGGGCCTCATGCATGCAAGGCAAGCAAACGCTCTACCACTGAGCCACCTTCCCAACCCTCTATACCATTTTTTATAGGCTTTGTATCAGAATGATCCACCTCAGCATTTCCCAAAATGTATGTGTCCTTTAGAACATTAATGCCATGGGACATTTTTATAAGGAAATGGTTACAGAATCAAATTGAATTAGCTTGTATTTATTGAAATTTCCTTAAGTGCTCAAGAGTCTTAAACACCAACCTCCTTATGATGTAACTGTTACCATTATGGTTCTCATTTCATAGATAAGAACACCTCAGTTACAAAGTGAGAGATCCTTAGGTGGGTTCTAAAACCAGAGTTGGCCTTAGAGGCCCCTATTATAACATGCTTTACAGACTTCCTTTGAAAATTTCACTTGTTATTTTTTTCTGCTCAGGAAAAATAAACTCTGATCAAGAAGTACAAGACAGGGCTGCAAATGTGGTAGAGTGTTTGCCTAGCATGCAAGCCTAGATTCAATTCCTCAGTACCACATACACAGAAAAGGCTGGAAGTGGTGCTGTGGCTCAAGTGGTAGAGCTAGTCTTGAGCAAAAGAAGCTCAGGGACAGGCCCTGAATTCATGGCAAAAAAAAAAAAAAAAGAAGTACGAGATACTTGGATGGACATGTTCAATTATAACTCCTTTTTTTGATATTCAAAAGTCAACAAATAAATAAATAAATAATCTGCACATAACCTAAGTGGAAGTCCTATATTAGAGAAATATATCTACATCACATAATCAGTGTCCTCCAAAATCACTTGAGACTTGTTTTTGTATAACACCTAATAATTTCTCTGCAACAACTGGTTTTAGAAAAATATTTTGGAAAAACATAGGTTGGCCTGAAGAAAAATATTCTCTTATTCAATCTCTCAACCACAATGATGAAATAATGAGGTAAAATATGTGTGCATTTTTCTTAGTGCACTGCCTTAAGCAGAAAATGTGTTACATAAATGTTTTATTTTTACTGTTGGTAGGTTGTAGTAACATTCTTGACACATACCTAATGGCTTTATCATATTTTGGCTCAACGAGAAAAACAAGAAAGGCAATCAAGTCATTATAAAGGAAACAAGATTATTTAGAATAGGCAGACTCAATTTATATCAGACATTGAAACAATGCTCTTGATGTAAGAAGGAAGTAAGTCTTGGAAGAGAGAAGTACAGCATATCACCTGTTATAAGATCCATAGGTATCAGTCTCTGTGCACATAGTTAATATTGAACAGCTTCTAGAATCATGACCTCACCCCTTGGGAGCTCCAAAGTATTTACCAAGTCTACTCAATTCACCCTCAAAGTTTTAGACTATTGGCTTAAATTATTCTTGATAAGTCAGCTGGGAATTGGGCATGATGTGTAGTGACTTCTTTTCCAAATCTCTATGCTTTCAAGCATGCTTCTGGATTGCACAGTGTTGGACTTGTAGGATGTTACAAGACACATGGATGAGGAAGGAGGCAGCATTCTACCTTTAATAATTAGTATCTTTAGCCAAGCATGGGTGGCTCACACATGTAATTCTAGTGACTCAGGTGGCTGAGATCTGAGGATCCTGGTTTGAGCCAGCCAAGGCAGAAAAGTCAAAAACTTGAAGTGGAGCTGTAGCTCAAGTGGTAGAGTGCTAGCCTTGAGGCTCAGGGACAGCACCCAGGCCCTGAGTTTAAGCCACATAACCAACATAAATAAAATTAGTACCTTGTATACAGAGGAACTGGAGCTGGAAGAGCTTCCAACTACATGGTAAATTGTAATCAATGTGGCTGTTTCTGTCAGGTTACTAGCATAATTTGTAATTGTGCATAGTTTCCCCAAACTATGGGGAAAGCAGGATATTAATCATCAGAAACAGCACTTCTCTGGTTTTCATCCAAAGCTCTCATTACAATATTTTTAGGTCTTATTTTTCAGAATCGCAAGCCTACTCATATTCTCTGACTTCTCAGAAGAAGAGGTAAGAATGGCAAAGAAACACATGAGGAAATGCTCATTATCCCTGGCCATAAAGGAAATGCAAATCAAAACAACTCTGGGATTACATCTCAGCCCAGTAAGATTGACCAACATTGTGAATTCAAACAACAAATGTTTGCGGGGATCTGGGGGAAACAGAACACTACTGTACTGTTGGTGAGACTGTAAAGAAGGATATCCACTCTGGACAGCAGTCTGGAGTTTCCTTAAAAACAACTAAAGAGAGGGGGGACCAAGATGGTGACGGGGCAGTAGGGAAACGCCACAGCTCTCTCCAACCAAAAAGAGAGTTCGAGTTCCAACGCTTAATCTCCCCAAGAGACCGACAACAACAAAAAGACGAACACTCAGAGAAAAACCAGAGGCGGAGAATAACAAAAAAAGAAAGAGAGGAAAAGAAGAATTTCAGAACAGAAAAAAGCGAAGACCCCTCCCCCAACCTTTACTGGCCGCGCGGCAGTGCACCAAGCCGCCGGCCAGCCGGCCCGGCGGGGGCGGCTGCGGGAGCCCCAGAGACACAGCAGAGACACAGGGGGCCGCTTTCAGAACATCAGGTACTGGTTTGCAGAACAGCAGATCGCCAGGAACAGAGAAACCTACCAGCCGGGAGTCTCCACGAGGATCCCACCCCCACCCCTCACTCTCCACCCGAGCAGAGAGGCTCCATCCCGCCAAAGCCGCTCGGCATCAGCAGAGTGACAAAAGGACCTGTCGGCAGACCACCCGGCCCGCCTGATTGCGATCGCAACGATCCAGCACTCTCCACCCGAGCAGAGAGGTTCCATCCCGCCAAAGCCGCTCGGCCAGCAGCGCGACAAAGGGACCTGTCTGCAGACCACCCGCCCGCCCGATCACATCACAACGACCCGGCGGGGTCACTCGGGCCCCAGAGGTACCGCGAAGAAGCTGCCTGAGCGTGGACACTCTTGACCCGACAGCTTCGACAGAGGCAGAGACAGAAAAGAATTACACAGAGCCACCACCGCCCAACCCAGCCCGGATTGCAACAACAACTGACGACCTACACCACACAGAAACAACCAGCTCCAGGGTGAGTACCCCACAGGGGAAGTGTATCCCTCAAGGGAGACCAGAGCTGGAGGGAATCCCCAGACCCTGACCTAGACTCCCTACCCCAGCACCCGGACCACAGGACCCACTAAAACTGGGAACTGTTTGAGAGCTCCACCAACCCGTGGAGCACACTCAGCTGGCCAGGCTAGAGCAAGAGCACCCCTGGAAGGGAGCTTAAATGCCCAAGCCAGGAACAGCGCCCCTGGGTCAAGACTACCAACAGTAGAAGAAATTTGAACTGTGTCCCCCAGGCTGTATAACCTAGGTGGTATACACATCAGCACAGGCCTAACGAGTGCGCTCCAGGCTGCATAACCTAGGTGGTATACACATCAGCACAGGCCTAACAAGCGTGCTCCAGGCTGGGGCCGGAACCAGGCCCGGGGATCCGGCGCCTGAACAACACAACCAACTCCTCCCAATTGAAGTAAAAAGCTGAGCATACGCCTCAACAGAGGGGAGAAAACCAGGAAACAACACTCCCCCGGGAAGCACGCCTGTGACATCAAAAGACCTGGAGGCCCAGGACAAGAGAAGCCCAAACCCCACCAAAACTCCACCCATATACCCTAGACTGGGAATTGGGCAACACAGGCTGCCAGCACCTGATAGTAAGCAGCAGCTCAGACTGTTAAGGCGGCTCAGCAATAGAGTGATAGTCTTGGATGTATGAGGCCCTGGATCTGATTCCTCAGCATCACAAAAGCAAAAAGGGTCAGAAGTGGTGCTGTGGCTCAAACGGTAGGGTGCCAGCCTTGAGCTGAAAAGCTGAGGGACAGCACCCAAACCTAGAGTTCAAGCCCACAACCAGCCCAAAACAAATAAACAAAAACACATCAGGAGCCCATAGCAGACTCCAGCATTTGGGAGAGTGCATCCAGAGCATCTGTTCTTCATAAGAGCACCCGTAGGAGCAAACACAAGCAGTCTAGGCTGCTCAACCCTTCCAAAGGCGGGAACTGCCAGCAATCTACAGCAGAGAGCTGAGAATCCTAAGTAAGTCAGAATAGCAGCTGGAAATAGGCTCCCAACAGAACCCAGATCAGGCACAGACTCTCTCTACCAATACAGAATCAGCAACCAAGCAAACACAGACACACCAAAACAAAATTGAAGAGCAGTCTCCTGAACCTCCATGCGAAAATCACAGAGAAAAATCACAAGGTTTACTACCACCCAGGACAGCAAGCTCACCTCAAAAGCCAGCAGCCACACAGGGGAGAGCCCCAGTGGGAGCAAAGCAGGAATGGAAGACAAAGGCTACTTCCAAGGGTTGCTGGAGGCAATGACTCAAGAAATAAAGCGAGAAATTGATCAGAAATTGAAAGAGCACAAGGATGAACTATCCAAAGAGATACAGGGTATCAAACAAGAGATGCATGCAAAAATAGAAGCTGCACAAACCTCAGTAAGAAGTGAGATAAACGCCAAATTAGAGGTAATGCATACCTCATTGAGAGGTGAGATCAGTACTCTGAGAACCAACATTGAATCCATAAAGGGATCCATTTCCTCCATGCAAACCACAATAGAAGCCACTGTCAACAGAGTGAATGAAATGGAAGGTACAGTGTCAGATACAGAAGACAGAATACACCAACTGGACCAAAAAGTGACAGATATGGAAAAATCACTCAAATTAAACCAAAGGGATATTCAAGAGCAAGCAGATAATGCTAAAAAATTTAACCTTCGCATAATTGGAGTGGACGAAGGTGAGGAATTCCAGAGCAAGGGAATGCAACACCTATTTAACAATATAATCAATGAAAATTTTCCCCACCTCAAAAACGACCATCTTAACTACATCACAAAAGCTTATCGAACACCCAACAAGCAAGACCCCAGGAGAAACACTTCTAGACACATTATAGTAAAAATGATAGATCTGAATAATAAGGAAACAATCCTGCATGCAGCAAAAATGAAGAAGGAGCTATACTACAATGGGAAAAAAATAAGAATTACTGCAGATCTCTCCACACAAACAATGAATGCAAGAAAAGCCTGGGAAAGCACCATACGAGCCCTGAGAGCCAATAACTGCCAACCCAGACTGATCTACCCGCAAAGCTAGCATTCACATTTGATGGAGAACTGAAAACTTTTAATAGCAAAGAAAAACTAAATGAATACATAAACATTAAGCCAGCATTACAAAGAATTCTAAGAGGGGGGACACAACCTGAAGAAAGCAGCCAGGAACTGGGGCCTGCCCCAAACAGGCGTTACTCAAAGTCTAACTGAGCAAGCACAGAAGGAAAGGAAAAAAGAAAAACTTAGGAAAACGGAATGGCAGGGACAACAATGCATCTCTCTATACTTTCTCTTAATATAAATGGGCTGAACTCGCCAATTAAAAGAAAACGAACTGAGGACTGGATAAGAAAACAAGACCCATCCATCTGTTGCCTTCAGGAGACCCACCTCTCAGCCAAACATACAAACAAACTCAGAGTGAAGGGGTGGAAAAAGATCTACCAATCAAACGCCCCCAGTAAGAAAGCAGGTGTAGCTATCCTGATATCTGACAAAATAAACTTTTCATTAAAATCAGTACAGAAAGACAAGGACGGACACTACATATTAATAAAGGGAACAATCCAAGAGGAGGATATAACCATCATCAACTTATATGCCCCAAATATTGGTGCACCCAGATATGTCAAACAAATGCTCTCAAACTTACAGAATAAAATAGATCCCAATACGATAATACTAGGAGACTTTAACACACCACTCTCACCAAAGGACAGGTCTACCAACCAGAGGATTGGCAAAGAAGCTACCGAATTAAGAGAGGCCATACTTCAAGCGGAATTAACTGACATCTACCGAGTATTTCACCCTAAAACAACACAGTACACATTCTTCTCAGCAGCTCACGGAACTTTCTCCAAAATAGACCATATCATAGTTCATGCAAAGAACTTAAGCAAATACAAAGGGATCGACATAATCCCCTGTATCCTATCTGACCACAGTGGAATCAAGCTAGCTCTCAATAACAAAGCATACCGCAGAAATTTCTCTAATACATGGAAATTGAACAGCACACTCCTTAACAATGCCTGGATAACAGAAGAGATCAGAGAAGAAATAAAGCATTTCCTACAACTCAATGAAAATGAAAACACCTCACAAAGAAACCTGTGGGACACAGCAAAAGCAGTCCTGAGGGGCAAATTTATTGCCCTCAGTGCCCACATCAAGAGAATGGAGACAGACCAAGTAAATAATCTCATGTTGCAATTAAAACAGCTAGAAAAACAAGAAAAAATGGGACCTAAAGCTACTAGACGAAGCCAGATAACCAAATTAAAAGCAGAGATTAACCAATTAGAAAATCAGAAAACCATAACCAAAATAAACCAAACAAAAAGCTGGTTCTTTGAAAAAATAAACAAAATTGATGGCCCATTGGCTAGATTAATTAAAAAAAGAAGAGAGGAAACCCATATTAATAGGATTAGGGATGCCACGGGAAACATCACCACACGTACCCAAGATATCCAAACAATTCTAACAGACTACTTTCAAAAGCTATACTCTCTAAAAGAAGAAAATCGGGCAGAAATGGATGCATTTTTAGAGAAATACAAGTTGCCCAAACTGAGCAAAGAAGAAGTTAACCAATTAAATAAGCCAATATCCTATAATGAGATACAGGAAGCTATCAAAAGTCTTCCAACAAAAAAAAGCCCAGGACCAGATGGATTCACAGCAGAATTCTATAAAACCTTTAAACAAGAACTAATACCCATACTCCTCAAGCTCTTCAGAGAAACAGAGAAGGAAGGAGCTATTCCAAACTCATTCTACGAAGCCAATATCACACTCATCCCCAAACCAGGCAAAGACCCAACCAAAAAGGAGAATTACAGGCCAATCTCCTTGATGAACACAGATGCAAAGATCCTTAACAAGATTCTAGCTAACAGAATCCAGAAACACATAAAAAAAATAATTCACTATGACCAGGTAGGCTTCATCCCAGAGACACAGGGATGGTTTAACATACGTAAGTCAATAAATGTAATCCAACATATCAACAGAGCCAAGGTCAAGAATCACATGATTATCGCTACAGATGCAGAAAAGGCCTTTGACAAAATTCAACATTCATTCATGCTAAAAGCTCTGGAGAAAATAGGAATAGAAGGAACATTTCTAAAAACAATAAAAGCCATTTATGACAGACCAATAGCCAATATTATACTTAATGGGGAAAAGCTACAACCAATTCTCCTAAAATCAGGAACAAGGCAAGGATGCCCACTGTCTCCACTCCTCTTCAATATAGTCCTAGAACCCTTAGCCAGGGCAATAAGGCAAGAAAAAGACATTAAAGGGATCCGCATAGGGAAAGAAGAAGTTAAACTATCCCTTTTTGCAGACGACATGATACTATACCTCCACGATCCCAAAAACTCCATCCCCAAACTCTTAGAAATCATAAATCACTTCGGCAAAATAGCAGGATACAAAATAAACCCACAAAAATCAGTTGCCTTCCTATACACTGATAATGTACAGGAAGAGAGGGAAATAAAGGGAGCAACCCCATTCACAATAACCTCCCGAAAAATAAAATATTTAGGAATTAACCTAACCAAAGATGTAAAAGAACTATTTAATGAGAACTATAAAAAGTTAAAGAAAGAAATTGCAGAAGACACTAGGAAATGGAAAGACCTCCCATGCTCCTGGATAGGCCGACTTAATATAGTAAAGATGGTAATACTTCCAAAACTAATATACAAATTCAACGCAATTCCTATTAAAATCCCAATGATGTACATCACTGAAATACAGAAAACAGTCCAAAAATTCATATGGAACAACAAAAGACCTAGAATAGCCAAAACAATTCTAGGGGATAAAGACAATATGGGAGGGCTATCCATGCCGAACTTCAAACTCTACTACAGAGCTATAATAACAAAGACAGCATGGTACTGGCACAAAAACAGACCCGAAGACCAATGGAACAGAATAGAAGATCCAGAAATAAATCCACAGGCCTACAGCCAGCTGATATTCGACAAAGGAGCCAAAGACATACAATGGAAGAAACACAGCCTCTTCAACCGCTGGTGCTGGGAAAACTGGGCAGCCACATGCAGAAAACTAAAAGTGGACCCCAGCCTATCACCATGCACCAACATCAACTCAAAATGGATTAAAGACCTTAACATTAAACCTGAATCTCTGAAACTACTGCAGGACAGAGTAGGAGAGACACTTGAACTAATAGGCACAGGAAGGAACTTCCTGAACAGAGTCCCAGGGTCACAACAAATTGGAGAGAGACTCGACAAATGGGACTACCTTAAAATAAAAAGCTTCTGCACAGATAAAGCTATTGCAACCAAGCTAGAAAGACAACCAACTAATTGGGAAAAAATATTTACCAGCAATATATCAGACAAGGGGTTAACATCCTGTATATACAGGGAACTCAAGAAACTAATCCCTCCCAAACCCAACAAACCAATTACTAAATGGGCAAGAGAACTAAAGAGGGACTTCTCAAATGAAGAAATAAAAATGGCAAAGAAACACATGAGGAAATGTTCATCATCCCTGGTGGTGAAGGAAATGCAAATAAAGACAACCCTGAGATACCACCTTACCCCAGTCAGAATGTCCCACATCCACAAATCAGCCAACGACAAATGCTGGAGGGGATGTGGAGAACGAGGAACGCTATTACACTGCTGGTGGGAATGTACACTCATACAACCACTTTGGAAAGCAGTCTGGAGGGTCCTTAGAAAGCTAAAGATTGACCTCCCTTACGACCCAGTCATACCACTTCTAGGCATCTACCCTGAACAACAGGAACCAATATACAAGGACACATGCACCTCCATGTTTATTGCAGCACTGTTCGCAATAGCTAGGATATGGAAACAACCTAGATGCCCCACCACAGATGAATGGATCCAAAAATTGTGGTATCTATACACAATGGAATATTATGCAGCCATTAGAAATGACAAAATAATGGCATTTGCAGGGAAATGGATGGAGCTAGAAGGAATCATGTTGAGCGAGGTAAGCCAAGAACGAAGAGACAAACAGTACATGGTCTCCCTGATAAGTGGATGATGAATCCAAAATGTTAGGTGATATGACAAAACTAACAGGACTTAAGAAACAAAGAACTCCCACTCATCTGGTTGAACCACTACTAAATATCCCCATGCTGCTGATCACATATATGGTATATAACATATGAGCACCGTTATATATTACAGACTGTGATAGACAATTTGCTCCGGGAAAGTTAGAATGAACTTGTGACTTTAAATGAGCATCATTATTCCACAATACTGTGAATTTCTGGAAATTAAGTAATCACTTAATCACAATCGAAAAAAAAAAAAAAAAGAACCTTGGGGAAGGGAGGGAGGGAGGGGATGGTAGGGGGAAAACAATGGAGGGGGTAACAATGTTCAAGAGGAAGTGTACTCATTACCTCACTCATGTAACTGTAACCCTCTGTATAGTATCTTTACAATAAAAAAATTAAAAAAAAAAAACAACTAAAGATAGATCTTCCCTACAACCCAGCCATGCCATTTCTGGGCATCTACCTAGAACATCATAAGCCAGGATACCACAAAGACACTTGCACATCCATGTTTATTACTGCACTATTTACAATAGCCAAGTTATGGACACAGCCAGATGCCCTACAATAGATGAGTGGATCCAAAAAATGTGGTACCTATACACAATGGGAATTTTACACAGCCATTAGAAAGAATAATATTATAACATTTGCAGGAATAAAAGATGGCCCTAGAACAAATCATGTTAAGTGAGGTGAGCAAAGGTCAGAGAGACAAATGGTGTATAATTCCTCTCATATGCAGAATCCAGATGTAAAATATGCCAGGACATAATACATTATACAGGTTTCTAGGCATTCACATACAGTGAGATCATCTTCTTTTCTTTTCTTTTTTTCTTTCCTTTTTTTTTCTTTTTGTCGGTCATGGGGCTTGAATCTTGTCCTGGGCACTGTCCCTGAGCTCTTTGGCTCAAAGTTAGTGCTCTAGCACTTGAGTCACAACACCACTTAAAATTTTCTGGTGGTTAACTTTTGGGCATTTACACAAAGGATCACAAACAAGGTCATACCAAAGCTACCAGCACAACCATGTTTATTGCAGCATTATTTACCATAGCCAAGATATGGAACCAACCCAGATGCCCCTCAGTAGATGAATGGATCTAGAAAATGTGATATATATGCATATATATGTATGTATATATATATATATATATATATGAATTCTATGCCTCCATCAGAAAAAAATGACTGTGTCTTTTGTTAGGAAATAGAAAGACTTGGAAAAAATTATATTAAGTGAAGTAAGCCAGGACCAAAGAAACCTAAGTCCCATGGTTTCCCATGTTTGCAGTGACAATTACATTTCTAGGCCAAGAAGAGTAGGTCAAAGGCTATGTACATATGACCATATGAGATAATGTTAAGCAAAATGTACCCCAAGACAGGGACACAAGAGGTTTTTTTTTCTCTTTCTTGCTAGTGTTTTTAATGTACTTACAATATACTATGTGATTCTTTTGTTTCTATTGTATTTTCTTCCCCCATGTTAAAACCCCTGTTTTCACTGGATTTGATGTTGGTGCTCTGCACCTTGTATATACAGTTTTGTAATTTGGGGAGGGAAAGGGATATTGCAGAACGTTTAAATGAGGATGCAGGCTGACCCACTGTGATGACTAGATGTACAGGACACTATATTGAAAACAAACTTTACAATGTCAGGGTGGGGGTGGCGGGAGGAGTTGGGGAGGTGGGGAGGGAAGTGATGGTAGGGGGAAAATAAAGGAGAGGTAACAATGCTCGCTATGAAATGTACTCATTACCCTACTCATGTAACTGTAACCCCTCTGTACAACATTTTTACAATAAAAAATTAATAATAAAAAAATTCTGGTGGTTAATTGGAAGCAAGAGTCTCATATACTTTCTTGCTTGAGCTGGCTTCGAACCATGAGCCTCAGATCTCAGCCTCATGAGTAGGAGTATACTCTTAAGAGAGGAACAGAAAGACACAATGTCAATATACCTCTGATTATACAAAATAATATTTATCAAAATAAGCTTTAGTAAATGAAAACAATAGGTTTTCTCTTTTTTGATGTTTTTATTTTCCTTTCGTTCTATTTGTTCATTTATATGTCTTTGGGAGTTTAAGGGGAGGCACAGAAATGGAGGGACAAAGGGCAAACAAATGCAGCAATGGTACTCACTAAACATTATGTTGAAAATAAACTATACAACTAGTGGGTGGGAACAGGAGGGGAAAACTGGGAGACAAAAAGTGAGCAAAAGGGTGACATTGTCCACAAAGAAATGTATTCTTTATCTGACTTGTGTAACTATAACTCCTCTGTACATCACCTTTTAAAAAGTATATTTTAACTTTAATTGACAAAGTAAAGATCAAGGGAATGTACAAAACATAAAGAAGTAGTATTCTCTGCTTTATGCACTTTATTGATCTCCTCTACCTACAGAAGCCACATGACAAGCATCTCATCACTGCTATCACTGCTCATCATGAAAGATTAGTACATTAATATTTGTACCAAGGATATTGCTTCTTTCTTTTCCCAAAACCTCCAAGGCCACGTCACACCACTGAGACTGTTTTGCACTGCTCCTAAACTCAAATGGCACCAGCTATTAATATTGGCCAAAAACTGTACTATACCCCTTCAAGTGCCAACACTGATTTCTGTTCCATAGGTGCCAAAGTTGGCTTCCCTGTGAGGTAACACTCAATTAGATAGGCTTAAATGTTGTGTTGCCTTATCTCCCCTTCTTTTAAAAAAATATTTTATAGTAAAGATGCTGTACAGAGTGGTTACAGTTACATGAGTAAGGCAATGAGTACATTTCTTGTCAAGCATTGTTACCCCTTCCCTTGTTGTTCTCCCAGTAACCCTTCCTTCCCCCCTCCCAACTTCTTCCCCCCACCCCTGCCCAAAGTTGTAAAGTTCATTTCCAATACACTGTCTTGTGGGTATAATTGTTGCAATGTGTCATCCTGTGTCCTAGTTTCAGCCTTTTGTTATTCCTCTTCCCTTCCCCAAATTAGACAAATGTATATACAAGATGCAAGGTACCAAAATCAAGTACAGTGACAATAGGAGATATACCATAGGGGGAAGAACATACAAAGGAAACAAAAAAAATCACATAGTACGTTAAAAACAACAATAACAAAGTACGACCTCTTGTGTCCTTATCTTGGAGTTCATTTCACTTAGCATCATCTTATGTGGTCATATGTACATAGCTTTTGAGCTTTTATCTCCCTTTCAATGTCTCAGAAACATCTAAAGAAACTACTGTTTCCTCTACATACCTATATATGTGTGTATATATACATACATTTATGTATATATATGTATGACACATATATATTTTGTATAATATGTGTGTGTATATATAGGAGGGGTGGGGGTATGTACCCCTCAATGGATGAATGGATTAAGAAAATGTGACATATATATATATATATATATATATACACACACACACACACACACACACACACACACACACACACACACTGGAATTTTATTCTTCCATTAGAAACAATTATAGGGCTGGGAAGGTGGCTCAGTGGTAGAGTGCTTGCCTTGCATGCATAAGGCCCTGGGTTCGATTCCTCAGCACCACATAAGCAAAAAGAAAAAAGCCGGAAGTGGCGCTGTGGCTCAAGTGGTAGAGCGCTAGCCTTGAGCTGAAGAGCTGAAGGACAGAGCCCAGGCCCAGAGTTCAGGCCCCAGGACTGGACCAAAAAAAAGAAAGAAAGAAACAATGATATTGTATCATTTGTAAAGAAATAGAATGATGTGAAAAAAATTATGTTAAATGAAGTCAGGCCCAGATACACAAAGGATGCATGTTTTCCCTTATATATATGGAAATTAGATTTAGCTTATAAACTCATAAATTCATTAGGTGGTATCCAGGTATATATGAATGCATTAACTGAAATATGGTAGATTCAAGGAAGATCTCAGTGTAATTCCTTAGAAAAGCAAAATCAAAGTTCAACCAAATAATACACCAGGAAGCATATACTTGAAAGAAGTAGGGGTCAAGGGGAAAGAGGTAGACAAATGAAGGCAAGAGCACAAGAATGTAGGTAAGAATCCAACGTATATCCTACAAAATTAAGAAGTGAGGGAAAGGGTGGGAAAGGGAGGGATGAGTAAGATTGTTGAAAGGGATAAACATTGATCAAGATATATTTTACTCATACGTTCTTTTTTTTTTGCCAGTCCTGGGGCTTGAACTCAGGGCCTGGGCATTGTCCCTGAGCTTCTTTTGTTCAAGGCTAGCACTTTACCACTTGAGCCACAGCTGTACTTCCGGCTTTTGTGGTAGCTAATTGGAGATAAGAATCTCACAGAAGGGGGGGGAGAAGGAGAAGGATTGGGATTGGGGGGGAGGGGGGAAGCTGGGAAGGGATGTGAAGGGTAAACAAAGGAGGAGGCTGCAATGCTTGGTAAGAAATGTACGCATTATCCTGCCCATGTAATTATAACCCCTCTGTACAGTATGTTCACAAATAAAATTAAATTAAATTAAAAAATAAAAAAGAATAAAAAAAAAAAAAAAAAGAATCTCACAGATTTTCCTGCCCAGGCTGCCTTTAACCACGATCCTAAGATCTCAAACTCCTGAGTAGCTAGGATTACAGGTGTGAGACACTGGTGCCAATCCCCTACTTACATATTCAGTTTACTTTCAGTATCCCTTTTATGTGAAATTGTGATGCAAGTCCCTGAGGAACTGGAACAATGAGCACATTGGAATAGTGGGTAGTAAAGCTATGATCAAATTTTCCCCAATGTAATCATCTCCTATTGTGCCTAGCATGTGTACCTGGGTGTCTTTCTCAGGAGACTTCTTAGTCTTAGTAGGAAAGTAGGATGAGAAGCATTTTTCTAGCAAGCCTAACCATATATACCTTCATGCTAGTGGAGGACTTAGCTTAGGCTTTCACTTGCCTCTCTTCTATTAAAAATAAATAAATCTTTTGTCCCAGCACACCAGTCTTTGCATACCAATTCAAATTCAAAAGATTGCAGGAAAATTCATTGGACTAGATAGCAAACAATCAACGTTCAAATTCTAGCACTATCATTTATCAGTCACATCAGCCCTGGGCAAACCTGAGATAATCACTTTCCTTCCCAACCCGAGGATATACACTGAGCGTTCTTCCAAAAGATAAAAGAATCAGTTCTGGGCCTGTTGAAGAAACAATGATAGTCACAGATTTCACCAGCTCACAGTAGAAAAACTATAGCTGCATTTTTTTCTTTTCTTTTCTGTTCTTTTTTAAGAAAATATGCAGGGCCTCTATCTTCTTAGATTCTGCCCTCATTTTCCTCCTCCTGTTTTCCTTGCCCTTTTCCTCCCCACCATCTAATTCCCACAGCACTCTGTTCCCTTAGGCACACAAGGGCCTTCAGTGTGACAAGATTTCATTCATTTACTCATTATCATTTTCCCATTAGTTGCTGAGGTGAAGACACAATGTGTCTATTTTATCTCTGTGTCCCCAGCACAGAACAAAGGGTAGTATATATGCTTTTTTAAAAAGTTTTATTAAATGATTAAATTCAAGTTCTTCGCCAGCGTACACTGTGGACCTGGCATACTCTCCAATGATGATCATTTTACAAATAGTGTGACTAAAGCCAGGTGTGGTGGTACTTGCCTGTAAATCACAGCACTTGGGAGACTGAGGCAAGAGGATCCAGAGTTCAAGGCCAGCCTGGGCTACATATTGGACCCTCTCTAATTAAACAAACAAAACAAAAAGGGTTAGCTGATTTGCTCCCCATAACATCAGCACTTTAGAGCTACAGTGCAAGTTAGTGGCTGGACTCAAATTGTTTTCCTCTTCCTTTGAGACAAGGCTTGTGCTTGTCCTTTGGTTTTGGTGGCAACATGAGGCCTAGAGCGCAGGTTCTGAGCACAAATTGTCTGTAGACCTTTATTCTTCTGATGAGTTGTGAACCATTACCCTGGTTTCCTATATTCCCCAGATATCTGAGTCTCTCTCTGTCCCTCTCTGTCTCTCTTTTTCTCTCTCTCTCTGTCTCTCTCTCCCTCTCCCTCTCTCTGTCTATCTCTCTGTCTCTCTGTCTCTCTGTCTCTCTGTCTCTCTGTCTCTCTCTCTCTCTCTCTCTCTCTCTCTCTCTCTCTCTCTCTCTCTCTCTCTCTCTCTCTCTATCTCTCTCTCTCTGTCTCAGATGAACTGGAAGTGTGAAGGTTGGAATCAAAGCCTTATGCTTATTAGGCAGGCACTCTACCACTTGAGCCAAAACCCCAAGCTTTTTCAGTTATATTTTGGGGCATTTTTCCTCCAGGGCTGGCCTCAGACCACATCCTCCTAATTATTGCTACATCAAAGCTGGAATTATAAGCATCTACTATCACACCTGTCTACTACGCCTCAGTTTCTTCATCTATAAATCCAGGATAATCAGAACTCATATGTTGCAGTGTTTTTTGTGACTTTTACACATACAGAATTGTGCTAAGTACCAGAAAAGCACAAATTCTTCAGGGTATTAACTGTGATCATCATCATTGACTTCTTACTCAAATTTATAGAAAATCTACCTTTTAGTCCTTGGCACATGGTTCTAGGCCCTTGAAGAGCTCCCAGTTGGTACACAACACAGAAGCCGTTACATACAGCAGTCGCTGGGATTACTTATGTAGAAAAATTTGCTAGGTGCTTGGCCTGTGGGACCCAGAACTGAAAGAAAAAGACCTGATTTCTCCCTCAGAGACCTGGCTGCACATGGACAAAGCAGAGGCTAGGCCTGTCTCTGTGGTTTCCAGTACTGATTTCAGAGCCTGGCACCTGTGACTTTCATCAACTGTGATTTGTGTTACTATACCTACTTTTTTCATTTGTAGTCTGAGGTTCATATCAATACAGGGGGGAGTCTAAGACATCCTTACTCCAGGATGCCAAAATCAAGGTTGCTCAAGTCCTTTATGTGAAATTGTGTAATACTTCCATGTAACCTATATATGTACTCCCATTTACTTTTAAATCATCTCTAAATTACCTATAATACCTAGCACAGTGTATATGTGATAGCTTATAAATTATTTAGGGAGTAATAATAACAGAATAAAAAAGAAAATATTATTTGAGTTCTTACTAATTGGCCTGCCCTGGATATTTTAGCTCATCCCTAACAATAACTCTGCAAGATGAGCAATATTGAGTCCATTTTATAAATGGAGAAAATAGATGCTTAGTGAGGATTGTAGATTTATTCAAATCACATATCTAAGGTGGCATACCTGGGATTCAAATCCAGGTCAGTTTGATGCCAGAATCTGTGATTTTTGCTCAGACCATACTGCCTCATGTTTATAAATAGCTATAATTCAAGATAGAAAGTCATTCCTTCCGTAAGGCCCTAGACTAAGTGCCATGGAATCAAATATGCATATGAAAGTGTTTATAAACAGCCAAGCTAACATAATTGTAAGGCTTACTGTCATTAGGGTAAGTACTCTATAAAATATGCTGACTATAAAATTCCATATGTAAATAGGAGCTAACCAAGCCTTGTAGAGATAAAAAAAAAAAAAAGAATGGTATATTTAATTTCAGCTGCAATAGATCACAGGAAAGCAACTGGCACCTCGAATTCAATCATCATTCTAAATAGCCCAGCATCTGTATTTGGGCACTAGTAACCTGTGTGAACAGATCAAGAGCCCCTAGAGCTCAATGGTACCACCTGAACAGAATGAAAATGAATTTAATACATTGCAAGATGCAGGATAGGCCTCCTGAGAAGACATATTTGAATGGATATTAGGATCACTTGGTGAAGCATACCCTTGTTAAGTATGGACCACTGTGACTGCAATGAGCAAGATCACATACCCTAGCAGGATATGAGGAGCTGGCTTTTGAATGAAGACTGATTCACAGACTCTTTGTTGTGAGTTCAAGCTCTAATAATTGAGGCTGATAGGTATTATGTAGCAGTATTTCCCAAGCATAGTTCAAATATATCTCAAGTTCACCTACAGTGATTAGGCCAATTGTATTTATGTGATGTGATGTGATGTGATGTGTTGTGTGTGTGTGTTTGTGTGTGTGTGTGTGTGTGTGTGTGTGTGTGTGTGTGTGTGTGTGTGTGTGTGTGTAAGAGAGAGAGAGAAAAAGAGAGAGAGTACTGGGATGTGAATTCTGGGACTCATGTTCTTCCTTAGCTTTTAGCTCCAGGTTAACACTCTGCCACTTGAGTTACTCCTCCATTTAGTCTTTTGTTTGATA
The DNA here is from genome assembly GCF_024711535.1 of Dipodomys merriami. Taxonomy (NCBI): domain Eukaryota; kingdom Metazoa; phylum Chordata; class Mammalia; order Rodentia; family Heteromyidae; genus Dipodomys; species Dipodomys merriami. The sequence continues at coordinate 26,985,840 of NW_027204492.1, forward strand.
GGGGTCTCATGGAGTTTCCTTTTTAGGCTGTTTCAAACTGCAATGCTCAGATATCAGCCTCCTAACAGCTAGGATTACAGGCATGAGTCACCAGTGCCCAACCATTTATGTGATTGAAGAACATGAGGGTATATTTTGGCAGTATTGAGATTTGAACTCAAGGCCACATATTTGCTAGATAGGTGTTCTACTACTTGAATCATGCCTCCAGCCCTTCTCACTTTTATTATTTTGGGATATGATGTTGCTTTTTGCCAAGTTCTGCCTTGACCATGATATTCCTATTTCTGCCTGAGCTGAGATAAAAGGCATGGACCACCACAACCAACTTTTTCTGTTGAGATTAGGGTCTCAGGAACTTGTTGCCCCCAAAATATAACTAAAGCAAAAGAGGCTAGAAGTATGGTTCAAGCACATAATTGCCTAACAAGTATAAGCCCCTGAGTTTGTATACCAGTACTACCACTAAAAAATAAGAGTCTGCTACCACACTAGAAAAGGTAATAAATTCAAGAATCAAAAAGAAAGTCACATTTGAGAAAACAGATGTTTGTTTTGATCTGAACATTACACAATAAACAAATGTATCAAAATATCACATGATATCTCATAAAAACATTTTTATGTGTCAAAAAATAAGAGAAATATCTAAAAGGGTTTAGAGTATAAAGGTAAAATTTAAAGTTAGTTGTGAAAATAAGTTTAGAGTATCAACAGTACAATTCATAAGGAATGATATTTCTATGTGCTTTAGAGGTTTTGTTTGCTTTGATAATAAAAGGATTGTATCCTTTGATGAGTGTTTAGTTTCCTTAAGTTCACTTTGTATAAGATTTTAATCAATGATCATATTAATTTTATAGATGAGAACTTTAAAAACTTGCTCAGGATCAGTAACAGCAAAACTGCACCAGAATCAAAGTCTGCCTTACTCCAAAATCTCTGTTCTTTCTATTAAACCAGCTTGTCCTGACACAATTAGTAAATTACTGTGGTTTGTTCCAGTTGCTGATTATGTTTTAGTTTGATTCAATACCTCTCTTTTGATTAAACACACACACACACACATTTTTTTCTTACTGTCCACAACCAGTCATAAACTCTATCGCCTCCAAAACTGGTGATAATTAATTATTTAAAACTTTTACAGCATTATTTTATAAGTAATAAAAAGATATTTTAATAAATAAGTAATATATTGTTCCAGAGGTGGGTCAGGTGCTAAGGGTATTTTAAAATTATCCTTAAGCAGTTGTACCAAGGAGTTTCAATCCAACATTTCAGTTCGTGAATATGACATATTTTGATCAATGTCACCCACCTAGGGTTTTTTTTAATGATTTTCTGAAAGTAGAAATACTAGTCAGAATTTCTTTTTATACCACGTTTCTACATACTATCAACCTTTGCCTATGCAGGAAGCTAGATTCTCAACATTTCAAAATATGCACACACTGAGAGTTTAGTGCATATTCAGATAGACATTAAAATTGGAAGATAAATTGCAGTTTTATGAGAGTAACCTACACTCCATTGCAAAGGTATTTCTTAAACAAAATAAATTTTGCAGGCATACCTCCAATCACCATCAAGCATCCAGTGCACACACAGGAAGAACTAAGTTAATTACATACTGAGTGTGATGCATTTTCCAAGACATAGAAGACCATTGCACTCAAGGAGCAATGCCATATAGTATATATCCAAGCAAGCCCACACTGCCAGATGGAGTCACTTCCTATCCAGATTAACTGCTTGACACTACAGAATTAATTCTGTGCTTCATCAGGATTTTCATTGGCACATAGAAAAAATCATATCCATCCTGTACTCATCTGTGGCTTGGCTGGTAGGCTGTTTTGGATCTTGGACATGGTGATAATTGCCAATGTAGAATTTCTGAGTTAGACTAGAAACATCAGTATGTATGACATACTTCCAGTTTGTTTTAGAGGTAGATATGGACATATATGTGACAGTTCATACTCAGATATTTCTAAAAGGATATGCAAAAAATAGCAGCTACCTTTAGGGAGAGGGATTGGAATGGTGGGAAACTGGGGAACGATGATGAGAGAGAGAGACTCATTTTTCACTGAGTAGTTTTTGGATAATTTTAACTTGTTTCCTAGTTATAAATTTGATTAATATTTATTTTAAATAATTTCAACAAACAAACCAGAAGTTCTTAAATAGGTGTGTATATCAGAATATTCTTAGACAGCTTTTGTGAAAATACACAAAGACGTGTATTTAGTCTTAATAGCTAGAGCTGTGAAGTCAGATTACATGGGTTTTGGTATTTCTCTTTTTATATAATTAAAGACATTCTTGGAAATGGTGCTATGGCTCAAGTGGTAGATTGCTAGCCTTCAGCACAAAGAGCTCAGGGACAATGCCCCAGGCCTAGGTTCAAGCCCCACAAAAAAAAAAGAAGACCTAAAGATATTCTTATTTGTTTTCCACTCTTAAACAACAAAAGGTTTTGCTATTTCTACCACTGGGCAAGATATAAAGCAAATTTTTTCATCACTTTAAGCCTTCATTTCTTCCTAGGCAAAAAAGTAGCTCTGTTAAAAAGCCTGCTTTACTGTTTTTGCAGGGCTAGTCCTTTCTGAGACCTGATGGCAATAAGAACAAATAGTCCCATTCAGTCTGTGGATTTGCAATAATGAATGTGACTTGCTTCCCTGAGACCTCAGTTGCTCTCATCAACAGTCTCTATTGACTCTACTTTGTTTCAAAATGTGTCCTTTCCTCAACTCCAAAAGGCTTTGCACAATGCTTTTTACTAAAAAGTTGCTTAATGTGCAAAAGTTGTAGAAACAAGTCCTTCCCTGAACTATTATCTGTTTTAATAGAAAAACAACTGTTGCTACTAAGAACAACTGAAGTGAAATTCCTCACTCTCAAAGCTGCCTAAAATTGAAAGCTTCAGACAAAAGAAAAAAACCTTGGAGAAAGTCACTTTAAAGGCTGTAATTACTTATGCTGATTGCAGCCATAATGAGCCATAAAGTTTGGAATTTTACATTGTACCAGAGCCTCCAGGTACAGCACATTCTTGGATCTAATTTTTATTCTAACCAAAAACTGAGAGAAGATAACCTTCAGCAAACCACAACCCTACCCTGTCCCCTCCACACACTCTTCTCTTAAGGAAATATGGACAGAAGCATTGGAAACCAACCACTTAAATTCAACCTCTTGCTTTGTATATAAATGCAAAAACCCTCAACCTCATAAAGTGTAAAATATCTACAAAGCCTGACTAATATGAATTTTAATGTCTTACTTTCAATTAAATCTTCCTTTAAGAAAAATATAATTAGAACTTCCAGAAAAACATGAAAATACTTTAGACATAGATAGATAGATAGATAGATAGATACATACATACATACATACATACATACATACATATATACATACATACATACATAATGTGTTGCATATGTGATGAGGAACTAGCATAATTGGTACTTTTACCCCATTTGTCATTCATCTTTTAAAAAATTAAATATTCCCTGAGAAGGGAGAAGAGGAGGAGTATTAAAAATACTATTTTGTAGCTTTAATCCTTTTTCTTTAGTCTTTTAGTATTGTAATTTGAAAATCAGTTTTCATAGTTGTATTTCTGTATCCATAGGCATATATGGTCTAAGGGAGAATTGCTTGCCATTCCTTTATATCACATAGCAGCAAACCTTTTCTGCTTACAATCTTCCAAAACCCAAGCAGGATTTCATGTACTTTCCACTGAGGCTGCCAGATAAACCTATTTTGCACATGGGAGGAGAAAGGAGACCAAATATGGTAGTCACAGAGCTGCAATATCCAAATCCCATGACAAAGAAGGATTTACTACCTTGTTCCTAAGAGTGAGGTTAATAGACAACCTGAAGCTGTCTGTTCCTTTAGGGTCTGCCTCAGTTGCAGAGAAGTATCTCACTTAAGGTCATTCCCCTTAATAAATAAGCAGTAATCAATCATTAAACAGGTTATGAAAACCAAGCCATTTCAGTCCTACACAGGACAGCTATGATGAAGAGTCCTTGATCAAGAGCTTTCCAAACAAATTGGCCAACAAGGATTTTTTATACATTTTTTATTGTAAAAATACTCTACCGAGGGGTTACAGTTACATGAGTAAGGTAATGAGTACATTTCCTATTAAGCATTGATGCCTCCTCCTTTGTTTTTCCCCTACCATCCTTTCCTTCCCCACCTCCCCAACTACTTCCCCCTACCCCCCTCCCACCTCCCATCCCCCCCATTTCCTCCACCCCCCACCCTCACTGAAGTTGTAAAGTTCATTTTCAACATAGTGTCTTGTACCTCTCATTGTTACAATGGGTCAACCTGTATCCCTATGTTGTTGTTTTTTGCTTGTTTGTTAGTTTTTGTGCTGGTACTGAGACCTGAACTCAAGACCTCACACTCTTGCTTGGTTCTTTAGCCCAATGTGTACACTACCATTTGAACCACACCTCCACTTCCACCTTTTGGCTGGTCAACTGGAGATTAAGAGTCCCATGAATCTAACTGTCTTGACTGGCTTAGAACCATGCTTCTCAATCTCAGGCTCCTGAGTAGCCAGGACTATAGACATGAGTCACCAGCACCCAGCTTGTGGGAAAATAGTGACTGACTTGCTTCACCAAAGTTCCAAGTTCTTCCTCTACTTAAGTGTACTTTGCCTCCTTTTACTTCAAGCATGTTAAATTTCTTCCAAATAGGTTATATCTCAAACTGTGTTTCAGTATATTGCTTCCAAAAAATCCAACTTATAGATCCAAACCAGGCCAGCTCACTGGCAGGTCCAAGGGTGCTTGTAGAAGGAAAAGGCAAGTGACTTTTGGGGCCATTGCTTAGGTTTGTCACTTCCTGAAGAAGCTTAAGTTTGTCTACAGACATAGCTCAGTGGTAAGAGCACCTACCTGGAAATGTTATGCTCTGAGTTCAAATCCCAGTACCACCAAAAAAAAAAAAAAGAAGCAAAGTTTGATTTACATTGGCTGTAAGCCTTTGGCACTGAGAACTACACAGATTTGTCTAAGTTCCTGGTGGTAACAGAAAAGCAATGAGGCAGCTAGAGATTTTGTCCCTGAAGAGAAGTATCTATCATTGGGTGTTACTAATTGAATTATGATTCACCACTGTACTGGAATAATTTATAGCTGACATGACAGAATGTCTAAAATATATTCTGTTCTAACTCTTAGAAAGCAAATTTGAGGCGAGTTATCTCTGACATGACCACTTTAAAGATAAAACAATATATCTCATTTTAAATAAAGTAGAATTATCAGAATTTGAAATATTGTGATCCTTTCATCTTAGTTTATATACCACATTTGAAATACTGAAAGGTCAACAAGAAAGATTTCGAAGCAAGAAGGCCAAGTGTACTATAAGCCATGTTTACAATATTGCCACATGGTGGCACCACTTTAGCTGATAAACAGGAATTCGAGCAATCTTTTGTCCTGACAGACTTGCCTGGAATTATGGACATGCTTAATTGTGTGAGACCCACAGGAACACTTTCCTCACATAAAACCCAGCTGTCCTGAATACTGGTAGACAAACATCTGCAAGAATACATACCAAATATAACTGTAGCTATCTCTGGAAAGTGGAATGTGGGGGGTGCCTATTATCTGTCTGTGTTACACATTTACTATTTCATCTCCTTGAATATATTGGGCTTCTTTCTTGCAAGAAAGAAGCCCAATATACTCAAGGAGATGAAATTTGGTTGAGATTGTCAACCTTCTCTCCAAAAAGCTGGATTTTGTATTATTTCTTCCTTCCTCCTAACTGATTTTATCCCTCAGCATCTAGTCCTTGCTTCCAGTGTGTTCTTATTGCTCTGAGCATCCCTTGTTGGGGATAAATTGCAATCTTCTTCCCTTCCCTCTCAAGTCTTTTCTCTTTCTTTTGTCTACTGTCTCCTTTTAATTTCATCTTTACTTGTTTGACTCCTCCCCATCTATATCTTCCTTTTCATTTTGCTTTTCTGAATCCTTTCACCCCATCACAATTATGACCCGTTTAGTGTCTTATATGAATGAGAGAAAACAATCACTAAATGGGGAGTGAGAAGCTGCAGTATAGCTTTATGTCCTTGACCATTTTCCATAACAAATTTTCAAAAATGAATTAATCAAGGTTGATTTGAACCTGCTTCCCTTTATCAGATTTTTTAAAGCCAATCTTCCCACTGCAACAATTTTCTATTTTAACTGAGGCTGTCAGGGATAAAGATGTTAATAGTGTCAAGTGCTCTTTGCTTCCTTCCAGTCACCCAAAAGCATTACATTAAAAAGATTACATTAAAATTGTGTAAAAGAAAGACATTACTTCATTTTTCTCAGCTGGTGTTCAGCAGGAGTGTGAGGTGCTCTTTCTAACCAGGTATAATTTCCACGGCTAACTCAAAATGTCAAAAGCTCAATCAGCTGAGTAGCAAGGAGAGCATTCACTTTGACCACAATTATCTATTACCATTGGTTCACTTATTAAATGCCATTGATTGTATCTCTTCTTTATTTTCATAAATGAGTTTCTTTATAAATTTAATAAACATACATATTGACCTAAAAATCTTCAGTATAATGGTAAATCTAAAAATCACTTGGAAGGCCATCTCTATAAAAGGGTTTTCCCAAGACAGACACAGATGTAACCTAACACTATCTTAACTGGCAGAGATCCAATAATCAGAAGCTACATGTTCCTCCCTGATTCAAGTGTACAGACAACTCTACAAGGAAAAAAACAAACCTTCATATTGTTTCCTCTTAGTACAGGAGAAAAAACTCAATGTAGTTATAAGATTAACAAAAATGCAATGAAAAGCAGCACTAACTACTTTAGAACATTAATAACAGATGATGTTGCTGGTAATAACTTGCTATTTTATTCTAGATCCCTTAAAATTTGAATACTGCAGTTATTGTATGCATCATCAGCTACAGAGTTAGGTATTCTATTCTGTCATAGAATGGGAATTTAATGAAAGTTTTTGATATGCACAAAATTTTACTACTATAAAAACAAAAGTGGGGCTGGGAATGTGGCTTAGTGGTAGAGTGCTTGCCTAGCATGCATGAAGCCCTGGGTTCAATTCCTCAGTCTCACATAAACAGAAAGGCCAGAAGTGCTATGACTCAATTGGCAGAGCACTGTTCTTGAGCAAAAGAACCTTAGGGAGGAGGAGGCAACAATGCTTGATAAGAAATGTACTCATTATCTTACCCATGTAATTGTAACCCCTCTGTACAGTATTTTCACAATAAAAAAAGAAGCTCAAGGACAGTGCCCACCTTCTGAGTTCAAGCCCCAGGACTGGCAAAAAAAAATGTGGTCTAGTTTGGAGAAAACTAACAAGACTCTAAATTATACATACTATAATGACAAAATACCCCACCACTTGTGAATCTAAAGCATGCAATTTAAATTTTCTGACACTAAGAAAGCTATTGTAACTGTATATAGTATGTTCTATAACTGTTAAACTTATTTTGTTGTTGTTGTTGTTATTGGTCGTGGGGCACCTGGGCACTGTCCCTCAGCTCTTCAGCTCAAGGTGAGTGTTCTACCACTTGAGCCATAGTTCCACTTCCAGTTTTTTCGTGGAGACAAGAATCTCATGGAGTTTCCTGCCTGTGCTAGCTTTGAACCAAGATCCTCAGATCTCAGCCTCCTGAGCAGCTAGGATTACAGGCATGAGCCACCGCCACCCAGATTGTTAAACTTACTTTTTTAGGAACTGTAAGTTATACTGTATTATGACTTGTATCTTCGCCCTTGAAAAAGCCCTATTTCATCACAGTGATATACAGTCAGACCTAAGAGACCTGATTTTTAAACACTTGGATCAAGTTATAACCAATTTTATTGCTTAAAGACCCCGTACAGATTTATTTATCAATTCCAGCATGAAAATGACTGACTGCCCAACAGGTCACTAACATACAGAAACATGCATGATGAGATTCAAGAAATCTCACCTATCACTTCAGCCAGTTAACAACTTGTCACTCTTGAGCTGTAATGCTCACATCACTGAGGTCTGTGAACAATCACTTTCACATTATCTTAAGTGAAAGAACTTAAGTACAAATGCAATATGTCATAAACAATTTCTTACAGCAAAGTCACAAAATAAAGCATTTTTCAGAACTCACTACAAAATTCTATTAGAAATGACTAGCATTTAATCTCTCTTCTCTCTCAACACATAGAGCAAGCCAACTGGGTGTCTTTGTGCAAGGCAGTAACTATCTTGCTGTGGGTGGTACACATTACTATCTTCAAACAAACCTACCAGGTACATCTCACTAGCTTCTTCACATGAATCAATGACTGCACTCTGGAACTTCAAGTCAGGTTTAAAATTCTGAGAGATTTCTCTCCCAACCTCTGGAAAGGATGCTTCCAGATGAACAGCCCAATCAATTTCTGGTAAGGATGAATTTCTCAAAGAACTATGATCCTGTAGCAATGAGGTTTCTTCACCCATCCAGTAGAGGGAGCACTTTAACTGTCAGCCTTGGCTATTTGGGAGGTAAGGAGAACTAAGAAAAGAAAAAGCTGATGTTAAGTGAAATGAACCCCAAGGTAGGTATTCAAATGTTTTTTCTTTCATGCGATTGTTTCTAACATATTTATAAGATGATTTCTTTGTTGTTTTGTATGTCCCTCCCCCACGGTATAACCCCTGCTTTCACTGTATTTGATGTTGGTATAATTTGTGGAGGGGAAGGAAAAAAAAACAAATTGTTTAAATAGAGTTACAGGTGGCCCTATTGCAACAATGAGATGTACAAGACGTTATGTCAAAAAACGAACTTCACAACTTTGGCGGGGGGCGGGGGGGGGGGAGAAGGTGGGAGATGGGAAGGGATGGGTAGGGGAAACAAAGGAGAAGGCAACAATGCTTGATAAGAAATGTATTCATTATCTTGCCCATGTAATTGTAACCCCTCTATACGGTAAAAAAAAAAAAAAAGAAAGAAAGAAAAAGAAAGAAAGAAAGAAAGAAAGAAAGAAAGAAAGAAAGAAAGAAAGAAAGAAAGAAAGGAAGGAAGGAAGGAAGGAAGGAAGGAAGGAAGGAAGGAAGGAAGGAAGGAAGGAAGGAGAGAGAGAGAGAGAGAGAGAGAGAGAGAGAGAGAGAGAGAGAGAGAGAGAGAGAGAGAGAGAGAGAGAGAAAGCTGAAAGGGCAAACTCAACAGACCAAGAGGCTTTATTCAGGAGGAAAGCCTTAGAAGGGCAAAATAGTCTCCATGCCCCTTATAACTAGGGCTCCTTTAAGTATTAGGCAGAAAAAGTAAAGTCAGAGGAGGGCAGATGGAAACAGGGTGCAACGGACGCAGGGTGGGAAAGCAATGTTATTTTGACTGAGGAATTTCAAGGTCTCAACAGCATATGTGTCCACCTTAGGTGTTGGCACCAGAGGTGGCCTTGGTCTCGGGCTCTCTTCCAAGACCACCGGGTGTGTTTGTTCCCTGGGAAGGGAAGGAGAGATGATTGAGGGAGTGGGCAGAAAGGACATTTCTAAAATAGGGCTGTCAGGAAAAAGGAGTGCTTTCAGTTTAAGTCATTTTCCATCAGGGAGAGGACTACGAATGAACTTAGGAACTTGGTTCAGACCATTTTCTTTCTTTAAACAAATCATCAAACAAAAGAATCATGCTCTTCTATTTACCAACCAAACCATTCTATGTTCCTTGAAATTCAATTCAGAGGTTTCCACACTGAAACAAAATTTAAACTGGTGAATCCCAAATAATTCTGATCCACATAAGGGTGGAGTAGAGAGAGTGAGTTTGAAGTTCCCCTAGATGAATGAACTCACATATCCAAAGCCTGAACTCCTTAAAGTTCCATTACCATTTGTGCCTCTCTCCACATCAATCATTTCCGAGTAGAAGTGTAAAGAAGTTTTGCTAAGAATAAAGGATAAAGCAAGAAAGAACCCCCTAATCATTCTCACTCTAATCATTTTAAAACCCCTAAACATTTCATTTATATGTTGCTCTGTTACATAAATCAAATACAAGTGTCAAGAGAACTACAATTGCATTGACCCTGAAGAGTATCCCCAGGGCTGGGGTGTGGCTTACATAGTAGAGCACATGCCTAGCAAATATCACAGTCTGAGTTCTACCTAATATAGCAACAACAAAAGTGAAAATGAAAAACAGTGTGTCTCCAGATGACTTGTATGATGGTACTAAGATCCTGCTTATACTATAGAGTCTATGATGAACAAAACAGTGATGTCTGAAGCTGAATTCTCAGCATCAGATGGCCTGACTTGGATATTTACTAGCTGTGCCACGTCCAATAAGTTTTTAATTTCTCAGACCTTCAATGTGCTTAACTTTGAGATGTGAATAAAAATAAATTCTTTATCATGAGTTGATATAGAGACTGAATAAAATCATGCCTTATATAATAATAAGACACATGGAAGTGGCACTGTGACTCAAGTGGTAGAGTGCTAGCCTTGAGCTGAAGAGCTGAGGGACAGTGCCCAGGCCCAGAGTTCAAGCGCCACGACCGACAAAAATTAATTAATTAATTAATTAATTTAATTAAATAAAACACCTAACATGGAACTTGGAACATAATAAGCAAGCAACAAAAACTATTATTTTCATAATTGGAAATAAGAGCTAATACAAAGAAAAGGAAAAAAAATCAGGTGTAATTGCCCAGACTCCCAGTCCCTGAGGGGTCCCATTAAGTCCATGTGTATAGTACTGATTGTTTTCCAGATAATCATTTTACTCATGGAACATCAGTACTCTGTGCTGCTATTTCACAGGTGGCCACTATAATAAGGTGTCTACTCATATGAGTGCAGAAGCCTTTATATCTTTCTCTGTCAAATGTGTGAAGAAATACAGAAATAGAAACCCAGATCACTATCAAAAAATGTGTGTAAGAATCCTAAAGGAGGGCTGGGAAGGTGGCTCAGTAGTAGAGTGCTTGCCTTGCATGCATGAGGCCCTGAGTTCAAATCCTCAGCACCACATAAACAGAAAAAGCCAGAAGTGGCACTGTGGCTCAAGCAGTAGAGCGCTCGCCTTGAGCTGAAGAGCTGAGGGACAGCGCCTAGGCCCAGAGTTCAGGTCCACGACCGGCAAAAAAAAAAAAAAAAAAAAAAAAAAAGAATCCTAAAGGACTAGATCAAGAGAGGGATCTGAGGTAAAATAAGAAGCATAAGAAGGATTCATTGTGCCCTGGTGTGTGTTTGGCTCTTGATTCAGAGAAGCCACAACTTCAAAGGTCATGCACACTTTTACATCTGTTTTACTTGTCTTTTTATCTGTGTGCCACAAAATCCAGGTTCACAGACCATGGTCCCCAATCTTCACAAAGGGAAAGAACAATAATAGAGAAATCAGAATACTCTTCTAATCCTTTGACATAGTCTCTCTTTCCATCATTGTCCTTCTATAGATGACCCTCCCTACAGCATTCCAAGTAATCCTTCATAAGCCAAATCACAACGATTGACTGCTCAAATTCATCTAACACCTTTTCATTTCACTCAAAATAAATTCCATCATTACAATGCCCTCCAAACCCTAAAGAATTGGCCTATTCCTACCACTATGAGCTCCCTGTTTTCATCTACCTCTCTCCTGATTGCTAGTCCTCTTGATTTTCTAGAGCACACCTGACAAGTTCTTTGTCTTGGATGTTCCCTCTTTTAAAAATTCCCTTCCTTTAGACTTCTACATGGTTCACCCAAGCAACCTGTTTTACCTTCCTTAGTTGTCCCTTTGTCTGTGAAGATATCCTTGACCACCTGAACTCAAATTACATCACACATAACCTTTGGCATTCCTTATCCTTTTTCCTTACTTTAACATAATGTACTCTGCAATTCATATTTAGTATCTGTCTTCCCCATTAATATATCAGAATCTATTATTGTTGGGTTATTTGTCTCTTTTATTCATGGCTGTATTCTAAGGGCCTTGTACATAATAAGCAAGTATTATTTGTGCAATGAATGGATTCACCTAATGTGGTGGTCCCTAGCCCTGACTGAATGTTAGAATTCCCTAGACAGGCAGGCAGCTTTGTAAAATCTACTGATGCCACTTTACTTAGAATTTCTGGGAATTGAATGTAGGAATGTTTCTCAAAAGCTACCCAGCTGATTCTAATGTGAAGCTAAAGCTAATTCCTCATTTAAAACTCAAATAGCTCCATATCATATGAATAACAATCATCTTTTTAAATAACCCCTCTTCAGAGGAAACCACTTGTGCTCCTCTTAGCTCAATAAATATTTGTTAAAGGAGAGGATCTGTGTGAAATTAGGCTTAAATCATCATCAATGGGAATGAAACAAAAGGGGCAGCCAATGAAGTATGTGAGGGAAGAATTATGTGAAGATATTAGGTGTTTATGATAATAAAAATAAGACAAATGTAAGCATTTTAAACACATTAGAATTAAAACTTTATCATTTGTGAACACACAGTACAGGCATATAGCTACTCAAGAGATTGAGATCTGAGGATAGAGGTTGAAAGCCAACTCAGCCAGGAAAGTCCCATAAGAGTCTCATCTCCAATTAACCACCAGAAAACTAACTGGTAGTGGAGCTGTAGATCAAAGTGGCAGAGTACTAGCCTTGAGCAAGAAAGAGCCCAGGGACAGTGCCCAGGCCTGAGTTCAAGCCCCACGACCAACAAAAACAAACAACAAAAAAGTCCATTTCAAGCCAGGCACCAGTGGCTCGTGCCTATAATCCTCACTACTTAGGAGGCTGAGAGCTGAAGGATCTCTGTTTCAGGCTAGCCTGGGCAGAGATGTCTAAATCTCCAAAATAACCAGCAAGAAGCTGGGCTCAAGTATTAGAGAACCAGCTGTGAAAAAGTAAGCTGAGTGTGAGGCCCTGAATCCAAAGTTCAGTACTGGCACAAGAAAGAAAAAGTTGAGTTCAGAACACAATGGTATCTTTAAGATCATCAATTTTAATTTTGTTGCTTTATAGCTCAAGGATAAGAAGCCAAATTAATAACAGATAATCTTGTTATAAACTGGTCTATACAATTTATTTTAATTTTACCAATAGAATTTCAAGAATTTAAATGTTTTGTGTTAATTAATAGTTACTGTAATTGCCAGCAGATTCTGATTAAAAATTAAATTTGTAAATTAAAAAGAAAGAAGATAGAAAAACCCTGTCTATGAATTATGTATACTTTTCTGGGTCTAGGATCTGATTTTTAATTTTAGACATTGCAAACTTATATTTTGTCAGCCTGAACAGAGATGAATCTTCTTAAGAGATTAACTCTTATTCACTTAACTCATAAGAGATGGATACTTTATATAATCCTGCAGCTAAGGACTTAGTGATGGTTAATGTACTGGAACTATCACCTTTACTAGAGGGAGAGCCACACAGGCATGGAATAGTGGATGCATACATTTTAATTAGGGGAAAGAACATGGGAAGGGACCAGAAGGAACCTGAAAGGGGGGGCATTGTTCAGGTAGACACTTCTCAGACAGTTGTGCCACATCATAAACATCTATGACCACTGTAGTAAGCCTCTGCTTTGCCAGATTTTTAACACTGTTTTTTATCAAGAGTTTAGTGGTACCAAACACTTACTGATTAGAGTAAAAAGCAAAATGAATCAAATTAAGAATTAAGAAAAATCGCTTTGCATTTCCTATTTAATAGGGAAAGCAGAAAAATGCATAGTGGGGAAGTGGTGCTGTGGCTCAAGTGGTAGAGCGCTTGCCTTGAGCTGAAGAGCTGAGGGACAGCGCCCAAGCCCGGAATTCAAGCCCCACAACCAACAAAAAAAAAAAAAGAAAAATGCATAGTGGGACAAGAAATTTAATAATAATTACCATTTTTAATTGCACACCCATTATCTCATCTAATCTTCCCAATAGCATTGTGGAAATTGCTATTATTATTCCAGTCTACAAGGAAGAAACGACGGTTCAAAGAGATTAAGTAGCTTGCCCAAGAGATTTGGGAAGTAGTAGAGGCAAGATCGGAACTCTCCAAGGGATATGCTTTAACCTAGTTAATCCTCAAACTTTCTTATGCTTTAGAATTACCACAGGAGCTTGTTTGAACTGTTGACTTTTGGGACAACCCTGGATCTGTGATTCTGATTTGAAGCATGTTACAAGCCCCACTCCAATCTAGCTCTAGTACAAGAGGTCCTTTGTGGGAATTCATAGCTCTTCTCTTTGTATGATGTCCTTGGGCAAGGAACCTGCCTCCTTCTCTACCCAGTACACTCAGACTACAGTAAAAGAAGCATCAGATTCTCTGGTGCTGTTTGATCCTCTCCTACTTCCTTCAGCTGCTTGAAGAGTTCAAAGGCCCTTCACAGTGAGCTCAGATCAGGACAAAGTACATACATGACTTTCAGTGAGGTATCTGTATCAGCTGGCTTATATCCCAAGAGAGAGTGAGCTCACAAACTAAGGGGAGATGACAAGCAGCTCTGTTGCCAATCTTCTTCTGAATACTATCAAAAATAAAATATCTGTTTAGTCCCAGGAGAAAGAAAAACAAACATTGGCTCCCAGAGAACTCCTATCTGTACATTGAGAGCAGAAACTTTGCCAGCTGCTGGAAGCCAGGCCCCACAACAGCTTGTTAGCAAGGGTGTCATTTATTGCCCTCCATCTTTACCCCTTCTCTTCCCTGTCTTTCAGCTGTTCCAACACACCTACTTACCTTGGCCAGCTCACTACAGAAAGTTGAGGAAATATGTGTCTTTGCTTTGGTGAGGGTCTTTATGAATTAGCACAATGAGGAAACTGGCCACTCCTACCCTTCAGAAGATATGAAACCAATCAATTCATAGCAGAAACAGCACAAAGGACTCAAATTCTACCCTGCAATTTTGTGCAAGAGTTATTTTAATATTTCTGAGCCTTGTGTATAAAAAAGGAATACCATCTGTGATTCTCAGGTGTGATAAGGATTATATTAAAAATTAATAATAAGGTGCTTTGTACATAGGGCTTAGTAACAATAGCAAAAAATAGGCACATTCATTGAATGCTTCTTATACATCAAGTACTATTGTAATTACTACATTCAGATTCCTGTGTATATTACAACCACTCTCTGAAATAAATAGCTTGTATCAAGCTTATTTTACAGACAAGGACATAGGTTCAGAGAGATGTAACAAAATGCCCAAGGTCACAAAATGAGTCAGAATCAGAGCTAAAATTCAAAACTAGGTCAGTAAGTGTAACATTTGCTAATGATGATATTGTCTTTGTTGTTTACTAAGTACCTGCTCTATATGATACACAGGAGGAAACCACACAGAGTAATCACTCATGACCTTTGTCTGCAAGAAGTTTATGGTCTAGACCAGGTATAGAAGCATAGCCTCCACATTAAAGAGAGTCTAATAAAAAGCTGCTCTGTCAAGTGCTCTGAACGAAATAGTTCAGATATGTAGAGAGGAAGCAAGAAGTCCCCAGAGAGGTTGGGAATGGCATGTTCTTAGGCTGACTGAGTGCCTCCTGGCAACTGTGGACTTGTCCTCATTGAACTATGGGCTTCAGATTTCTACTGTATAGGTTCTTGTTGAAGTTGCAGCTTAGGGTAAGTCCTCTAGCCCACATGAACTTTATTTTCAAATGAGAGTAATTACCCATATTTAACCCTTTCCCTACAGTGTCACTGTGAGAATTCCCTAAGAAATATCTTTAATGGGTGCGGCACAGAGTCAGCCTACAACAAAATAAGGGCATTTTCAATTATCTTCTTTTTTTACTGACCCATTGGAAATAAAGGCTCCTGTACTCTCATTTCTTGTATGGTCTCACTCAAATGCAGAACTCCACTGCCATAGCACTATGGGCAACTGCAAGGAAGGGAAAAGGAGAACAGGGAAGGTAGAATCCTGAATGTGTAGGGTTTCAGTATGGACAGAAGATAGCAATGACTGCATAGCTGGATGAGAAGGCAAATGGTTTCCTCTTCAACAGGAATGGTCATCCTGAGCAGCCTTGCTGTATTTGCAAACCATCTTCCCCTAAATCCAGCTGGGGAGAGTAGGCAGGGTTTGGACATATATGGGCACTTAGAAGAAAAGGAAAAGGACAGGAACTAAATGGGAGAAATGCCCATATATATGGAACCCTGTTTCTATGCCAAGTACAAGGCTCAATTCTTTCAATCATTAGAAAAGTGTTGATTATACATACAATGTGGCAGGTCCTGATTTAGACATTGAGGTCAGATACACCAGAAAGAGATCTGTACACTGCATTCTAGTGATGGACAGGTGATCCATAATGAAAGGGATAAATAAGTAAAGTACTGAGTGTGTCTGAGACAAAAAGCAGTAAAGTAGTATTTTCAGAGAACACTTGGATATTATTTCAATCATAGAAGTTATGACTAAAAATAATAGTTAAGACATGTCACTTGATACTCCAAGCTACTGCATCAAATAGATACTGTCACCCAATTTTGTACATAAGATAATAACGGGAGTTAATGGGAGAGAATATTCAGAAAAGGGCATTATTCAGGGCTATGTCTGCAGCAGGTAGTCTTGAGGGATAAGGAAGGATCATCCTCTGGGTCAAAGGATGGGCATTCTGCCGTTCACAACAAAATAATGGCTTCTCCGAGCTCACTGCCATCACTCCCAGTTGTGCTGATTACATATAATGTATGAATCTGGGCCCCTCTGGGCTCAAGGCTGTTACTCATTAGACAAGTATTTTATCTTATTTCATTCATTACACATGTATTTATCATCCCTGTGGGACTTAAGGACAAGGGGAATTGATATAAACATGCTAACATTTGTGCTAGTTAGGGCTGTTGTCTCTGATGCAGGAGGACTGTGCTTTCTTCCAACAAAATCATGACACTGTAATAGGTTAAGTTATTAGCTTATAAGTAGAGTGAAATCAAACCCCAAGCCCAACAGAAGATGCAGCCTATTAAGGACCTATGATATGCCACATACATATTTAGGCACTGAACATATACAGCAATGAATCTATCAGACAAAAGTTCTTTCTCATAGAATATATATTTTATAGGTTTGGTAAAGGGCACAAATAAACAAGGTGATCAAAGTTTATGACTGGCATTTATTGTGAAGGTAGAAGCAGAAGCAAATATTCTCATCTGTAAAAATGGGGCCAATATTCATACCAACTATCTCAGGATTATGTTGTGTGCCCACCTCTTGGAAATTCTTCAGGGAATATAGTCTTTTAGTGTTACTCTTCCTTTTTCCTCCCTTGGAAATGTGGAAAGAAAGTGTCTCTCTATTGTGCTTTGTGATGAGGGAAGAGAGTGGAGTTGGGAGGAGGGGAATCCTTACCGACGCAAACATGAAGCAAGAGATTCTTGTCACCTGTCTTTCTCTGATTAATACCTTTGCACGAGGAATTTGAAATGTTACAAATACAAAGGAACTTGTATTGCAGTCTGTCCATGACCTTGGTGCACTCATTCCACTGGAAAGTATACACAAAAAAATATATATATTTTCCTAAGTGGTTCTGGACCCAGGAGCTTCCTTCTCTTCTCTTCCTGCAATTGCTACTAAGAATCTGCCTTACCAAGACTAGCCAGGAAGAACTGAGCAATAAGCTTGCGAGTGCAGAATGTTCTGGACTCTTGAAAACCTCCTCTCCTCCTCTCCTACTTCTAACATTCAAATTCAAGCTGCTTCTTTTCACCCTTAGGCTGTCCTGTCAGCACTGTTTCTAGCCCTTACCTTCCATTCCAATTTCTCTCCGGCACCTGTGTCCCCATGAAGCTCATCAAAAGACACCACTCCAGTTTAAATGCAATAGACAGTAACAAATGGCACTTACTGCCATGCAAGGGGCTGGCATCCCATTTTCCTTTCAAGGACCCATTTTGTGCCATGAATACATACCTCCCCTTCAATAATTCACCCAGACATCACTCTAATAGCACTATCTCCCTAGTGAGCAAGTAGCTGGCCTCCAATTAGTCTGACCCAATTGCTGCTGCAGCATATGTATGTTCAAGTGATAGTTGGCCTTCAAGTGGCTAACTCATAATAATGATGAAACAGGATGCCTCATATTTTTGTGGCAAATTTTGCCACATTTTGAAAGCTTCTCTGAGAGTTTGAAAGAGACTTTTATTATAAGAATATGTGTTCTTTGTTCTGTCTTGTCTGGGACTGGGGTAGACAGCCTTGGAACATGATGTTTCTCAGAACTGTGTATACCCAGAAATTTCCCAGGCTTTTTCCAGACTGCAGGTATATTAAAGGTCATGGCAACAATCACATCCAAAATTTTATGGACTATTGCTTTATCTCCAACAGAGGATATAGCTTTTTACAAAGGATTCTTTCAAATTATGAGTCCCCAAGAGATATCTGATTTTTCTCAGGGGCTACTACTGCTGCTTTAGTCTTTATTTGTTGGTACTTGTGCTAAATAACTGTGTGTCAACTGTTATCAGTTGCTACAGCAGACACACTAAGACTGTTGACCTGTCCAAACTGAGCCATGCATTGTTATAGATGTAAGATAATACCTGTATTAACTATAATTTGTTTGGGCCAGTCCTGGGGCTTGAAATCTGTGCCTAGGCACTGTTCCTGAGCTTCTATGCTCAAGGCACGTGCTCTACCAGTTGAGCCACAGCACTGCTTCCAGCTTTTTGGTGGTTAATTGGAGAACAGAGTCTCACAGACTTTCCTGCCCAGGGTGGCTTCAAATTGTGACACTCAGATCTCAGCCTCTTGAGTAGTTAAGATGACAGGCATGTGACACCAGTACCAGACTGTCTTCCTTGCCTATAGACATGAAACAAAGTAGGCCTGCTTGTGTCTTGATGTCTTACTAAGGTGACCTACTAAGTGTTGTTTTGTTTAAGGGACACCCTTTCTCTTCCAACTATTCATTTTTTTCAAAAGATACAGATATTATTTCAAAGAGAGCTGAGCCAGAAGAAACACATAACTGGGTTCGGATTTTTCTTCTAAGAGTAAGGATTTCTATTCTTTTTTTTTTTTTTTTTTTTTTTTGGTCAGTCATGGGGCTTGAACTCTGGGCTTGGGCACTGTCCCTGCACTCTTCAACTCAAGGCGAGCACTCTACCGCTTGAGCCACAGCACCACTTCCGGTTTTCTAGTGGTTTATTGGAGATAAGAGTCTCATGGACTTTCCTGCCCGGGCTGGCTTTGAACCACAATCCTCAGATCTCAGCTTCCTGAGTAGCTAGGATTACAGGTGTGAGCCACCAGCGCCCGGCTTCTAAGACTAAGGATTTCTTATTATGTTTACTTCACTGTGCCCAGTTTATATTTCCCTCAGGATAAAGCACACAAATCGAACTTCAGTTTTGTATGTACTATTCAACACACCAATACTCCCCTATGTACTTCTTTCCTTCTTCATAGAAGGAGTAAGTTAAAAGAAAAAGAGAATGCAAAGCTGGGACAACCAGGTATTTTGTTTGGTTGTTGTTTTTGCCAGTCCTGGGGCTTGAACTCAGGGCCTGGACACTGTCCCTGAGACTCCCTATGCTCAAGGTTAGCACTCTACCACTTGAGCCACAGCACCACTTCTGGTTTTTTCTGTTTATGTAGTACTGAGGAATTGAACCCAGGGCTTCATGCATGCTAGGCAAGCACTCTACCACTAAGCCACACTCCTAGCCCCTCCAGGTAGTTTTATATCAGGTTTCTACTAGCAGTAAAAAAAATTTTCAAAGATTTTAGCCATTCTAACTGGAGTGAGCTGGTATCTCAATGTTGTTTTGATTTGTATTTCTTTTATGGCTAGGGAGGTTGAGCATTTCTTCATGTGTCTAGTGGCCATCCTTCTTTCCTCTTCAGAGAAGTCTCTCTTTAAGTCTTTAGCCCACTTATTTATTGGGCAGTTGTTTCTTTGAGGACTTATTGTTGGGGGATTTAATTTTTTGAGTTCCAAGTATATTTTAGATATGAGACCCTTGTCTGTTGTAAAGCTAGTGAAGATCTTCTCCCAATCAGTGGGCTTTCTATTGATCTTGCTAGCTATGTCCTTTGCCATGCAGAAGCTCTGCAATATCATGCAATCCCATTTGTCCAACCTTTCTGATTTGTTGTGTTTCTGGTTCTCTATTAAGAAAATTTTGGCCTGTACCAAGGAGACCTAGGGTTTCTCCTATTCCATCCTGTAATGTTTTCAGAGTGTCTGCTTTGAGTTCAAGGTCTTTGATCCCCCGAGTTGATTCTGGTGCAGGGTGATATATAAGGATCTAACTTTAGTTTTCTACAAGTAGTTAACCAATTTTGCCAGCACCATTTACTGAAGAGGCTGTCTTTCTTCCATTCTATTTTTTTAGCTCCCTTATTGAAGATTAGATGGCTATAGGTCTGTAGGTTGATTTCTGGGTTTTCAATTCTATTCCATTGGTCCTGAGGTCTGTTCTTGTGCCAGTACCAAGCTGTTTTGATTACTATGGCTTTATAGTAGAGTTTGAAATTTGGTATTGATATTCCTTCAGCAGTGTTCTTTCTGTTGAGGATCATTTTTGCTATTTGGGGTCTTTTATTGTTCCATATGAATTTTTGGATTGCCTCTTCTATTTCCTTGAAGAATGAGATTGGAATTTTGATAGGCATCGCATTGAATTTGTAGATAGCCTTGGGAAGTATTGAGATTTTCACGATATTAATCTTTCCAATCCAGGAGCAAGGGAGTTTTTGCCACTTTCTAAGTTCTGTTTTGATTTCCTTTTTCAAGTTTTTAAAGTTTTCATCATAGAGTTCCTTCACTTCTTTGGTTAAGTTAATTTCAAGAACTCTAATAACAACAGATGCTGGAGGGGATGTGGACAGAAGGGAACCTTACTGCATTGTTGGTGGGAGTGTAAACTTGTTCAACCACTTTGGAAAGTAGTATGGAGTTTCCTCAAAAGACTCCACATAGAGCTCCCCTATGACCCAGCAATCCCACTTTTGGGCATTTACCCAAATGTTTACAAACAAGACCACACTAAAGCTACCAGCACAACTATGTTTATAGCAGCATTATTTACTATAGGTAAGATATGGAACCAACCCAGATGCCCCTCCGTAGATGAATGGATCAAGAAAATGTGGTATATATGCACAATGGAATTCTATGCCTCCATCAGCAAGAATGGCATTGCCCCATTTGTTAGGAAATGGAAAACCTTGAAAAAAAATTACATTAAGTGAAGTAAGCCAGGCCCAACGAAACTTAGGTCCCATGGTTTTCCTTATTTGCAATATCTAGAATATGTCTGAGTCAAGCAGAAAAGGTCAGATAAGGTGATGTTAGGGAAATGAACCCTAAGATACGTATTCAAATTTTTTTCTTTCATGTGATTGTTTCTAACGCATTTATAAGATTATTTCTTTGTTGCTTTGT
The DNA here is from genome assembly GCF_024711535.1 of Dipodomys merriami. Classification (NCBI taxonomy): domain Eukaryota; kingdom Metazoa; phylum Chordata; class Mammalia; order Rodentia; family Heteromyidae; genus Dipodomys; species Dipodomys merriami. The sequence continues at coordinate 27,007,269 of NW_027204492.1, forward strand.
ATGTCCCTCCCCCACAGTATAACCCCTGCTTTCACTGTATTTGATGTAGGTATAATTTGTGGAGGGTAAGGGGAAAAATAAATCGTTTAAATAGGGATACAGGTGGACCCATTGCAACAATGAGATGTACAAGTCATTATGTCGAAAATGAACTTTACAACTTTCGTGCGGGGCGGGGGGGAGAGGCGGGGAGGATTGGGGGGGCGGGGGGAGGATGGGAAGGGATGGGAAGGGGAAACAAAGGAGGAGGCTACAATGCTTGATAAGAAATGTACTCATTATCTTGCCCATGTAATTGTAACTCCTCTGTACAGTATTTTCACAATAAAAATAAAATAAAATAAAATATCTAAAAAAAATTTTCAAAGACTGTCTACTTATATCAATATCAAAGGTTGAAGAATGTGTGATGGAAAATTCTCCTTAGAAGCATAAAGTTTTCTGTCTCCTCATAAAAGAAGTTCAAATAGTGTAAGAAGAATATCAGTTGAAACATTGTATTGGGTATTTTAGGACTAAATGAGGAAGGGATAGTCATTAGACAGTCTTTGTCTTGGTCAATTCACACTGCAGTGACAAATACCCTAGACTGGGTGGCTTAAATAATAGTTATCCCACAATTCTGGAGGCTAGGAAGTCCAAGGTTCCTAGTGAGGGTCCTCTTCCTGCAGATAGCCACTTTCCCTCACATGGTGAAAGGAGAAATCATCTTTCTCTTTTATCTTCTTCCAATGATACTAATTTCACTCACAAATGTTTCACTTTCCTGACTTAATTACCCCCCCAAATGTCCCCTCTCAAATAATATTACATTGGAAATTAGGACTTCAACATATGAATTTGGAGGAAGACACAAACATTCAGTTTATAGTTACCTTAAAGGTTCTTTAAAATTTCTGTGTATGAAGAAAATGCTTTAAAATAAAAAGCAAGTATGCTATTATTCACAATGTAGTAGCAAACCACTAAGGAGATGAGAGATGATTGTCAGTCATATCATTTAAATTAATAGTTTCAAGTTTACTTATACTTAAGGCACTTCAGATGATAGGAAGGATGGGGAGAATGATAGATGGGGCACTATTCAAGATGTATTGTACATGTAATTTGACATGTCGAATTGAAACCCCTTTGTACAACTTTTTAAAGGGAATATTTTATAAAATACAGATACAAAAGGCACTTGATGCTGAATTTCAGTTTATAGTAGCAAAATTGTTTCATTTCAATGAGAGCATCAATTAAAATGATTTTAAAGTAATTAAGGAAATAATAATACAGAGTGCAGGATATAGCCAAAATCATAAAAGTGTGATCTGAGAGTCTGAGAAGTTGAAGGGTGAGAAATGATATAGTCATTATTGGCAAAAGTCATTATTGGCAAAGTTTGAGTCTTAAAGTCAGACAGACCTGGCTTCCAGTATCGGCTTTTCTATGCTAGGTGATGTTTAGTCTTATATCTTAAATTTGCTTAATATCTTAATTTGCCATTATGCATCTAGATTTGTCCAAGATTTCATTTTTTCTGCTAAGATGGAGCCTAGAACTCTGTATGTCCTAGGCAAGTGGTCTGCCACTAAGCTACATCCCCAGTTCAAGGCATCATTCTTGAAAGCCTATGAGGAAGGACCTACCCCAAAGGCTTGAATTATATTGCCTAAAAGAAAATCATAGCCAGGCTCACGCCTGTAATCCTAACTACTCAGGAGGCTGAGATATAAGGATCATGGTTCAACACCAGCCCAGCCAGGAAAGTCTGGAGACTCTTATCTCCAATAAACCACTAGAAAACTGGAAGTGACACTGTGGCTCAAGTGGTAGAGTGCTCGCCTTGAGCTGAAGAGCGCAGGGACAGTGCTCAAGCCCAGAGTTCAAGCCCCACTACCAAAAAACAAAAACAAAAACAAAACAAAACAAAAAGCATAAGCAGTACAAAGCACTTCAGTGAGAAATGTTGTTCCAGGGTTGGCCTCAGACTACAGGTCTAATTTGACATCTGTGTGTCAGAAATTACGTCATGCTATGCCCAAATGCAGCATTATATAAACCTCTTCCAGTTTTATCTGTAAACGGTTATCCACATTGTCAGGGCATACTGATCTAACCGTGACTGTGACTCTAATCCCTAGTCTGGCTATCAGTGTGACTGAGGTCCACCAAATCTGTTTCCTTAAGCTTTGCCTGTAGCGTACTTTGTCAAGCCAGCCCTCACATCGGGAAAGGAACAAGGAGGGAGGGGGGAATCATGTCAATTCCAGGATGGCTCACAGTATTTCAGCATGGATGTATTCCAGGTCTTCTTGTGAGGCAGATGGAGAAATATCCCATCCACTCCCATCATTTTACTATCCACCAAAACTTTTTTTAAGCACTTTCTTGAACCCAAGAGGCTGAGGAGAACGCGTAGTGTGTGTTCTTCTTAGAGGTCCCAGTCTCATATGGTCCAAGTTGCCCTTTTGTGCTGTGAGCATGCTAGGGTAGGTCATTCAGCAATAAATCCTTCCAGTCAAAACTCAAAGAACAAGCAGGAAAAAAGCTTCATTCTTTTACAGGAGCTCACAAGGCAGATGCAGTGGAAACAACCAACCCCTCCTTAGTCTAAAAGCTACTTTTGCCAAATTGTAATGTTCCTCTTATTTAAATACCCAAGGGAGGCCTGCCTGATCCTTTCAGATTCCTATATTTGGAGTCTTTGTTTCCATGTCAATAGACATGGGGTTTCTAAGCCAGAGTCCCTTTTGCTTTCTCCTATTGAATATTCTCCATGCAGTGGCTTCTTTGAATCCTGCAGTTTCTGTTTATCAAGATAAGTTGAATTTAGCCTGAAAGTTTCAAGAACCTTAATGGATTTGGGTTGGCTATTGGGAAAAGCATTTTAGAGTAGAATAAAGTAGTAGGAGATTTCAAGGCATACAAAAGAGAGAAAAGAGGAGAAACAAGGGACAGGTCAGCTGTAATACCAGCTGTTCCACCCAATCCCATCTTTATACACATCCTCAGCAGGAGCTCCTTTAAGGGAATGCTCCATGCCCCCATTTACACACACACACACACACACACACACACACACACACACACACACACATACACACATACACACACACACACAACACAGAATTCAACTCATTAGGGACTCTGTGGCCTCTCAGAGCTTCCAGCTGTGTTGGAGGAGGTGAACTGACTCCAGCTGCTAAGCACACCCTTGTAGCAGGAAGTTTCTCAAGCATTTTGCCTTATTAACCAGACTAGCAACATGGTACCCCAAGTGATAATGACCTGACAATAGGGCTGCCAAATAAATTACAGGGTGTAGTATTTGGAATATGCACATAGTAAAAAAAAAACAACTCCTCCTTATCTGAAATTCAAATTAACTGGGCATCACATACTTTTATTTGCTAAATTTGGCAAATTAGTTTAGTAAAACCCCATGCAGAGACCATATTGCAGCAGTGTGACTCTAAATTGCTCTTTGAAAATAAAGGTTCCTAAAGCTATAATGACCTGACTCTGGTGTCTCAAACATGGAATAAAAATACCTAGCTACATCTACAAATTCAATGCGATTCCTATCAATATTCCAACCTCATTCTTCAAGGAAATAGAAGCAGCAATCCAAAAATTCATATGGAACAATAAAAGAGCCCGAATAGCAAAAACAATCTTAGTAGAAAGAACAGTGCTGGAGGAATATCAATTCCAAACTTCAAACTCTACTACAAAGCTACAGTAATCAAAACAGCTTGGTACTGGCACAAGAACAGACCTCAGGACCAACGAAATAGAATTGAAAACCCCAGAAATGAACCCACAGACCTATAGCCACCTAATCTTTGACAAGAGAGCTAAAGAAATAGAATGGTGCTAGCAAAATTGGTTAAATACATGTAGAAAACTAAAACTATGTATCACCCTGAACCAGAATCAACTCCAAATGGATCAAAGACCTCAAAGTCAAAGTAGACTGCATGAAAACATTACAGGAAAGAATAGGAGAAACTCTAGGGCTTCTTGGCACAGGCCGAAATTTTCTTAATAGAGACCCAGAAGCACAACAAACCAAAGAAAGGTTGGACAAATGGGACTGCATACTGCATGAAACTGAAGAGCTTCTGCAAGGCAAAGGACATAGCAAGATCAAGAGAAAGTCCACAGACTGGGAGAAGATCTTCACTAGCCATACAACGGACAAGGGTCTCATATCTAAAATATACTTAGAACTCAAAAAACTAAATCCCCCAACAACAAATCCTCAAAGAAACAACTGCCCAATTAATAAATGGGTTAAAATGCCGGGGGCCGGTGGCTCACGCCTGTAATCCTAGCTACTCAGGAGGCTGAGATCTGAGGATCGAGGTTCAAAGCCAGCCCAGGCAGGAAAGTCCGTGAGATTCTTTTTTTTAATTATTGTGAAAATACTATATAGAGGGGTTACAATTACATGGGCAAGATAATGAGTACATTTCTTATCAAGCATTATAGCCTCCTCCTTTGTTTCCCCTTCCCATCCCTTCCCATCCTCCCCCAGCCCACCCACCCATTCCTCCCAGCTCCCTCCTTCCCCCCCCCATCCCCCTACCCCCGCACAAAAGTTGTAAAGTTCATTTTCGACATAATGACTTGTACATCTCATTGTTGCAATGGGTCCACCTGTATCCTTATTTAAACGATTTTTTTTTCCCCTTCCCCTCCACAAGTTATACCGACATCAAATACAGTGAAAGCAGGGGTTATACCATGGGGGAGGGACATACAAAGCAACAAAGAAATAATCTCATAAATGTGTTAGAAACAATCACATGAAAGAAAAAAAATTTGAATACATATCTTAGGGTTCATTTCCCTAACATCACCTTATCTGACCTTTTCTGCTTGACTCCAATAAACCACTAGAAATCCGGAAGTGGCGTTGTGGATCAAGTGGTAGAGTGCTCGCCTTGAGCTGAAGAGTGCAGGGACAGCGCCCAAGCCCAGAGTTCAAGCCCCATGACTGACCAAAAACAAAATAATAAAAATAAAGGGGCTAAAGACTTAAAGAGAGACTTCTTTGAAGAGGAAATAAGAATGGCCCATAGACACATGAAGAATCGCTCAACCTCTCTAGCCATAAAAGAAATGCAAATCAAGGCAACCTTGAGATTCCACCTCACCCCAGCTAGAATGGCTATAATCAAGAAATCTATTAACAACAGATGCTGGAGGGGATGTGGACAGAAGGGAACCTTACTGCATTGTTGGTGGGAGTGTAAACTTGTTCAGCCACTCTGGAAAGCAGTATGGAGGTTCCTCAAAAGGCTCCACATAGAGCTCTCCTATGACCCAGCAATCCCACTTTTGGGCATTTACACAAATGTTCACAAACAAGGTGATACCAAAGCTACCAGCACACCCATGTTTATCGCAGCATTATTTACCATAGTTAAAATATGGAACCAACCCAGATGCCCCTCAGTAGATGACTGGATCAAGAAAATGTGATATGTATATATACAAAGGAATTCTATGCCTCCATCAGAAAAAATGGCATTGCTTCTTTTGTTAGAAATGGAAAGACTTGGAAGTGGCGCTGTAGCTCAAGTGGTAGAGCGCTCGCCTTGAGCTGAAGAGCTAAGGGACAACGCTCAGGCCCAGAGTTCAAGCCCCATGACCGACAAAAAAAAAAAAAAAAAGAAATGGAAAGACTTGGAAAAAATTATATTAAGTGAAGTAAGCCAGGCCCAAAGAAACATAGGTCCCATGGTTTCCCTTGTTTGCAATGACTAGTACATGTCTGGCCAAGCAAAGTAGGTCAAAGGCTATGTACATATGACCATATGAGATAATGTTAAGCAAAATGAACCCCAAGAGAGGGACACAAGAGGTTTTTCTTTTCTCTTTCTTGCTAGTGTTTTTAATGCACTTACAATATACTATGTGATTCTTTTTTTTCTATTGTATGTTCTTCTCCCATGGTAAAACCCCTGTTTTCACTGGATTTGATGATGGTCCTCTGCACCTTGTAATATAGTTTTGTAATTTGAGGATGGGAAGGGATATTGCAGAATGCTTAAATGAGGATGCAGGCTGACCCATTGTGACAATGAGATGTACAGGACACTATATGGAAAATGAACTTTGCAATGTCAGGGTGGGGGTGGGAGGAGTTAGGGAGGTGGGGAGGGAAGGGATGGTAGGGGGAAAATAAAGGAGGAGGTAACAATGCTCACTATGAAATGTACTCATTACCCTACTCATATAACTGTAATCCCTCTGTACAACATTTTTACAATTAAAAAAACTATTATCATGCAATTTAATAAATATGAATGACAGGAATGAAAAAAAAAAAAAACACCTAGCTACTTTTCCCATGTTGGGAGCAGCTAGCTAACTCCCTGTCTCCAATTCTCACTTTCTCTAGGTTACCCGTCCAATTTTCTCACACAAAATGATCTCTTCCCAAGGGAAGAGTTCTGCTACCTACAAGTTTTAGAACAATGTGTACAATGTCTCTGTAAGTTGCTAGGAAGTAGACGAGGATCATTTAGAAGTCCCTGAAATTTTTCTGCGATCACTCCCTATAGAACTAGCAGAGATGAGGACAATGAGAGAGAACTGCTGCCCAGCCTCTCTCCAGTGACTTCTCAGTCTGCAAACCTGCAACCTGAGTCAGTAGTACTGTTCATGGAAGCTATCATTTGCTCACAAAGACAATCTGATAGGTCTAGTAAAATGAAAGAAATTTAAGAGGAGATTATGAATAATCACAAAAGTAGCATCTTGCATGAAGTGAAACATATTCACTCACATGCCACAAACTGAAGTATACACACAGAATGCTTTGAAGACTGTTGGATTCATTCTTGTTTACTAGCCTCCAGGCATTACTACATAGACTAGATTGGGAAAGATGCTGACTGATATAGAGGCTTAGATAGTGTATATATATCCCCATATTGAAGGCTCTTCCTCCCAATGCCACAGTGGCATACACAATACACAGTAAGCATAAGCAAAGTGCCACCTCCTGAAAGAGACTATCTGAAAGGAATTGCAGGCCTAGAGACTCTTCTCTACAATTATCAGTTTTAAATTAAGCTTTAACTGAAGAATTTTGTCTGGCTATGGCACTGCCCCCACCCCAAGAGGTCCAGGCCTGAAGGTTCTCACCATTTATTCATCTCATCAACAAACATTTAGTAAAATTCTACTGTGTCAGCTTAGCTATTTATGTGATCAATAATACCCAAATTCAAGGATCAGAGGGTACAATGGGAGATATAGACAAGGAAATGAGCAACTACAGTACATGAGGTATATAAAAGCACAAAGGAGCTGGGCACGATGGCTCATGCCTATAATCCTAGCTACTCTGGAGGCTGAGATCTGATGATCATGCATCAAAGCCAGCCTGGGCAGGAAATTTCATGAGACTTTTATCTCCAGTTAACCACCAAAAACTAGAAGTGTCACTGTGGCTCAAGTGGTAGACCACTCACCTTGAGCTGAAATGCTCAGGGACAGTGCCCAGGCCCAGAGTTCAAGCCCCACAGCTGACAAAAAGTAAAGCATAAAGGAGGTGCACCTCATCTATTCCAAGATTGGCAAAGGACCTTCATGAAAAATAGTGGCTTTTCTGAGACCTAAAGTAAGAGGTTTAATGGAAAAGTATGTTCAAAACAAAAGAAACATGTCTCAATGACCAGCAAGAAGACTGCACAGCAGCAGGAGGGAAACAATAGCATAATATCAAGAACAGACTATGTGCTGATGCTGTGCTGTGTGTAGATATGCATTCTCTCATGTGAGCTTCATAGCATACCTCAGATGAGGCACAAAGAGATTAAGTACTTTACCCAAAGTCTGAGAAGTGATAAAGACAGGAATTAAATCCCAGCTGTCTAGGTCCAAAGCTCACATTATTAAACCCACTCTATAATGTCCTGATTCAGAACTCAAATGGATGAAACAAATAGGACTTCAACATAGAACTCTACTCTGCACTCCTGGAGCCACCAGCTCCACCTATAGGTTCCAATCCATGCCAGCCTATGACCCTTCTCTGGTCTCAGAACCTCTATCAAATCTCTGATGTCCTTTCTTCCTTCCTTCCTTCCTTTCTTCCTTCCTTCCTTCCTTCCTTTCTTTTTTTTTCTTCCTTTCTTTCTTTTTTTTGTTGGTTAGTCATAGGGCTTAAATTCAGGGTCTGCTCACTGTCCCTGGGCTTTTCTACTCAAGGCTAGCCCTCTACCACTTTTATTCAACAGTGCCACTTCTGATTTTCTGGTTGTTAATTGAAAATAAGAGTTTCACGGACTTTCTAGCCCAGTCTGGCTTTGAACAGTGATCCTCAGATCTCAGCCTCTTGAGTAGCTACAGTTAGAGCCATGAGCCACCATCACCTGGCTAGTGTCTGATTTCTTACTAATTGCTCATACTCAGTCATGACTCTACCAGTTAGTTCCCTGGCAGTGTATCAGATTCCCAGAGCAAAAGATGACTCCACAATTCTGAAAGCTACAGCCTTTCTTGCCTCTAAACCCCAGTCTCTAAACCCACAGCTACCACACTATGCCTGCTTTCTGCATTTCTTTCCATTTTACTTTCATGGGCATCCCCAGATTGCTTTAGTGCTCCATGTCTCTCTAACTGGTTTCTGGTATCTAACCGTCTTCAGTTGAGCCAAACTGCAAATTGGAGAGATTTGTGAATGTAGGAAAGGCAACTGTGTGAGAGTCTCACTGAGCTGAGAAATACTGGAATATGTGTAGGGCAAGGGCTGAAAGCCTAAAAGTATAGTTGTCACTCCTCCAATACATTATTCTGATAGCTAGGTGAGGAATGAAATCTGTCAAAGAGAACTGTCAAGGAAAAGTCAGGAAAAACAAGAGGATGGAAGAGAAAGATGTATATAGTTTTATACTAGAGTACATTTCTACTAGAAATTGTAGTATACAGAATCTGAAAGCAAAAGGAAGAAAGTCTTGTAGGTAGAGAAATGGAGCCAACCAAATCTCAGTCTCCTGTTAAGCTAGGATGACAGTTATATGTCATTATGTGTGTGGCTATTGAGATGAGAGGGTCTCATAAAATTTTTTCCTGCACTAGTCTTGTACTTTGATCTTCCCCATTTCTAGCACTTGATTAGTTAGTAATAAAGGCACCACATATGGCTTCAAATTCTTACTCCTTGTTAATCTGAGGTGTGAAAGGGACAAAAATTATTAACTTGATAGTAGAGATAGAGTCTGTACTTGAGAATCAGCAAGAAATGCTACCAACATGCATCATAGTGAGAGACAGACCTTTTGTTTAGCCCATTCCAGTACTTCATTGATAGGCAAGAAACAGATTCCCAATGCCAATTTCTGCCATGGATTTCCTCAATTTGCTTCTGCTTTATAGAAAGATATGAGATATAGAAAAATTGGAATACACAGTAATGGCATGCCTAATACTACTTTATTTTAAAAAAGAAAAAGAAAAAGAAAGGAAATGGAACCAAAAGGTAAGATCAAGAGTGCCCATGGCTCATGCCTATAATCCAACTATTTGTGAGGCAAAGATCTGGAAGATTGCAGTTCAAGGCTAGCCCAGCCAAAAAGTTAGCAAGAAACCAATCTGAACCAACAAAAGCTGGGTATGTTGTTATGTACCTTCCATCCCACCTACATGGGAAACAAAAATTAGATTACAGTCCAGGCTGGTCCAGGCATAAACTCAAGATACTATCTAAAATACATTAAAGCAGAAAGGGCTGGGGGAATGCATGACTCAAGTAGTAGAGAACCTGTCTAACAAGCCCGAGGCCCTGAGTTCAAACCTCAGTACTATTAAAAACCCATGGCCCACACACAAACTTGTTATCTACTATTTATTAGGTGCTACACTGTAAAATTACTGGCTACTTTACAGTCCCTATAATATAGGAACCAACTAAAGAGATCCTTTTTTTACATTTTTGTATATTTTTATTTTTTAATTGTCAAGGTGATGTACAGAGGTTACAGTTACATAAGTAAGGTAATAAGTACATTTCTTGTCAAATTTGTTACCCCTTCCCTCGTTTTCCCTTACTTTCCCTAGCACCAAATTGTACAGATCATTTCCAACATATTGTCTTGTGAATATCACTGTTGCATTGGCTCCCCCCTTGTCCTATGTCTCACCATTCTGTTGTTCCCCTACTCCAAAGTTATGGGCAGCTCTTCAGCTGATGTGAGAAGCAACATTCAAACCAGAGCTTCTCATGTCTTAATGTACACATGATCACCCTGAGACTTTGTTGAAATTCAACGTCTAACTCAGTAAGCTTGAGGTGGTATCCACTATTTGAATTGCCAACAAGCTGCCAGGTATTATTTAACACTGCTAGTTGGGGGACACACTAATGCTGCTAGCTAAAGTGTCTCTTTGTAGCCTGTGAAAAGATTAAATAAATACAAAAGAATCACATTGGTCTTACATTTGATAAATCTGGCAATCCTAAACAGAATAGATGAATAAACAAACTTTCTGCAGTCTTTAACAAGAACAAAAGTAAAAATTGCACAGGTCAAGAGACAGATATTTTCCCCCAGTTTCCTTCAGCTACTTATTGTCCCTTAGATATGTAAAATGTCATGTGTGGCTTTCAGACGTAAAGAAAAAAATTGTTTTGGATTGAAGTAGCACTATAAATATTATCATATCTTCACAGTTCATATCAATTTCCAGATTCTTTGTCAGGTTGCTTTACAACATTGTAGACTTCTAAAGCTATTTCTTCATTTTGCAGGGTAGGAATCTAAAGCTAACTGGACAAGTCATTCAACCTGCTCAAATTCACCTAGCTACTTAGTAACAGAACTGGACTAGAACCACTCAATGAGCCCAGTGCTGTCTCTACTGAAAGGATTTGTTAAAATATTGTCTGAACAGGGGATTGAGCTTAAATTAACTAGTCACAAGTGATCCACATGCCTTGTTTATGGAAAGCTTGTTGCAAGTTCTTTGTTTTGTTTTATTTTGGGTCCGGTCGTGGGCCTGAACTCTGAGCCTGGGCGCTGCCCCTCAGCTCTTCAGCTCAAGTCTAGCACTCTACCACTTGAGCCACAGCGCCACTTCTGGCTTTTTTTTGCTTATGGGTGCTGAGGAATCAAACCCAGGGCCTCAAGCATGCAAGGCAAGCGCTTTACCACTGAGCCACCTTCCCAGCCTTGTTGCAAGTTCTTTAGATGAAAACAAACATTGTTTGGGACTGAAGAAGAAATTCTTCAAGTTTCTGGTCATGCAAACAACTACATATCTTTTGAGGCCTAGATTACCATTTGTTTATAAATTTGTTGGGCTCTGTGGTAGATAGGAAGGGATTATTTAGAAACTTTAGTCCTGACAGGTGCCAATGGATCACACCTGTAATCCTACCTACTAAGGAGACTAAGATCTGAGGAATGCAGTTCAAAACCAGCCCAGTATGGAAAGTCCATGAGTTTCTTATCTCAATTAATCATCAAAAAGCCAGAATTAAAGGTGTGTCTCAAGTGAAAATGCTAAGGAACAACATCCAGGCCCTAAGTTCAAGCCCCAGTACCAGCACAAATAAATAAACCATTGTCCCTGTTTGTGGAAGGCATTTGACTCTAATAAGTAGAAGCATACCTGTAAACAAGTAAGTATATAGAAAGGACATAATAAAAAAGACAAAATTCTGCAGAAAGGAAGCTATAGTCAAAAAAGGAAAAGTAGTTCAAGTTAAACACTGGTAGTAAGGCACAAAACAATGACATAGTCAGAGTTCAGTAGAAAAAGGGAGAGATGAAGTTCTGTGAGCTACAGAGGTGATGGAAGGCTTTTAAGTGAATTAAATCTAGAAGTGAGCCTTATGTCATCTATAACCAAAATCATAACCAAAAAGGATGGACTGCAGCATGAGCAAATGTATAGGTACAGGAATATTAAGTTTAAACTGAATACTAAAGTAGTAACAAAAAGTAAATCTATAACTACAACTCAGTAGCACAATGAAGTAATAGTGAACAGTCTCTAGTATAAATACAGAATGTGAATCTATATGTGCCAAGACAAAAGCCTCTATTTGTGACAATGTCACATAAGCAGCCAAATGCAAATATTAAGAAAATAAGTCTCTAACAATGTTATATTAGACCTTTCATGCATTGCCTTGCTTAGCATGCTATATGTATTAAAATGTGTCAAATTGTAGCATGAAGTCATCAAAGCTTTTACATAATTATTAATCAAAGTACAGTTAACCCTGTGGCAAACCAATTGAATTTTTGAAACGAAGCATGAAGTAATTCTTTTCCATATGAAATTGATGAGTATTGTGACTAAGGCGGAGAAGATACTAAAGCTACAGGGTTATAACTCAAAGTTATTAGACCTCTTGGCAAAATAAGGACAAGACACTTTATTGGCATGAAGCTTGTAAAACCAGGCACAACATTAATGACAAAATGACTTGCAGTAAGCAGAATGAGCTATGGGCAAAGTTCCTATAACAAACAATATCATAGGCTATCCATAATATCTATGGCACATGATGTAGATCACTATCACAGGTGGATGCCAGCAAATATTTTTCTACAGTCAGACGAAACCACTGATGTGCAACTCTTGGCATAGCTGCAGCACACAACACACACACACACACACACACACACACACACACACACACACACACACACACACACACACACACACACACACACACACACACACACACACTCAAAAGAAGTGTTCCATGACTATTCTTGTTTTTGACCCTGACACTGCATACTGTAAAGAAACAGTATTTAAAGAAAACTTCTTATTTTTTAAGAGAATCACAAATTTGCAAATAGCTGTAAGAAATAATGCAAAGAGAAATCATGTACCATTTGTCCAGCTCCTCCAAGGATCCTACTGGTTTCTCTTTTATAACCACACCCAGTATCCTCACTTTTACCTACTCCTTAATTCCTGGGAACCACTAATCTGTTCTCCAATTCTTTAATTTTTCAAGAAGTTATACATTTCACATCACATAATATATAGCCCTTGGGAATTGCCTATATAACTCACTATGATTCTTTTAGATCTATTGAAGATGTTGCATGTATCAATAAATTATTGGTGAGTAGTGTTCCAAGATATAAATGTACCAGACACAGTTTAATTATTTGTATGTTGAAAGATATCTGGGTTTGTTTCCAGTTTGGGGCCATCACAAATAAATTTTCTGTAAATATTTGTATATAGGTTTTTGTATGAATGTAAGTCTTCATGTCTATGAAATAAATGCCTGAGTGAGCAATTGTTGTGTTGTATAGTAGTGATATGTTTCACTTTATGAGAAAGTGCCTAAATCTTCCCCAGAATGGGTACACCACCCTATAAAAGGAAAGGTTTTTAACTTAATGAACAATTTTTTGTCAATCATGATGAAGATTAGAAAAAGTCAATTCTGAAAAGCATTATTCTTAAGCACAGCCCAAAATATGTTGCTATGGAAATAATAGAGGTTTCACACAAATGCCAAGTCATTCAATGCTTGATTCATTAGCAGTTAGTGATCAGCACTATGTCCTTTCACCATGATTCACTGTTTAAGATAACAATAAAATAGCAAATGTAATAAAAATGCGGCCCCTATGAGTATTTATTCCCCATAGGAAAAGAGAGGAGGCACAAGAGAGGGTAATGGGGGTGGGGATTAAATATGATCAAAACTAATTATATGCATATATGGAAATGTCATAATGAAACTCATTATTTTGTACAATTAAAATTGTTTCTAAAAAGTGCAAAAACATTACATCTTCACAGCCTGTTGAGTAAAGATATGAGCAGCAAATAACCACTTGTCCACACTAGCATGTCAGCTATTAAGAGAAACTTCTTTCCCAAACATTTGATTATACAATAGATGGCAGGGGGTAGGGGAGACACTTAATAGTACTACTAAAGACCACTACTAACATTTAAAATTCCTTGCTTGACAGGTGTTTCATAGTTGTATACTCAGAAACTAAAAGAAGCTGAATTATCAAAAGGTCAGATAAGTTGATGTTAGGTGAAATGAACCCCAAGATAAGTATTCAAATGTTTTTTTTTTCTTTCTTGCGATTGTTTCTAACATATTTATAAGATGATTTCTTTGTTGCTTTGTATGTCCCTCCCCCACAGTATAACCCCTGCTTTCGTTGTATTTGGTGTTGGTATAATTTGTGGAAGGGAAGGGCAAAAACAAACCGTTTAAATAGAGATACAGGTGGACCCATTGCAACAAAGAGATGTACAAGTCATAATGTTGAAAAATGAACTTTACAGCTTTGGCGGGGTGGGGGGGGGCGGAAAGGGAGGAGATGGGAGGGGGGAACAAAGGAGGAGGCAACAATGCTTGATAAGAAATGTACTCATGGGGCTGGGAAGGTGGCTCAGTGGTAGAGCGCTTGCCTTGCATGCATGAGGCCCTGGGTTCGATTCCTCAGCACCACAGTAGCAAAAAGAAAAAAAGCCGGAAGTGGCGCTGTGGCTCAAGTGGTAGAGCGCTAGCCTTGAGCTGAAGAGCTGAGGGACAGTGCCCAGGCTCAGAGTTCAGGCCCATGACTGGACCAAAAAGAAAAGAAAAGAAAAAAAAAGAAATGTATTCATTACCTTGCCCATGTAATTATAAGCCATCTGTACAGTATTTTCACAATAAAATTTTTTAAGAAGCTGAATTATTAAAATAACCAGGATATTTAAGAAAAACCAATGGGACAAACAAATTTTTGTTTTTTGGTTGGTCATGGGGCCTGAACCCTGGGCCTAGGCACTGTCCCTCAGCTCTTTAGCTCAAGGCTAGCACTCTACCACTTGAGCCACAGCACCACTTCTGGCTTTTTCTGCTTATGTGGGGCTGAGGAATCAAATCCCAGGCAGGCCTCATGCATGCATGACACGTACTCTACCTCTAAGCCACCTTCCCAGCCCCAGTACAAACAATTTTATCACCAAAGATTTAATTCTCCACCAGGTGCCAATGGCTTATGCCTATAGTGCTAGCTACTCAGAAAGCTGAAATCTGAGGATCGAGGTTCAAAGCCAATGTAGTTGGAAAAGTCCCTAAGACTCTTATCTCCAATTAACTAGCAAAGAGCCAGAAATAGAACTGTGTCTCAAATGGTAAAGTGCCAGCCTCGATTGAAGGAGTCCACAGACAGCGCCAAGTCCCTTAATTCAAGTCCCAGTACCAGAAAAATAAACCAAAAAGAATCAACTCCTATTGTCCAATTCATAACTTCATAATGCACCCTTGCACTAACTTTTCCTCTTGACTCTCCCTCCTATCCTATACCTGTTTCCTGTTGTATGTTGCTATAACAAGATATTTGGACTGGATACTATATGAACAAAAGAAGTTTATTTAAACCATAATTTTAGATGTTGGAAATCCAAAATCTGGCAGCACTATTGGTTAAGTTTCTGTCAAAGAGATTATGACAAACTGTATCACAGTGGCAGGAGCACACATAAAAGACAGCACATTGCAAGACAGGAAAGCAGAACAATTCAGGGGTCAGGCTATATTTTTTTTATTTGCTTAGTTGGTTTGGTTCAGTTTGGTTTGGTTTGGTACTAGTCCTGGGGCTTGAACTCAGGGCCTGGGCACTGTCCCTGAGCTTATTTTGCTCAAGGCTAGTGCTCTACCACTTGAGCCACAGATCCAATTCTGCCTTTTTTCATAATTAATTGGAGATAAGAGTCTCATGGAATGTCCCTTTCCAGGCTGGCTTCAAACTGTGATTTTTAGGTCTCTGCCTCTTGAGTAGCTAGGATTTCAGACGTCAGCCACCAGCACCCAGCCAGGCTCTTTTTATAACAATTTGCTCTCATGGACACTAACTGAAGTCCTGCAAGAACTATACTAAGCCCTTCCTTGGGTAAGCCCCATGACTTAAATATCTCACTTTAAACCTCACTTTTTAAAGCTTCTACAACTTCAACTCTTCCACACAGGAGATCAACCTCAACTCTTCCACACAGGAGATCAAGTTTTCAGCATGAAACTTTAAGGAACAAACTATATCTAAACCACAGCATAGCTCAAATATACTAACTATACCAAATTCTTGCCTCAGATTCTGCTCCGGGAGAACCCAAATTAAACAGGTATTTATCAAATTTTGCCATCTTTATTGCACTTGTTCTAGAGTATTTAAAAGCATTATAAAGTATTTTCAAAATTTGATATTTGATATTTAATTTTTTATTATTATTGTAAAAGTGATGTACAGAAAGGTTACAGTTACATTGGGTAATGAGTACATTTCTTTTTGAACAATGTAACCCCTTCCCTCACTTTCTCCCAGTTTTTCCCTCCTGCCCCCTCCACAAGTTGAATTATTCATTTTCAACATAGTGTCTAGTATCACTGATGCATTTGTTCACTCTCTGTCCCACCATTTCTGTGCTCCTTCCTTATCCTCCCCAAAACAGACAAACTTACAAACAAGACAACAAACAAGTACAGAAAACACAAACAGCAACAAAGGAGAAAAAATAACAAAACTCTTCTTTCCATTTCTTGGAGTTCATTTCAATAAATACCATTTTATATGATCATATATACATAGCTGTTGAGCCTTTGTCATCCTCTCCTAAGAATATTCTCCTTTAGTCTCATTGTGAATGTCTAGAGTCCTGTATAAAAATTTGACATTTTAAAATTTAATCTGTTTTAAAGGAAGGAAAGCAATCAACTCAATATGAAAGCTAATCTTCAGTCAAGCTGACACATCTGCATAGTTTGGTGAAATATTGTTGCTAAATACCATCTTGTTCCCTGATAAAAAATAATTACTCATTATATGAATGTGTGTGTGTGTGTGTGTGTGTGTGTGTGTGTGTGTGCATGTGTGCATGCACATGCACCCATAAACTCAGGGCCTGGTTGCTTCCCTGAGCTTTTGGGCTCAAGACTGCACTCTATTATCCCGACCCACAGGACTTCAACAAGGATGGTGAACCTAAGCGAGAAGGAATGAAGGGACAAGAGACACGAAGAAAGACAGCAAGACAAGGATTCTGATCAAGCTGCCATTTTTTTTATTTTTCACACAAGGGTATTTATATGCTTGGACTTAGGGCGTGGTGCAGAGGTGGTCGTGAGTAGCTGCAGGGTGTTTACTTTAGGGTGTGGTGAAAAGGTGGGATTCTGTAAACTCAACCTCAGGTTGTTCCAGTGAGATAGTTAATCCTATTATGTTTGAGAGACTTAACTTTTGGTTCCCAACACTCTATCACTTAAGCCACACCTCCACTTCCAGCTTTTTAGGGAGTTAATTGGAAATAAAAGCTCATAAACTTTCCAGCCCAGATTGGCTTTGAACCATTATCCTCAAATCTCAGCCTCCTGAGTAACTAGGATTACAGGCATGAGCCACCAGTGCCTAGCTTAAGTATATGATTTTAAATAACATTTTAATGTGACAGTGAAAACAATGCTCCTTTTTTGTTTTACTTTTAATTAGCATACAACAATAGCACAGGGGGTTCATTGTGACAATTCCATAGATGCATAGGGTTTCCTTTTAAATTGCGTTTACCAGTCTCTGTGTGGGCAAAGTGTCTATTACGTGGCTCTTGGAAATTACAAAAATTTCTGACTATGGAAGGAATCCCTAGGAAATTCACAGGAAACTATTAAGCTTAAGAAAATTTATGCTAATACATGTACATACATGTGTACCTATTTTTCTAAAGAAAAAAGTATATCTTATGAAATTCTAAAAGCAGTGTTTAACCAAAAAAAAATTAAAAAATTAAGAACTACTGTTGAAAGATTGTCAAACTCCATGACTTTTGAGTAAAGATTGTTTTATTGTACAGAGGGAGCCCTCTGGCATTGTCATTCTGTATAGCTGATCAAATCGTGCAGCTAATCTTGTTTTATGAATTGATATGATTACAATGAGAGTATTTTGCTTCCCAAGGTCTAGTTTATAATAGTACATCTCTTTCCTCAAGATCTAGTTTATATTGCTTTTTTTTCCTTTTTAAGGCCTTGTTCTCAACATCTGGATTCAATGATCTGGCCCCAATTTTCAAAGCTATCTCTCCTAGCCTCAAAGAACTTTTGGGACTTTGCCAATTAACAGGAAAAGGATTTAGATTACAGTATGTGCTTTTTCCAGACTAGCCTTAGTTCAACCAGATAGCTCTCTTCCCTTAACTGGTGCACTTCCAGGAACGCATGAGATTCGGGTCCAGCTGTCAATGAAGCAATTCCTTCCACCTGCATCTTGTCCAGCCCCTAAATTACTAACTCAGAAAGGAAGTTGGAAAGTTAAAGAGACACACTTTTTCTAAAAAGACTTAATTAGGTTTGGCATTTGGGTTTTGTGTTTCTTTTTTCTTCCCTATTAACAAAGAACTATTTGTACACCATAAATACAAGCAGGGGAAGAAAATTACATCTTAAAATCATTGCCACTTAAAAACCAAGACAAAAATGGTACAGGTGGCTTTTTAAAAGGAGGAAGAAAAAAACCTTCCACATAAGCCCTTTTCTTGAATAGGCCTCTAACTAGCCTTGGTGCAGCTGCAAGGACGTGTCTAATGTTCCTGTGATTTATTACTCTAAAAGGATATTCTCAGCCATCATCTGCAGAGGATGTAGACCAGGAGGCTAAGAACATATTGGAATGGGCTAAATTTTCCATGTGGTTTCCATTTTCTTTTTGATTGTATACTGCAAGTCATTTTATTTTAAAAAAAAAAGATTTTTTAGCTGCCACAAATATCACAAAAGCTCCCTAGGGTAGCTTGCAGGAGGCCTCAGCTAAGAAATAAAACTACTAGAAAGCAGAGGAGCTCAAAATATCCTGCATATTGTCCTAGTACTTGGTACAAAATATCTTCCCTGAGCTATAGACCTGTGACTGCTATGGGGAGTCCCTGGACTAAGTCACAATAGTAAAGAAGAGCTAACATCAACTTGAGTATTATGTGATGGGAAATGTTCTGAACTATTTACATTGGCTACTTCATTTGATTTTCAATTCATCATTTATTTCATAAATGAGGAAACTTCAGCTGATAAGGTCACAAATCCTGTATGCAAAAAACTAGGATTACATCCTTGATGTGACTCCCATAGTAGTGCTTTTAATCACCACATAATGTTAACTACTTCCCTTCCATTTCTTCTAGGATTCTCTCCTTTGTCACAAACATAATGTAATATTAGGTAAGTGCCTCACTGTGTATGAAAATTTCCATTTTATCCATGGAAATTTAAATTTGCCATCAAATCTTTCAGTGAAATTGTGGTATGATGAAGAGCATTTCAAATACTCTTGATACTGTTTGTTACTTCTTTCTTTTACATATTCACATAAACAAACACATACCCTCTTAATTCTACTAGTTCAACTAAACTGTACTCACTATGTGCCAAACACCATATTACTTCATATCTTTTCACTTGATTCTCCACAGTAACCAGTGCAGCTAATATGAGTCCTCTTGTTTCACATATGAAAAAAATCTGAGCTTCCAAAAAATTCTAGCATTGACTAAAGCAAATGTGAGTTCAGACCACTGCATTATCCTTTCACTCTTTTTAACAGTGACATGTGGATAGTACATACCAGCGAAACCATGTAGTGAGAATGGGACCTTACCTCTATAGTGTTCCTTCTCAAATCCCACAACCTCAGTATTATCATGAGAAAAACATCAGACCAATACCACAAATACTACCTCATGTCTTCCAAACTGCCAAGGGCATCAAAAGTAAGGACAGAATCCAGGTAATATCTACAAAATTAATGGAGTTACGGAACTCCAAAATACCACCCCTCTACAATGCAAGGAATAAACTGGCAAAAGCCATCAAAATCAACTTTCAACTGTAGATGCTAATCAAAAGCTTGTAGAAGCAGTAGTATGCTTTATCAAGAGAGCTTTGTGACATTTTGACTTACCCCATTCCCCAGCTCAGCAGCAGCACTGAAAAGAACAGCTATCATTCCTGGTATAAGTACCCTACGATGGAGAAGCATAGTACGCCTTATTCTCAAAAAGTTGTGATTGCCTGTAGAAAACTAAAGCTAGATCCTTATATATCACCCTGCACCAGAATCAACTCCAAACGGATCAAAGACCTCGAAGTCAAAGCAGACACCTTAAGAAGATTACAGGAAGGAACAGGAGAAACTATAGGGCTCTTTTCTTAATAAAGACCCAGAAACACAACAAACCAAAGAAAGGTTGTACAAATGGGATGGCATGAAACTGCAGAGATTCTGCATGGTAAAGGACATAGCTAGCAAGATCAACAGAAAGCCCACGAACTGGGGGAAGATCTTCACTAGCCATACAACGGACAAGGGTCTCATATCTAAAATATACTTGGAACTCAAAAAATTAAATCCCCCTACAACAAGTCCTCAAAGAAACAACCGCCCCATTAATAAGTGGGCTAAAGACTTAAAGAGAGACTTCTCTGAAGAGGAAATAAGAATGGCCAATAGACACATAAAGAAATGCTTAATTTCTCTAGCCACAAAAAAAATGCAAATCAAGACAATGTTGAGATTCCACCTCATCCCAGATAGAATGGCTATAATCAAGAAATCTATTAACAAGATGCTGGAGGGGATGTGTCCAGAAGGGAACCCTACTGCATTGTTGGTGGGAGTGTAAACTTGGTCAACCACTCTGGAAAGCAGTATGGAGGTTCCTCAAGAGACTACACATAGAATTCCCCTATGACCCAGCAATCCCACTTTTGGGGAATTACCCAAACAATCACAAACAAAGCCAGCGACCAGGACAACTATGTTTATCACAGCATTATTCACCATAGCTAAGATATGGAACCAACCCAGATGCCCCTCAGTAGATGAATGGATCAAGAAAATGTGGTATATTTATACAATGGAATTCTCTGCCTCCATCAGAAAGAATGACATCACCCCATTTGTTATGAAATGGAAAGACTTGGGAAAAATTATATTAACTGAAGTAAGCCAGGCCCAAAGAAACATAGGTCCCATGGTCTCCCTTATCTGAAATAACTAGTATATGTCTAGGACAAGCAGAAAAGGTCAAAACCTATGTACATATGACCATATAAGCCGGGTGCTGGTGGCTCAAGCCTGTAATCCTAGCTACTCAGGAGGCTGAGATCTGAGGATGGCGGTTCAAAGCCAGCCCAGGCAGGAGAGACCGTGAGACTCCTATCTCCAATAAACCACCAGAAAACTGGAAGTGGTGCTGTAGCTCAAGTGGTAGAGCGCTCGTCTTGAGCTGAAGAGCTGAGAGACAGCGCCCAGGCCCAGAGTTCAAGTCCCACGACCGACCAAAAAAAAAAATGACCATATAAGATGATGCTAAGCAAAATGAACCCCAAGATAGGGACACAAGAGGTTTTATCTTTCTTGCTGTTGTTTTTAATGTACTTATAATATACTATGTGATTTTTTTTGTTTCTCTTGTATGTTCTTCCCCCATGGTATAAGTCCTGTTTTCATTGTATTTGATTCCAATGCCCTGCATCTTGTATATACATTTTTCTAATTTGGGGAGGAGAAGGGAAATAACAAAAAGCTGAAATAAGGATACAGTTTGATCCATTGTAACAATGAGATGTACAAGACACTATGTTGAAAATGAACTGCACAACTTGGGGCGGGGGGAGGAGTTAGGGAAGTGGCAAGGGAAGGGATGGTAGGGGGAAGGAGGAGGTAACAATACTCAATAGGAAATGTACTCATTACCTTACTCATGTAACTGTAACCCCTCTCTTCAGTATCTTTACAATAAAAAATATATATTAAAAAAGTTGTGTGTGTTTGATGGTTCCTACAATTCCTTGCCATATCAACTCAAACTTCATGCCTTTATTTAGTCTAACTCCAACTGCCAGGACTGAGGTAACTACACGGGGGAAAACTATTGAAAATGATTTAAGAAAAATATATAAATCGTTACCACCTGCAACAAGGTTTACAACACTAGATGAACCCAAAATCTTGAAAGAAAGGGTGAAGAACAAACTGCTTTAAGGAATAAACTCCTCTAAATAAGTAAATATGTTATGGGGGGGTGGGCAAAGAGGGGCAAAGGAATGGAAGGAGGAGGGATGAGCAAATGTAATCATTATATTCTATGTATACTATATAAAAAAAATGAACCATGTAACTTGAGGGTAAGGATGGGAGGGGAAAAATGGGGAACAAAGAAATGGGTGACATTGACTAAGAAACATTCTATTTATAATCTGACTTATGGACCTGTAACCTCTTTATACAACTAGGTAATAATTAAAAATAAATAGAAATTTAAAAGCACAAACCAAAAAATATTGATTTTACTATGTGAAGAAAATAATATTCCACACTTGGGGATATATTTTCCCTAGTTGTTTAGTTTTCACATTGTCTCAGATAATTTCATTAAAAAATAGAAGTTATTTTTACTAATGTACTCTTTGAGACTTAAGAGAAAATAAAATATATAAGTAATTTAATCTGTTTTTTAAAATGCCAATCATAAAATTTTCTTTTTTATATGAAATGTTCTTTGAGAAGTACATGACAAGTTTAATGTTTGTTGTGTGGTAACTACAGAGGGATGAGAAGTTTGTCCTAGGGTAGAGTTGGGTCAGATGAAGGAGAACATGCAATCAAGATGTGGTATACTCAGAAGCTGACATATTGAATTGAAACTCCTTTTGTACAACTGATAATAAATAAGGAAATAAATAAATAAAAATAAA